>NC_140586.1:558884629-559484629 GCF_964204655.1 Triturus cristatus
ACACGAATATGTTTCTGCTCGCGTTACAAACAGTGCCACGTAAATATTCGAAGCATTACATAGCGCGTTGTGATGAAGCGCGATGTCAGGAATATAAATATATTTCCGTTCGCTTTGTAAACATTGTTACGGAAACATTTTAAGTGGTACGTAGCGCGTTGTCATGAATACGCAGACATCGACATAAGTATTTGGACTTTGACACATAAGCTGAATTACGTTGGGGAATGAAATAGGTAAATAACTGTCGGTTTGATATGTATGTAGACATCTAACATACAATAGGTATGGCAAAATACGAATTGCTATTGCATACATTATCTAAGTGGTCATCACTAAATGATGACCCTTATGTTACACGATAATATAGAATAAAAACATTTTCTTCATTACATTTTTGTATTCAGAGGGGACGGATCCTGGTCCTTGAAATACATGTGACTGACCACAACTACGAGGAAATAGTGACAGTGCTCGTTTTGAGCCACGTTTTACTGGATCCTATGGTGGGAACTAGGTAAGAATATAGACTGTTTCAATAGATGTCTTGACGAGCATCACTCTAGTCATATTGTCAATGGTTGTAGTAAAGTACAACTTTACTTTTTAGGTATAAGTTTGGAAACTTCCCATATATCTAACAGGAACAATAATTGTGAAACGCACAAGGTGAGACGTTATCACCTTATTTTATATGACTTGGAGCACACTAGCACCAATGACTGTTCGGTTATGTATATTTAACACAGGCACATCCATTAACACGCACTCTCTTCCTCGTTGCAAGATGAACTACGCATTCTGGTAATCTTTGACAGTAGCATGTAGTGATTCAGGGGTTCTTTTTGGACTTTCGTTCTATCCACTTGGGGAGCCTGTCGGAACCTATCTCTCTATTAATCACACAAGGAAGCGCTTTACTTTCTATCTCTTGGGGAACTCCATCCCTTCAAATTGTATGTTCATCTATGGATCTGTTTTACATTAGATTGTAAGGCATAACACAGCTGAAAAAATAGTGTGTATGTCTCTGTAAATACAGTAAATTAGACACGTTGTTTTTTTCTTTTTCTTTTTTCTTTGTCTTTCATTTGTATGCAGCCTTGAGAAAGCCCGTTGGGCGAAACGCGCGTCGGCTGCGTTGTGTAAACTGGACACTCATATGATTAACAAAGAATAAACATAACATTTCCTGTGACATCAAGATTGGAAACTCATTGTGTATTTCATATGAACATTTTACGTATTTGGACCACACCCAGGAAACAGACTGTCTCAAGGGGTGCAGGTTACGTTTGGGGTGTGCAGCATTGCCTTTTTTGTATATGTTTAACATCTTGGGGATTTTTTCTTTGTTTCCTTGAGATGAATATTACTCTTGGTGGATGAGTATGTGGCTTGGTGCTAGCACCCAATACCATTGCGAATAACAATTGATTGTATTACGGCTGGAACTATACGATGTGCAGGTCCATTTAGCATATCCACTGCATAATTTATATACACAAATATTTATGTACGGTCTGCATCCTAGTCACTCGAGATGCAATAAAGAATGAATGGACTTGCAGCTATCTCATGCCTTTTTCACACGCATGATGGCACTTGGTACCTTGAAAAGGTTTTAACTCAAGAAAGAATAACTTTAAAACATTATAATAATACATAGTAAAATAGGGAAATTATATTCCATGCCTTCAACAGGCAAATAAAGAACCAACATAAAGGAGAAAATAAAACAAAATACAGCTTGGCATCGAAAAACTGTTTTGCGTGTAATGACCCGTTTTATGGGCCACTAGGTAATGTTGTTAAAAGCCTGCAAGTGAAATAATCATTGGAACTATGTCAAGATCATTCTATAAGATAGTCTTGAAGGAATGGGCAGGGAGGTATATGAAGCAATATTATCAAGCTTTGTTACAGACTGGATATTTCAGAAGGGACATTTATTTTGCTTAACTAACTTGTTTATTTTATTAATGTCCAACCGGAATTGGGGAAAGTGAAACGCCGTGAAACCTGAATAACTTACTCGATGGAACGTATCATGGCTCCATGAGGACATTAAAACATTGGGTATTGGACATTAATGAGAAACCAATGCAAATCGTAAAAGAACATGGCAATGAGAATCGGAGTACATTTTGAAGCGCATTGGACTTGTGAAAACCTTTGTGAAAGGAAACAATAATTTGGATTAATCACTAGACAGTACGTGATCTACGTTACAAGCGTGCCTTGAGGAAGCCCTAGGTGGGGCGAAACGCGCGTCGGCTGCTGCATTCCATAAAGAAATAAAAATAATTTTTGAATAATCTACGGCTACGTGGATATTGACTGTCGTGGAATTGTTTTTTTGATGATATGGTTGTTGGAAATATATTCAAAACATATGAGGATTATAGTTACTCTTGCATGGTGTGCTCCTGTGTTTTTGCTGTTAATATTCAACTGGGACACATACCATGTATCCAGGAGTTAACACTCTAGGTGGATGAGTGTTTGAACACTGAGGTTGCACCCAAAAATTGGAGACAATTTCAAAAAACAGAACAAAAAAAACAAACTATTTTGTTATTGTTGGTCAATTACATAATGGAGACACTTTGATGTGCAGATCGTAGATAGCAAATCCACCAGTATGTATGTATAGGTTATTTCATTAATGTATTCCTGTATTCCATTTACTCATTATGGCATATGTTGCAGTAAACTTTGAATTGGGTTGAGAACAACCAAATTAAATGACAATTGGGTGAAAGTGTGAGGGGGTGATCGTTTCACATCAGACAAGTAATTTACATATATTATAGGATTACAGGCATTACATATACAATAGTTGAAAATGATATGAAATGAAAAAGAAATTTATAAAGCGCGAAACATTCGCCCAAAGGTGTCAAGGCGCTAGACCAGAGAGACCGGACAGTTTTTGAACCACATCAGAGATTAAAAAGCCACGTTTTTAAAGCCTTTCTGAAGGCCAACAGGTGTGTTTACTTTTTTAACCTCAGTGGAAGCGAGTTCCAATGCCTGGTCGTAGTATGTTAGTGTAAAGAAGGATATAGATGTGACTTTCTGTCTCGTGCGATGTATAATGCTATTGGCACCAAAAGTTCTGGCTACGGACTACATAAGCCTGTGTGCTGTAAGTTTGCAACTATGATTACAAAATTAATAAAAACAGATTAAAAAAAAAAAAAAGAAGGATATAGATGTGACCTGGTTTACGTGGCCTTCAAAGGAAAGCATAGTGTCAAACGTGACTCCTAAGTTCTTACCTTATTCGTAGGATTACGTAGGGAGCCCAGCTCCGATGGCCACAAAGCCGGGGACCAGAAATTAGTGTGGCTACCAAAATGTAGGACTTCAGTTTTACTAGAATTCAATTTTAGACAGCTAGTGGCCATCTAGTCCCCCACTTGACGAAGACAGGTATGGAACTGTGCTGCTGTGTCTGATGGTGAGCCTGTCACTGAAACCACAATCCGGGTATCATCGGCATAGGAAATAGCAGAGCAACCCAGAGATCTTATTAATCTCGCCAGTGGGCGACAAAAATTAAAAAGAGTGGGGCTCAACGAAGAGCGGTGAAGAGCAAGTTCGGTGACTTGAAATCTGAAAGAGCCACAAACTGTTCCCGAGCCGACACAAATTACTTGAGTAAAGCGAAAGCTTTCCCTTTAATGCCAATCCTATCCAGGACTTCCAATAGCTTTTGATGACTCGCAGTATCGAATGCAGCAGAGAGGTTAAGCAGCACAAGTGCTGCATTGCCTCCTGCATCGACTGTCTGCCTAATCAGTTCGGACGCTGAAAGGTACTATGGTGCTTTCTAAAGCCAAACTGAGTGGTGTCCAGAAAGATGTGTTTCTCAACGTAGTCTGATATAACAATTCATGGCTTTTTCCACCAGCCCCATCTAGGTTTGCTTTCTTTAGGAAAGGGAGTTCCAACTTCTCATATAAAAATAAAAATTAAGAGCAAAGTTGTATTCAATATAATTCCAAACAAATTTTCATCACACGTTATTTGGCATGATTTAATAGGCCACACAGGGAAGTTGGTAGCTGGCTCTACAATCTTCATATGTTAAATCTGGTTAAGTCAGTCACTCGGAGAGCACAATTGCTACTACATGGGAGAGATGCCCAAAGGCTATCGAAACCAGAGCCATGTCAAGATAACATTCCTTTTGAGCTTTCATTGATCCAATGCTGTTCATTCAAACAAATGTTTTAACGTAATCCAAACATGATCGCATTTTTGTGTTAAGTTAAATGGCCCAACTCCAAAAATTGGTTCTCGCCCTCCACCCACCCCCAAATTATCATTCTTCAAGAATGGCATTGTGACAGCTCGTCAAAGGACATGTGAAATGAGGATACATCCATTTAAGCCAATTTATTACAGCAGAAACTTTAACAGTAAGAAAATAATGGTCTTTTGATATACAACCAAATATGCACAACAGACATTCGAACCAAACAAAGTTGTGATGGTGTTAGGGTTTACCTCTCGCTCCAATTTATATTAACATTTTTATTAAACAGAAAGCACGGTCACCATCACATTATCACAGTGCGAACCAAAGGTCATACATTACAATACATCAACGTTTGTTACTACAAATATTAGGGATGTAAGGGGTCACCAAGTCCAGTCCTTCTCATCGCCATATCTTCTGTGGGAGAAGTACAAATTTCCCCTCTGAAGGCATTCCAACCTCCCCATTTTATATCCCACTTTTTAGGGCAGCCTCTGCGTTTAAAGACCTCCTTCTCTGCGATCATATATCTGTCCATCTCCGCCACCCACCCGATCATCAGCGGCGGTCTGTTGGATCCCCAGTGCATTGCTATAGCCCGTTTCACCAATAAGTATCCTAGTGCCACCCATTGCTGCTCCACTTCTTTCAAGTCGGTAGATTCCCATATATTTAAAATCCCCATTCGTGGTGACAATTTAATGTGTTTACCCAATGTGTCTGTCATTTTCTTAGTCGTTCTGTCCCAAAAAGGGCATATAAGGGGACATCCTACAGGATATGATAAAAGGTACTGTCTTGGCCGCATCCCCTGAGGCATAATGCATCACCCCGGCTGCCTATTTTGGCCAGGAGTACTCCCGAGAGGTAGGACCCATGAAGTATTTTTAGTTGTACAAGGAGGAAGCGGTGGTGTATAGCCGTCTCCCTGGGGGACATTAGTGCTATCTGCCAGTCCTCATCATCCACTACCCCCAAGTCTGCCTGCCAGCAGTCACGAAGAGTCTGAAAGGAGTTAGGTAAGTTATTGCAGAGTTTACAGTAAGTGCAGGAAATGGTTTTGGTCAAGAGTGGTTCAGTGAGCAAGCGGTCTTCCAAGGGAGAAGCGTCTGGCAAGGAAGGGAGGTCAGGCATGTTTGTAAGAATGGCGTGTCGGACCTGTAAGTACCGGAAGACCTCTCCTTGTGCGAGAGCATGTTTGGTTTGTAACTCTTTAAAGGTGAGAATTTTCCCTTTGTTGACCAAGTGACCTATGTTAGTGATTCCAATAGTGTCCCATTTATCAAACCCCGCATGGAAGCAGAGTGACCCCAGTCTTCGCGATGACCACAACAGTGTAGCCTTAGTGAATATATCCATCCAACCCAGACATTTGTTGGCCTTATGCCAGATGGCCACAGTTTGTGACATAGGTCCAAGGTATCGGCCCTTTCGAGCTTTACTGTAGAGGGCCCCCAGATATCCCTCTCGTCCAGTTTGGTACTTTTCTAGGTGGAATAACGGGTTCGTCGGGGATCCATAGATCCAGTAGTTGATGGCTACCAGGTGTGAGGCCCAGTAGTAGAGGCGTAGATCCAGAAGGGCAATTCCTCCGTCATACCACCCCTTAGTAAGCTTCTGTAGAGCAATACGGGATGGCCTCCCATCCCACACCAAGATACGAAGTTCCCCCTCTATGGTGGTGAAATAATTGTCGGCGATGGGAAATGGGCAGTTTTGAAGCACATATAAAAATTGCGGTAGTGCTCGCATTTTAAATAGAGCCGCCCTGCCCAGGATGGACAGGGGCAAAGACCTCCATTGTCTAACATCGTCCTGTAGCCGCTTGAGGGGGCTCAGAAGATTGTGTTGATAGAACAATTTGGGATCAGGGGTAATAAAAACGCCTAAATATTGAAAACCTGCTGTGGCCAGTTCTATCGTGTACATGCGAGGCAGACGAGGCGGCCAAAGTTAGTGCTAACGTTTAATAAACTGTTGATAGAGGCCCGGGGGGACGCTAGATATATGAAGATGTCATCCGCGATCTCTTGCTTCAATTTACTTTGCAGGAATCCACTTCAACCTGATATTGAGGGTGAAATATGGTAATATTTGGTATCCTGAGCAGAGAGTTTGGGGAGGAACTCCACCCCCCACCAAAGTTTTAATTCCAAAGACCAGTTGTTCTTAACCTGTGGTTTGGGGACCCCTGGAGTCCATGAAGCCTACTCAGGGGGTCCGTGACTGTTTGGAATATTAAATAATATTAATACAGTATGAACGATGGGTTGCCTCAATTTAATTCAGAAGGTTTCATTCTTTATATTTACTTGTGAATTGAATAAAATACTTCATCATTTGTTTGATGAATGCTTCTTTCTGGTTCTTTTTTGCGTTTTGCTTTGTGGTTCATATCATTGAAAACGCTTCGCCTGAGATTCCGGGTTTCCAGTAAGGACTCATTGGGCGTCCTGGATTCCAATAATGATTCAGTGGGGGTTTCCAAATTCCAGGAATGATCAAGTGGAGGTGCACATATATCAAAAGGTTAAGTATCACTGACACAGACTATGTCAGCTGAATCACGAACAGCAAATAGTAAGTTTCTAAGTTACATTGAAACAGACTTAAGACTTTGACACAGAGTGAAAGAATAGGGGTTCTCAACCCGCAGAGTGGATAGACTCTTCCTTTGATACTATACTACCTGCACCCTGGAATTAGTCACTACATCTAAAACATACACAAAGAACACATAGCTGGGATGTCTGTAATATGGTCTAATACTAACATAAAAGGTCCTGGTGACATCATAAAACATGAGGTCAAAGATTTGTAAGTGTCACCAGAAGCCCAACAGAGGGCCATATTACATGTTATGTATTTTTGTAGATTACATGTTTTTAGTTTTTTAGCATGAAAAGGGTCTTTTCTTCAATGTGTAACTAACAATATTCACAGATTGGAATATTTAGATTTACGGTTTGTGAAAATACTGTTAATGAACAGTGGTGAGGAAAAATTTATTTATTCAATTCTCTGACCACAGCATTTCCCATATAAACAGATTACTATATATAAGCTAGCAGAGAAAGAACAAACGGCAGACCAAGGTCAAGCACATTCAATCCATATGTACAATAAAATAGAAAATGGTGCAATCACTTCCTGCACCCGCCGTCCGGAGGTGCCACTAATAGACACATTTTCAAGAAAGATGGAAGGTGCACTCGTGGAGTCAGTAAAGCAAGCACAGATCTGTTCCAAAAGTACTTCTTTTATTCCATTGATTCTTAAAAACTGGCACACAGCCAACGCGTTTCGTTCCCAATTTTGCCAGAGGGAACTTCGTCAGGGCTGCAATATCATAGACAATACATAACATAAATACCACATTTAACGAACATTTCTTGAAGATTACTATATATATTTAAGTTCCTGATTCAAAAGAATTAACAAGTTAAAACTGCTTGGTTAAATCAGGATGATGAGAAAAACCAACACAGATATAGCAGCCCCGACTCAGGGCCCCCAGTCACAACTACGAACCTAAGATTCCATGTACTTAGGGGGTGTCACACCTAAAACACTTCCCTTGAAGCTATATTGTTGGATACGTCCCAAGTGAGCCAGTGATTGGCAGATACCTCAGGCGAGCAGTAAATTAAATTCAGCACAGTGGCTGAACAAATTCCAGCACTTGTGGAGACAGTTGAGTAATATTAATTCATCTTTCATCATTGCCAAATTAACATCACAGTGCTGGTAACTCACTGCGGTCAATCCTCGGACCATAGTTAAAGCCAATTTATTGTGCTGCACTTCTTGATAGATTACAAGAGCAGTGATCGGAGTGAACGTGGTTTAGAATTATTTAATTTCATTTACTGGGTGAAATTTGTAGACATTTGCAGTTTTTATTTTTCTTCAAACATAGAAAAGTACTCCTTCACTTAGAATGTGGGTTAAAGAATTTCACAAATGCATGATAGCAGAAAAAGAGGTGTTCAAGGCGAGAGGGTGTCCTAAGAAGTGCGACAAAAAGTGGGGCAAGTGGAATGCTTACCGAGGTGACTTATGTGTTTCTCCTTCAACGGAAATGGAACTGCAACGCTAAGAATTGTGACGTTTGAATGCACCATGACTAATGGGTACCATGCACGGATGGTTATTTGTACTATGGAATAAGCCTAATATCGTTCATATTTGTTAAGTGACCTTTATTTTGTCAAAATCAATAAAAAAAATTATTTAAAACATAGAAAAGTACTTAAACAAGAGCACAGGACCGTGGTCAAAATGGTGGCAAGCTAAGAGGCAAAACTTAGGAGCTCCAAACTAATAAATGTGCCTGGAACACTTAGCGAGTGGAGTTTCTTAGCAGACACAGATTATTAGTAGACAACAGTAGAATGAGGTGCAGACCACATGATATACGAGCTGCAAGCCCCCCCCCCATGGAGCACATGGACGTTGACATGCCAGACCTGCCCTTGGATAATACAATTATTGGGAGACAGGCTAAGAAGCTAGGAGGTGGGCTATAGCGTTCATCTGCGAGGGAGAGACTGATGTGAAGGTACAGATACACAGTGGTCCCTGCAACAAAGCTCCTTCCCAGCTATGTGTGAGAAGAGTGCCAATGCAGACCTCAAGCTAGACTTACAGCGAAGTAAGGACTCCTGCTCATTGTAGAGTTGTGACCAAACAGGTTGGATGAACAAACCTGGGAGCAAAAATTCATCAAGAGACACTAAAGAGTTACGCCAGATGAGCATGCGAAAGTCCACGGTCCATATACCAACGAAGGATGCTTTGCTTTTGACAGCCAAAAAACAGATGGCTGACCTCTTGAAAGTAAGATGGCGTAGAGAAATGGCCTTTAGAGGGCTGACGTCTGGAAAGGAAAATGGCTTGGAGGGATGGATGAATAATCGAGCCTGCAGAGGAGGTGGCAAGACAGTTATTATCTCATGATGGCAATCTTTAACCCTTCACGCTTAATAACCGAGAAACAACTCGCTCGACAGGACCCACACTCAGTTAGTGAACAGTAGACAGTCCCTTGTAGTGTGACCCTCTTACCAATACTTAATAAAAGTTCAAGAAGTGTGACAGTAATTAGAATCTGTATAGATATAAGAGATATCACTCAAGCCCTTACTCTGGTGTGTTTAATAGTCCAGGAAAAAGTTAAAAGACAAGTAGCAGAAGCTGGAACCACAAGTGAGAATCTTACTCACAGGCTACACAATGATATTCTGCATGAGAGAATTTATATCTTTAGGAGTGGAAACAAAGCACTTACATTTATCATATGTTATGTTATGTTATTTATATTTTTATAGCGCACAGCTGCCCCAGCAAAGGGGCGTCCTGGCGCTATGACAGACACTACAACATAACACACAATAAAAGAAAAAGAAATTAAACAGACACGGGAAACAGGAAAGTTTTGATCGCCTGCCTGAAGGCGAGTAGGTCTTCAGGAGCTCGGATGTGTACCGGGAGCGAGTTCCATAAACCTGCCGCGAGCACCCTAAAGGAGCGGCCACCCATTCTGCTCAATTTAAAGCGTGGACAGACAGCCAGGTGAAGCCCCTCCGATCTCAAGGATCTCAAAGGAGTGTAGGGCGTGAGTAGGTTGGCAAGTGCCGGCGGCGAAGAAGATTTCAAAATTTTAAAGGTCAGGCACAGCGCTTTGAACTGGATTCGCTGTCTGACCGGGAGCCAATGTAAGGCCGAGATGGTACCAGACACTGAGCAATGTCTAGGGAGGCCCACAATGGCCCGTGCCGTGGCATTTTGTACCATTTGGAGCCTAGAGGCCTCTGCTTGATTCACCCCTAACAGCAGTGAACTGCCGTAGTCCAGCCGAGATAGAATAGAGGCCTGGACCACAAGCTGTCTGGTATATCCATAAAGAACGGAGCTGGCAGCACCCAAAAAGTCTAAACTTATGCTCCAGGAAAGACCATGAATTCTTGACCCTCTGGTTCGAACAAGGGAAGGGCAACAGGTGGGCAGGGAGAAGAGTGGTGTGTAACAGGCTTCAGAGCTAATCACTTGGAAAATTCATGCCAAGGGACTCCATCACTACACATAAGATGCCAAGTTTTGGGTTTTCCTCCAATCTACAAGCAGTGTCACATAAAGCCAGCTTCTAGTTGTGTTGTAAAGGTTGGGGAGACAGGACACAGTCATATGATTCAGGGGTGGCACAAAAAACAAAGCAAAAACACAAACTGACCTAACAATGAAAAACAGTGATTATTGCAACCTGCTCTTATATCCCTAAAATGGCTACCCGTTAACACACTCTGCCTATCTCCATTACAAAGCTTTAAACATCAACACTCCCAAATATTTCTCTCAGTTGTGAAATCACAGATGCTTCATTAGCTCACATTATGCAAAGAACCCCTAATCAAGCTCTGAACACTTATGCAGATTCTCCCATGCGTGGATGTTGTGATGGTACATGAACCCTTCCATTTTAATAAAACCTGGCTTTAATAAAGGCTCTAAAGAAAACCCTTCCTTTAATGAAGTGGCAAGCAGTTCATTGCACATTCCTATGGGTTCTCTTCCATGTGGATTTTCTAATGTTGATTAGCTTTCCTCTATAATAACTGCATTACCACATTCAGTATATTTTTACTTTTCTCCCCTCTGTGGACTTTCTGGATGTGCTTTAGATTTCCTTTAGAAAGGAAGCCTTTATTGCATTCAGTACACTTGTATGGTTTCTCCGCATGTTGACTTTCTTCTGCCATTCTAGATCTTGGTTTGTAACGAACCTTTGATCACATTCAGTACATTCATATAGTTTGTTGAGCGTAGAAGTTCTCGTGAAAGCTACACTCTTACGTTTGTTATAAATACTTAATTGCATTTAGTACAGTCACTCAAAGTTTCTTTCTCTCCAGAGCAAAATTACCTCCCCTTTAGTATGGAAGCCTTCTGATATTCAGTACATTCACATGTTTGATCTCCGGTATTGGCTCTCTCACGCAATATGAGGTGCAACTTGAGGATTAAGGTGCGACTGGGTTTTAAAACACGTGGTGTCTGGTATAATGTTCAAACTGGAAAATTGAACAAGCCTCGCGCAACGAGTGAAGATACACAACCATGTGGGTGGTGGGTCACTCCCCCTGTTTCAGAAGTGGCTTGTGACTTATCTGTTTGTGCTAGATTGCCTCAGCCATGCAATACTTAAAATAGCCTACAGTTTCCCTTTAAACTCAGCTCCTGTATGCTGTTATTGCTGTACTCAAAGACTTCGGAATCCCTAGTCTCAGAAAGGTAGCTTCCAAGAAGGCAAACTTGCAACCAACAGGCAGGCATGCTCAATTGTTCAGTTTGGAAACACAAATCCAAAAAAGGAAACTTTAAGAACTGCACAAAGCATTTTTCAGTGCAGTGGAACCACTTCCTTGTCCTTGATGGCCCAGCCGAGCCCACAGCGACCTATTGTGGCAAAACCTTTATCTTCACTACACCAGAAACAGCCAAGACCTATTTAGATAGCTTAGCAGACAACTTGTAGTTGACCCAGGCAGCTCATCTTTTTCTCTAATTAGATGGTGTAGCTCGACCTCCTATAGTGTGCTTGCTTCCGTAAAACCTCTGGATAACAGAATGGATCTGTGCGTTATAGATTATAAAAGTCCTCCGAGTGTGAAAAATAGATGGTTGTTAACTTGATCTTTGGGCCTTCCTAATCCGCGACTCACTCAACAACCTTTTGACCTTTTTCCCCCCATTAATCTTCTTGCCTTTCAATACTATGGCTTCCCAGTGGGATTTGGATAATTTTGTTTCCCAGCTAAATTAAACAAATGTTTTTTTATTATTGGTGCACTGCCTTGTTGGGTGTAACCTATATAACCAGTAGTTAACGTTTTTTGAGTTGACATAGTTATAGCGGTTTTGTCCCCTCCGTACCAAACTACTGTGATCTTTAACAAAAAGAAGGTAAAGAAAAACAGTTAAAGACTTGGGTGTTGACTTTCTGAGGCGCTCGGTAACCAAGCAGACATGAAGATATGTCCAAACAAGGAGTCTCATTTTGCCATAAAGGAGGCTAAGTTATTACTTGTTATTGTTGTTTGTCCCAATATGTTCAGATCAGGATTCCAACAGATCACGCGGAGCAGATGAATAATGAGAGAAAACTGAAAGAAATCACCCAATCCCCCAATCCCACACCTCCATCGCAAGCTGTCAAGCAAAAGTTGTCACAGTTTTTAAATCTATTATAGGCCTGTCAGTTGTTGTCAATGTGCACCATGACAACCATCCTAGAGGTGAAGGAATCAAGAAAATAGCAACCAGCTCCAAAACACAGCAGGTGATCCACCTTCCCTTTACAGGTACTGGATGGAGCAAAAAACAAAATGCACGCCTTATAAACGTGGTCAAGTTACACATTTTTGAGGAGCCCCTCAGTAACTTGGTAGGAGAGGATTCTTAAGCACCTTATTCTGAGGCTCAGAAGCAGGCTCGGAGATATTAACATAGGGCTTTGCATGGGAATCAACATAAAGGTAGGACACCATGATCCTCTGTAAGGCATATGCTACTTACCAGTATGCATCTGTTCTTGGCATGTAGAGCTACAGATCCACACACTAGCATAGTAGATCGCCATCTGATGTTGGGCTCGGATGCTTGCACCTTGTTGTTGTCTTGGAAGAAGTCTTTGTAGTCACGAGATCGGTGACTCCTCCCTTGGACGATAGTGCGCATGGGCATCAACTCCATCGTTAGATTGTTTTTCGCCATGTTGGGAAATGATGGAGTTAGTAGAAGAAAAAGAGATGTCCATGTGTGTATATCTAAGTAAGATAGAACTGGAACAGATACAGGTCCCGGGGAGGTGGGTGGGTGTGTATGGATCTGCAGCTCTACATGCCAAGAACAGATGCATACTGGTACGTAGCATATTCCGTTTGAGGCAAATGAGCTGCAGATCACACACTAGCATAGACTATACAGCAGTATCTCCCCTAGCGGTGGTCACTTGTATCGGTTGCAGTGGTTTGAAATAAAGTTTTAAGGACAGCTTGGCCCATAGAAGCTTGTTGTTTTGCTTGTAAATCAACACAATAGTGTTTAGTGAAGGTGTGTGTTGTAGACCATGTGGCTGCCTTACAAATGTCCTCTAAGGGAATGTTCCCCAAGAATGCCATGGAAGCCCCAGTTTGCGTGTGGAATGCGCTCTAGGGGGAACTGTTAATGTGCGTCTAGCTTTTTGGTAGCATACTTGGATACATTTAACTATCCATCTAGCAATCCCAGATTTGGAGATGGGGTTACCCTTATGTGGTGGAGAGAAAGCTACAAACAATTGTTTTGCGGAAAGATTTAGTTCGGTCAATGTAATAAAGAAGGGCTCTTTTAACATCTAAGGTGTGAAGAGCTCTCTCCGCCACAGAGTCTGGGTTTGGAAAGAACACTGGTAATTCCACTGACTGGTTAAGATGAAAAGGAGATATTACTTTTGGAAGGATTGTTGGATTTGTTCTAAGAACCACTTTGTTACGATGTAGTTGTAAGAATGGTTCTTGTATGGTTAAAGCCTGGATTTCACTTACTCTAAGAGATGTGATTGCAATAAGGAAAGCTACTTTCCATGTGAGGAACTGTAGTTCACATTTATGAAGAGGTTCAAATGGGGGTCCCATAAGCCTAGTAAGAACAATGTTTAGATTCCACACCGGAGAGGATGGTAATCTGGGAGGAATAATTCTTTTAAGTTCTTCCATGAAGGCTTTGATCGCTGGGACTCTAAAAAGTGACAAGTGTTGTCGATTTTGTAAGTAAGCTGCGAGTGCTGCTAGATGCAGACGTATGGATGAGTATGCTCAATTACATCTTTGTAAATGTAGTAAGTAGCAAATGATGCTCTGGATGGAGGCATTGTTAGTGCAGTAAATGGCAAATCTTTTCCATTTTGCAGCAGAGCAAGCTCGAGTTGAAGGTCTTCTGGCTTCTTTGATAATGTTCATGCAGTCTGGTGGAAGGTTAAGGTAACCGAACTCTAGGGCTTCAGGAGCCAGATCGCCAGATTCAGTTGACCTGGATCTGGATGTCTGATCTCTCCATGGTTCTGGGTTATTAAGGACGGGGAGAGACGTAGTTTTTGGTGTGGAACTAGTGAGAGTTCCAGTAGTGTTGTGAACCACGGTTGGCGTGCCCATGTGGGAGCTACTAGGATCAGTTTGAGAGATTGCTGCCTGATTTTGCGTACCCCTAGTGGAATGAGTGGGAGAGGTGGAAAAGCATACACAAATCTGCCTGACCAGTTCATCCTTATCGCATTGCCTTTCGACTGCGGGTGCGGAAACCTGGCGGCGAAGGTTGGGCATTTTGCGTTTTCGTGTGTGGCAAACAGATCTATGTCTGGTTGGCTCCTTTTTTGGAAAAGCGGTAGTAGAACTAGGGGTTGTAGTTCCCATTCGAGAATGCGTTGTGTCTGTCGACTTAACAGATCGGCAATCTGATTGTGAACTCCTGGAAGGTGTTCTGCAAGTAGGTATATGTTCTGAGGAATGGCCCATCTCCAAATGTTCTGTGCGAGCTGGGATAGCTGCAGAGAATGTGTGCCTCCTTGTTTTTGTATGTAATACATGGCTGTCATGTTGTCCGTCCGGATGAGGACAGCCTTGTTCTGTACATGTAGTTGGAAAGATTTTAGTGCTAGGAATACTGCTAGTGGTTCTAGGTGATTGATATGGAGCACTTTCTGTTGAGTGGTCCATTTTCCCTGAGTTGTGTGTCCGAGGAGATGGGCTCCCCATCCTGTGAGTGATGCATCTGTGGAAGAGGCTCGAGAAACGGCCACCCTTTGGACAAGTTTGTTATGTTCCACCACTGTAGAGAGCGATGTGTGCGGCTGTCCACAATCACCAGATCTGTAAGTTGTCTTTGAGCCTGGTTCCACTGACGCGCTAGACATTCCTGTAAGGGACGCATTTGAAGTCTTGCATAAGGCACAATCAAGATGCAAGATGCCATCATGCCTATGAGTTGCATGAACACTGGCTGGAAGAGAGCGTTGGTTTTGAAATTTTGTGATGAGGGTTTGTATACTGGCTATCCTGGCTGGACTGGAATATGCTAGCGCTGTGGAGGTGTTTATTGTTGCTCCAAGATATTGGTGTACATGCGAGGGCTGGAGATGCGACTTGGGGTAGTTGATCGTGAACCCCAAGTTGTGTAACATTTGAATGGTTTGGTGAGTGTGTAGAACACATTGGTCGAATGATTTTGCTTTTATTAGCCAGTCGTCTAGATATGAGAAGACATGAATTTGTTGTCTTCTGAGATGTGCTGCTACTACCGCAAGACATTTTGTGAATACTCTGGGTGCGGTGGTCACTCCGAATGGAATGACTGTGAACTGGTAGTGTTGTCCATCCACCACAAACCTTAGGTACTTCCTTTGAGCAGGATGTATGGGAATGTGGAAGTAGGCGTCTTTGAGATCTAGTGTGGCAATGAAATCGCCTTGTTGCAGCAGTGGGAGCACTTGTTGAAGAGTGATCATGTGGAAATGATCTGAGTGTATATACAGATTTAGGGGTCTGAGGTAGAGTATTGGTCTCAGAGTCCCGTCCTTTTTAGGGATTAGGAAGTACAGTGAGTAGACCCCTGTTCCTTGATGTTCTAAGGGAACTGGCTCTATTGCGTGCTTTTGAAGCAGTGAGAGAACCTCTTGTTTGAGGAGCATAAGATGGTCTGCGGACATTTGGCGCGGTTTGGGTGGTATGTGTGGGGGGGGGGGGGGGGTAGCTGTAAGTTCCAGGCAATAACCATACTGGATAATTTGTCTTACCCACCTGTCTGTTGTGAGGGAATTCCAGACAGGAACTGTGTTAGTCTGCCCCCGACTTGAGTGGAATGATCTGGGGGGAGCAGAGGAAAGTCACTGTTTTGTGGCGGGGGAGGTGCGAGTGTTATTACCTCGACCTCTTCCTTTGTTGTTGTTCCCTCTGTATCCACCTCTAAAATAGCCTCTACTGGGGGATGTTTGTGTAGTGGCTTTAAATGTAGATGAGGTGTCTGCGCCCATGTTTTTGGAGGCTCCTCTGTAGAAGGAGCGCCGAAAGGAGCCACACGTTTGTGGAGACTGTAACGCTCCCATGGACTTAGCAGTCTCAATGTCCTTTTTCATTTTTTCAAGGGCAGTGTGTGCAGCGGGCCAAAAAGCTGTTCTTGGTTGAATGGCTGACTGAGTATGGTAGTCTGGACCTCCTGCTTAAAGCCTGAGATGCGTAGCCAGGCATGTCGTCTAAGGAGAACACTGGTGTTGATTGATCTAGAGGCAGTGTCTGCTGCGTCAAGAGCACATTTAATTGACGCATTTGAAATTAGCTTGCCCTCTTGGATAAGGTCATTTGCCTGGGTTTTATACTGGTCAGGCAGATGCTGCAATAGATTTTCTAGCTGGTCATAATGTGCCCTGTCATATCGTGCCAGTAGTGCTTGGGTGTTGGCAATAGGCCAGTGATTAGCTGCTTGTGCTGCTACCCTTATGCCAGAAGCTTCCAGCAATTTGGATTCTTTATCCGGGGGTGGCGCATCCCCGGAGGTCTGGGAGTTGGCACGTTTTCTAGCATTGGAAACGACAAGAGAATCCAAGGGCAACTGTACTTTGATGTAAGTAGGATCTTCAGGGGCAGGCCTATATTTCTTTTCTATTCTAGGGTTAAGAACCCTGGCACGGACGGGATCTTTAAATACCTCAGGGGCATGCTTAATGACTCCTTTGATCATTGGTAATATTTGCAATGACTTTTGGGATTGTTCAAATGTATCTAAGAGGAAATCTTCCTCTGGTGCGTCGGAGTGCATTGTTACACCATGATAAAGTGCGGCTCTATTTAATAATTGGCCAAACCCAAGGTGATCATCTGGGGGGGAGATGGTTTTGAGGGATAGGGCTGTGGGTCTGCTAGGTCTGTTGGGATAGGGAATGCCCAATCATCTAGTGGTGAGGTATCTGGATCCGTGAACGGGTCATTAAGATCACTCCCGCAGGTCATCATCATCATCATCTGGAGGTGGTGTATGTGGTGGAGAAGTTACAGGTAAGGGTGGTGTAGGTAGAGGAGGTGGGTTAGAATGCAGTGTAGGAGAAGAAGGAGGCATAGGCGATGTGGCAGAGTCCTTCTTGTGTACAGGAACTGGAGCAGATGGTGTGTCCAGTTTTCGTTTTTAACATGGCACAGCCGTGACATGTCCTGTTTTTGGGTTTATATAAATCTTTTTCTGCCTTGGATCGATAGGATCTGGGTGAAAAAGTTCTTGTCCCTCGGTAACGGCTTCCGGTGCCGATTTTTTCGGTTCCGAGCAAGGCTGTGGTTGATCCTTATGGGTTTTGGTCTTAGGAGGCATATCAAAGTCCTTAGGCTTCTGTTTTGGTGCCAAGGATGTTGGTTTCGGAGCCGAAGCTGGATCTTTAGGCTTGGGAACGTTCGAAGCCGGCTTATCTAGGGGCTTCGGCGTTTTCGGGCCGATTTGGAGGTGGAAGGCGTCGGCGCCCATTTCGGAGCAGAGTGTTCTTTTGGCTTCGGTGCCGAGGGTGCTGGCGGGACAATTACATGCGGTTTGCTCGGTCCCGAGCTACCAGAAGGCTTGTCTTTTTTCTTCGGAGCCGAGCCCGGAGGCGGGGCTTCTGAAGGATGTTTTCGGTCTCGACTGGGGCCAACAGGCGAAGTCTTGACCACTGCCTTTGGTTTTGGAGGGGTTGAAGTAGGGGCAGTAGTACTCACACGTTGCCCAGGTGTGATGAGGTCATCTGAGTCTTCTGCCTCTGAGACGATTTTGAGATACTCGAATCTTCCTCCAGGACATCGGGGCCTTCATCAAAGAGTTCCTCTGGTTCCGGAGCAGGTCTCTCTGCCATGATGTGTCGTCGAGCCCTTCGATCTTGAATAGTCTTTTTCGATCGAAAGGATGCGCAGGCTAGACAGCTGGACTCGTCGTGTTAAGGTGATAGGCACAGGTTGCAGACCTTGTGCTGGTCACTGTGCGGAAATTTCGCTCCACACTGGGGGCATTTTTTAAATGGCGTCCTTTATATGAGCCGTAGGCCTTACAGCGTGGATAGGCCCAGCGGCCCGCGTCAATGTCCGTAATCGAGCCGATGAAGTCGGGTCGAAGATGAAAGTGATTCGATGGTTGTTTTGGAAGTTTTTGCGCTTCGAAAAACTTTGAAATTGAGATTTCAAACCGGAGCAGAAAAGTTGCATCCGAACCAAATGGCGGAAAAAAACAATCTAACGATGGAGTTGATGCCCATGCACACTATCGTCCAAAGGAGGAGTCACCTACCTCGTGACTACAAAGACTTCTTCCAAGACAACAACAAGGTGCAAGCATCCGAGCCCAACACCAGATGGCGATCTACTATGCTAGTGTGTGATCTGCAGCTCATATGCCTCAAACCTACAGTTTATCGCTTGATAATAGGAAAGGAATATGCTCACTTGACAAACTTACCTTGGTATTTTAACAGTAAAACTCAGACTAAGAAGGAAGCAGACCACTAAGACTAGGTAAACAGTTGCTACTTCATAGTGTCAGAAGTGGACACCCAAACAATAACGCAAGCCTTACAGAAAATTGTCTAGGCTGAACTCTGCCCCAATGGAAACTTGTTCATGTGAGATTGGTCCACAACCATGAACCAGAGATACTGCTGATGATATGCATGATGGGGATTTGGTGGTATGAATCATGGAATCTTGAACATAATCACTAAACAGCAACACTGGCAGGACCACAGCTAAAGTCAACTTTTGTACCTTAAGTGGTTGACATTGCTTCAACTTAAAGTCCAATAGGTGGAAGCACTTTTTTCCGGCTAAAATAGTAGAGAGCAGAAAAACTAACCACTCAAAAAACAGAGCACCTGCCAGGTCACATTAAGCAAGCACAACATTCCCACTTCAAGGCAGTTCTTGAGATGTGGACCTGGAAGCTCAATGGACAAGTGCATCCACTGTAGAGATCTGTGTTAGACCTCTGGGTCGCAGGATCAAATCCTGGTGGGATCATTCAGTCCTTCATCCTTCCATGGTTGATAACATGAGTAGTACTAAGTTGAGTAACAATAAACATTTTATTTCAGTGCGAAGAACCCCTTCAGGGTGAACATGTGCTTTACAAAATGTCATGTCCGTTCACGTGGACTGTGGTGCAACTTCCAGGGACATGAGAATGGAGGTAATCTCTGGGCTTAGCAAAACCCAGATATTCTTGGTAAATCAAACATACTAGCCACATTAAGAGAAAAATGTCCTTCTAGTAGAGACTTTAGCTCATTAATCAGCCTTAAGAGGGAGATCCTGGGGTTTGGAACCTCGAAAAGATTCATACCTTCTCTTAATTAAATGATGAAAGTGGCAGTCCAGATGAAGGATTTGGCTGGAATGTCTGGCAGCCTCCAAAGGCCTATGCTTCTTGGAAAAGAACATGTGGTTTAGAAGAATTAATATGAAGATCACTTATGGCTTCATTATTACAGTTAATTTTTTATTGCTGAAGAATCATGTCTTTGCAGGAGGCTAATGGGTTTTCTCTATGAAAAAGGATTGTGACCTCTCGCAGAAGTGAACAGCTAAGGTCGGTGGGGCATGAGACAAACACTGACATGAGAGCCAATGTGTCTGTTAAATCTTTGGACATTGACGGCCTCTTTGTCAGTAGCCAGTATAAAATGGTGCTTTTGTTGATTATGGAGACAAAGTATGGAGCTCAGGGGTGGTAATCATGGCTGCTATATTGGAACAGGATTTCCTCTTTTGAATGATTTAGCAACTCACCGGATAGAATTTTGGGCCCTGCGATATTTGTTAATGAAGCAAGTGGAGGAGGGTTTCTTACGTTTGCTGAGGGGAGCCCTAACCACTAACTCAAGAGGTTCTCTGTCAAAGATCTTTGGAACCCAGCACTTATGATAAACAGCTGTGGCAAAGAGGATAAGGAGGAGGCTTTTTTCTAAACTTCAAGATGCTTGTCTCCAAATGGATGGCCTGTTTAATTAACAGAGAATCAGCTCTCATTCATTTGGTCTTTGTCATCCTTTTTTATCATCTTCGTCCTCAGAGTAGAAGTGCCCATGTTCGGCAAGTCTTCTCCTAGACAAGACAGTTACTTGGAAAGAGGTATCTTGTGTAGCTAGGGGACCTATTGGGAAATGTTGGGAGATGCAAAGGAGTATTTCCTAAAAAGCTAAGGTCTGCAAACGAACCAAGAATGAAAAACGGAGCATAGAACCAGATGGTCTAGCTCCAAATTCCCAACTTCATGTCGGTTCTTCCCAAAACATCCTACCTTGTTGGTGTGGAGGAGAACATGATCTCCCCAAAAGGCATAAGATATCTCTGCAACATAGTAGAAGGAGGAACGTCTTCCAGCACAACAGAATTGTAAGTGAAGCTGGACAGTAAGATATCTCAGGTAGGATAATTAACTAACACGGATGTATGCAAGAGAGAACACAATGCTAAAAGTCACAGTTGACCCTAGAGAAGGTCTATGTTAAGTGATCAAAGCATAGTGCTCGGGTACGGTAAAAATGCATGATGGTGTACTTGAGCTCACAGGAGTAACTGGTACAAATGAAAATCTTCTACCATTGTAGGTCCTGAAAAGGACTGGTTGCCCTTGGGTCAGATGTTACGTAAGCTGGAGGATGTCACAGTAAGTGAATGCCTCTCACATTGCACTTACTTTGACTATGCATTGTACACTATTTATGTAGTCAGCAAAGTCCCTGGAGTAATAGGGTAGGCATTAAACTCCTTACGTGGAATGTACGAGGGCTCCGAGATCCTCGGAAGCGGAGGCAAATCCTAGCTTATTTGGACCGCCAACACGTACAAATTGCCCTCCTCCAGGAGACCCATGTGGACCCCCGGCGCCCCTCCTGCTATGGCAGCCGATGGGCTGCCGCGCGCGCTTTTTCTTCCTATTCGACATATTCCAGGGGCACGCTCATATTTGTTAAAAAGAACATCATTTATTTTAGGGGGCACCTACAGTGATGCCATAGGCCGCAGCTGCATGATGTGGGGTGCATTGGGCACACAATCTGTTACACTAGCTTGTAGTTATGGCCCTAATCTAGATGACCCTGACTACTACGTCTCCTTCTGGGGACGCATCCTACAGGTGGGATCCACACACGTGCTCTGAGGAGGGGATTTTAATATTGCCCTGCACCCTGCCGCTGATCCCTCTAACCCCTCACCGCATCACTACACTAGGACGCGGGAGGCTCTCTTGGGGATACTTGAGGAACATGGGCTTGTTGACGCCTGGAGGTACACCCACCCCACTGATAGAGAAGGCACGTACTACACGGCAGGACAGGCAACTTGGTCCAGGCTGGATTACTGGTTCTGTTTTCGCGGCACGACCCCCTGGATTAGCGCGGTCACTCACCTAGCCCACAGATACTCCGATCATGCCCCGGTATGCCTGGAGATCGCCCCCCTAACTCCTTTTCCACTCCTAGATGTTGGAGACTATTGCCCGAGACATTACTTGACACTGTTTTCCACGCCGAGTTGGGTGAGGAAATTGCAGAGTTCTTTGCTAGAAATGCAGGCTTCGTAGAGTGCATGAGTACCCTTTGGGAAGCTTTTATGGTCATGGCCGGGGCATAGGCATGTCCAAAAGCTTCGGAGTACTCCGGGACATTAGGAGACGGTTAAGTAAACTGGAGGGCGAGATTAAAAAACTTGAGGCTGACATGTGGACTACTTCCTCGAATGCGCACCAGGCCCTACTCAGGGAAAAGCTTTCTTATTACACGACCACTGCGGATCGTGAGGTGAGGTTCCGTGGTAGGTACTTCATTGCCCGCCGCTATGGGGAGGGTGGGAGGCCTGGGCGCGCCTTGGCTAATTATATCCGACAACCTCGCTTTTCCAATTATGTGCTTGATATTGTCGACGATGGCGGTGTACGACACAGAGACAGCCGCGACATATTAGATGCTTTTACTACTTTTTACAAAACACTATATACTACACAACGCACGGACCCCCCGGACTTTGCTGCCTATTTCGGTGACATTACTCTTGGCTGGCTGGGCGACACGCAACGCGCATTCCTCGAGGCGCCGTTCGAGGATGATGAGCTACGGGAGGCTATCATGCAAATGAAATCAAACAAAGCCCCCGGTTCCGTTGGCCTACCCATCGACTTTTATAAATCCTACATCGACTCACTCCTCCCTGTGTTAAAGGAGGTTTTTCTTGAAGCCCGAGAATTCCACATCCTCCCTGCCTCCATGAGAGAAGCACTTATCACGTCTTTATTAAAGCCGGGCAAGCCGCCGGACCGATGTGCATCTTACAGACCACTCTCCCTCCTAAACGCGGATGCAAAAATACTCGCTAAACTATTGGCCAATCGCCTTCGCCTGCTGCTTGACAAATTGGTCCTTCCGGACCAGGCAGGTTCCATCCCTGGGAGAGCGACCTCCCACAACCTCCGTATCCTCTTCTCTATTCTACAGGCTGTTGATCCGCAATTGGCATTGATAGCAGTTTTTTTGTATGCCTCCAAGGCTTTCGACTCCGTGGAGTGGGATTACCTTTTCACGGTCTTACGAAACATGGGGCTCCCTCTCGGCTTCCTCTCTTGGATTCGATTGCTATATACCTCCCCAACGGCCAAAGTTTAAATCAATGGTCATACCTCGTCTGCCTTCTCCCTTTCCCGGGGCACCCGTCAGGGATGCCCTCTCTCCCCTATCCTCTTTGCCCTGGTAATGGAACCATTGGCAGCTAAGATCCGACAGCATTATCAACACGCTGGCCTCCGTTGCCTCCTCCGTCCCATACCGGTCTCCCTGTACGCGGACGATGTTACCCTCTATATTAAGAATCCACGCCAAAATCTAAACCAGACCATGCATGAATTTGTGAGGTTCAGTGGGCAATCCGGCATCACTATTAATTGGGCTAAATCGCAACTATTCCCCTTGACTGCTGCAGCCACCTCCTTTGATACGGACTATCCCCTTGCATGGTACGAGGACGAGGTTAAGTACCTGGGAATTCGCATTACGACTGACCGCGATGAGCTGATGAGGCTTAATTATGGATGCGCGATTGAACATGTCACCGGCTGCATCACCCGTTGGATAGCATTACCCTTAACCATGGCCGGCCGCATATCCCTTATAAAAATGGTTATTCTCCCCAAATTGTTGTATCTATTCCTCAACATCCCTTATGATCCTGGACGCCATTTTTTCCGCACTCTCAAATCTGAACTTATTAGGCTGGTATGGGGAGGAAAGCAGCCCCGCATTCGATGGGACATCCTTGTACAGCCTTATGCACAGGGAGGCTTTGACGTCCCGAACTTTGAATTATACTATACAAGCGCACAGGCCCACTTTGCGCACTTCTGGTTTCGCGCACCCCGCTATACCCCGCATGTTGCCACTGAGCACTGGCTGGCGGACCCGATTCCGTTGGATGGGGTCCTGCTACGTGGCGCCACAGCTCTGGGACGTGCTTCCACTTCACTAGAATGCACAAGAAATGCATGGGCTCGGATCCTAGACCGGGTGCCTGGTTCCGGTCTCTATTCCCCACTATTACCCCTCACCTACCACCCAGAGGTTACACTACTGCAGGAAGGCATATTCAAAAAAATGTTGCGCGCATGGCATCTTCTTTGTTGGGGGGATCTCTACATCGGGCGTAAATTTCGTTCGCTCACACAATTGTGCCATGATCCCCCCGCCATCCACCATGGATACATTTCTTTATGCTCGACTTCGACATGGCATACAAGCCAGCCACCCAACATATCCCTCGGAGCAGAGTACCCTTGTACCACTGCATCTGGTCCTGCGAGCGGAATCCGCATCCCACCGGATTTCCACACTCTACCACACTTTGTATAGGGACTATGACTACCCTTTATGCGCCTCTCGGGCTAAGTGGGCAGAGGAGTTGGGTCGAGACATAACTGACGCACAATGGACTTACTGCTGCAAGCAGACGGAACAGGTCTCCTCCAGTAGCAGGCTCCGGGTCATCCACTATAAATTTCTCCATCGTAGCTATTATACCCCTGTCAGGCTTCATAGGTTTGGCCTACGTGACTCTGACAGATGCGACAGGTGTAGAGCAGAGCATGCCGATTTCTTACATTTGGCTTGGGAATGTCCCGCGGTACTACAGTATTGGCGGCAGGTCCTCACAGCACTCGATGACATGACTTCCTCACCTGTCTCTAGCTCGCCACTTATTATGCTCCTGGGATACACTGAACATATCCCCGTACTATACCGAAAGTTTGTGTCTTTTTGTTTAGTGCTTGCAAAGCGCCGAGTGGCCTGCAGATGGGGGTCGGGGCCGGGCACCCAAATTTAAAGAGTGGCTGGGGGACATGATACTCTGGCAGGATCAACTCTGCACCTATGCTGAACTTCTTCCCCGCTCCTCGCGCCCTCGTGACATCTGGGGCCCACTGAAGACATACCTCCTGATGCATCCCGTCTCCCCCACCGATGTGCCATGACACCTGCAGGTCCTACATGCGCTGGTGGCCGCCCCCCCCCCTGCTGTGGGTGGCGGACGCCTGGGTTGGGCCCTCTCCTTCTCTGTCCCTGGATGATTCCCCCTGATGGCCTCCCAGTGTGTGGGTGTGGTATTGTACTGTTTAGTCAGATCACTCTGCCATGGTCCCCATGTGTTACAGGTTCGTGCTGACAAGGACCTCATTGCTCACTGTCCTAACCGTTCACTGAACAACACAGTTGTTAATGATGATTATCTCTTGCTCGGGCATATGATGTAACCGCTTTATGCTGCAATTGCCGATATGCTGAAGCTATGTAATTGATGGAACAGGTTTCTTTGTTCAATACAGGTTTTTATAATAAAAAAATAAAAAATAAAAGTCCCTGGAGTACCACAGTACTTTTGTTCTTTTTTTCTTTTGATTACTGTGGATATTGCCAACTAATTACACCCTGCCCTGTGATATTTGTCTGGAAAATGATCAGTCAGCTACCTCGAACTACTTCTTTGCACTAATTGACAGAGTGCCTCTCAACACTTTGTAGCAGAGTTGAAAATATAAATGGGCAATTGATTTGTAAGGCAATTTCTGTGCTCTTTTTCGTGTATTTTACCCCCATTTCCCACTCCTTCCAAAATCAAAGAGTGTATACTGGACGGTTCCTCCATAAATTGTAACTTGATCCAAAATACCCTCAGTCATTAATTTAAGGAATACTGTATTCTTGCTGACTATGGCTTCTTGCTTACTTTATATCCACTTTCATAAATGAATTTTTGCTTCCCTTTTCGGACTAGCGCTCCCAGGTTCTCAGATATCTATGATTTGAATTTGTCCGACTCAATTTTCACATGGACATAGCTTAAGAGAAACTTTTAGTCTAGAGGGTCAGATATTAAGTCTAATGAGGGAGGCACAACCTTGGATCGACTTTAGACCTTTCACAGTAGTTCAACACAGAGCAACACAAGAATGCAGATTTGTGGGGTGTGGCCAACCGCCGAGCAAAATGGCCGCTTCCTAAGGCGGCTCCGACCAACAGCACCCGTCCCTGAGTAAATCCAGCCATATCCGACCTATAACTGGTTTTGAGCCCACCTCGAAGCACCAGAATACACCACGGACCGATTGAGCCGTGACACCGCTGATTCCACTGCCCAGTTCCAGCTCTTAGTCTGACAACGCACGCTGCAGCCCTGTGGGGCGTGAACGGCACGGATCAGCGCTCGCTAGGGCGCAGAGTGTGGAGGGCGCCGTGCAGCAGGAGCGCCCATCCATCCAGAGGCGATACCGGGGACGCCCACATCACTGCCCCCGAAGTCCAAGGTTGGGCCCGAGGTGAGGTGGTCCATTGCCTGCATCAAGACAGCGAGAACCGGCCCTTTTCTTCACATGCAGCTCAGGTGGAAGAGGTGGGGAAGCACGCGCCCCTGTAGTCACACGTTGCCCGGGCCTCGCGGGTGGCCTGCTTGGTCGAACTGTTGGCGGCCACCGGGGGGCACAGAGACATTCGTTCTTAGAGGCGGTGCACACAAAGATTCCCTGAGGCAGCGAAACTCACAGCCGAGAGGCCTTGCGGCTGGTCCAAGCTCTGAACTGCTGCAGAGAACCCTCACTGGCAATATTGCAGGCTTTGGCCCCGCACCCACCATGCTTTCATTGAGCTTACAGAGCCAGGCCTGTCGTTCATGGTTTGGGTGCTCTCCTGCAGCCCAGCAAAGGACTCATCACCTTGACACCGGGGGTCTCCTTTCACGGCGTGACAACTTTGCCTGTTCCTGGACGGCCCCCATCGCTATCCGCAGCCTACCGACGTTTGGCAGTGCTTGTTGGGGGGCGCTGGCCTGGTCCCCTCCATGTTCCCCTGGTAACATTTGGTTCACAAGGGTTGGACCATGGCTGGAGGTTGGGGCGCGAAATCGGCAGTCCGGGCAAAACTGAGTAAATTCGCATGGGACAAGGACCCTGGTGCGGAGGCGGAAGCAGCCGCGGGGAAGAGGCTGCAATCTGGAGGTGAGGCAAAGGAACCTACGTGGCACGATATTCTTACTGCCATTATGTCTGTCAATGCCTCGTTGGAGTCACGGATTGATTATGTATCCTCTGAAGTCTCCCTCATACGGTTAAGATATGCGCTGCATGAATATCTGATTAAAGGATGTGGAACTTAAAGTGAGCTCCCTGGTCGAAGACACCTCTGACCTGCAGCGTAAGATGGACGACCTCCTGGGCCACGCCGACAAACTAGAGGCGCAGCTGGACGACTATGAGGGACGCTCTTGACGCAACAATGTCCACATACTGGGAGTCCCGGAGAGGCGGAGGGACCGTCAGCAGACCTGTTCATGGAAGAATTGATCACTACTTACCTCAAACCAAGCGGGCTCTCCAACTCCTTCTCTGTGGAAAGGGCGCACAGGGTGCCGGACGGCAGACCAAGACTTGGTGCCCCTCCAAGGCCTTTGCTGGCTAGTATCTTTAACTTCAGGGATAGAGACATTATTCTTCAAGCGGCCAGATCGTCGCCCCCACTAGACTTCCAGAATAGCAAGATCACCTTTTTTTTTCCAGACTTCACCCTCAAAGTACAGAGACAGCGCCGCAGCTTCCTTGACGTCAAGAAAGCGCTTTGTGAAAAAGATCTGAAATACGCCATGCTCTTCCCGGCCAAGCTGAGAGTGGAATCGAACGGGGAAGCTTGGTTCTCCCCCACCCGGGAGAAGGCCTGGGACTGGTTGGAGGGGTGGCGCACTGTGGGCCGGAAGGGCAACCGTGCCTGAGGAGCGAGGAGCGATAAGGACGCTGATGGATACGACAGCGGCTCGCTGCCTGGGGAACTGGAGGTGGGGTCCGGTGGGCCTTAATGACTGATCTGTATGTTATTCTCCTTGGGGGCTGGGGACTTTTTACTGACCTCAGGACTGAGTTGCGGTCAGGCCTCACTCACTGACTGAACTGCTCTTGATCCAGGATTCCTAGATCTTATGGTGACGGTCATAAGGTGTTTTGGTATTGATTGGTGCTTACGAATGATTAGTGCTTAATTGTGTGATTACCAGTTGCGTATCTCTCAGGGACGGGTGCCCGGTTGGTTACATGCACCCACAAGTTTGAGGGGTGGGCGATAGGCACTCTACAAGTTTGGGTGGGCGGGAGGTTCCGACACCGCCATGCAGGGAGGGAGGGGGGTTCCGGCTAGCGAGTTCCGGGTGCTTGCTGGGGTGGGGCGGGGGACTGTTTTGAATTTGTGGTGTTGTTTTTTTTCCTGTTTGGATATGAGATATTTGATAGGCTTCAGGTATTGACAGGTATGGGTTCCATGCTCTCCGTATATCTATTTTTGAAGGTCCACGGGTCTCCAGGAACGTCTCCTCCTGGGGGCCTTCCTGGTTGGTTTCCTCCGTTACTGAGCATACTCTTACGAGGGGGTGATGGGCACGACGATTAGACAGGAGCTTAAGTTTCTGTCGTGGAACGTCAATGGGCTGGGAGACAAGATCAAGCGAGGTGTGGTATTCCAATTTTTAAAACATCACTCTCCAGATGTCGTCTTCCTACAGGAGACCCACCTGCTTGGGAATGCTTGCAAGGCCCTGTCGCAATGGGGTTTCCATATGGTGGCACACTCTGCTTTTGGCTCTGGATCCCGGGGAGTGGGTATACTGGTCCGGAAATCGTTCCCTATGACTGTTGATTCGGTCCGCACTGACGTCCTGGGTAGATTTGTGGCTGTCTCTGGGACCTGGGAGGGGCATAAACTCAATCTCCTCTCTGTTCTCATACCACCAGGGTTGCACACTCAGGCCTTCATAGATCTTGGGGACCTCCTTCTGAACTTACCCGATAGACTTGATTGGGGGCGACTTCAACTCTATTGTCTCGGACTCCCTTGACCGATGGCCCCAGAGGACCCTGCCGCCCTCCCGCAGGCGGATACACAGCTTTCTGGGAGCGACGGGCCTGGTGGATGTGTGGAGGAGCTTGGACCCGACCGAACTAAAGTACACTTATCTCTCTGGCCCACATGGCAGTATGTCCCAGACAGACTATGTGTTATTTCACTAATACATCAGCTCCAGGTCGTCAGAGACATACACCACCTGGCTAGGGGGATGTCCGATCACTCACCCATTCCGTGCCGCTTAGAGGTGGGCGAGCCCATAGTCAGCCGTGTTGCCCCGATTAACTCCTGGTACTTCACGACTCCCCATGTAAGGCACAAGGTACTGAGCAAGTCTGATCTTTACTTTCAGGAAAATGAAGGGTCGGTTGACTCGCTGACCACGCTTTGGGAGGCCTACAAGGTAGTTATACGGGGTGGTGTTGGCCCAGATCACCGGACAGCGTAGGGAGAAAGCAGCAGCCATGACGCACTTAGAGGGGGAAATCTTAAGACTTAGAAAACGCAGTCCAGACACAGGACACACCGGAAGTGCATCAGAAACTGCGTATTAAAGTCAAGGAGTTCTCTGACCTGGCTATGGAGGTCACCAAGACACAGTATAGGGCCACGCTTCGCAGAATCTACAATGTAGGCGACAAGGCTGGCAAATTACTGGCTTGGTTGGATCAAGGAGATAGGGCTCAGCGAGTTGTGGTTGAGATAGAAACAAACTCACAATCTCGTCTCACTGCACCACAAGATATTGCAGACGCCTTTGGCCAATACTATCAGTCGCTTTAAACATCCCACACGTTGCATACGGAGGAAGAGGCTTCCTCGCTCTTATGGGATATCTCAATGCTGTCGCTTACCGAGGAGGAGTGCTCGGACCTCGAACTTGACATTACAGTCGCAGAGGTTGTAAAGGCCATCCAAGCCTTGCGAGGGGGGAGGGGGGGGGGGGGGAAAGCGTCGGGCCCTAACGGTCTGCCCATTGAGTTATTCAAGTTCAAGGCGAGCAAGACGGCACCCTATCTCACCGAAATGTACTGTGAAAGTAAAAAAAGAGGGTATCCTTCCTGAGGACCAACGACTCGTCAACATTGTCGTAATCCATAAAACGGGTAAGCCAGCCAACAAGTGCTCATCCTATCGACCCATCTCGTGTCTTAACTGTGAAGCGAAAATCCTAGCAAAGGTTCTTGCCACTTGCCTGCTCAGGGTCCTCGCCCGCCTGGTCCATCCAGACCAATCAGGATTTATGCACCCCGGATTACCTCCCTCATCTTGCGCAGGCTCCATGCAGTGTTGTGCCGGGTTGACACAATCAGGGAGGACGCTGTTGTCGTATCCCTGGGTGCTGCTTCGGCATTCGACACCACTGAATGGCCCTACATGTTTGCAGCTCTTCATAAGCTCGGTTTTGGGCTCGAATTTATCAAATGGGTGCAGTTTCTGTACCATCAACCACTTGCCCAAGTGGTTGTTAATAGGAAATCTCCTGTCTCCTGTTTTTGTTCTCGGCAGGGGCACCAGACAAGGTTGCCCCTTGTCTCCGCTTCTCTTCGCCTTGGCCCTAGAGACCATGGGTTTGCCAGGACCGCGTCATACGGGGCCTTAAATGGACGTCAGGGTGGGAGGACCACATCTCGCTGTATGCGGATGATATTTTGCTTTACTTGGCCTCCTCGGCGGCGTCCCTCAACGTGGTTCTGGATATATTTCACATGTTCAGTAGGTTTTTTATTGTTATTAAATTACATTTCTAAGGCTTGCAGCTACCTGGAGGTTTCCCGGTGCCATCGGACACACGCAAGAAGACAGAGCTGCACTATTGGTTAAATAACCATATTTTAAGATCTTTGCAGAATTTGAAGTAAATGGTTTCATGCCGGAGTTGTAAGGGGAGAGAATTCCACAGTGAAGGAGCTAAGCAGGCAAAGGACCGACCACCCATATGTACATGTTTGATCCGGGGGACTTGAAACTTAGCCTGAGAAGAGGATCGAAGATGGCACGTGGAAGGTACGGATGTACCAAAGCACTGAGATACTGTGGCGCTGCACCAGATTTAATCTTATGCATATAGCATAGGGCTTAAAATTTAGTGCGATTTTCCACCCTCACCCAATGAAGGTCGCGGAGGGATCTTGAAATAGAGGCCTTTCTAGCTAATTGGCAAAATAGTCCGGCAGCGGAATTCTGGACGACCTGCAGCTTACGAACCCCCTCCTTGTTGGCTCCCAAATATAGGACGTTGCCATAGTCCAATCTAGACACAATCAGGGCCTGCATAACTGTTCTTTGCGTAGACCTAGGCAGCATCCAAAGTATTTTCTTGAGCCATCTTAGGAAGGTAAAACAGGTCGAGGTGACCTTAACCGCTTGCTGCCTCATGGTAAATTGGTCATCTATGATTATACCAAGATTACGAACTGATTGTGACGGCTGGAGGAGATCACCCATTTGAGGTGGCCAGTGTTGGAGACCCCAGAGATCTTTGTTTCGGACGAGAATAAGAACCTCAGTTTTCCCACCGTTTAGGTTTCAGCCGGTTGGTATGCATCCAGCCAGCTATCTTTTGCAGCCCTACCTGGAGAGATGACACATTGGATGTCTCCTTGGCGGACATGGAGAAATTAAGCAGGGTATCATCTCCATAAGAAAAAATGGTTAGCCCAGCTTCTTCAGCGATTGAGGCCAGGGGGCTAACATAGATCTTGAAGAGTAACGGGCTAAGTATGGATCCCTGTGGCACTCCATACGGGGAATCGTGGGCCTTCGAACTAGCGGAAGAGAAAAAGACCTGAAAGGTCCGATCGGACAGAAAACTAGAAAGCCACTTGAGTGCTGATCCGACAATGCCCGAGAACTTAAAACTTGTAAAAGGGCAGTATGAGACACAGTGTCGAAAGCAGCACTCAAGTCAAGCAGTACGAGTGTCATCGTTTCTCCCCAGTCCAGACGTTTACGAAGAATTTCTGTGACGCCCAAGAGTGTGGATTCTGTATAGAAGCCAGCTCTAAATCCTGATAGTGATGTATGAAGTATTTCTTGGGAGTCCACAAACTGCGTCAACTGCTTATTAACATGTTTTCTAAGATTTTAGAAAAGGCAGGGAGTAAAGAAATAGGGCGGGAATTAGAAAGTTCCGCCGTATCAACTTTCACATTTTTCAGCAGGGGTAGAACTATGGCAGTTTTCCATGCCGCGGGTACTATTTCTTCACGTAGCAATGTATTAAGCAGTTCCATAATGGCATTAAGTGTTGGTAATTCCAATTTTTGAAGAATGGAGAGAGGGTCCTTGGGAGAGCCAGATTTAAGACTGGATAGGATGCGACTAAAAGATGGTGTATCTAGAGGCAGCCAGTTATCCAATGCCTTACCAGGTGTTGCAATGATGGCCTGTGTCATAGAAGGAATGATGCAGCCCGATGTAGGTGCATTGCGCATTAAGTACAACTCTATTAGTTGTCATGATATTAAATTCTGTATAGATTTTTCAATTTTATCAATGAAGAACTCAGTCAGATCTTCACATTGCGCTGTATTTAATTTAGGTGGCGTGGGTTGGCAAGATGCACCCGACGACTCTTTCACAACTTTAAATAGGACTTTAGGATTGTTATGAGCCAATGTGATGGTGTTATTTGCATGCTCAGCACGAGCAGCTTTACATAGTTTGTGGTAATCCTTTTTTTGCCAATTTGTAAGTAAGTTTTGATTCTGGCGCATCATCCAAAGCTTTACACTTGTTTTTTCCTATTTTTTAATTTATCAGAAAATCACGGGGCAGGAGGACGATGATTGTTCATTTTTTTGTTAGACATGGGTAGACCTGCGTTAATAGATGACAACAACCAAGCTTGAATAGTGTACGCAGACGCTATATTTGTTGGGGAGGTGGCAGGAATGTTGTTTAGGAGATGTTGATTAAAGTGATCGACATCTAGGTTCTTCTAGTTTTTAAACCCTACTTTGGAAGGCAAGTTAGAGGCGTTTTTGCATTGCATCTCCAATTTCACGTTAAACCCAACCAAAAAGTGATCAGACCGGATAATGGGGAGGGCTGCTAGGGAGATGATGCTAGCTAAATTAGAAAAAATGGGGTCTAGCACATTTCCAGCCTTATGAGAGGGACCTGCGTTATGAAGTAGAACATTCATGGCTGCTAAATCAGCAGTCAAAATGGAGCTGATAATGCATGTACGGTCATTAAAATGAATGTTTAAGTCTCCTAAAATAGTAAAGTTCGTAGCTTCCATTAACAGAGGGGCGATAAGTTCTGGGAGCGTCGATGCCCATGCTCCAGCAGGACCCGGCGGTCGATAAAATCAGGACCCCAGAGAATGTAAACTAAGATGCAAGCGAAAGTTTAAAAGAGCAGGCTTCACAGCCTACGAAGGGTAGGTCATCCCATTTACAAGTGTAAGTGTTTTTAAAAATAAGTGCAATTCCCCCTCCAGTTTTATCTATACGGTCCTTTCTGATGATTGTATAGTTGGGAGGTAGGGCGATTGCAACATCTGATCCTGAACTCTCATTAAGCCATGTTTCCGTAAGGAAAATGGCATCGGGCTGTGTATTCAATAAGAGATCATGCATATCTTCCTTATGTTTGGGAAGTGACCTGCAATTTAGACTGAAAAATGTGAATTCTTCTAAGAGAACAGCTTTAGATTTAACAGCAGAAGAGAGCAGTGGATTAATTTTCACGGGGCTAGTAATAGTGTTGGTATGTTCCCTCCTGAGTTGTGTATTGCAGGGTATTCGATAAACTGGTCCAAATCGGTGCTCTATGTCCTTTATGGCAAACGGCCTTTACTCCCTCGGGATTGCCATTTGGCGGAGGCCGCCGACTGCTTTAAATATTTGGGGATCTGGGTCTCTAAAGATCTATCTAGATTCTACAACTGGAATCTCTGGCCGCCCCTAGTGCGTCTTAGATCCGAGTTCAACACTGGAAATCACTTCCGTTGACCCTCTTGGGACGAGCGGCCCTATTCAAAATGATGTCCCTTCCAAGACTTTTATATGCGTTACAGAACACCCCGCTTCCTGTCGCTGCCTCGTATTTCAAGGAGGTTGACAGTATCATTCGGGACTTGCTGTGGGAGGGTAAACCACCTCGCATTGCAACACACAAACTCACGTTAGGATGGTTTGACGGGACATTGGACTTCCGGATATTAGGAGATACTACTGGGCATCGCAACTCGCAGCAATTAACCAATGCATGTATAGACCACAAGGGGACCCGGCATTTCAGATCGACAGGTGGCTCCTCCCGGGTGGCGGCTTCGAGGGCGCTTTATATGCAAGATCTTTGAAACCTGCTCTGACTGGCCCGACTGGGCATGCAGTGCACGTGTGGAGGGTGGCTACTAGGAGTCTGGTTTGGGAGGGAAAGCTCACACAGGCCACGCCACTCTGTGAGCAACTAGGCAAACTGATCGCTTGAAGGGCTTCGATCGATGGGACCTCATAGGTATCTCCAAGGTGCGTGATCTATGGAAGTCGGGGGATGTGGTCCCTTTTCCCCGGTTACAGCAAGAATACGACCTAGCCCAGTCTGAATATCTCGGGTATCTCCAAATTAGGCATGCCTTGCTGGCTGTGCTTCCCAGGGGTAGTGAGCTCCCTGAATCCTCCCCACTCGCAGATAGGATCTTAGACGGTGATCTGCCAGAGAAGGCCATTTCACTCATTTACAAAAAGCCCATTAACAACATGGCGGACCCCATGACCCGCTTGAGAGCCAAATGGTACCATGATGTGGCTGGCCTAGATGATGAGGAGTGGCAGGCGGCGGTGGCCTCCCCTCGGGAGGTGGCCATATCCTCCAAGCTTTGCCTGGTGCAGCTAAAGCTCATCCACAGATCCTACTTGTCAGGGCCCCTGATGGTTAGCATGGGTTACAAGTTGGATGGTAGCTGTGTGCGACAGTGTGGTCAGGAGGGAACTTTTATCCATGCTCTCTGGGAAGGCGCAGTTATCCAGAGTTATTGGTAGGGGTTGGTGCGCCAGATGGAGAAGCGTTGGGTAAACGGATCCACTGCAATATTAAATTGGCTTTGTTGAACTTTTGGGACCCTACTGACTTGAACTCCAGAGAACGAACATGGGTCACCAAGGGGCTGATGGTTGCTAAATGGAATATTGCCCAATTGTGGAGGGTGCAGAACCCGCCACATGTGGCTGATTGGGGCGAAGATATGGATTGGTGTATGGTTACGGAGAAGTCCATCTATGAAGCCAGGGGGTGTCCAAACAAATGGATACAAATATGGTGGCAATGGAATGTCCAAAGGGGAGAGATTTGTGAACCCCTGAGACCCAGGGAGGATCCTATAGGTGGGACCTAATTCTGTATAATTGAAACTGTCAATGTCATTTGTGCTAAATAGGTTTTAAAGACTAATTTCATGTGCAACAATTGCCATCTCGCATGTAACTGTTTAGCCTATGTGTCATGCCTAATTTTCAATAATAAAAAAAAATGCAGATGTTAGGAAAAGAACCTATCTAGATACATTCTTTAGAATATTGTTCTAAAAAGTCAACTAAATCTACAAAATCAAAGAAAGTGAATCATTGACACATGCGTGGACCAGAAAAGGAAAATGATTAGGTAAGAGTGTCCATAGTGCTGATCCTAAACATAAGTACTCTCAGTGCTTTAAAGAAAGTGGTTTTAACTACTCTAGTGGAGCGCACATGCACTAAATTAGCATAATCCATTTCCTAATACACAACAACACCCGACAGCAAGTACTTGCTAGTGAAAATGGTCAGTTAGCAGATGTTTCCTGTATGTCATTCGTCCACACAATCACGCCCCACAGTTTTTGTTGGGATGTTAATCTCGTCTGTATTTCAACTAGTTCACAGACTTTTTTCTCCAACACTATTTCCTGCCGACTCCTGAAAGGTCACTTTCTGAAGTTTTATTCATCAATATGTGACTCGAGGTTTAACCTACATTGCTAAAAAATTAGTGATTAAGTTTAGCCCTCAGAACCACTGGCTTGTCTTCTCACCATTGTAGCACCTATAATTCTTTAGAGGTACCTTTAGGGTTTTATATTCCATGGAATAAAATGATATGCTTTCTTTATAACGAATCATTCCAACACAGCCTATTGTTGTAATCTTCTGCTTACTCTCCCATGGTTGTACAACATACATAATCTTGCTCTGTTTGGACTTGAACAGTAAAACCCTGAGGCCTCCCGACTAACTCAAGCAGGACAAATAAAATCTGAGATCTATACAATAATGGATGGGAAATCTCTAGCTTAGGCCTCACCTATGGTTTAAAAAAAAAAAAGAAGGATAGTAGTGGTTTTATAAAATATACAGATTTCAATTTCTGTGATTGTGCATCATATCGCCCCATATAGCTCTTCTCAATATAGAGGTGAAAATACTGGCCAGTATCCTAGTTATGAGGCTCTGCCAAGTAATCACTACTCTAGTACATCAGGATCAGACGGGCTTCCTGCCCGGACAGGCGACCCGACTGAATTTGCGAAGGACCCACAATTGGCTAATGGCGGTCCAGGACCGCGATACCCCGTATCTACTCCTATCCCTGGACGCGGAAAAGGCATTCAACGTGGTACAAAGGCCCTTCTTGGAAGCCACCCTGGGCAAATTCGGTATAGGTCCCAAGTTTCGGCAATGGGTAGGACTCCTGTATAGGGATCCCCGGGCAAGTGGCAAGGTTAATTGGCATATCTCTGGAGATTTTCCTGTTAGAAGAGGCACCCGTCAGGGTTGTCCTCTTTCCCCATTGCTCTTTCCCCTCACGATTGAGACAGTGGCCTGTGTGATTAGGCAGTGCCCAGAAATGCGGGGGTTTCAAATTCAACGGACGGACACATGGGAAGAAAATATTTTGCTATATGGGGATGACATTCTGCTCTACATCACTCATCCGAAGACCACGATTCCCAACTTGTTTGCCACTATGGACGAATACGGGTCCTACTCGGGGTATACCATCAATTGGCATAAGTCAGTTATCTATAGTCCAAGGGTTCTGTCCGTCTGGCCTACCCTCCCTGGGGCTCTCCAGATAGCACATACTGGATTCACCTATCTAGGGATTTATCTCACTACAGACAAGAGCCTCTCTTACAAGAGAAATATCAAACGGGTAATAACCAACTTTGCAGAAGATGCACAGAGGTGGAAGTCCCTCCCTCTCACAATTCTAGGCCAGGCGGCCATGTTTAAAATGATCACTTTGCCCCGTTTCCTTTACGCACTGCAGAATGGATATTTTCCCCTCTCCAGACATACTTTGAGCGATCGATGCTGGGGAAACACCAGAGGATCGCTTTGACTACGTTGCACCGTTATCAATACAGGATTTCGCTGCCAGATATAGAGGCCTACTATTGGGCAGAACACCTAAACCCGGAGAATGACTCGATACATGTGACAGTTGTTCATCCCACCTACAGGTTGGAAAGGGAAACCATGGCGCGTCGTACCTGGCTTCATTATCTCTATGGGGCACAGGGCAGAGGGAGACATCTCTCGGCCACCCAAACCTCTATAGAAGCGTGAGAGACAGCAACGAGGGCTATGGGATCGCAAACCCACTGAGCAGACGCCCCTTTGGCATTGTCCCTGGTTAAAAGAACTCCAAAAACTGAGGGGCTTCGAGGGGTGGGATGCCATAGGTATCTCTACTATAGGTGACATAACCACCAAGGGTAAGCTCAAAAGCTTCCCCTCGCTTCAGACGGAGGTTGCGCGACATACCTCCCAGTTTTTTAAGTTTGCACAATTTCGACAAGCCTGGAGGGTGGAGACCTCGCTCTCCTCACCATTACTAGAATATGCTCCACTGGAGGGGCGCCTGCTACAGGAGCATGTGCTTACTAAGGCAGTATCACTCACGTACCGGACTCTGAATTATAATACACCTGACTGACAGGGTAAGCTAAGGGAGACCTGGGAGCTGAACTTGGGCGCACTTGAAAACATAGATTGGGAAGCAGCCCTGATGCATCATCGAGAGGTGGGTATTAAATCCCGTCTCCACCGCATCCAACATAAACTACTCCATAGTCTATTATGATAGGGTTTGACTCCACCAGATGGGCCGTGCTAGCGACCCTAGTTGCCAGAGATGTGGCTATGAACTGGGATATTTCTATCATGTCCTGTGGGATTGCACCAAAATATAGACCTATTGGGAGGGGATGTTGGGGATACTGAGCAAGATCCTAGACACGACACTACCACTGGACCCTAGATTCATATTGTTGGGTATACCTGGAGATGTAGATTTGGGCCGACCTCACCTCATATTCGCTCAGTTGGCCCTGGTAGTGGTAAAACGTGATGTAGCACGAACTTGGGTGGCTGCAATCACACCTCAACTCCGAGAGTGGAAGGCAGGGATGGAAATTTACATGGCGGCAGAAAGGGTCACCTATATCGCAAGACGGTGCCCGAGGAAATTCAGAAGTGTGTGGGGCAAATGGAGGGCTTATTATGGCCTAGATGGGGGGTTGAGGGTTGGTTATTGGGCCTCTCGGGGGCCCGCATCCAACTCTAAAAATAAGACCCGGCTCTCTAGCACAACAGCATTCCAGGTGGTGAGGAAACATGGTACACTACAACGGAAAGATGCGATTGGGTGGGACTTGCAGATTCACAACACCCTAAAGGGGTGTGTTTTGGAATTATATGAGGTACGGATTGTACATGTATGTCTCTACACGACTGTAACCGATTTTGTTCTGGTTTCTTTTCGTTTTTGTTTCTGGCAAAATACAAATAAAAACATTAAAAATAAAAAAACAATAAAGACACACAGTAATTTCAGAGACATGAGCTTAACAAACAATCAGATACCTCCACTGGCTGTCAATAACAAATTAAGCTTGTGACCGTTTGCGGTGTTGGCATATGGGAAACAGGCAGTCACGGGCGACGCTCTAGTAACATCAGAATGAGAACAATCATGACATTTCATATACTCCAAGAGGAACATTTGATAGTTGCAACACTTAATAAAATCACTAATTACAATAGCATGTAAACGTACTTCAGTCAGTAGTGTTACTGACTTGCGAGGGTTATTCAGCTATTAGTCTTTCATCTTCTCTGATCAAAAGGGTCTTAACGATTCATGCAAGTGACAGGTTGCAGCTCTCCAGATATAAACACTGCTCATGAGCCTTGCCCATAAACTGAGGAACGATCCAACCAACAGAGTCGACTGTAGTAAGAGGAGAATGGGAAATCGAGGCAATTAAGCAAAGGCTGTAATACTGTACTTGGCTCATTTAAACACATTTAAGATGAACTGAGAGATTCTCGTAAAACTGAATTTCACCATCAGTAGATGCAGTTGTTCGGTAACATTGCTCAGGCTACACTGCAATGCAGATTTACTAAAAGGCTAGAAGTAAATTCCACTACAATGAAAAAATACAGTGAATATTATAGAGACCCAACACTAGAGGAAAGAGAAAAATGCTTGGTGACTCGATGTGAATTGAAACGGGCATAAAAGACATACTGTTGGAATAGATCAAACTAGTAAAAAAGAGTTGGCAAAAGACTAACTAAACCACAGCTTTTAAACAGGCAGTATAGGTTTAGATTGTTGAGAACGTCTGCTAAATTCACCAATAATCTAGTTCACTTGATTGGATAAACAGGGCCTTGGGATCAAACTGTACATTCACTAAGTATGGAAGATATGTCTACTATGATCTTTAGGTATTTGAATAATGTCACCAACAAAGATTAACGAGAGCTTGAGCACTTCTGCAAATATTTCTACTGACCTTGTTTGACAATAAAAGGGTTAGGGGAAGAAGATAACTAGTTTCTAAGAAAGAATGAGACTTTTTTCGGTCTGGCATCTCTGGAGAGGCATGAGGTGCCATCTGGAACTACTACAGTGGCATGAGAAAGAGAGAAACCATAAATGTCTTTCTTGACCATGCTGCTTTTCTAGGTGGGAGGGAAGGACAGATGGGAAGGAGGGGTATGGACAAGTGGTACTTGAATGAAACACCCCTTGCTGGTACGCCCACATCTAGGCAAAGTTGCAAGGCTGATTCCCATCAAAATCCAAAGCAGTAAAAATCCTGTTTTGATGACTAAACTCTCCTTATAAACAAACAAGTCATTCTGCTTAACCAAAGGATACTTGCGATTATTTAAATATAAGAGGTAAACATTGGTCAGAAGCTAAAAGAGGTTATTAAGCAGGCACTTTCCCATACAGTCCTGCAATACAGAAAGAAAACATCAGAGGCAAGTCAGATCTCCTGTTAAAAACTGCAGATAAACAATGTGGTGCAAATTACAGCTATAATGGGTGAGTGTAAGCTCACTAGAAGACTACAAACCATACAGAACTCGGGAGCCAGACTCATCCTGAACCTCCCACATCATCACCCCTCAATGAATTCCCGACACAAAAAAACACGCCGATTTCAAACTCCTCACTCACACATTGAAGGCACCACTCAATTTAAAAGTCTTTCCGATTTCAAATCATTGTTGAAACTTCCCACCTTCTGAAGGGGTTGTTTGTTTTGTGAGGTTTCATGGGGAACTACTTTGTCAAAACTCTCCAAACGCTAGAGGTTTTAGCAGCCATTCTGCCGACAGCGCTACAGAACTACAGAACAGGATTTGGTCAATGCATGTGTATGCTCTGTGTATTTTGGGATCAGGTGGAAGAGTAAAGCTCTTCATTCTATGTGTCTACCTGGCTGGCCTATGGCATGCAATGTGGAGAGTGGCCATGTAGCGATCAAGCCATGTGTGAGGCTCTATAGCTGGATCGGTTCAGTTAGAGTATGAGCATGTAAATGTTCTCCTCCACACATAGACTCCACTATCATCTTTCAAAAGCATCTTTGTTCTACAAGGATAATTGTGATCTTGGACATCTAGCATGCATATTTTAAGCATTTGGGTTGCTCTAACTTCATTGAATGGCAAGTAGCCATTTAATCCCCTAAACCTTCAATTCACCTATTCATTCCACCATTCTCTCACCTCAAAATTTCCTAACTTGCCCCATACCTTTTACGAAGCCAGAGCTTTCTCAGTTGTGGATATCAGTTGTCTCTCTTATCTTCGTTCATTATTAAACTACCTTCAAGAACACTGATCATGTACCTCTTCTTGCTACCACCTCCCGTCCTCTTTACACCTCCAGTTATTGAGGTAAGTAAGTATCCTTTGAGACAGACCCTCATTTTACCTTACTCCAGGAAGTGGCAATTAGCATGCACTCTTAAGCACATACATCAGTGCTTGACGCTCCAGGAAAACAGCTTAGATGGTGTAACTATGGATGCTCTTGCAAATGTTTTCTGTGATGCCATTTCATAACACCTTGAGTCAGTACACATTTTAAGTGTCTTCATACTAAAACCATCCCTTTTTTGCCTTGTTGATGTTATACCTTTCAGCGATTTCTAGTCTATGCTTCCTGTCCCCAATCACGGTCTTCTGCTTATGTCCCTCTGAGGAAGTCCAATAATAGAGTGTCCTCCTCCCAGTGAGGAGATGTGATATTTTTTATTATCTGCAAGGCTGTGCCAAAAAGAAAACCAATCTGTAGCACGCTATCTTTATAGTTAGCACTTTAGCAATCAATGTTACTGTTTTTCTCTACTGCATGGTGAATGGCCATGAGAAGTGGAACCTTATTCCCTCAATGTTGCAGTGGAGATTGTCTTCTGTCGTTTTAAATATTTCTTTCTTTGAGTGCGACCAAGAAAGTTTTTGCCATAATGCCAGAGGGCAAATGATCATTTTCTTATGTCAGGAGCAATATGATACACTTTTGCAAATTCAAAAGTTGGACCAATACCCAGTATATTTATGAACAGATCTTAAATAGATGCTCCTGCATCATCTAGTCATATGATTTCCTTCATATATGTGGCGCTTAAATGGCAATAAGTGGAGCGACAAGAGAGTCTTATCAAAATGAAGAATTTCCCTCCCGTAGTAGCTTCAGTAAACATACATGTGCTAATGTACGCCGACGATTTGTTACTTTTTAAACTCACTTAGATGGGTTTACAGCATAGCATAGATGCCTTTAGTAGGTATTGAAAAGCACATTTCTTAAAAGTAAACATCTCCTAAACAAAAGTGGTCCCATTTAGGAGAACGAACTATTATATTCACTTTAATTGGAAATTAGATGGGATACCAGTAGAGGTGGTAAGAGCATACACCTACTTAGGGCGAGTATTTACACAATCCCTTGAAGCCTCTTCCCACTTTCAGCATATGGATCTAAAAGCAGAAGCTCAAATGCCCTTAAGAGATTTTATTCATCTTCCAGTAAGGGACACTTTAATTCTCTTCTCGAAATCTATTGGGCAAAAAATTCCCCCTACTCCGACTTATGCGACAGGATATATTCCTACTAATATGCAAAGGTAACTTACTACATAAGTAATGTTACGGAGCCAAGCTACACTGGTTCAACTAGTTTGTTTAGTGCCTTTTCAAAAGCTTTGGCCAACATAATTAGATGGGCATTTAAGCTTTTGCACGCAGAAGGCGGCTCTTAATAGGCCTTATTAAAACATTAAAGTTTTAAGGCTGGTACAAATGTATACATTAAGAGAAAATTTAAGATAGCCATAGAATACTTCCAATGTACTGAAAGTATCCTACAATCCTGGTCTCCAGCACGCTTGAAGCTATTTCTAAAAAAATGTTACTACTCGATTAAGCTTTGATCTCAATATGGTACATTGCTCCCAACTATCCCACTAGAAGTCTTTTGCATCTACTATTGAGTTTAAGATCAAAAGTACGTGAGATATACCCCAGAACATAGTTTTCAGCAAAGCTTTATTATGCTTCGCTTAGGGATATTACCTCTAAAGGATTATACAAAGAGCTGGAGTGACCCAGGTGAAAGCACAGGAGTATGTGATAAATGTAATAGTGGAGTCCAGGACTCAACCCATGTCATTTATTCCTGTTCTAATAATGTGGCGGCAGATGCCAGGAATCATTTCTTAAAACCAATATGTTTCAGATATAATCTTTCTACTACCAATGTCTTATCAAAATGTCCGCCAAATGAAATAGTTTGCTATAATATTTATACATTTGTGTAATCTTTCTTACCTATATTTTAAAAGGAAAATGTTATTAACATGTTTATAGTTGAATTTTATATAAATTATATGATATATGTATTTACTTCAAATTTTTTATCTCTGTGGAGGTCTAAATCAATAAAATTGAATTGAGTGACGTTCATGTATGACATATTTTCTCTTGTTGTTAGAGCTGTGAGGATCCAGTTCCTTTCTCCCACCCTTGCAGGTAGATTTTGCAGTGTCTTCTCCATGTCTTCAAATATTCTCTCCCTGCTGGTGTAGATCACATTTCATCATGGCTACATTACAACTTTGTATGAGGTTCTATTTCTTATCTGATATTCTTTTTTTTCAATCCACCCTGAATTACTATGAAACATCTCATCATACTATCCCTCATTAAGTGGATGTTAGGCAGCCTTTCCCATCATGTTTTAGATTTTAGTCAGTGCTCTCACATTCCCTCCCACCAAAAGTTATATCTAATCCTGTCCTGTTTAATTCTTCTCAATTGTCTCCAATTAAGTAGCATTAACTGGTCTACATGTCTCGGTCATGGGAGGGTCCAAATTTGCTGTCTTTGGTATGCTACTTGAATGGGTTTTGATTATGTGTTTACCCTTTGGCTCAGTTACTAATATGCCTCACTATCCCTCACCGAGACATTCTTTCCAATCAACTCCGTCACTGGGGTCGCTTTTGCAATATTTCAGGATATGCCTAAAATCCCACAATTACCACTTCTGCCAGTACCCTTTGATTTTATTTTCGGAGTTTTGTATAGCACGAACAAGACCAAACATATGGTAACAGAGCGCTTCACAGTAAGGAGTAAACAAATTCAAGACAGTATAGTAGGGTCCTAGACAGAATGAAATTATGTACATATGAATAACCGATAGGTACAGTACGATAAAGACATATTAAGAAGACATAGTACTTCAGTTCCGGGCATTATTGTAAATTTCAGTATAGTCAACTCTTATTTGTCAGGCAGTCTACACAAGGAATCATGGAGATGAGTTTAGAATAGCAGGCTGGGTAAGAGGTAAGTAGAGATGTACATGATGTTAGAACTTCCTCAAGAAACAGTGATTAAAGGAGTGTGGTGAGTCATTCAAGAGAGGAGCAAGTCGAGATGAGATCAGTTGAAGTATAATGAGTCAAGGTGGGTGAGGGTGCTACGGATTTAAGGGAGAAATTTGCTCATCAGAAAGGTTTAAGGTTCCTTTTTTAATGTTGAGGTAGAAGAGATTCTTCTGATGCTCAGAGGGAGAGTGTTCCAAATTCTTGGTGCAGCTCTGGAGAATGCTCTCTCAAATATTTTTTTCTTGCTGAAGCTGGAAGGTTTTAAGAGCAGATTGTCGGAGCTCCTGGTGAGTTTGTTTCCACCCGACAGGGTAAGTTTCTGGGCTAGGTATTGTGGTGTCTTGTAGTGTAAGGCTTTATGAGTGATGCAGGCCATCTTTAGCTGTATTCTCGCTTCATAGGGCAGCAAGTTGAGTGCTTTCAGGTGAGGCGAGATGTAGTCAAATTTTCTAGAACCTGATAAGTCTTGCGGCTGCGGCTTGCAACTTTGTCTTTAAACAAGGCTGGCTCACCACTCATCTTCTCACCTGTTGTAGGACACGGGTTGTACGTCATCAACTACAAAATGGCTCTATAGAAACTGGTCCATATCTTTGCAGAGAAGAAGTATATAACGAATGAAACAAAATAAGTAACAGACATATGTATTATTCCAGGCCAGAAACACCCTCTGGCAAACCAATAAAGACCTGAAACATGCATGTAAAAATGTTAGAAAGTCCTCAACATAAATACTGGCCTGTCTGCCTAAGCCAATGGCAATAACCATAAAATCAAAGTAGAGAAGAGGGTTACACTGGAAGGGAGTATAATACTTTGAACTATGTTTAATAGAGGTTTTAAGTTGAAGGTCATAAAGGGAAGCGCTAGGCTCCACTTGGGGTCTGCCCAAGAAAAACTACTAGATAGGGGATGGTCATTTATACTGTACCTCTGCATTGTGCAGAACAAATATTCAAAACATTGATGTTGGGAGTTGTGTCTCATATCGAAAAAGGTGCATGAAATAAATTAACATTTCATATGGTGATAAATCTGCTTTGTGAAAAGCACATAAAAACTAGTTATTGAGGCCATGCCATGCACTTGTTCAACTAGATAATGGATTGACTGTTCTAAAGGAAACAAACTTTAATACTTAAACAAAAAAATAATTTGAGCATCTTTGCACAAAACAGCGTGAATTACTTTTAACACGTGTACTTCACAAAAACAAAATAATTGGGTTCTAGAATTCACAACATAGTAAATACAACATTATTTTTAACTTACCTATTTTGCTCCTCTAACTTTGCTAAAAGCTCAACTTCATCTGGACTCAGCTGTGATGGGGAAGATGGAGAAACTGCTGGTGTTGACTGAGTGGTAGACGAGGATGTAGTGTGTAATGAAGCAGGTGGACTTGCCACCTGACTGGCCATTTGACTGACAGTATGCGATACCGTGTTCTTCACCCATGAGAGAGTAGAACTCAACTTGTCTGTAACCTTGTCTGTCGCCACCTATAAGCAAAGAAATACACTTTAAAGTAGAAAACAAACCAAGCAATCCACACTGCTAATGTGAGGAGAGTATGATACTGAAAAAATGTCAATTGCTCCCCTTTTAGTCAAATTTCTGAAATAACCAATATACCGCCCTGCTGTGTTAGGCTCTACAAAGTATGACAAAGTCTGCTAGTTTTAAATCTTTCAAAAAATAAGCAACCACCTGTAAAGCTTTAATGACCATGGGAAAATTGCATTTGCCAACTAGATCGACATTTTAACAACAGCAAGTCACACAAATATATGTTCTACATAAATGTCTGATATTCAAAATCAGCAAACAATGTGGTCGGAGGCCATGACGCTTAACAGCGGGTGCAGGCTACTGGCCGGACCAGTTGCCAAAAATCACGTGACAAAGGCCATGCTGGTCGAAACGCGTCGGTTTGACAGACTGGATCTGTTTGAAAAATAAATTCATCACAAATAAGGATTTGTGTGCGCGGCTAATAAGTGAGAATATATATACACATACATACATATATATATACATACATATATATATATATATAAATAAATATTCTACTGCATGTGCAACGCTGATCAGGACACTTGTCTGATTATATTATATTGGTACATAGCGACGTTAGTCAAAGGAGATTTCGGCCTTATTAAATATAGCGCATCAAGTACAACATGTTTATATATGTATTTCCCTCTTTACATGCATGTAGCTCTCATTTGATGTAAATACAATGTAAGTGTTTGCCGAAACATTTATTATTTTTCGTCTGTACCACTCCAACATGGCCACTAAATGTATAAGCAATCTTGCTTTGTCTTTTGTCTATTTTATTGGGCCAGTCACCGGATGCTATAAGATACTTTCTAGGTTTGTGCACTTGTAGTACATGTGATCAAGGCTGCGGATGCAGTTGAAACGCGTTGGGGGCATCATATGTCAGAGATACACAAGATTTTTTACGACTGACGGGGGTATTGTGTGGGATCCTGATATGCTTTGAATTACCCTCGATATTACAAGTCTTTACACCTGCATTCACCATCAAGACGTGTTGAAAGCAGTTGTATGGTTTTTAAACAAAAAAGCTCCAAAATTTCATACGCACAACACCATGTTGTTAGAAATGATTGATTTCTATTTACACAACAATATGTTTTTATTCTCTGGCAAATTGTATCAGCAACAACGCGGTACCGCCATGGGCACATGCTTCGCCCCCAGCTACGCAAATTTATTCGTGGGCTGGTGGGAGAAGTACGTGGCCTGGGGGGAGGCAAATGAAATCTGGCTGGATAGCATTATTCTATGGGCCAGGTATATTGACGAACTATTTGCTGTCTGGAGGGGAAGTCGCCCCTCGGCTGAGGAGTACAATATTCTCCTTGAAAAACAATGGGTTAAATTTGGAATTTACAGGCCAAATCAGTGAGGTCTCTGTGAATTACTTAGATTTGGAAGTTTTTATTGAGAACAACACTTTACAAACTAGACTCTTTCGAAAACCAACTGCTGGAAACGCGGTATTACACGCAGCCAGCTATCACCCTAGAAGCCTGATTAGGAATATCCCGTTTGGAGAGCTATTGCGAATTAAACGCAATTGTTCCAACTAAAAAGATTTTAAATCAGCTAAAGACGCAGCAATGGAAAGATTTAAAAGGCGTGGATATGGCAACTCCATCTTAAAACAGGCTGAGGTCAGAGTTGAAAAATTGGAACTAAGAAGTCTATTGGTGGCCAAACCTAAAATACCTGATGCTCAGGACAATAATGTGCGAATCATCACTACTTACAATAGTAGATCTAGTGCAGTGGTGCATATTTACCAAAGAAATTGGCATATTTTACAGACGGACAATACTCTAAAAAATTACTTACCGTCTCGTCCCTTAATAACTTATAAACGTTGCCAATCTTTAAGTGACCATTTGACACACAGCCATTTTGATCCCACAATGACAACTAGAAATAAGGGATTTTATCTGTGTTTACGCAGTAAGGCTTGTAAATTTAGTTAAACAAGCATTTACAATGCAATGGTCTCGGCATTGTTAAAGTTAGAGCTATTGGCATTGCTCAGGACATTATTTTTGTTTATGTTTTTAAATCATTTAATGAAACGGCATTGTTATTTACAATGTCAATAGCTTAATCACTCTCAAATGCGAGACCTATTGCATTTGCACCCACACACAGAGCCACACACACACACACAGAGCCACACACAGAGCCACTCACACAGAGCAACCCACACACAAATAGAGCCACCCACACAGCCACCTACACACACAGTTACCCACACACAGACAGAGCCACCACGCATAGAGCCACCTGCAAAATAAGCCACCCCCACAGAGCCACTCACACACAGAGAGCCACCCACACACACACAGCCACACACACACACAGCCACACACACACACAGCCACACACATAGATCTAAACACATACACATTGATCTTGGGAGCCAAAGCAGAAGTGGCACCCACTTCACCTCCTGTTCAAATGTTAACTGGTCTCTTTGTTGCTTATGGCTGTACTCACGTGTTAAACTGGTACTAATGGTGTAAAACCTTTGTCCATGCAGTTTTAACATGTAAAAATGACAAACTAATTAAGCAATACCATCACAAAATGCACCGCATTATGATGCATAATGTGTCTTGTAGTCCCCCATAATTTAGTCAATCCTGCATCATAATTGCCTCCTTTCCTGTTGCATAATTCAAATGGCTTTGCAGGTACCATATTGCACCAACATCACTACGAGATTAATGGGGAGCCTTAACCGTCCTAAATGTAATGTTAAGTACGTGACGTGGACTGCCATACTTAAGTAAATCCATTCTCGCATTAACAAACCTAAGGGGCACACACCACAGCAGGCCCAAGTCTGAATAATATGCTTTCCCTGGCAGCTCCTTTCTGTTTGTGCCAATGCCTATAATACAGAACTGGCAAATAAGCAAAGTGTTCCTCATTTACACGGGTCCACACACCCATGCAAATGAGGGAAGCCTGCTTGGCATTGCGCCAGAGCCATCTGTATTACAGAAAGCAGGGCAAATGCCCGTTACACTTCTGAGGTTCTTTGTGCAATACTTAACCAGGTGGGGGTACTGAGCTGTAGTCCACATCCAAGACAGAACTAGTTATATAAAAATATTGTGTTGGACGCACTGTGAATCGTGAAACTCTCTGCAGGCGGCAGGCTTACAGCTGCAGAGGTTTGCAAAACAACATGGGTTGGATAGGCTGAAAGGAAGCAAACTGTGAAATGGGAGTGCGAAGAAAAGCGTCAGGGATGAGAAGGGCAGACATTGGCTTCTGGCCAGGCGAATGTCTAGACAGGTGACGTCACTACACAGAGGCTGCCTGCATGGTTTATTTCTTAAGCCCTTTCTAAAAGAGTGTGTGTGTGTGTGTGTGGTTGGGGTGTGTGTGGTTGGGGGGTGTGTGTGTGGTTGGTGTGTGTGTGTGTGTGGTTGTGGTTGGGGTGTGTGTGTGTGGTTGGTGTGTGTGTGTGTGTGGTTGGTGTGTGTGTGTGTGGTTGGGGTGTGTGTGTGTGTGTGGTTGGGGTGTGTGTGTGTTTGGGGGGTGTGGTGTGTGTGGTTGGGGTGTGGTGTGGTGTGTGAGTTTGGGGGGTGTGGTGTGTGTGGTTGGGGTGTGGTGTGGTGTGTGTGTTTGGGGGGGTGTGGTGTGTTTGGGGGGTGTGGTGTGTGTGTTTGGGGGGTGTGGTGTGTGTGTGGTTGGGGTGGTGTGTGTGTGTGTGTGGTTGGGGGGTGGTGTGTATGTGTGTGTGTGTGTGGTTGGGGGGTGGTGTGTATGTGTGTGTGTGTGTGGTTGGGGGTGGTGTGTGTGTGTGTGTGTGTGTGGTTGGGGGGTGGTGTGTGTGTGTGTGGTTGGGGGGTGGTGTGTGTGTGTGTGGTTGGGGGGTGGTGTGTGTGTGGTTGGGGGTGGTGTGTGTGGTTGGGGGTGGTGTGTGTGGTTGGGGGTGGTGTGTGTGTGTGGTTGGGGGTGGTGTGTGTGTGTGTGGTTGGGGGGTGGTGTGTGTGTGTGGTTGGGGTGTGGTGTGTTTGGGGGGTGTGGTGTGGTGTGTTTGGGGGGTGTGGTGTGTTTGGGGGGTGTGGTGTGTTTGGGGGGTGGGGTGTGTGTGGTTGGGGGGTGGTGTGTGTGTGGTTGGGGGGTGGTGTGTGTGTGGTTGGGGGGTGGTGTGTGTGTGTGTGTGGTTGGGGGGTGGTGTGAGTGTGGTTGGGGGGTGGTGTGTGTGTGTGTGGTTGGGGGGTGGTGTGTGTGTGTGTGGTTGGGGGTTGGTGTGGAGTGTTTGGTGTGTGTGTGTGTGGTTGGGGGGTGGTGTGGTGTGGTGTGTGTGTGCGCGTGTGTGGGTGTGTGTGTGTGCGCGTGTATGGGTGTGTTGGGGGGGGTGTCTCAGAGTCCGGGCAGAGCCGTACTGAATGGTCTTCAGTGAACACTGACCAATGGAGCCACCTTTCTGAACTGCGTCACGCGTCTCTGAGGAGGGGACCCCCCCCCCTCTGCTCTGAGAGCAGAGGTCTGCTCTGCCCCCCTGAGCAGACGAAGATTTATATATTTGCTCCTGTGCATTAAAAACAAATTCCGTGCCAGAGTTCAGAGGGCCGCGCCTCCTAAACAGACTTATCATTTGTAACATTCTTTTATTTCAAGCTGTTTTCCTGTATGGAGTTATTCCTTTCCACTGATAAACTGGTTTGCTAGACTCTGCTACTTCACGGTTTACTATACTTTGTTATTTCGTGCCATTTATGTCGCACGGTTAGGGTGTTTTCTTGACGCTGTTAAACAGACAACAAACGTTTCTTTCACAGAGCCATCCCTTGATTGAAAGACATGTTTGCAGTCTATATATCCCACACATCCAGGACGTGAAGTTATTCAGCGGTTGTTCGTAGGAAAGATTGTAACATTAAGGATTCGATATGATTGGTTAGGACTGAAATGTCTTTCGCCTTCGTTATGCCTTGGAGATGTCCGGTGATAGAGCAGGGCAGGTGATACCGGTTAACAAATAAAACATTGCCCGGACTTTTAAATACAGCTGACTCTTTACGTCACGGGGTAGCTTCAGCCCGCCATGAACACCACCATCTGTAGCCCGAGGAGAGAGAACAGCGCCAGCCGGAGAGGACAGGGGGAGGAGACCAGAGCAGCAGCCGGACACAGGAGCACCTAGGGAGCCGAGGGGAGGGGGAGGGGACGAGCACCAGCCGGGCCGTGTACGGGGATGATGCCATGAACACCACCATCTTTCTCCGAGGTCAAGCAGAAATGCCTCGGAGAAACGCAACGTCATTTTCGGATTCGGGGGCGTGTTTTTCTTTCTCTCCTCTTCCCATTGGCTGGAATGTTTACATCCCAGAGGAGATAAAGAAACTAAAAAACACGCCCCCTAATCCGAAAAAGACGGGGCTTAAATGGACAGACGCCCCTCTTCTCCAATGGCTGGCCTCCGTTTAGGAAGCCAGCCAAATTGAGAAGAGGGTGGGTTCAAGCCCCACTACTGAAAAACATTAAATCTCGCCAAGCGAGACTGCGCAAGCGCAGCCTTCGCTAGCCGAGACCTAAAAACTACTATTTACATGGGAAGGCCAGGGGATCTTAGACCGATCAGAGTAATCAAAAAGCTTCTCAATTGTAACTCAGACTATGTGGTATACTGTCTAGAATGTCCATGTCACAAACGCTACATTGGTAGTACGATTAATCCAGCAAAATAGCGTATCCTTGAGTATATGCGCGCAATAACAAACAAAGATGTGAGCTATGCAGTGGCACATCACTTTGAACAATTCCATCACAGTGACCGAGACCTCCTAAAATATTACTGTATAGATCAGATAGAGAGAGGGGAAAGAGGAGGTGATAGGACTAAAAGGCTACGTGTACTGGAGTTCAGGTACATCATAGATCTTCAAACAAAGGCCCCGATTGGGCTTAATGACGAAGAGCTTTGGGTGCATTTGGAAGCATAGGACATGAATGGAGAATGAATACAACTTTTGAAAAGATATTTCTGTAGAGAAGAATGTGGCTTAAGATTGATTGTTGGATTATAGTAGAACATTGTGCCCATTAGGGCGAAATAGAAATGTGGGCAACTCAAATGCACTGATAAATGAAATCGCTGCTTGATAGATGCCTATTGAGGGCGCAATTTTGATGCAGTTGGGATTCCTGGATAATGTATACATATACATATGTTTTTTAATGCAATAAGTAACAGCTTGTTTTATCTGCCAGTAGTCTAGAATTGTATTATGAATTTTTCATTTAGACATAACTTGGCGATGTAAATAGCTGGGAACTTTCATGAATTAATATGGATCACAATACATGACGATTTTAAAGTTTGATTAACTTTTTTCATTTTTATTTTGCTGTTTTGCTTTAAAGAGGCAGTATGGGATTCACACACTAAATACTATGCTACAAGATGGCCACCAGTTGTTTAGCCTGGTGTAGTAAAATGATAGTGCATCATTTATGTCAAGGACAAATCATGTGACACGTTGCTGTGTGAAATACTGCCAAGTCGGCACAGGGTAACTGACATCGAAAAAGCCGCAAGGCGAAACGCATCTGTCAGGGAGGGGGGAGGGGGGAGGGGGGGGAGGGGGTTAAGGTTCTGCACTAATAAAGTATTGGATACTTTCATCAACTGCTCCCGCGTGTGCTTTCCACCTGGTGTTAAGGTGAAGTTGGAGAGGATTTTTTATTGCTGCATGTTCCTTATCAAAGGATGGGGAAAGGGTTATGGGCAGCTGTTCAATGTCAGTAATCCAAGTGCAATAAACTCCTTTTAACAAACCCTCCTCACCAGTACAATAACTGTGAACTGACTAGATAAACATTACTCTGGGATTTCTTACCATTACTAGAATCTTTAAGGAGAACACCAGACTCCTTGAGTTGGAGTTACATACGTACAACTATACAGTTATCGAGAGTGGGCAAATATATATGTAAATGGATACATATCCTGTACATTGACCGGACTGCTGGAGTGAAAAGTGGAACATGTATCTCGCACCACTTCACCATCCGCAGAGGCACACACCAGGGTTGCCAGCGGTCTCCTTTGATTTTTGCAATGGCAGTGGAGCCCTTAGCTGCTCGCGTCCATAAAGCGAGCATATACTTGGGAATTCAACATGGAGGTCATACCAGAGCAGTATCCCTGTATGCAGACATCATTCTTGTATACATTAGAGATGCCTATGCCGACCTCATCACCATTTATCAGATCTTAACCAGCTTTGAGAGATTATCGGGACTCAGTCAACTGGGCAAATTCCTGTATTTTCCCGCTTGGCGCGGCCTACTCGCCAATAACTGACAAAATACTAGGCAATTAACTGAAATGGGAGGCAACAACATTTGGATATTTAGGTATATATGTATATCATACTCCTGATGAGATGAGAGAGGGCATGATTGGAAGAGCTCGTTGCAGTATCAAATCGCAGATAAAGTTCTCAACTTCCTTACCTCTGTCTGTGACAAGCGGCCCTCCAACAAATGACCATACTTCCTCAGTTGTTATAATACTTTACCTTTTTAAAGACCTAGACCATATTCTAACTGATCTGGTGTGGGCTGGTGAAGGGGAGGGGCAGCACCATGTATCCCTTGTAACATTTCAGCTACAAATATAGTTGGGACAGCTAAGCTTGCTAAATCTGGAAAAATGCTGTCTAGCAGCTCAACTTCAGGGGCTTAGTAGGTCGCTATCTGGCTGCTGTGTGTGAAACTGAGCGGCAAACAATGAATCAAAAGGACAGTACATTACAATATTTAATACACCTTAAATAATGTTCCTTAACTTAGATGCCTATCCCGCTGCGTACAGCTGTATTATGCCACAAACAAGCCCTCTATACCAATAGTGGGACTTACAATGCATACAGGATGGATTTTATTCACAAAGCTCTGCGTATGGCAGGAGCGGGCTTCGACACAGTAGGAACCCTGTTGTTAGGAGGCAAGATATTAGATTTTGATACGCTTGCAAAGGACCATGACATTCCTAAAAGCCAATTTCAATTATACCAACAAAATAAAAGGCCATTTGATTTATTATGGCACACTAGATTTACTTCCAACACAAATGCAGGAATCCATGTGTTAAACACAATGGGAGAATCCAGATACCTAAAAAGGGTTGTATACTTCCCTCACAAAATATATAGATGCTGTGTGACCCAAACTTCTAACACCATAGGCAGTAGATTTGCAAAGACCTCCACATGACTCAGAGTGGAGATAGATTCTTGCATGCCCCAACAAGATATCATGCAGCGCACAATTTAAATTGATTCAATTCTATATACTAAACAGAGCTTACTTCACACCATATAGGCTCAGCTAGATTTACCAAGGTATGGCATCCACCTGCCCAACTTTTACAGCTACGGATACAGACCTCCCCCATATGCCATGGTCCTACCCAAGTCTGGGGCCCTATTGGGACGAGATCACCATTACTCTAACGCAGGTAACTGGGCAAAAAGTAAATAACTAGCTTGAAGGGTATGTACTGGCTCTTAGTTCATTCCCCACACGCAACAGGGAAGTGGAGAAAGCCATTAATTTAGCTTACTAAAACATCGTAACATCACTATGAAATGGAAAACCGATAATGTCTAAAATGGGCCCTTGCATAGAGAGGAGCAAGATGGGCTAAGAAAAGTTCCTGTAGCACACTATTCGGATGAGATGGAATCTTTGAAAACTTCTACCAAAAAGGATTACCTTTCCCCATAAATTGTTCCAGAAGGCACAATGTTTACTTGTAATCTCGCTTCATTTTTAAATGATGCAACATTTGCTTTGAACTAGAAGAATTTGGTGTTGATTATAACGTAATGTCTAATGGCCAATACTTGGGGAAGGAGGGTTAGAGTAGCGCGAAATAAACAAGAAAGTAAATATAACACTTCAGGAATGAATAGCTAGGAGCAATAAAGATTTGGACAACTAAAAAGTACATCTGTCGAGTAGGAGATGGTGGTGGGTTAGGGGCATTTAAGGACTGTTTGATAGTTTTCTTCAAGCTTTTTTCACGCCTGCAAAATGGCATAAATATTAGCAGGTATTAATACACAGTGTAAATATGGTCTGTAACATACAACAAACTAATACCGTGATGTACAGAAATTACATTCTGTAATGATTAACAAAATGGATACTCCCAAAAAATCTATATAAAGCAAAACAAAGGGATAACACCAGTTACAGTCCTATTATGTTAACGCTTTCCATTCCTCTCCCTCAACTTCCATCCTTCTCACATCTCCTCTGCACTTAACATTTACAAATTCGAAACAATAGTAAAAGAACCGCCACCATTTCCCAATTTCCTTTTGATGATCATTTAATTCAAAATATCGATTCATAACACTCTGGTTTGGCTTCCAATACTTGTACCTCTCATTATAGGTAATTAACAAGCAAAGCAAAGTCTTTCTTAGACCCATAAGTATTCAGGCCATGCTATTCAATTATCCAAAGTACCTCACACACTGAGCTTATGCATAAGATCTCCTCTCCTGGTAGTACTGCATGAATTCCTAGTAGTGAAAATTGTGGAGGAGCAAAACCATTTTCCACAAAACTTTTTACTATTGGCGAGTACATGTTTATTGATGTAAGTGCACTTTGGTGCTCCCCAATCATCACCATCAAGAAAGGATTTTTTTTTAAAATAAAACCAGAATCAAGACTTAGGTTTTCTGGTATTAAACTGGTCTAAAACCATCCCGCCAATGGAGGACCTTAAGTAATGTCTTCTTAATAAGAAAATATTTTGACATGTACAACTTTCACTCCAAGGGAACATTCTGCTTTGTCCTAAAAGACTATCTAGTGAACATGACCTAAATTTGTTTAGCATAAGCATTTCCAAAGTCAAAGACCAAGAATACACAAACATGGCAAAACAAACCAGGGCCCCAATGCACTATTTATTATTGGCAAACCAGGGATGTGCAATTTGCACACCATCTGGTTTGCGAATTGAATTTGCAATGTGACAGATGTACTAATAGGCTGCATATGGACCAAATATTAATTAGGCAAATTGCACTTTGCAGCCCCCTGTGCTGTGCTGGCCCAGTATACGGGGATGGAGGCCTAGAAGGGACAGCAGACCTCTGTCCCTACATTTATTTCCCCAAACAGGACCACATTTTTATTTTATAAAAAAGGAGCCTGTGTCCAATAAAAGGGACTGGTGGTGCTTAAAAAAATCCTTCCAGTTTGGGAACACACTTGAGGGAGCAGGCAGTGGTCCTCTGGGCCACTGCTAGACTCCCTTCTCCACCAAGACCGCTGACACAAATTCCAAAGGGATGCTCCTTTAACACCCTCTTATTTTCAATTTGGAAAGGGTCACTAAAGTTCTTTTACATGCTTATAGACTTTTTCGACTCGTAAAAGGGCTTTTGTCATTGTGAAAAACGCTAGAACCGTCACAACCCCAGTGATTTTGCAAATCGCAGGGTCTGAATCCACAAATAGGGCTTTGTACGTATGTGCACAGGATACTTAAAGGTTTGCGTTGAAGAATCAAATCTCTACTTCAACTCAGGATAATCAAAGGTTATTCCAGGAGAGTTTGCAGAAGGATTAAAAAAACACAATGCAATATTGCACGTCTCACAAGCAAAATAAAGCAATGATGCTGATATATACCCACAGACGTAAGCAGAACAACACCTCTTATGATTTCAAGCAAGATGTTGTGCACTGTAAATATTCCCCAATAGTACAAAGTGAACTCTTGAGCCCAGAGGGCAGATGTGCTCTTTGATCGCAAGAGAGAATTACGAAGACTTCTTCAAATCTTACCCTGAATCAGAGTAGGCTTATATTTGGTATGAAATGCATGTGTTTTAGCGATAATTAAAGAATGATTTTGCAGCTTGTCTAGCAAGCCCCAAAACTTTAAGCCGTCTAAAACATTCAAAAGAACTAAACAATTGAGTCAAAACAACGCGGATGAAGTTGGTAATTGCTGGTCACATGTCCCTTCGCTGTTAAAGATTATCCATGGAAGATCAAACTTCCAGGGGAGAGAAGCTAGATGGGCCCAGTGAATGGACTGTTTCTCTGGAGTGATTGTTACTGCCTCAGATAGTGATGCGAGTAACATCAAGGTTTTCAGACTGACGCACAGGGAAACAGGAAAGGAAGCAACAGCTCTGTGCCTGTTACCCAAGAACTCACTGGGGCATTCACCTTAGAGAATCACACTTTACCTATGGAAGAGTCCTGCTCCCTAGGCAAAGAATAACTTTCTGAGTCAGCAGAGAAACACTAAAGGCTGTGCAAATGGGACATGTTGTAGGAGAGCTGTAGGGTTAGTTGGTGAAATAAGGTCATTGGACCAGTGGAATAAAGTAGTAGAAGTTACACCTGTAGGCTCACACAGGAAGCGAATAGGTGCCCAAGGACAAACCCGTAAATCCGACACGCAGAAGAAAGTAAATACATTGTATTCACTTAAATAAAGTGTTAGGGTTGCGGAGAGTTGCAGTAGGTCTAGTTGGATCTCTCAGAAATGGGAGGCCAAAACGGGGAAACTGTGGTATTGCATGAATGAGGTGAGGAACGAATAGGAGGACTACAAATCAGGGGGGCTGCACAAATAAAATAAAAAACCTTAGTCCATGATCACCAATACTCACAGGGATTAGCCATCACAAACACCCATCCAAGGTGCTGAATGCGGGTATGTGTACTGAGATGTTAACTGCTTGATTATTCAATGGAGGTCTTGGAATAAATAACATGATTTGGACAAACATGAGCACCAGTAACAAGTACTGAGGGCAATCAACGACTTAGAGCTCACCCAAAGCAATGCACAAAACAGAGGGCCTGATTTAGATCTTCTATGGTGGGATTTATATTTCGTCGGATGGGTTATCTATCCATCACCGTTGTGACAGAGTAACCCAACCGGCAAGAACTAAATCAGGCCCTTAGTCTGCAATGAGAATCCCTGTGGGGATCCAAAACATTTTAGCGCCTTTTCTGACTCAGTCGCTCTCAAAAATGTGTACTCTGAAGCAAAGATAGATTATTTAGCAAAGTGTAAGCAGAGTTGTGTAGGTACCATTGGAGAAAGGGGAAAAGAAGCCAAAAGAAACCGGTTATAGACTTCTAAATAGAATGCATTAATTCTGCCACTCACACTCATAATAATAATGAATGATTTTCATCTACAATGGAGAAAATAATGAGAGAGGAAAGGTCACTGTTGTACTGAAGAGGCCCTCTCAAAGAATTGCCAGATCGGGAGGCATGGTATAGCGAAATAGCTAGTCCACCTATAAAACTGTCCCCGCCTTGCAGATTTCAAGACTTGAATTCCTTAACCACAAATCAAAAAACAAGTACAACCACCATTACTGCGGACTTGCAATAATTACAAACTCACTTGGTTATCTTGTATTTAATGTTTTTTAAGTGCCTTCCTCAAACTTAACATAAGGAAATAGTCCTGCCTCCAAAAGTGGCATGAATACATCCCTGGGACAGAAGGTGATGAGAAAAAGCACTCGTTCTATCCGAAAAGGCAAAACGGCTACGGTTTCAAAAAGGATAACGCTGCCATTTGTTCAAGAACAAAGGTCTGTGATGTCTAGCTTCACAGTATATTTCATTTTTTTAAGCACTGATTCAGCTTGCTCTGTACAGCTACAGACTCATTGATGCAGGATCTACTATAGAAGTCTGACTGATTGTATGTGCCATGCCCCTGAGAAGCTTAGTGTCTTCGGTAACGTTTTTCTAGTAAAGACTATCTAGCAGCAGTTTCTTTCCCTTAGAATATTTCCCAGGCTCGATCTGGAATTTTCTTTGCAGTCCTCTAGCATGCCAGTAGGTGGCATCATTCTGCTCCACGTGGCGGCGTCAGCATCATCCGCACCGGAAGTGATGTGCACAGTGCCAATATCGACATCACCCCAGCACACTGACCTCCGTTCTTGACTATTTCTTCGTGTCAGAAGCATGGAGCCATACTGAGGTGGAATGACCAGGATGCCAAATTGAGGTCTTGAAGGATCTCCTTGATGGGAGATGTACAATTCACAGAACGGGAGGATAGGAGGGTGAGTAAGGACTTTGCTGCTAGAGCCTCTACCAGATAAAGCATTACAAAAGGTAAGCAACTTGTTCATCTAAAAGACTTCTAGCCGCAGGTTCCTTACCATCGAATAGATACCAAATCAATCTCTCCCCAGAGGTGAGTCTGTGAATTTGTCAGGTCAAAAAGTCCTGAAGAACAGAATGTGCGAAATGTCCATCACGTCGAATCGGACTGTCCAAGCTGTAATGATTGGCAAATGTGTGCAGCGATGCACACATAGCTGCCTGACAGAAGTCCAGGACTGGGAATCCTCGAACTAGCACAGTGGTCACAGCTTTAGCTCTGGTGGAATGAGCTCTGGAGCCTCAGGTGTTGTTTCTTGGCCATTGAGTAGGAGATTTTTATAGAGAGGACAATCCACATGGAGATGGTTCTCTTGTGGACTTTCTTTCCTTATCCAACAAAAGAGATGCTCTTTTTGGATCCAGGTGATGGAGTCTCTTCTCTTCCTTTGTATAATGAAGTCAGGAGAATAAAGTAGCCAGTGTGATGTTTTGCCTGACATGAAAAGGTGAGACCACCTTGCGTAAGGTGGCAGAGGTCCTAAGAACAGCTTATCTGAGAATAAGTTGGTGTATGGGGTGTTAACAGAAAATGCCTGCAATTCGGTAACACGCCTGGCAGATGTTACAGCCACAAGGAAGCGTGTTTAGATGGTAAGCAGTCTCAGACAGCAGCTGTGCATGGGCTCAGATAGTGAACACATTAAGAAAGTGAGAACTAAATTAAGATCACATTGGGGCATAATAAAATGTGCTGAAAACTTTCAAGAAACGAGTAATACCTAGTGACTTAGACAGGAAGGGTTGAGCTGGTACCCACGAGAAAGCCAAGATACCGTTTAAGTATGCCCAAAGCAAGGCCTAGATGAGCAATGGATAAGGAAAACTAAAGGACTTCACAGAAGAGAGCAGCCAGAGGATCAACACAGCACACCAAGCCACAAATTTGTCTCATAGGCATGCGTTTAACTTTTTCATAGAGGGACGCATAGCTGCCAGAATGACATCACACACTTTGGGAGGGAGGTCAAATACTGTCAACTGTCGCTGCTCAATCTCCATGCATGTTGATGGAGGATGCAGGACCCTTCCCTGTTGCTGTGACAATAGATCCTCCCAAAGGGGCAGCCTGTTCAGAGGAAAGATCCTCATGCTCAGGAGTTTGGGATACTAGACTATCATTGCCCAGTCCAGAGCCACCAAGATGACTTGGGCCTGGTTGTTCCTGTTCTTCTTGAGAACTCTGAACAGGAGTGATATCTGGGGAAAGGTGAACAGGAGTCCTGAGCCACACTCAAGACGAATTGCATCTCCGAGCAAGAGCTGCCTTGGAAATTCTAGCTCGCAGAAGTGCGGATAATGCACATTCGACTGTGGCGAACAGATCTAACCAAGTTTCTCCCTAATCTCTGAAGAGACCTTGCACCACCTCCGGATGGAGATACCATTAGTAATCCGTGAGGCACTGATGGCTGAGTTCATCTGCCCTGGCGTTCAGAGAGCCCATCAGATATTGAACCATCAAGAAAATGCCCTGATGTTCCGGCCATGTCCAGAGACGAAAGTCCTCTTGACCCAGGGCCTCACCCTGCCCTGCTTGTTGCAATACCACATGGCAGTGGTGTTGACCGTCAACACCTGTACCAGTCTTCCCTTGGTGGAAGGAAGAAAGCCTTTCAATGCCAGGTGAATTGCTCTCAATTCCAACAGGTTGATATGCAGCGGCGACTCCATCAGAAATCAGAGTCCTCTGATCTACACCTATCCCAGATGGCCGCCTGAACCCAAAAGTGATACATCTCTCACTATTCTGGGCAAGGGGTTCAATGCAGACCCAATTGCAGTATGTTGGTCACCAATGAAAATTATTTGCAGTTTCCTCCGATATCTAGAACAGGTCAGCGAAATTCCCCTGTTGCTTTGCCAACTGGGACTTCAGATCCGACTGCAGAGAATACATAAGGGGTGGGAATCTGGGTGAGGTAGGCTGGGCCCCCAGGAGCGGGCTGATGGCAGTGGGAGACAGTGCTGTGCACAAGAGTGCCTGTGCAGGACTTGACCCAGCCCTCAATCAGGGCATCAGTGAGGGTTTCATTGAAGGGGAGTAATGGTTTTGAGGGGGGCACTCCAGGCTGAAGCATCTCCATCAAGACATTGGTCTTGACCACAACCGTGGGCAGCTGAAGGTCCAGAACCTAAGCTGCCTCCGGATCATCATTGCACAGGAAGCCCCTTCCTCCATTGCCACTGTGGGAGGAGACAGGAGGCCAGTGTGGAGTGAGGTGTTCAGACCACTGGCATCAGCAAGGCCCTCATACCAGGTGTTGTCAGCCATATAGCCTCAGACATCCTCTATGTTCCTCAGAGGGTCCTTCAGGTAAATTGGGCTCGATCTCCAATTCAGGCCATGTGGGCCTGGTTGGCGAAAGAACGGACGTCGGGCGATGCGAGTCTAGTTCTGTATCAGAGTCAGAAATCACGATAGGCTCAGCATCAATGGAACGGTCCCTGAAGAAGGTCGTGAAGTCACGGCCAGGGCTGATCCTTCATGGATCCTCGGGGCCCAACTGGCGCAGAGGGAGGACCCGCCAGCAGAGATCCAATTGGAGTCCCTCCCAAACCAATGGGGTCAGAAGGTGCTCCAGAGGGGTCTCGCCATCCAAAAACAATACTCATGGAAACTACGTTCGGTGGGGGTCACGCTGGGAAACTCGAGGAAGCGCAGAGTAGATTCAGGGTCAGATGTGGGTTCCACAGGAACGACCTTAAAGTGGGGTCTGGACTTGTGGAATCATTCCCACGCCTCCCCAGGTGAATGAGACCGGTGTAGTGAAGTCGAAGAATGCTTCAACTTCTTGCACCTCTTCTTGTGGGACTTACCTGAAGAAGTGTGGGATCATGATGAAGACCGACTCGAGCGGCTCAAAGAGTGGTCCCGGGACCTTTCTCATGAATGGGAACTGGAGCAGGGCACATGGGAGAGGCCAGAAGCTTTAAGGCCCGCTCGGGGATGGCTTTTGGATTCATAGTCCTGCAATCCAGACTGGACTTGGAGTCTTGGTGCCAACCTAGGCACTACAGACACACAAAGTGGGGGTTTGTCACAGACTTTTGGCTGTGACAAGCACCACCAGGCTTGAAATTGGTTGGTTTCTTCGGAGACAAACTCAAAAAGAAAAAGTCACACTGTTCGAAGTTGACAAAACAGTCGAAAAATTCAGTTACAAAGTGACTAAGGGGAGTTTGTGTGGATCCGCGCTGATGGTACGATACAGAATGAAGGTAGTATACAGCAGATGCACAAAGCTTATAGCAACAACAAATTCCTTTTTAAGAGTCAACAATCTCAAAGTATAACTGTGCATGTGCTCAGAAGGCATGCGTAGTAATCAAAACGCGATCCCTCATTGCAGTATAATGAAAAGAGCAGAAAGACAGTCATTTTCACAATTTTCCAGCATGTAGAGACTGACGAAACTTCATGCTGGAGAAAGGCCAAAATGCAGAAATACATTTTCCACTAGAATAGCATGTTTACATCAAAAAGGCATAGGTCATCCAGAGAAAGCAACAGGAGGGAGGATCTGAAGTATGTGTGGGATAGTAGATGCAATAAGGGAAGTAATAAAACAAAAAAAGGAGTAAAGTGGGAGGGTACAGAACGTATGGAAATTCAAGATAGGGAAGGATAGGTAAAGAATACAAGAGAGGAAAAGAGGAAAAGAGAAGGGTGTGTTCTGGGAAAGCTCCTAAAAATTAGCTGGACTTAAAAGGGGATGAGCCCCTCAGAAGACCAAGTAAGTCTGCCTGAAGCCTGCAAGAAACAGCCTTTACAACAAGGTTTTTACCTCGTTGTACCTTTACCACGCATTTTTTAGCACGCATATTTTTACCATGTGCATGCCTTTACCACAGATTTAAGGTAAGTTCAGGGTTTGAGGGGCTTCCCCCCACAAATACAATGTTTTCATATATATAAACTAATGGTGGTAATGGCATGCGTTGTAAAAGCATGTTCATGGTAAAAACATGCGTGGTAAAGGCATACGATGTCTTTACCTGCATTGTAACGTCGCACAACCACAGCCTGTGAAAAAGGGACACAGCTGCCCTAGAGCCATCGGGCACTTTACTTCACCAGGCCGCAGCAGGAGGAGGAAATAGGGACGAGCATACTAGACATCACGCAGCACAGACCCGGGGAGAAAAGGCCAACTCAGGACCCAGGCGCACTGAGACGTAATATGGGGAGCAGCTCCTTCCAAGAATACTAGATCACCTAGCCCCTAACCACCCTGCAAGCACCGGGGAGAATCAGCAGTTAGAGAAGCTCAATTATCAGATGATCAAACGTACGGGTTTACAAATGGCATCCTCCGCACAACTGAATCCATCTTGAGTCAGCGCTACCTTGACGTGATCTGCAACTTCCACAGAGGCCTCAGGTCGCCCAAGAGAACTCCACGTCAGTCAGTGAATCAGATGCCAGGCGACCTATAGCCACCAGGCGCTTTGCTTCATGCATAGACATAGAAAAAGGTTCGACCCCTCCCAGCAGCACCAGACACCCCAGCTCCAAAGTGCCCCAGCAGGCACAGGGGAGACTTGGCACTTGAGAATGCGCCTCAGCCTGGACCAGTCTCCCTAGTGCTTCCCTGCAACGTAATAGCCAGAAAGTAACCAGTGGGTTGCTGAGGAGGTGGGGGGGTAGATCCCCCTGTTCCCCACCCCTCAACTGGACATCTGAAGCCCTTTAAGTGCTCCCCATCAAAGACTGCAAGCAGCCCCATCCAAAAGCAAAGGCTGCCATATATATATATATATATATATCATGGCACACTAAACACCACATCTCTTGCAGCTCACTCATCATGTGGTGCGCCCTGACAGCACCTACCAAAGCAACACAGAGAATATACAGGAGTCGACCAACAGCCACGCTTCCTCCACTACAGACCAATGCTCTAATCAAAATCACGTTGTAGATGACCTCGGCTTCGCGTGCACTGCAACCTCTATCCAGGACCAGAGGACAGGAACACACCCAGACTGCCGGAAGCTCAGCCATGGCTATGGAAAGACCCATGGCGGTACTCGCACCAAAGAAGGAGACCACCCTCAAGGAACTCCTCTCCAAAAATCCAGCCAAGAAAACCGATACCCAGAGAGACATGGCTGCAGGGGACCAGTCCGCTAATGACAGTACAACACAGAATGGGGACCAGGAAGGAGAAAATGCACATACAACTAAATCTTTCTTAGAAACCCTTTCAACACACTTAGAGATGACTTTGCTGCACAGAAAAATTAAGTTGCCAATGCCATCAAAGACATCAACCATGATGTGGCCAAAATAGGACAGTGTGTGGCATCTCTTGAAGAGAATAGCAACGCCAATTATTAAAAGCTGGACCACCACTGGTGCAAACTCCGGGAGCAGAATCTTTCACTATAAACACATCTGGAAGACCTGGAGAATAGGTCCTGCCACTTGAACATTAGAATTACAAGGGTCCCACTCAACACAGAAAAAGATTATATAAAATAGTTCATCAAACACTTTGCCGGGCCGGTTTTGGTTCCCAGTCCGGCCCTGTTCACACTTGTTGCAGGTCAAACTCCTTGAGTTTGAATTCAGCTGCGCCAGCATCGTAGGTGCGACGTGCAGTGCCCTCAGATCGCGGTGCAGGCAGCGGCTTGGGGACAGGCGTCCAGCGGCGTCGGTAGGAGCAGGGGTGCGGTGCAAATCGGGTGGTGCTCGTTGTGGTGCGGACAGGTCACAGTGCAAGCAGCGTCGTCGTCATTGCTGAAGCGCTGTCGTCAGTAGACCCAAGGCTGCAGTGTGAGATGGGGCAATACAGTGTGCGGAGCCCCCAGGTGGCGGTGTAGGTAGTGGCAATGGTTGACAATCTGAAGTTGATGACACTGGCAGGCCAAGGCTGTGGTGTGGAACGGGCGGTGCATCATGCAACTTACGAGCGGTGCCTGTAAACCACGGTGCAAGCAGCGGCGAGGTCCGCTTGGAATGGTGGCGGTGGTGAAACCAGGGCTGTGATGCGAAGCGGGACGGTGCTCTGTGTTCTCCATGAGCAATGCCCACAGTTCACAGTGCAAGCAGCAGCTCGGTGGCGCCAGTGAGAACAGGGTTGCGGTGCGAAGTGCAGCGGTGCCCTCTATGGTGCCTTCAGGTCACAGAGCAGGCAGCTGCGTCGTTAACGTCATCGGATTTCCTTTTTCTTCTGTGGCAGCTGAAACATCCAGTTCCAGAATCCGGTACCCAGAAGATGTTGAAGTCTTTGACTTCCCTGAAACTTCCAACAGGAGGCAAGCTTTACATCAAGTCCTTTAAGATACTTAGTATGCGGAAAGAACAGTCCAGTCCTTTCCCTGCCCAAGACAGAAGCAGCAACTGCAGGCCCACCCAGCAAAACACACAGCAAAGTGGTAGTCTTTCCTCACAGCTCTTCCAGCTCTTATTCCTGGCAGGTTCCTTAGTCCGGAAGTAATCTAAAGTTCTGGGGTCATTTTAGTACAATCCTGTGCACACGTATTTGTGTGATTTGAAAGTTCAATCCAAAGTTGAAAACAAAGTCAATAATTCTTTTTGTGAGAATTCTTATTCTTTATTCCAAAGAACACCACAAGGTCCAGCCAACACGTGTTTTGTCTTTGGGGTAATAACCCTCAACTTCTTTAGGGCTAATACACGGGTATATTTCCGACTCGGCTAGGTCTTTTCAGTTAAGTGTTCTGAAGTCATAGAGAGCAAGGATCACCAATCTACTTAAAACGCAGACTTTCATTACCGTCAGCAAATGTGTCCCATAACGGTGTGTGTAGCACAATCAGTTAAAGCTAAGTATTTCCAAATCTAATGTGAGTATGCTATTTTCCCTCAAATTACGACAAAGTATGCCATGAGACCTACAGCGAGTACACGGATTCCTTTCCCACTGCCGGCGAGGCGTTCTGACCAGAGAGCCCCAATATTTATACCACAATTCTCTTTGAAGTTGGCACAAATAAAGCTCCACTGGCATACATAATCCAGTTCTGCCTGGCTCAGGGGGTGGAGACAGCGTTAAGGAAGACAGACAGTCCATTCAGTTCAAGCAACAACTCCTCCCACTTGTCTAAATGCAGCCAGGTCTATTCAGCCTGGCTATGAGTCACCCAAGAAAGGCAGGACGCACCTCAAACCTTACCCCCCCCCCCCCTCCCCCCCGTTGTCGGTCTAGTGGTGATTGCACAAACCAGCCCCAGTCAGTCTAAAACACAGACAGCGGATATATAACAGGCAGAGGCACATAGATGGTTAGACAAGGAAATACCCACTTTCTAAAAGTGGTATTTTCAAACACACAATATCAAAATCATATTTACTAAAAGATGTATTTTTAAATCCTGAGTTCAGGAAGCCTAAACTCCATTCCTTTATCTTATCCCAATGGAAAGTTATGCTAGTAAGATGTTACAGAGCAACTACCATGTTAGCCTATGGGACAGATAGCCTTGCAATAGTGAAAAACGAAATACACAGTCTTTCACTATCAAGACTTTAAAACACACCAGTACATGTCCTACCTTTTAAATACTCTGCACACTGCCCATGGGGGTACCTTGGGCCTTCCTGAGGGGTGCCTTACAATTAGGAAAAGTTAAGGTTTGGGCCTGGCAAGTGAGTGCACTTGCCAGGTCGACATGGCAGTAAAAACAGTACGCAGACACTGCAGTGGCAGGTCTGAGACACCTTTGAAAGACTGCCTATGTGCGTGGCACAATCAATGCTGCAGGCCCACTAGCAGCATTTGATTTACAGGCCCTGGACACACAGTGCCCTGCACTAGGGACTTAGTAGTAAATCAAAGAAGCCAATCAGGGTAACACCAATCCGTAAACACAATTAACATGGAAAGCAAAAGCATTTTTACCACTGGGCACTTTAGCACTGAATAGCAGAGTCCTAAAACCAACAAAAACAAGGTAAAAAATAGAGGCCAAAAAGCAAAAGGTCTGGGGGTAAACCCACTGAAAAAGCCAAGTCTAACACTCCTCAGGGCCCAGCAAAAAGGCTGGGGTGGACATTCTCCTAACACAAAAATTCCGGGGGTAAGTCCTCCGCGTCCAGACAGAGATCCCAGGAAGACTGTTAGCACTCCAAATCTCCCTAGGCACATACACGTTCACACTGGCCACCCTATAAGCTCCTAATGAGCATCAGGAGCAATTTATCACGACATCAGCTAACTCCTTACACATGCGGACTGCGACATACTCGAGGGGCATTGAGGGGACTTTATCCTAGTACCACACCCCCAACTAGACAGATCTACACAAAGACAGGGACACACCAGAGCACTATTGGCTAATGTACTAAAATGGCTAATGTAAGTAGGGCTGGCAGAGGTCTGATGAACACTACTCCAACAACAGGGCATACTCTCACTTCTCAGCTTTCCATCAGCCCAATGCTAGGCTTGATTACTTTTTGGTGGAACCCCAAATCCATTCCGCAACCCCCCAGACCATGATAGGAGCTGCAGCAATATTGGACCACTCTCCTATACAACTTACCTTTAGAAACCCCACCACCCAATCGAACGCACCACACCCATAAGTGGAGACTTAATGACCAACTCTTAACTTATGACCACGTCAACAGAAATTTGAGCCACCATACAACAATGTATGCGCATAAATGATACTCCAGAGGTACACATCACACTTATGGGACACGCTAAAAGCTGTAGTGCAAGGAAACTTATTGGTGATCGCGTCCGACCTTAACAAAACTAGGAGAGAGAAACGCACAGAACTGGAAGAGCTAGTGTATACGTTAGAGAAGGAACAGAAGTGTACAGGGGCGCATATAATCTGGAGAAAACTGACACGAACTAAGAAACAACTCAAGCACAACTAGACTAAGATATAGCTTAATATGCACTTGTCTGCCCTAGATAAAAATACTACATGGTAGGCAATAAAGCGTGACATTTCCCTGCTTGTAAGTTAAGTGCCAAAATTCATAAAAGCTGAATTTTAGAATTATAGTAGAGAGATAACCAGAGTATTACTACAGACAGTCCAAACGCATTCAAACACTTCTATACTACATTCTATATGGCAGAAGAGACAGGCGAGGCAGAAACACTTGCATACCTTTCCAAAGCTCAAAGCATGATCCTACTTCCCTCCAAAATCACAATACCTAGAAGCGGATATCCAAGTAGAATAATTCCTCGCAGCCATTTTGAAACTCCAGCTGGGCAAGACGCCAGGGCTTAAAGTATTTCCCCCGAATTTGGCTTCACGCTAGAGCCCATCCTCACCAGACTGTTTAACTCATTCAGAGACACATGAACACTTACAGACACTAGGTGTGAAGCGGTTAGTACAGTGATCCAGAAGCCAGGGAGGGATCAGACCTCTTGTGCTTCCTACTGCCCAATTTCTCTTCTCAATGTTGATGCTAAACTCTTCACAAGCATTCTGGCTATCAGACTACACCTGTACATGCAAGGACTTACAGACCCAGACCAAATAGAGTTCTTCCGAGAGCGAAACTGTTGTGACAACACAACTGTTATTACACTTGAATTACAAAAAACATCTTGTGTCAACCGCCGCACTTCTAATTTCATTCGACCGAATACGCCAACGGTTTCTAAACAATACACTAGATTAATTGGGAATAGGCTCCCGCTTAAAGAAATGGATATGGTGCAACTATACCAGACCTAATGCTAGAGTAAGAGTAAATGAAACCATGTCTGAGGTATTTGCTATCAATAGAGGCACGAGGCAAGGATGCTCCTTGTCTCTGCAACTTTTTGCTTTCTAAATGGAGCCCATAGAGGAGTGGATGAGGACCGACCCAAACATCTGAGGGATTACACTGGGACGCCATGAACACAAAACTGCTCTCTACACGGATAATGTCATGATGACCATTTCCAAACCGCAAACATCTCCTCGCCCTCCTCAAGGAATTGGAGGCATTTAGCATGGTATTGAGCTTCAAGATCAACATCCAAAAAATACACCTCCTAAACCTCAACATCCTACAGCAGGAGAGAACCTTCATAGAGAGACAATATCCATCCCCTTGGGTCACCCATGGTGTGCAAAACCTGGGGTTAAAAACATGTTCCCCCAGGGGCAAGAAATTGACCCGTAACTATGCAGACTTTCTGGCCACCGCTGAGATTTACAAGAGTAAACCACGTGTGTTAGGACTTGCTTTCATTTATTCCAGGTTGCCCCGAACAGTATTTTATAAATTCCATTGCTGTAATTCTGTGCCTCGAACGGTAAACTGCCTTTATTTTATTTTACCTCGGCATGTACAGCACTTACTGATAATTTGCTTAAAAAAGGCTTTGTCACTTGTCTACCACAGTGTGGTGGCATTGGGTTTATGCTAAACTTAAAGATTCTGCTAGAAAAACAGACATCTAAAGTAAGCTCATTTAGAGTGGTGGTGTAGTTTGAGAAGCACTTCAATTAAAAAAGGCGGCTAACAACTTGGAACTACTCATGGTTCCCTAATTGTCTTTCGCATAGTAAAAGTCCATACTACAACAAGTTGGTTGGGGTGGGTACTCTCAACCTATCCTGATACACGGTCACAAAAACACTTGTCTGCATTCAGTAAAAGAAGAACCTCCATTTAGTCACAGGACTCAATTGAACAAACGAAGCGAAATAATCTTTTCACATGATCTTCTGAGACAGAAGTCAACATGAATAATGCGCACCACTTAGTAACGCTGGTTGCACTGTAACCGCTATGATTTCAATGGGAAGGCACAAAGTTATTTCCTATGTTCACTGTGTGACGCATGAACATGGCCTTGAACACGTTGAGTGGTGCTACTGAACCACTACAGCTCATCATACTCCGTGTCAGATGAAACTCCGTGGACACCCTTTGACAGTCAAAATTTCGGGGAGCCCCCTCGCAAATTATCTCCTAATAGGTTTTTAATTTTACCAATCAACCATTTTAATAAACCAATTTTCTTACACAAAACTGAACATTAACAACTATTAATTTTATTAAACAAAATATTTTTTTAATTTTAATAAACCAACAAAATTTAAATATTCAATGGGTACATTACATTAATACTGTATTTTCTCTATACAGTCTTTAATGTAAAGTTTTCCTTTTGTTTGAATGGATTCATTTTTTTCCCATCTCTTAGAAACAATATTTAAGAAAGCTTGACTGTAAATCTGTTTCGAGATCAAATCAATATTATTTTGATCCGTTGTCGCAGTGCCCCTAAAAGGAATGGGCCCATAGGCCGGTGCCCAATTTGCCTATTTGGAAGTTCCGAACTGCACACACTCGAGGAAAAAGTGTAGCCAGATGTGGCAAACGCAGCATCTGGCAACTGCCATCCACTGTAGACTTCTGCAGTATCTGTCTTTGCCTCAGGATCTAAATAATTTTAAACAAGGCACTAGAAATAGTATGATGGAAGGGAATGGGCTGTTATTGTGCGAGTTCAACTTAAACGTATTTGCACCGCAGAGCAAGATGTGAGAAACTGCTACTGTCCACGCTTAAACCAAGCTTATTTTATTTATTTTCGGAGTTTTGTATACGTGCTGTAACTAAAATATTGCCTCAATATAATGGAATCTACGTACAGCATTCCAATACCTTTGGCTCACGTGTGCACTTTTTAAAAATCTACAAATAAATGTATTTGTGTCAGACACTACAAGGACTGCAACATATGAAAAGGTTAAACAGTGTAAAGAACTGTAAATAAAACCCGATGCTAATACAGTAAGAAAACATCAATAGAGTGAAAACACAGAACCAGAATGCTACATTTTCTACATTATGAGAAATTCAATCAGCTTTGTTCAAAACAGGACTTTTCAACAGAAAAAATGGAAAGCATTACCATGCACAGTAAATCTCCGTGTGCGGTTCTGCCGTCTGCCGATGAGCAGCGCCTGCAGTGTGCTATATGAACTGCCAACATGCGGATTCTCTTGGCTGCCACACTGCACTGCTGAATGTGCACATTATACTAAAATACTGCTTAGGAAAGCAGCAGGAAAGCGCGAGCCAGAAGCGGCAATAATTAACTGATAAATGCTACAGGAGGAAGTTCAAGGGACGGGAGGAAGGAGAGTTGCACAAATGCACAGCGAAACACAAATTATAAACAAAAAATCCACACCGCACGTCAGCAACACTTTACCAAAGGCCAGTGGTCTTGTGATTGTTACATCACTCGCTCTGCCACCGCTTTATGCCTTCCAAAGCAGTCGCTAAGAGGGTGCGACAAATGTAGCTGCTTTGCCTTCTAGCATGCCCAAAGAATACTGTGTTTTTCATTTTGCTTTTAAACCACAAGGGTTTTTCCATTAGTGCGATCTGTTCCCGTGACCACGACTTGAGAGATGTATAGAGTTTCAGGTTAAAAACCTATGCAAATTAATTTCTTTAACAAATGTCAAAGAGATCCCAGAAACGCACCCAGTGTGAAGGCTTGGCTTTAACATATATGGGTAGGTTTTTACAGGACTGGTGATCAGCGAAGGTGCTAGAGTAACTAACATGAGCTCAGTTCCTTAACGGTTCACAACGCACCTCATATTTAGTGACCGATCTCAATCCAGGACTCAAAAGAAAGCTTCAAACGACCTGTTCTTGACATTCGGACTTCTGTGAACCTCCACTACATTACTACTGGGAGCCGGGGACTCTTGTCTAAGGGAGTTGAAACTTCCATTGAACTTCCTCTGTTTCTGGGGGCCTGATGATGTTCCCCTACATTGGAGGAGAGTGGCTTCTTTAACAGCTTGGCTCTTTGCTTGTTGACTGGGTGCATCTCTCCCTCTCGAATGACACCTGCACAGCACAGGAGTTGGGATAACCTGTGGAGTAGTGACAAAAAGGATTCAGGAGATGAATCTGTATGGTCAGGCTGGGACAGTGTAATAGAAACTCCACCAGAATGCTTGAGACCCAGTAAATTTCTCCAGGGAAAACTCAGACTTGAGCCTCTGACTCGAACCACAGGAGCAACAGGACAGCACCACAACACACAGAAGAGACAGACTTCATCCGATGGTCCAATATGAAGTTAAGCTTCTTGCACCTAGATGAGGAGCATGTTGGATGGTGCTCCGCATTAGTGTGTTTGGTCCCTGAAAGACCACTGGCTCCTAATCAACTGCCTCTCTTTCCCTGGACCGTGCCAGTAGAATACAGCTGGGACAAGCTGGCTGGTACCAGGGCAAAAAATGCTCTTGAGACCATATAGTTTCCCCCAGGATTACCTAATCTCTTCCGTAAGGCCAGTTACAGTGACCTCCACATCAAAGCCAAGTGTCCGGGGGAGAGAGAGGGCCCTGGCTACCTTCCTCGTAGAAAGGAAACTGAGCCTTGCACCAGTGGCGACCTCATACTCACCTCCTGATTCTTCTTCCAAATGATAAAATCCAACATCTTCTGTGGGAATGATCCACATTTAATTTGCACCCAAGTAGAGATTCCGGAGGGACCTTGTACTGACTGTTGCACACTTTCCCAATCATGAGAAGCTGATGTTATCCAGCACAGCTGCTGTAAATGGTGAGTGAAATTACATATCTAGCATTAAGCAGGATCACTGCAGTATAACTACTGAAGATGAAGGAAGAAGATAGGGCAAATGAGCAAAAAAAGTTTTAAAAAAAATAAAAAGAAACTGAGTGAACTTAAGGCCATAGCATGCAAGATACGTTAGGAATTTACTTTGCGTAAGCGAAGCATGTTGCAATCTATTTTTCAGTAGTAAAATAGGTAATAAGCAAAGGCACACATACATGTAGTGAAAGGGATTTGCATTCTATGAAGCAAACATAGTTGCTCAGTACCACCAAGCAAGGCTCTGAATTATAACCGGACAAGTATTATGATTCAAAGCAAACTTTTTTTGCTGTCATTGTTGTAATAAACGTGAAAGGAGAGAGAGCACAACTGCTGTGAAAGAAACCCCTCACCCACCTACCTAGTAGGTGGCATGCTTCATCATCGGGGCCCAACTGGATTGTCTAGCACAATCCAGTTGTGCTACAACGCCTGGGATACAGCGGAGCAGGGTTTTGAGCAGAAAGTGGCGTGCTATGTGTGATGTGTTTAAGAGTTAAAAAAGTCTCTGGGAGATGCCCTATGGAAAAACTTTTATTATAAGGGTCCCAGGACTAATGTAAAAAACTTTTGCGGGATATGTAATTAGGAATGTTATTTTCCTGATATCCCTTGTAAATAAGGTCAACTAGTTTCAGCCTTCTCGATGGTTCTAGAGGCTTTCGTCAGGACCAGCAAAAAAATGTGAATGGCCGTATAAACAAGGTATAGGCCACGTGTAAATATCAGCACACATCCTAAAGTGTGCTGTGAGTGTAGTGGTAAGGTACTCACAGTAACTCCGTTTGAGATTACTTGAATAGAGAGGTAGTTATGCCTCTGGGATTAGATCGACGTATGATTCTCCGCTTGACAGTTGTAAGGGAGGAAAGGTCCGTAGTACCTAGGACGGTGATCGGGTCCGCTTGTTCAGCTGAACAAGCGGACCCATCATCACACATCGCACGCCACTTTCTGCTCAAAACCCTGCTCCGCTGTATCCCAGGCGTTGTAGCACAACTGGATTGTGCTAGACAATCCAGTTGGGCCCCGATGATGAAGAATGCCACCTACTAGGTAGGTGGGTGAGGGGTTTCTTTCACAGCAGTTGTGCTCTCTCTCCTTTCACGTTTATTACAACAATGACAGCAAAAAAAGTTTGCTTTGAATCATAAAACTTGTCCATTTTGTTTTGTCAAATTATTTGGGGAAGAGGACAAGTTTTTCTTTTCCTCGCTCTCTTGTTGTTCCCATTTTTCTGAATTATAACCTACAGAAGCATTTCCGGTTGCACTAATAACCTACAAGATACCCACAGTTGAGAATACAAAAAAAGTCAGGATGAAAAAGCACCTGTTCTTTATCTTTAACATATACTTTACCAAATATTCAAATTAAGATTAGCTTTCAAAGCCATAATCATGCAACCTTCATTGTTCTTTGTCTTCTCAACTATAGTAGCAATGAGGCTGATCTACAATTTATGTATGTAGTATCTGTATAGCACAAACCTATTCAAAAGGTAACAGTGCTATAGCGGGACAAAGTTAGGGACATATCCTATGTGAAACAATGGGAAAAAGGGTTCCAAGAGTGAAAATACACTATTACTTGGCTGTAATGTAGTGTTCTTCAAAAAGGTGTGCCTTCAGTTAGTTCTTAAATCTGAGCACGGTGAGAATGATCTTGATGGGTATAGGGATGTTGTTCCAGATCCTAGTGCATAAAGCGAAGAAGGCTCCTGTTCTTTTTTTCCCCTTGGTTTCTCTGTTCTTTTTAGTGTTCAGTCTGACGGTGGTCTGGCTGTGCTAATCCAGAGACCCACCTTAGCTGGCGAACCCGTCATCAGATATGCGGAGTGCAGGTTGTGATAGTTTTGCTACATGACTACTACATGGCTGCTTGAGAGCAACAATAAAGAAAGGGTTTTTTAAGTCGAGCCTGGGCAGCAAATGCGCTGCTCTGTGAGGCATGCTGTGCTATAGACTGTGGCTGGAAGCACCTCTCATCTTTTCCATTCGTTCCCGTCCCTGCCCTTCATAAATACCTGCTTTTGTTTGGTCAGCATGCTTAATTAGTCCCACCTTTTGGTGATTCAGACCCTCACAGCAGACTGCCCCTGTTACATGTGGCCTTACACTTTTTAAAATTTACATTCCTTCATGTACTATATCTTTTTTTGGTTCGGTCTGGGGCTTGTGTATCCGCACAGCATCCGCTTCAGGGGCGCCACACTTCATTTTTAAAGGAGCACTTTTTTGTTATAATCAGCGCGACTGCCCACGATCGCGTCAGTAGCCACAGTGCAGGCATAGACTACTTATATTACTTACGACTTGTTTTTTATAGCCAGAAGATCAAGCTATACTGCCCAGATTCACTGGATGGTGAAGCGACGCCCAGACTCGAACGCTGTGTTCCTTAGTTCCAAAGTCAGCCACATCCTTCTTCCCCTCCCTACTGCTAGTCCACTCGTTTTCAGCATAAAAAGCAGAGGGTGTTACAAACAGATGCGCACAGAGTTTATAAACACTTACGCTAAAACTGCTGTTTCATATAAACATTAAAGTATTGCGCCTCTGCGGCTAAAAGAAGTCCCTTTAGAACTTCAGAGGGACACCTAGCAACAGCCCGTGGTACTGCACCCTTTCCTTGCATTCTGGATTTTTCTTTATTGCTTGTGCTACTATTCTGTCTAACCTCTTTCTTTAAAAGAACTACTCGTAACACAGTGCATACGGTGAGGTATAGTTTTAAAGTTGTAATGTAGGCGAAGTTGTTTACTGCCATAGTTGCAGTGTGTGTCCGGAAACTGTGGCTATATGAATAGACATATTTTCATTAACTTCCACTTTAATACCTGAAAATATTCACAGTGACCTCGGGGAAACTGCAGTATCAAAGTGGCAAAACATGACGTTTCAGACTGAATGGCGCCTTGTAACACAAACAAGAAACATGACGTTAAGTAACGCTTGTTGCTACCTAACCCTTTCCCCCTACCACCCCTTCTGTGCTGTTTTTTGTTTACGGGGGACAGTCTGTGCCTAACACCCTTACTGACCGTACATAAAAGCATAGACTGTCCCCGCAGCTTGCACTCACTTCACAGAGCTCATGCTGGCCATGCTGCTTCTACAAAAAGAATTCCAGAGCAAACCACTGCTTGTTGTTTTCTGTTGAGTTGTTGGCGGGCTCGGGAGCTGCCCGCGGAACATCTAGGGATGGCTGAGAAAGGCACAGTTTTATCCGATCGCTCACAGAGGTTTGACATTCCTGCTCATGCACCGGAGTTATTGATATAGTGAGTATGGTTTATCACGGTGTTACCCAGATAATTGTGCCACTCTCATACACCATGTATAGGTTACACTACGTATTTTAGCACTCAGACACCACTATACGCTATCCGCTAGTTCCCCAATGAGGATTCACCCCCAAATGGCGTAATAGCCAATCCTACACAATTGTGTACATCTAGTTGTCTAGTAACGGGATACGTCACCACGTGATGTAACCTACGGCGTGATAGCCAATCATCACACACAATTGTTTACACCTAGTTGCTTAGCAACTGGATACGTCACTACGTGACTTCTTGCCCAGGAGCATAGACGTCACGACGTTCTCGTAACACTGTAATTGGCGTCTTCGCAGAGTATATCTTGCCGCACTGATCTCCCTTCCTCACCACGTGACTTTACCTACAGCGTGATAGCCAATCACACACCATTGTTTACACCTAGTTGCCTAGCAACTGGATACGTCATTACGTGACTCCTTGCCTAGGTGCATAGACGTCACGACGCTCTCGTAACACTAATTGGCGTCCTCGCAGAGTATATCTTGCCGCACTGATCTCCCTTCCTCACCACCCCGGTTCCTGGCGGTTTGGGTAGGTCTTCCGGCATAGCGCGCATACACGCTGGTGAGTACACGTCTCCATGATTGTTCCTAACTCTTTAAGCAGTACCTGCCTGCTGGTGACTGAGGCCTCCCATGCATTCCAATCTTCCCTACCGACCACACCGGCTACCGTGCACCCTGGCTGGCACACCCCTCGCCCGGGCGCCGGATCCGGCAGACTCCCGTGTTCGAGTGGGTATTACTCTGCAATGGCTGTAACTCGCTCCCAGTACCTTTATGAAACTTTTATTTTAAACTGTATTGAGGTACTTCCTATCAACTGGCGGAAGTGGAATCTAATTCATTGTATTTCTGGCTCCTTTTTATACACTCTCTTACAGGACCCAACCGGTGTCCTTTTAATAGCCGCCAGTACTGTTGCTAGCAAATCTAGTAGCACTATTAGGTGAGTGCGTCCTTGTGTTTTTCCATTAATTCTCGCCAGATAACTATCTGTAGAAGAATTTTTACCACCACAACCCCTTCCCTATCACTCCCTCACGGCTCTATGAGATACTTCACCAGATAGAATACAATTGGACCTTATTTGCGCACGGTGATCTCGACGACACCATTGTTTGACACATAATGAACAGTAATAAGAGATTGGTTTATTCATTATAGTTTTATTGTTGCCTTTTCCAACAGGTTACAGATCTAAGGACGTGGTATGTAGATTTCACTCCACCACGTAGTGTAGACAGATTTTTGATCCTGAAGAATTGCCCAGATCCTCCTGACATACACGGCATGAAACATGTTGATCTCCTAGAGTAGAGCTATACGTCTAGACACATTATTTCTAGTACCTAGCCTCTCTACACGATTTTTAATAGGGTAGTTTACCTTGCGAATAAAATGATGATTAGGACTAACTGACCCTTTTTACCTCACTCTCTGCTACATCCATACATACTAGACCCCTCACCCCCATGCACCTATCGGCAGGAACAAAAGATCCCCGATAAAGAGCCCCGGTTTCGGGAGCCCGTCAAGGATTGCAGCGCCGACTTGACGAGGGGCAGTGCTCATATGATGAAGCATGACACCTAGCTCGCTGGGTGTGTGAGAGCTCTAGTTCCACCAAGGCAATTCCCCCGGTTTCCCTTTGATACCTTTCTGGTAACTAGCGGTTGGTTGAGTCCTCCTTCCACCGCCTCCCTTATCTCTTTTTTACTGTACATGAGGAACTTTGTACCCTTCTTCGCAGATAGTCTCCTGGGGTTTGTACACTGGACCTCCTTAAACAAACCCCCTGTCCCCTCTCTTGGTACTACATGCACCGGAGTGCTCATGCTTTTGTTTTTTTAAATCTGGGGGGGTCAAGGTGCACAGTGAACCAGACAGCAGGCCTGTGATGTATGTGTGGAACACTGGCGAGTAAACACAAGTTTATAAGTCATTTTATGCCATATGCCATCTCTGAGCACAGCAACCTTACTGCCCGCGCTTCAACTTCTAATGCATCCTTGAATTTTCAGGGATGCCGGAGCTGGAGCAGAACCCAGTTTGGAATGTTCAGTGGGACGGTACACATCAATCAGTTGTGTGCTTCATGTGACCAAGCAACAAGGCTTGTTGTGTGTATGTAGGAGAGGGTGTGTGTTGGGGTTGGGGGGTGGGGGGGGGGGGGAGTTAATTCTGCAATCTGGCATGCTGCGAGTGGGAGGGCAGGGCACCTTGTTTCAAGCACAGACAGTGCAGCAATGCATACACACTGCACGGAGTGTGTGCAAAGGAGCATGTGTGTTCATGCAGACTGTGGCACTGGTCTCCAAACAATGTAAGTGGTGTTATCTGGTGCCTGCTATACGTTGGAGGGCACTACCACACTAAAGAAGGAGCATGAAGAAAAGCCAGCGTGATGCCAATTCGACACCCACAATGACTAACAGGGTGGAGTCCAGTACACAGGGTGGGCAGTTTCCTATTAACCTATTAACAAATTATTTGAATTTGGTGACACTGCCCAGCATCACAGAATGTTAAAGACGCAAACCCTTTATTCCTTAGTTCCGAAGTCAGCTGCTCTGACCATATCGCCGCATCCTTCCTCCTCTCTACTACTACTCCTCCAATCAACTTAAACATAAAAAGCAGAGAGTCCCGCGAACAGATGAGCGCACACACACAGTGTGGGAACACTTGCGTTAAAGTTGCTGTTTCATATAAACATTAAAGCATTGCGCCTTCGATTCTGAATTCAACAGAAAACAATGCCGGACAAAATCCTTAAGTAGGCTGCATTAAGGGTGCAGTGCCTTATGTGGCTAATAGAGGTCCCTTTAGAACGCCAAAGGGACACCTAATAACAGCCTGTGGTACTGCACTCTTTCCTTGCTTTAGTGGAGTTTCTTTTATTGCTTGTGTAACTGTTCCATCTTTCCACCTTTCTTTTAAAGCACTATTCGTACAACCCCCTACTTTCCACTGTTTCCTCTACATTCGCTTTCCTTCCTATCTCTTTAGAGACCGAGAAACGCCAGCGAGAGACAGGGGCTCACAGTGGACAGAGGGGGGAGCTGCACGGCGGCCCACAATCCAGCTGATGATCGGGGCGCAGAAAATAGGCCAGAGGAGACCGAGGTGCGAGATGGCCTCCCCTGCTGCTGCTTGTGGCGAATCCTAAACAATCATGGGCCAGAACAGATCGGCGGAGTCAGTACGGAGTGCCTGTTTCTTTACCCTTTCACACCATTAATATGGCCGCACACGCTCTGGCCAAGCAGAGCCGCAGTTAGATACTCCTCTACATAGAAAAATAACCCGGAGCGAAGAGGGAAGATCAACCATCACGTTTACTGTAATGACTGCCACACATGAGGCGAGTGGCGAAAGAGAGAGAGCATGTGGCTGATCCCTTCGAGGCCTGAGGGAGGAAGCTAAGGGTATAGCTCTTAGAGTAGACCGCTGCCAGCCACAACTTCGGCTGCGGAAGGGTTGGGAGATCTTCACCCGACCGGCTTGTAGGGAGGAACCAACTGCCCAACTACAGTAACCCTTCCCCCACCGGCTGATGGAATGCTACACTGCTACTTTACGTGAGAGTCCTATGTCAGGGGTATGGGGCACGCTCACAGTAAACAAACCAAACTCCTCATTAATGCCCGTAAATCAGCACGCGGACCGGCAGGGGACTCAATCATGGGCACAACAGACAGGCAGCCCCAACTGACTCAGCTAGAAGAAGCGGATATAGATTCCCTGTTGCCTAACATGCGCCACAGCCTAAATTCTATAGAAGCAAAAATGGACTCTAAGCGTGCACATGGATTTCATCACACAACGATTGGCAAAAACAAGACAAGCGCATTGGCGAGGCTGAACAGCGAATTTCCTTTTTTTTTATTAAACCCAATCTTTATTAAAGGATTTTCTTGTTACAACACAAAAACCCACCTAATGACCCACCCCCCACCCCCAGCTCAGATTCTGTTGCATTGAAAAGAAAGAAAAAAGACGTGAAGAACAACAGTTATGATCAATAAACAGCATAACATAATACGGAACTGACAATAGTCTAAAAAACAAGTATGGCTTACGAATTACCCCGTTATCTCCGAGACCATTGCAACACGGGATCCCAAATTGCCAGCCCTAACTTGCGGTTGCGCAAGCCCTTTCTTCTGTAGATAGCTACTTCTAAACTAAAGGTGGCCAACAGGCGTGATCTCCATTGTTGAAAACTTGGCGCATTTGTATCAAGCCATGCTGACGCGATGCATAATCTAAAGACAGCCATGGCCACAAAAACCAGTCCTTGCATATATTTCGGTCTTGAAATATTAGCAACACCTAACATAATCTCTTCAACATAAATCTCTATTCTTGTATTAAAAACTTCCGAGAGAGGGCTTTTTGTATTTAGGGATCTATATTTCCACTGACCCCACTTTACGATACGAGAAAAACTTGCTCCCTCCCTTGGCACGTTTGCGGTGGGATGCGGCGGGCTGGCGGCGGTTGCCGCTTTCCCTCCTTGGCCGCGCCGCCCTGTTTAAAATGATGTCTCTTCCCCGTTTCCTCTATGCCTTGCAGAATACCCTTGAATTGGTCCCGGCCAGTTATTTCCGAGAGGTAGAAAGCCTCCAGCGCGCGCTATTGTGGGATGGGCGACCGCGCATAGCGATTGCTAAGTTGACGCTTCCGTGGTATGACGGGGGTATCGCGCTTCCAGACATTCAACGTTATTATTGGGCCACTCAGTTGAGCGCGATTAACCATGGTGTCTATGGTCCGGCGCTGAGCCCCGGCTACGCCATGGACCGGTGGTTGCTGCGCGGGGGTAATTACCACAGAGCGTTGTACTCGAAGTCGTTGGACTTAACCCTTACCGGGCCTACCAGGGTGGCCGTGCACGTGTGGAAGGTGGCGACAGATTCACTGGGCTGGAAGGGTAAGCTTACCCTTGCCACCCCGTTGTTTGACTCCGATATTCTGGGAAAGCTTTGGCATACAAAAGGGTTTGAGAAATGGGACCTGATCGGTATATCCAGGGTTGGAGACCTTTTGGTTAAGGGTAGGGTGAAGTCATTCGAGGACCTGCAGAAGGAATATGAGCTAGGGAGCGCGGAGTTCTTCCGATACGCTCAAGTGTGTCACGCCTTGCGGTCAGTCCTTGTAGAGGGGGAGACGGTACCCGAGTCCTCTCCACTAGAGGACCGGATCCTGGATGGCCATATGCCAGAGAGTACGATCTCTCTCATTTATAAGAAACTAATTAATGTTCGGGCAGATCATCTTCTAGGGTTGCGGGATCAATGGACTAGGGATGGCCTCGAATTAGATGATGAGGATTGGCAGTATGCAGTTTCTTCTCCCAAAGAGGTCGCGATCCCTGCGCGCCTGCGGCTGGTGCAGCTTAAAATACTTCATAGAGTTTACGTGACAGGGCCTAGGCTGGTCCATATGGGTTTCTCTGAGGAGGGCTTATGTAAGAGAGGCTGTGGTATGGTGGGCACCTTCCTACATATTATTTGGGAATGTGGTGCGATCATGGAGTTCTGGAAGCGAATCCACGATGTGATGGGGGAGGTGACGGGCATCGTCATGCAGCCGGAGGCGCGGTGTTGTCTCCTGAATGTTTGGGGTCCTACTGACCACGATGCTGCACAGACTCAGTGGGTGACCCTAGGGAACATGGTAGCTAAGCGGGACATCGTGCGCCTGTGGGGCTCTACTAGGCCTCCTACATTGACAGCGTGGATGGAAAACATGGATTGGAGCATGTTTAGGGAGAAGACAGTGTATAGTGCTCGAGGGCGCCCCCGGAAATGGCACACTGTATGGGGGAGATGGAACCAGTACAGAGGGGGCATATGCCTGCCCCCCAGACCCGGACCCGCCTGAGGAACAGCTCTCCCCTTAGCATTCTTTCCGGCTCTGTATTCTTTGCTGGTATGTGTTTGCCTTCTTGAGTCTCTGCCTTCCCCTCCTTCTTCTTACTATAGACCTGTGTCTGATGGACGAAATGGGGCTCGCTCCCCCTGCTGGGAACCCTTTTTGTGCTTTAAGTACTTATCGCCTTGCTAGTGTTTGGGTTTTGGGTTTGTGTTTATTTAAAACAGAACCTTTTGATTCTCCTATCAGTGAAATGTGGACGCTCGCTTGTGTTGTGTTTCTAAAGCTGCCGTACCTCCGGGTTGTCGGCTGAATAGCTGTGTCCCTGACTTAAAAGAATAAAGGTTTTATAAAAAAAAATAAAAAAAACTTCCGAGAGAAATGTTGAAATATCGGCCACTACTGATGTTAGTACAGTACAGGTAGCAAAAATATGAATGCTATCGGCTTCAACTAGATCACATCTAGGACATGTAGTTCCCTTCCCAGTCCCCCATTTAGCGATCTTATAGGGAGTATAATATAGAAAGAAAAAAGTTTTGTAAAACTGGGCCTGCAGCTTGGTAGACATTAAAATAGACTGATGTAGTAAGAGAGATTGATGAACAGTTTCCCCAGACACACCAAGTTTAAGCTGCCATTTACTTAAGTATTTATCAAGATCATCAGTTTGTCGCAGAAGCAGTTGTTCATAAATCTCTCCTATTTTGAGATTATTTCTCGAAGCCATATTCTCCACTAACTGCACCTTTTGAAACGACACGTCCCCTCCTCCTCTTTTTAATAAAAAATCCCGAATTTGCAAAAATTTAAAAAAATCCCGTTGCTCTAAATTGAATTCCAGCTGTAATTCACCAAAAGATTTAATACCTAATGGAGTATAAAAACACCCAAGATGCGTAATCCCATTCAAAAACCATCTTTCCATGCATAAATCATTGAAGATCCCAGGGAGATGGCTATTTTTATGGATTAGGGTGTAAAAAGATAGTTGTCCGATATTAATAAGTTTTCTAACGGAATTCCAGGTCTTATAGATACCAAATATGGACTTAAATTTAACTTTTTTAAAGTAGCTATCGTTAAGATGACGCCACAAGCAACCTCTGGATTCATTACCTAATAGCAGCTCTTGTGGAGTTGGAATATCCCCTTCGCTGCTAGGTGCAAACGTAAATAAAAGCTTATTGCAGTATTTTAAGATAGTAGCCCAGTAATATAGCTTAAAGTTGGGCAATTTCATGCCCCCTCTATCTTTAGGGAAAGTAAAGGTTCGCAAGGCTCTACGGGATTTTTTTGTACCCCCAAATAAATCTAGAAAACATACTATCCAAATCTTTAAATACTTGTGAAGGAAATTCTAGACCGATTGATCTAAAAAAATAAAGAAATCTTGGAAGGAAAAGCATTTTAATCAAATTACACCGACCCACAATGGATAAATGAAGATTGTTACTCCTAATCAAATCCTTTTTTGTACGTTGAATTAATGGATCAATATTATCGGTAACTAGATTCTCTATTTTGGCCGTAATACTCACGCCAAGATATATAGCTTTCTCGGTAACCCGTGTATCCATCATCTCAATTTTACTGTTAAGGATGATCTGAGTTTTTGATTGGTTGAGTTTATAGCCCGATATTTGGCCAAAAATGTTAGCTTCCTCTTCAATCACCGCAGCCGAAATCGCTGGGTCACTGGTAACCAGTGCGATATCGTCCGCGTATGCCAATGTTTTGGTGGCCTGATCTCTTATCCAGATGGATGGTATTAATGCGTTGTTAACTAATCTTCGGATAAATGGGTCAATATATATAGCAAATAAGAGGGGTGAGCACGGACACCCCTGTCTTGTACCTCTAGTAATAGAGAATGGTGCTGAAACTGACCCATTCACATTAACACCAGCAGACGGATTGCTGTACAACATTTTTACCGCTGTAATAAAGGGATCTCCAATACCACATCTAGCCATCGCAATCCAGAGATATTTCCAGGAGACCCTATCGAAAGCTTTTTCGGCATCTAAAAGTATAAGTGCCATAGGGTCTCCTGAAACTTCACACCAATCAAACAATGAGATTACTCTCTGGATATGATCTGTGGTATCTCTACCCGGGATGAACCCGTGTTGTCGAGCCGATACGATTTTGTGTATATTCAGAGCTAATCGTGCGGCGAGTAACTTAGCGTAGATTTTAGAATCACTAGTTATTAAGGTAATTGGGCGATACAACCCAAGTTCTGTAGGGTCTTTATGTTTTTTTGGAAATACTATAATTTTGGCCCTTGACCATGACTCTGGGGGTCGCCCCCCTAGGAATATATGTGCGATCAGTGTTGTTAGTATATTCTTAACTTGAGGAAAGAATTGGATATAAAATTCAGTGGGAATCCCATCCATACCCGCCGCTTTGCCTGAAGTAAGACTTTTTAATGCGAGAAGAATTTCCTCCCCTTGCGGGATGACATCCATATCTTCTGAATCATTACTTTCTAATCTCGATGGGCTATCTTGATTGATGTATTCGTTGATTGCATCCAATTGTATATTAGTATCATTATCCCTATATAGAGCCTGGTAGAATTTATAGAAGGCAGTTCTAATTGCATCCGAATCAGTTATTAGCCCTACTTCTGGATCTCAAATCATCTTAATGGAATTAACGGAATTGAGTTCACGGGCATGTACCGCTAACTGATGTCCAGCTTGTTCACTCAGTTCGTAAATAGTTTCCTTATATGCGGTTGCTTTATTAATAGCTTTTGTGGTTAGTATATCTATGACACTATTTTTAGCAATTGAGATCTGTCTTAACTCATTTTCCATGTCTCTTCCCTCCTGAATGGCTTTAATTAGCCCTCCTTCAGCGGTTGCGATGTTACCCTGAAGTGGTTTCATTACTTGTTTAGCTTTTTTATTAACATTCAATGAAAATCGAAGTGTTTCCCCTCTGATTCCAGCTTTAAGAGTGTTCCAAACGATCTCAATTGGTGCACTACCTATATTTTCTTCAAGGAATCTGGGGATCCACTGTCGCATGCATTGACAGTACGCCTCGTTTATTAATAATGCTCTTTCAAACGTCCATATTCTATTGTTCTGTTTTTGTGTACCAATTTCCATAGTTAAAAGAAGGGGATTATGGTCTGAAAGAACCCTTGGTAATTTTTCGATGAAACAACTAGTGGATAGAATACTAGAGACCAAGAAGTAATCCAACCTTGCATGGAGTGTATGTGGATGGGAGTAATATGTAAAACCCTGATCGTTTGGGTATTGCGCCTGCCAACTGTCTATGAGACCATGAGTTAAGCATAGATTTTTAAGGGCTTGGAAAACTTTAGGCTTTCTGCCTTTGTATTGGAAACCAGACTCCTCTGACCAATTACTAGGTAGATTTATATTAAAATCCCCGCAGATTATTACTGGAAGTGGCCAATGGACCAGTTCGTTAGATATGTGATCCAAAACTACGGGGTCATCATTAATATTACTATAGATTGTACAAATTGTCATTCTATCTCCATTAGACATCTGACACTCTGTAATAGCCCAACGACCATATTTATCGGAAATTGAGCGAGTAAACTGTGCCATACTCGCTTTCCCCAAAATAGCAACACCCTTTGTTCTAGTCCCTTGTGTGGTGGTGGTAATAAGCTTAAAACCCAGTTGATTCAGCAAATAAATTTGTGACCCCTCAATATGTGTTTCTTGAACACAGAGAATGTTCGCTCCAGATACTTGAAGCCCAATGGCCACTCTTTGTCTTTTTTTCTCATCATTAAGGCCACAGATGTTAATCGATAATATTTTTAGTTTATCCATACTGCTATTTTCCTTGCTCTAAAAAAATAAAGAAAAAGTTTACTTAATTTCTCAGTATTAATCTTTTTTCTACATTTGATCCCGTTAGTACCTTTTTCTACGTTAGACATAAGAATTTGAAAAGGACCCAGAACTGAGCTTCAACCCCCCTTCCCCATGCTCCCCCCTCCACCCCCCACCCCCCACCACTGAACAGCGAATTTCCAATCTGGAATATACATCTGTGGAGAGAGGGGACCAAATACAACATATGAACATCTTCTGCAGACCACTGAGGACAAGAACAAAGATTTGGGGGCAAGGTCCGGGAGAAACCACCTCTGCATTTTATTTATTTATTTATTTATTTATTTTTAAACCGTTTATTGCAATCTCAAGAATATACAAGTATGGGCCTACAACCTTCCGGCCGGCCGCTAGAATGGCAGGAGCATATGACATACGTTCAAAAAACACTTGGCGTTGCAGAGAAGCAAAATCAGGAGGTATCAACGTCGTGGGCCACATCGCTCTGACCCCACAATACGGTTTCATTTTATACAAACAACACGAAAAAACCACACCCGCAAGGCAACCCGCAATCGAAAGTAACAGCACGTGCTCCCCGAATGGGGGACCCCCGCCATCCACAGGAGTCTAAAGAGGGGAAGGGGAACAGATCGAGGACTGGGGGAACTCTGTGCCCGGGGCTAGGGAAAGGAGTCAACTAAGGGGACGGGGCTGGTGAGGCAGCAGGCAGCAGTGGTGGCGCGCAGATACCCCCGCGGTAGGCGTTCCAGGGGCCCCATACTTTCACCCATGCCCCAGGCTTACCCCTCGCCACATACACCACCTTTTCTCGGAACATGCACCAATCCATGTGTTCTTTCCAGGCCGGCACCGCCGGGGGCCTCTGGGATCCCCACAATTGAGCAATGTCACGCTTAGCTATCATATATCCCAGAGTCACCCATCGCGTCTGCGGAACCGAGTAGTCAGTTGGTTCCCACACATTCAGCAGGCATCTCCTCGCTTCAGGCAGCAGCGCGACATGCGTAACCACTCGCAGGACCTCATGCACACCACGCCAGAATCGCTCCACCTTTGGGCATTCCCACAAAATATGCAAAAAAGTCGCCAAAGCACCACACCCACGCTTACACAACCCATCCTCAGCATAGCCCATACGCAGAAGCCTTGGCCCCGTCATGTAAACCCGGTGGAGTACCTTAAGCTGGACGAAGCGAAGGCGAGCCGGTACGGCCACCTCCTTCGGAGAGGCCACCGCGGAAATCCAATCCTCGTCGTCCAACTCCAGCCCATCGGCAACCCAAGCCTCGCGGAGGCCAGTCAGCAAGCCCGAGCGGTCATTAATCAATTTTTTGTAAATAAGGGAGATCGTGCTGTCCGGAACGTGGCCATCCAGCACTCTATCCTCCAGGGGGGAAGACTCCGGGATGGAGGCGACGTCTGAGAAGACGGAGCCCAGTGCGTGACGGACCTGCAAGTACCGAAAGTATTCACTGCCCTGCAGCTGAAACTCCGTCTGCAGCGTCTCGAATGTTTTAAAGCCCCCCCTCGTCCAGAGATCCCCCACTTTACTGATGCCTATCGTGTCCCACTTCTCGAAGCCCTTCGAGGTCCACAGGGAGCCCAATCGCTCAGACGCGTACAACGGTGATGCCCGGGTCAAACGGTCCTTCCACCCCATAGCTGCATTAGCCGCGTGCCATACTCGCACCATGACACGCGTAGGTCCCGTCAGGCGGGGGTCGGGCGCGCCAGAGTAGAGCGCTCGATTATAGTCGCCACCAGGCAGGAGCATCTTGTCCATTTCAAATGCCGGGTTTAAGGCGGGCCCGTAAAGGCCATGATTAATTGCAGCTAGCTGGGAGGCCCAGTAATACCGTTTAATATCCGGGAGGGCAATCCCCCCGTCGTACCATGGGAGCGTCAACTTCGCCAGGGCAATACGCGGCCTCCCGTCCCAGAACAGGCGGCGCTGTAGACTCTCCACCTCACGAAAGTAGCGCGCCGGGACTAAATCCATAGTGTTCTGGAGAGCGTACAGGAAGCGTGGCAACGACACCATCTTAAACAATGCCGCCCGGCCGAGCGGCGAAAGCGGCAGGCGCCGCCAGCGCGCGACGTCCTCCTTCAAGCGCTGGAGGGGGGGAAGCAAATTCCGCTCGTAGCGGGCCTCCGGGTCCAGAGTAATATAAACACCCAGGTACCGAAACCCCTGAGAGGCAATCTGGATCGGGCAGCCCCGCGGGAGGACGGGAGCCTCCCCGGATAGCACATACACACATGATTTAGCCCAGTTGATGACAAGGCCTGAGTTGCGGCCGAATGAGCGCAAAACATCAACCAGGACAATCAGTGATTTACGCGGGGAGGCTAGGTACAAAAGGATATCGTCAGCGTATAGGGACACGCGGTCCTCATACTCGGGGGTCCAACTGAGACCACGGATGGAAGGGTGCCACCGCAGCCACTCCGCCAGGGGTTCCAAGGCCAGCGCGAACAGGAGCGGCGACAAGGGGCCACCTCTGCATTTTAGGCATTCTGGAATCTACAACAATTGGGCGGATGGAGGACTATGTTGAGAACATGCTAGTAGCACTGTTTGACGCCTCAGCTCTGTCAAAGCAAATAGTGGTAGAGAGGGCACACAGATCTCTACCAGCAAGACCCCCTCCTGGTGCGACACCACGGCCCATCATAGCTAGACTGATAAATTATCGGGATCCCGATACGATACTCGGACTGGCCAGGAAGAAAGGTCACTTCACTTACGAGGGGAATGCAGTGTCTTTCTATCCGGACTTTACAATGGAAGTGCAGGAGGCATGTAAAAAAAAAAAAAATCAGTCCATAAAGCGGAAATTACAGTAAACAAATATTCCCTACGCCATGCTGTACCCCTCGAACCTAGGCATCACTGTACAAGTCAAGCACCGCACTTCTAATACTCCGCAACAGGCCCATGAATGCCTTTGAAGGTGAGGCGGGTGGCGAACTCCAGCGGTGGAGGAAAAGTCTGCTTCCTCCCACCATACCGCAGTTTCACCATACTTTTCACCTCCATTAAGAAGAGACTCAACTAACATGAAAGCGGAACTATACCAAGCTAAACTTTAGGCGCTGCACTTACAGAACCTCAGCCAAGTGTAGTCTACACCTGCTGATCATTGACCCCACCCACGCAGAGGGGCTCCAGGGGAACTTAAACATCTCCAAAGTTTCAGGGAACTGATCTTCTGCCCGGGTACCCTCGTTTAGTCAAGGGCAGATGCTTGGCTTTCCGGAGACACCCCCAAGCAGGAATTCCCAAGTGAATGTTCATGACTGCAATTGTTTATTGGTTTGCTTTCACCCTCTAATTTCCCTCCTTTTTTGTGCCATTTCCTGTCCTCTCCCTCTTATCCCCCTATTCTGTCCTATATTCATTGCTCTTTATGTTGGCTGCCTACCTTTAACACCAAGGTAGTCTTCCAACCCTGGAATCAGCTTTCCAATAAGTTCTATTTAATGCGATAGAATGGCAGGTACTGGCTTTACTTGCTCTATGGTTTTGTATTCAAAAGGGGTGGGATCCGCCGAAGGGATTGAGCCATTGGTGTGAGTGGGAGGAAAAATGAAGTTGTGAAGAGTTATTCTTCTTACATTGCACGATATCATTGCCCCCAAATGAGTAACAGTCCTTCATTATGAGCCCGACACTTAGCACTCATTCAGTGTAAGGCACACACAAATTACCTGCCCAAGGAGTACATTAGACACTACTAATCACCCTCACTACAATCTTTTGACCTGGAATGTACGGGGCTTGGGAGACCCCCGTAAACGCAGACACATACTTGGATATCTAGATAGACACAATATCCAAATCGTGATGCTACAGGAGGCACACTTTGATCCTGCAACAACTGTAAGTTATACGGTGAGATGGGCTTCCCACATATGTTTTGCATCCTATTACACTTACTCCAGAGGCACAGCAATATTGATTAAACGCAATACCCCGTAACACCCAGCAGGCTCAATTCAGGACCCACAGGGCCTCTATTGCTTAATGTGGGGACGTCTTGCCTTCCACTCGGTTACGCTGGTCAACTTCTATAGCCCAAATGTAGACAATGCCCTTTTCTATGACAGGTTATGGGGCTTTTCTAGATATTGGCTTAACGCAAGTAATCGGGGGAGGAAGGGGCTTCAACCCAAGCATGGATCGTTCATCCAGGGAATCAGGTCAACATAGCAAGGCGGGGAAACATTTGAGAGCAATTATGTAAGCTCACCAAATGATAGACGCATGGAGAATACTACACCTCACACACAGAGGGAGTGTTTCATTCTAGCGTACACTCTAGCTCGTCGCACATCAACTTATTGGCTTCTATCGAGAAGCTTGAGAACTTGGCTCACTCGAGCAGAACATTTAGCACGCACCTACTCTGACCACTCCCCGGTGCTGCTGCAATTACGGCCCCTAGTTTCGATCTCCCCCTACCAATCATGGAGACTATCCGCCACAACCCTCCTAGATGCCTGCTTCAGGGAGGAGGTGAGACAGGAGATTGGCTAATTCTTCAATAGAAACCTTGATACAGTGCCCCTGTTATTTGCACTATCAATCAAACATCTGGCTGCGAAATTACGACAGCACCATAGGAAAAATGCACTGCGGTACCCTGCCCAGCACCTACTGGTGTCCATGTACGCGGACGATATCACTCTATACCTCTGAGATCCGCACATTAGTTTCAACCCTGTCCTTCGAGAAATTATAAGGCTTGGGGAGATGTCAGGAGTGACCATCAATTGGGGCAAATCTCAGATGTTCCCTCTTACACCAAACACACATGAATTCCGACAGGATGTGGTGAGATTCTGACATCAAATATTTAGGGATTGTAGTGTCCAGAGATAAGGAGGCGATGCTAAGAGCCAACTATAGTAACGCAACTGAGGCTCTCAAAGTGTCAGTGTCACGATGGATCACTCTACCGCAGTCACTGGCTGGGTGCATCTCCTTGATTAAAACGGTGATCCTGCCAAAATTACTTTACTTATTCATAAATATACCATGAGTGAAAAATGTATGTAATATAAAGATGCAATCGGAGGATAAGTCTGGGACTTACGGATAACTGGTCTAAAAAATGGCTAAGAGGGGATGGGGGGGAGCAGTGGCTAGCAGCCAACGAAGATGGCCGCAGCCTAGGAGAGCTCTGCGATCTACGGAGGTCTCCCTGCAAATCCTGTAATTTATTCGACGGTTTACCACGATCCGAGTGCTGAAGATGGCACTGGAACATCTTCAGCATGGCTGCGGTCAGTCTGGGCTTCGCAGAAACAACCGGCACTGACTTAGACCACGAGGAAGCAGTCGTGGCCTGGGCACCGAGGAAATGCCGGGGCCTCGCGTGATTTGAGTGCAACCCTGGATGCGGGCGAAGCTGGCCAAGATCCACACAGATGCAGCGGTAAAAGAGACCGGGACAGCGCATAAAACCCCGCCGGACGCCGCGGACCTGGCCGCATAACGGGCCGTGTAGAGTATCGACGCTTCTACCCAGACCGAAGGGGACTCTCAGGCACCGACCCTGTCGGTAGGCCCGGAGGAGGGGGAATGTGTCCCGGGGCCACGCCGGGGTGGGGGCGCCCTCGGATGCCGTGGCTGAGTGCTTGATCCAGACACAGGCAAAGACCTGAGAGACCGAGGGTCGTGCACAGGGCGCTTACGCCCCATAACATTATCCGAAACGGCCCGCGCCGGGTACCGGGTGGAACCGGAGCATGGCCTATTCGAGCTCGACAAAGCCCCTACCGAGGTGGACGACAAAGAGGCCCTGCATTCCCGGGGCCATTGACTCACTTGCGCCCACAGGCAATCACCGGGCGGTCCTGCATTAAGCAATAAACTACGCGGCCGGCGCAGAGTGTGTATCGTCCCACATCTTCCATGCCGAACTGAATCACGAAATCCTGGAAGGAGCTACGCGTAGGGGAGACACCAGAACAGCATTGAAATCCAAAAAGGCAGGGAGACAAGGGGACGCTGGCAGAGCATATTAGACTTGGGGGGAGTGACATAAATCTATAAAAAGGTCCGGATGGAGACACTGAGACACAACTAATAACTCCACAGAATTGAAAGGACCCAAACGTGGCTCAGCCTACTCCTGGACATGCATAGGTGGAAACAGGAAAACCGAAAGGCAGCGCGTGGACAGTGTCCCCGCAGGCAGGCAGCGGCGACTACTGTTTCCCCCCCCTTCACTGGGTGCCTGGATGCGCCAGCCAGTGTGCTGAACACTATGGGAGGACGTGGACAACGCAGGGTGCAAAGCCACAAGTTGGATAAGTATACCTATCAAAAAGATCAGCCGGTCACACAAGAGACTCCAGCAGAACGCAGCGACCGCTCACAGACCACGAAACCTAAGGAAGTCACCTTGCAGGACGTTATGGCTGCCCTACACCAGGTACAAACATCAATTGGCACCATCTCCATAGGCATTACAATGCTGCGTGCCGATGTTTCAGAGAGGAGTACAAGAATAGCGCAGGTTGAAATTACCACAGCAGCTCTCTCAGTAACTTTACAGCAACAAGTCCGAAAGCTGGAACTGGTGCATAAACAAATGAAAGACAAGCTCGACGATCAAGAGGGCCGCTCGAGACGGAATAATGTGCATCTAGTCAGAGTCCCGGAGAGTGTGAGGGGCCCCGCCTTAGACCTCTTTGTGGAAGACCTCATTAAGACTCAACTACAGCCGCGTGGGCTGTCTGGCTTCTTCTCGGTGGAGAGGGCCCATCGGGTTCCAGGAGGAAGACCCCGGCCGGGCACCCCCCCAGGCACATATTGGCACGCATATTCAATTTACGGGATGCAATTCTGCAGGCGGCACGTGTTGAACCCCCAATAAACGTTGAAAACTGCACAGTGACCCTTCATCCAGACTATACGGCAGCAGTGACCAAGCAACAACGTCATTTCTTGGAAGTCAAGAAAGAACTGCGAAAGCAGGAAGTTAAATACGCAATGCTGTACCCTGCAAAGCGGAGGGTGGAGGCAGACGGAAAAACCTGTTGTTTTTTTACCACACCTGAGGAAGCCCATGACTGGCTGGATGGGTGGCGCCCGGCCGCAGGGCCCAGAGGACGAGGACAAAGACAGATCTCCAACCGTGACATCGGCGCCGCTGTGAGTGACAGAAATGGAGGACTCCGGTGACACGCGACAGAATGTAGACGAGAACTCGGATTGAGTCGGTGCTTCCCGGACCCTGAGACTTGGTAATGGACATCCCCGACGAGGTGGGCGAACAGACCGGACAACGCCGTACTTTGATGCAGGAGGTCAAAAGCCCTGGATTCAATGGACACCGAACTATTGTTGCTGAAGACACTTGTAATTGCAGCTGTGCTACTGAACTGGGGATATATGGCCGTCATAATACACGAGATTAAGGGAGAGACCTAAGGAGATCGTTACACGGCTCTCCCCCCTCACGCAAGTACAAAGTTCTGGGGATCAAGCACTGTGCTAAGTTGGGGTGGCGGGTAGTTCTAAGTCCGCCGTGCAGGGAGGTGGGAGGGGGTGAGGGTCAGTTACATGGGTTATTGTTTGATTTATTACAGATGCATAGAAATGTAATAGACGGCATATATGATGGCAACATAAAGTGGATACTGCAGGGCGCTCTACACCCTTACATAGTTGGATTTCACAAATGACAACCAGACATACTCACTGACATTCCCAATACCCAATCCTCGGACCCTAGGGGGAGTCCGCCTCCTTTTACCGTGTGGTCCTGGAATGTAAATGGACTGGGTGACAAGATCAAGAGGGGACTGGTCCTCCAAAACATCAAACACAGGGGTCCGGCTGTAGCACTGCTACAAGAATCACATTTGACGGGCTCGGCCTGTAGAGCCCTGGATAGATCGGGCTATAAAAATGGCAGTGCACTCTGAATTTACCTCCGGTTCTCGGGGGTGGGGATCCTGGTTAATAAACGTTTCCCACCGATACTCACTGGGTCTTGGACAGATGATCAAGGATGGTTTGCTGCGCTATCATGTCAATGGGAGGGGCGGTCATATAACCTAGCATCAGTTTATGTCCCACCGACTTTGCACCAATCAACCTTCCCAGCATTGGGGAAATTCTTACTATCACTCCCGCAAGGGGAACTTATTGTGGGTGGTGACTTTAATGCCACGATTGACGCATTCTTGGATAGATAACCCCCTAGAGACTCTAGTAGTGAAAACCTCAAATTAGGGGACATTGTTGGCGCTATTTGTCTCACTGATGTCTGGAGAGCTAGGCACCCACAGTATACCTTCCACTCTTGAGTTCATAATAGTCTTTCAAGAATAGACCACATATTTACATTGGCGACAGGACTGGAAAGGATATCGGAGATCCGACACTTACTCAGGGGCATCTCTGACCACTTGCCAGTGCACATTACATAAGCATCCCACACCACAATAAGACGCCGACTGTTCCCACTGTACCCGGGATATCTTAACAAGCATTTGCAATGCAATAGGTCTCGCAGTTACACGAGTTTAACCTATTGGCATTGCAAATGACAATGCCTTTTATTTATGTTTTTAAAACAAAAACAAATATAAAAGGCATTGTTATTTTCAATGTCAATAGCTCAAACTCGCGTAAATAAGAGACCTATTGCATTGCAAATGCTTGTTTTCTATATCATGTGATCAGTTGTTTTACAGCATGTTCAAAAACATTCAAATCTCCTGATTTATCCACAGCGGGTAATGTTTTAAATTCTTTGAGACTCACCCTACCTAATGTATGTTTTAATAAGGCAAATTTCCTTTCAGGAGTGCATTCTTTCCCCTCCAATACATCAACAAATGCCAGGAACGTGGGTAGCCATAGTTCTCACTAAAGTGGAAGATCAACTTCATTTTGTAAAAAGGATGGTTGTGAAGCAATGCTAGACATAATGCAGCATATAATATTAGATTAAACACAAATTGTTCTTAAAATATAAATACAATACTCCGTTTCTAACAATGAGTATGGTCACAGAAAATGCCCTTCTATGTTTTATAAATGGTCCAAGATATGCAATCTAAAAATACATTGTGGATAAATGTGCAACTAAAAATAAAATATGATGAAATTGTCACATAAAAGATGAGCTTATCACTGCAAATACACTCAAGATAATAGATTTCACTCTGTGAATTGGCTAAAATACGCTGCTCAAAAAATATGAGTGTATCACGATAAATCAATAGTGAGCGTATCACAGCAGACCCACTGTAATGGATGCACCACTGTACTGCTATATTGTAGTATACAATAGATTGGTTTGGGCATCACCGGGCGCTTTCAATCCTATTTGGACCAATTTAAAATGGCCACCAACGCAAGAAACATGAAAACAATGTGCGTATAGTCATGCATCTGTGCGTGCTAAGCCAGTTGTATGGGCGACAAGTTGGGAATGGAAGCGTGAGATAAACACGTGTGGCAACCAGAACAAGGAGCGGACGCAAGATCAAAGGGTACGCAGCACCAAAAAACAACCTCTGGGGATGCCGTCAACTCTCATAATGCTCAGCACCAAACAAATCCTCACCCGCACTGCATTGCACAGAAACCTGGAAAAACCTCCTATGATCTGTGCTGTCCATTGGTGAAATCAGCATCACCAAAGCTGGTCGCCTCAAAGACCTAGCGGTTTCTCCAGCTCCCTGTTGTCGCTAATCTGTTTGATAACGAAGCATCAGGCTTGTTGAGTAAATTTAAGTTTATTATATGTTCACAGCAGCAACAAACGATCACCTCCAAACCACGAAAGTCTCTCCGTACAGCAACGGTTTACCCTAGAACATATGCAACCTTCTACCCACAACATTCCAGCCCTGCATTCCATCGATGTGCTGTCCAACCCCCCAGGAAGAGAATGCAAAACATAATAGGGGGCTCAGTCGAGCAGCCAGTCTTGAGTCGTTTACTGAATACCGGTAGAGAGGGTGTAGAGGAAGGTTGTTCCAGGATGTGGCCGCAGGGTAGGAGAACAACTCCTGCTGTAGCTTCGACATATGCTAGGGGTGTGAAGGTATCTTCAGGAGACAAAGGCACCCCATCACGGAGAAAAAACCTTTTCCCCCTGATACAACTGTGGGGTATGCAATCCAACCTAGATCTCAGCAACCTTGAGAGCTTCCTTTTCGGGCGCTTGGCGAATTCATTCAGCAACTGCACAGAATGCTTGCCACACCAGTTTTGCCTAGGCGCTATATGTGACCAAGCTATGAAGGCTTCAGGGAAATGCTTAGCTCCGTTGTCCTGAAAATGCCGCAAGCCGTGGGACAAGAGATGTGCACATCTCCTGTCCGTACACGTGCACAGTCCTGTCCCCCTTCGGCCAAGAAACCAACGACAATAGGTCTCGCTAAGGCGAGCAACGCATGCGCTGCATCGCTAGGCGAGACCTAAATACCGAAAGATTGGGAAGGGTCTGCTCACATATACGAAGCAATATTTCACCAAAAATGAACACTCAGTATCCTCCCCGACGACGTTGTGGGAGGCGTATAAAACAGTACTACATAGACATGCAATCTCACTAGTTGCCAAGCATAAAAAGTTACAAAGACAGCAGATCGCTATTTTAGAACAGGGGGAAGCCCAGGCGGAGACGGACCATACAATGGACACCACTGATGACACGGAGCATAGGCTACATTTAGCACAGCAGGAATACAGGGCCTTTGCATGGGAGGAAGCGAAACCAAACTCACTGCATACTGTTTACAAACTTGGTGATAAAGCCGGCAAGCTCCTAGCCTGGTTAGATAAGAAGGAACGTGCTAGCCGGTGGGTAGCCCAACTCAGGTTAGAGAATGGGACTATGATCTCAGACCCTCAATAAACAGTTGATGCATTAGCCGCCCATTATGAAAAAATATATACGCCCACAGCCACAAAGATAATAGAAGAAAACCTAGCCTTTCTAAAAGACATCCACATGCCCACATTATACAAGGATGCTACTCTAGCGCTTGAAGCAGATCTGACTCAAGACGAGTTTGCCTTAGCGATAGGTGTACTACATACAGGAAAAGCCCTAGGACCGAATGGTATCCCAGTAGAATTTTATAAAAAAGCAGCAACCCAACTTACACCACACCTACTTAACATGTACAAGAAAAGCTTAAAAACGGGAGAGCTACCTAGAGATCAGCGCCTAGCGACAATAGTTGCAATTCATAAGCCAGGCAAGCCGCCGCAAGAATGCATGTCCTATAGGCCTATATCCTTAATAAATGCAGAAGCTAAAATACTGGCTAACACACTGGCCATGAGACTGCAGCCATACCTTACAACAGTGATTCACACGGACCAGTCGGGATTTATGCCAAATTGGAATATAGCACTGAATCTCAGGAGACTCCATAGTGTCCTGGCGTGTAAGTCTACTGTTGCAGACGACGCATATATTCTCTCACTAGATGCGCGCATGGCATTCGACATGGTCGAATGGCCCTTTCTCTTTGCAGTCCTCCGGCATATGGGTTGCGGCCCCACATTCTGCAAATGGGTGCAATTGCTATATAATAAACCTCTGGTGCAAGTTGTGGCTAATGGCCACATCTCTGCAGACTTCCCTTTTGGAAAAGGGACAAGACAAGGCTGCCTCCTCTCCCCACTCTTATTTGCAATAGTGCTGGAACCACTGACTGCATGGATACGGCAGGACCCGGTCATCCGTGGGGTAAAATGGACTATGGGATGGGAGAACCGCATTTCGCTATATGCGGACGATGTGTTACTATATCTGGCATCCCCTTCGCGTTCTATCAACTGCCTACTGGACATGTATGCGCCGCATATGGAGGGATCTCGGCCTATACCATAAACTGGGCAAAATCACTTTTCTACAACCTTCGTGGTCCCCCGCCGAGGCTTCCACGCACCTGCGAAATCCAGATCGCAGAAAAGGGATTTAAATATCTCGGCATATATGTAACACCTCAGGCCACGCACTTCATTGACGAAAACCTTATGAAGCCATTAGCACGTTTCCGCCGCGATGTCAAACACTGGCGGCTCACTACCGCTCACATTACTACGCAGAGCAGCCCTACTCAAGATGATGGCACTTCCCAGATTCTTATATAGGTCTTACAAAACACCCCGTTACCAGTTTGCCCCACATATTTCACAACGATAAACACTGAGGTAACCAATCTATTATAGGATCGGAGGTCTGCCTGTATAGCCATGTAGAAACTAGTGAAGGGCTAGTATGATGTCTGACATCGCCCTCCCCAATATAAAAATGGACTATTAGGCATCACAGCTCATTGTGATAAATTAACGGCTTCATGCACCGCAGGAAGACCCAGCGTTCCGCATGGATAGGCATCTCCTATAAACTGAAGGGATTATGGGGGAACTATACAATAGATCCAGGAAGACTACTCTCACAGGTCCCATGGCACACACAGTCCATGTCTGGCACGCGGCACAGCGAGCACTGGGTTAGGAAGGAATTTTAACACAAGCTACACCATTGTGGGACACCCGGAAATTAGTGAAATTGCGAAATACCAAGGGATTCCGACAATGGGACTGGATAGGCATCTCAAGGGTGGGAGATCTCTGGAAAAAAGGCAAGGTGGTCTCGTTCACACAGTTACAAGTCACCTATGGTTTGGCACGGGCGGAAACCTTCAGATATATGCAAATTAGGCATGCCCTCATGGCAGTAATTCCACCAGACACACAACTACCAGAGGCCTCACCACTAGAGGACAGACTTCTAACGGACCACTTAAACAAAAAAGCAAATCACCCATCCATACCGGATATAATCAACAATCAGCCGGACCCCACGACAGCCCTCAAGGAGCGGTGGGAGATTGACGTTGGAGAATTGGACGAGGTGGACTGGCAGGAGGCAACCGCGTCCCCAAGAGAAGTAGCGATACCTTCTAAACTGAAACTAGTACAATTGGAATTTTGCACTGCACCTACTACACGCAAACACTCCTACATAGATTAGGCACGACAGACACTCCACTCTGCCGACGACAATGTGGCGCACCAGGTACCTTTTGGCACACAATTTGGGAATGCCCGGCAATCACACCCTATTGGGAGGCAATCATGCACACGATCTCACAGGTGACTGAAGTCGTGGTTCCACCGGAACCAAAGAGATGTCTGCTCAACATTTAGGAACCCACGGATCTCAATCATGGGGCTCAAGACTGGGTGGTACTAGGAATGGCATTGGCAAAGCACAATATAGCGCAGCACTGGGGCTCAAGAATGACCCCCTACCCATCGACAGTGGTGTCGTGATATGGATGGTACAATGATAACTGAGAAGTCAGTCAATTCAATTCCAATTCAATATAGTCTTTATTTCGATTATTCAAATCATAAAAGACAGAATGATTCAGTATTTAAACTATATAAAAAATATTTCATCTCATAGCATTTTTCCAACAAACAATAAGATCGACAATAACCATAGATCTTTGAAAAAAATGTACAAATAAATATCCATTAAAACACATTATTGTACATGATCAACAATAACATTAATTTTTAAAATGCGACATGACATTCAACAATTATCATATCACATGGGCTAAAACCAAGTTACCACCAATTTGACAAAAACCTTAGTTCAGCAGAAAATCAACGGATAATCATTTCATAAACATTCTTAACCTAGTGTCTGGTCCCTCTTGCAATAGAGGTTACTCTACCCCCATTTTCTTGGCTCGAATAGCCCACACCCATCTCAAAAATGTTGCCATACCAACTACAATATGGTCCGTCGTATCTGACCTTAGAATCCTTAAAGCTTCCTTTGCGGTCCTTATACCCAAATTAATACTACAGACCGGTTTGAGCCATTTAGTCCTAGGAAGATGGTAAGCTGGGCTGACAAATAGAATGTGGGCTACGGCCTCAATGTGACCATGGCAAAATATACATTTATCACACACTGATAAGAGCCATCTGCTTGTAAACACTCTTATTGGTAAAGAACATACTCTGAACTGGTGGTATAGTTTCCGATCAAGCGGCCTATAAATGAGGTCCCAAAAGGCATCCAATTTAACCTCATGTTTTACTTCTAGGAATTCCCTGGACAGTGTCGGCCTTGTGATAGATGAAAACTTCTTAATTGTAACCATATCCCAGTATGCTGCCTTGTAGATCTTCTTAGGAGGAAGTGCTGTAGAATCTGGGTCCTCCCACAAGGTACTCATCCCCATGTTGGACAATGTTATTTTAATATTGGTCAACCATGGGATCTCATTCAGTCGACCCAACCTCCTTACTTCAAGTAGTGCCTTGGCGTACAGGGAAAGCTCAGGAGTAGTCCAAAGTCTTCTCCAGAATGCCAATGGTCTAAAGCGTGCCGCGTCCTCGATGTTGTGGCAGCCCAGGTATAAATAGAGAGGCATAAGTGGAGAGGACTTCGGAAGACCAACTAGTGATCTAACAAACTTGTTTTGTGCTAGTGCTAGGGGGGTTAGAATATCAAAGCCCCACAATTCGGCACTGTATAATATTGCGGGGCAAATTTTTTAGTTCTATATATATATATATTCAATGAAAAAACCATAGGTTTCACACAGGTTATAGTTAGCTGGAAATTTTACTGATAAAAAACCAATGAAATTCCCCCGTTATAGTTACTGTAGGCAACTATAACTCACGCGACCGCAATCCTCTGCTGATGCTAATACTGTATTTAGACACTTATTTGCCCATGTCTTCTTCCATAAAATTTTAGCTATACATATATTACAAATATTTTTTTTTCATAAAGACACATATGTCATCAGCAGAGGATTGCGGTCGCGTGAGTTATAGTTGCCTACAGTAACTATAACGGGGGAATTTCATTGGTTTTTTATCAGTAAAATTTCCAGCTAACTATAACATGTGTGAAACCTATGGTTTTTTCATTGAATTAGCAAGGTTTTTTAAATGCTAATTCCTAACTATAACGTGTGTGAAACCTATGGTTTTTTCAGTGAATTTGTACGTTTTTTTAAATGCTAAGTTACTTTACGCCATTCGTGGCGTGCACGCCCACTTAACGCAGTTCGTTCCGTGCGCGCACGGTGCGCTTCGCTACGCAGTTAGTGCCGTACACGCAAGGTGGGCACGCAGTGCGCTACGCGCACCGCGTGCCCACGTTACGCACCGTGCGCACATGGAGGACATATTATGCGCTTCCTTGTGATAGGTAATCTGTTAAATTTAATTTGTAAGTGATGACAATAATATGCCATGCACAGAGAGTGTTTTTTTTTTTTTATTAAAATTTTTAGCGTAAGCGCACCGTACGCGTACGGTAAGCGTAATCGGCGAAATTTTCAAAAAATAAAAATTTACCGTTTTTGGCCTTGGGGGATCTTTGAGGAGTCAACTAACATGGCTATGTGCATGGGCGCTGTCTAAACAGCCCCTTTATATGTTTTTTGCCTTTGTTTACAGCCCCCCCCTCAGAGTGCGAGAGAGAAAATGGCGGCCGCCGCTTCCTGGTTTCGACCGATTCGAATGTTTACTTAGATGTAACAGCCAATCAGAATCGCGCTCGCGCACGCCACCGTACGCGTACGGTAAGCTTACGGTAAGCGTACCGTAAGCTGGCTCAGATATATATATTGATTTAAAGGCTATTTTCTCAGAATCTACTGAACAGATTTACACCAAACCTACAAAAGGCACTTCCTTGACCTGAGAACTACCTCTCTGCCAAATTTCTAGTAATTCTGTTCAGCCGTTCGGGCTGTAGCCCTGTCTAAAGGTCCTATGGAAAAATGCATGGGAAAAACGCGTTTTGGGACCCCCCTTTTATCTCAGCCCCCGCTTGACGAATCCCCCCGAGACTTTCAGGGTAGGAGCGGAGCGTAGCGCCCCACCTATTTTGAGAAATTCGCGAGGATTCGTCGACCGGCGCCAAAGTTATTCAAAATAGAATGTTGCGGATTTCCTATGGAAACAGGGTCCTAACTATAACTACCTACTGGCGACCGCCAGTAGGTAATATACATATATATATACACATATGTATTTTTTTTTTTATTAGCACACATATACATACACACCACACTTACCTTAAATATGCTTACCATGCGTGGTAAAGGCATCTGCTTGATAAAGGTATTGCAAGGTAAAGGCTGTTTCGGAATACAATTAAAAGCAAATGAGGTAAACACAGGACGTCTGAGCTTAAAATGGATCCAGGAAAGATACAGCTAATAAAGGCTTCTTGAAAGAAAGTATTAACAAAAGAACTAAGCATAAGCAAGCTAAAAAAATATTTTATTTTAGAGTTACCATGTACCCCCTTGCAACATGCCCAAAACAGGCGCTTCCCCCTTTTCCCATTCAGACATCCCTTTACTACCTTCTCCCATCATTATCAGAGCACTCCTTTTGGAGTAAGGACCACCCCAATAATCACATCTAAAATTGGGACTATTCCATTGCGGCACAACTTATTTGCTTCTTACGGTACTGTTTAGCATTAGAATGAAACCGTAACAAAGTGTCTCTGAATGCTATCACTACAGATCAGGAGCAATGTATAGATGAAGGTATGCAAGTTCATGCCTTCCTAACCCAGGTACATGTGAATATCAAGGACCCCACTTACCTATATCTTTTCTATATGCGTTTTCTTCCATTTATGAATTTAATGTAAATGTTGTAGATTGTAACATCTATCTAGATGTTCATTAGTCACTAGCAGATTGTAACACAGCTTTATGATTATGATGTAAAAAGACTGATTGTAAAAATCACAAGAATGAGTTCTAAATGCCTTTTTAATCAATTTTAGGTTTATTGATGGCAACTCACTGAATTTATCTCTGCCACTTATTGTTGTTTTTAAAATTACAATATCATTCTTTGTAATACGGATTTATCAATGTCATCAATTTGATGTCTTTTTAACAGAATGTTAATGTATTTGCTTTCTTGATTAAAAATCATTGTTTTTTATAAGTCACCTTTTGAACTCATTTCTTGCACTGTATTTGTGTGGTTGTGATTATATGTTGCCTTGGAATTATATTTTCCATTGTGTACCTAACCCAGGTACTCCTTTCTTCATGAAAATTATCCTGCCATATATTTTCATCTCTAATCTCAAACCATCAATGAATTAACTTCTACATTAAATCTTTATATGTTCAGAGTTAAACTTACCAACTCCTTTTAACAAGACCAGCAAGATATGGGATCATGGTGAATGACAATTATAATGCCACAATGAACCTCACCTTTGCCCCCCAATGTATTTACTTATCAAGACCCTGCTATATAAACCATTCTTTACCTCCAAGTCTTCTGCTTTATCTTCTCTATCCTGCAGACATTCTGCTGACAGTCAACTCCTCCCTCTTCTCTTTATCCTTTCATCCTCTCCACTCCCTTGCTCTGGCAACACAGCTTGGCAAAGTGCCCCACCCTACGGCACTCCTTCCAGCCACTTTTCCCCACCCGACTACTGCACCTAAAACCCTTCCAGCCTTTTTAGCTGAACGTACACTGACATTTGCGTATGCATGTGTCATACACTGGTTTTTTTTTTTTTACACCTTTGTTAATCAGAGGTTTGCTTTAGCCTATTCTGTCAATACATTCACAGGCCCTTTTCATAAACCATGTCTTTACATCATCTGAAGGACTGCACAATTGATTTGGCTATGGTTACTACAGATGTAATGCAAGGGTCTTTCTGAAGGGTCTCTTTCAAGCCCTCTTGTGCTACTACCAGCTTTCCCAAAAGCTTTATTTACTGCCATTTACAACACAGTATGACATTTCTTAAAATGGTATGAACCCTCATGTGTGTGCCGTTTGCTGTTTGGTACCCAAATGTTGCATATATTGTTTGATGCCCTGAGTACTCACACTGCTTTTCTACTCGTTTATGCCGAATGTGATGATCCATGTACGATTTCTACACACAAAAAAACCCCAATTAACAGAGTTGAAACAGAAAATGGTATGAACCACTAATCAGTCACACATCCCAAAAACAAAGGTTGGAAAAGGTGCCCAGGACTGTCATTATTTGCCCTCTATTTCAACTAGGTGGCTAGTACAAATTGTGAGCCTCTTTCTTATTACTTAGACTATTTTTGCAAAGCAAACTCTACAATTGTCATTGGTCAGCCTCTAGCACCTGCCGAGCTACAGGAGGCATATGTACTTTCTCAGTCATGTAAGCCTGTATCGAACCATTTCCTCCAGATGGATATTACACTCTTCTTTCTGCTGAAACTGTGAAATATTAAGCTCTCTTTGTGCATGTAAGAAATAATAAGTAGGGCACAAATGCTGAAACACTTCATACAAAGTAGATCAGTTAGGGAAAGAATATGAAAGCTCAAACTGGAAAAAAGCATTGGCTTTTATATTATGAGTGCCAAGCTGAGCTGTTCGCTTTGGAAAAGGTTGTCTGTGAACTAATGCTTAAAAAATGCACACAGAAAACGCACACAAAAAACATTTCGAAATATTGGAGGAAAACAAACAGCCATCTTATAATGGTATACCAAAACTGTAAATTGATTTTATTGTTTTCAATCTATTAATTTCATGGTTTATTTTTCATATATTGTTTGCCTCAGGAAACTGTACAGAAAATAAAAGGAAAAAAAATGTCAGAATGTAACAGGGGAATGCCTGCCAAGGTCTAATTTCGTTTTTACAGCATACGACCATTCGGTCTTCTATAGTAGCCCAGGAAGCAGATTTATGGGCCTCAAGGAAAAGTGTCATGGAAAGTACACCTTATGCCTCGGACACGAAACGGACTGATTGCAGCAGGCAGCCCTTACCCAACCGCCATAAAAGCCTGTTTGGCGAAGCCTGTGCTTTCATACGACACGTGAAAAGCAATAAAAACAACCCTTGCAGTTTTGCTCTTCAGACATACCCCATCAAATGTATCACTGTTGCTGTACTTTTACAGACAAGCTGGAAGGGGTGGGGAGCAAATCGCGCGGGGAGGCATATTTGAATGGGTGAAGAGCACACGCGGGACAGAGCTGGAAAAAAGAGCATGCACTGCCATGGAGTGCTGAATAAAAGAGAAACAAAAAATCCATCTAAATATGAGTGGTGGAAGGATACCAGTCAGCCAGAATTGCAAAGAGGCTATGCTCCAGGGAATGGGACAAACATAGGAAGAAGGCGGCAAATCATTGAATACGAGGCAAGTAAATGAGCGAGACAGCAAATCCAACCAACGCTAAGCAATGGGAGTGCTGTAAGCCTACTGCAAGTTCACAAAACAATTCTTTACACAGCAACCTCCAGCAAACCCACCATAGAGGCCGAAACAAACCCATATATTGCTCAAAATCAGCATCAAACATATTGGTAAATCCGCCAGGCCCTGCACGCATAACATCTACAAGGTTTGCCAGCATATGTGAATGACACTGACTGTACACACCGCCTGTGTGCAAATACCACCTTCCGCGAGGCCAGTAATGATCAGGAACATAAAAGATAAACACAACCCCACTCAAGACTACAGAGAAACTCAGGCTGGCTGAGTATAGTGGAGATAAAGTATTAAAATAGTATACTGCACTGCCAAGAGTAATGAATAAATGGAATTAACGTTTTTCTAAAAAACAAAATTATCTTGTATATAATTTGTACCTATATTATTCAGGAGGCTATCTTCATGGAACAATAGAGAGAAATTTTCCCTTGTTCCTATTTGTCAAGAAGCAATACGTTATGTCAAAAGAAGGGTATTTTGTATCAAATATTTATTGTTCTTTTCTTTATATAAAAGAGGAATTCTTTTAAAAACACATGCTTATCTATACAAGCAAACACAATTATAAAACATTTCATATTACATTAAATCACATCAATTAAAAACATCATACAATACATGTCATTTTCATCTCAAACAAATGTGAAACAAATGTGAAAATCCTATTATGACCAGCATAACAAGGAGACAGACGAACAAAAAGATCCAATTACTCTTTTTCTGTGCACATCAAAAAAAACCTGAAATACAGCTTTTCACACGTTAATGAATTTGTGCGTTATTGAATCTGTATTGGGACTTCGATTTATGCAAATCCACTGCGTCGACGCGTTTCGATGGTTTTTGGGGATAAGACCATCTTTATCAAGACAAACTTTATGCTGTCTCCAAAATGCGAGCAATTCCTCGATTGAGCGAGACCTTTGTATTTGCTCCTGGTTCAGTAGAGTTTGAGCAAACACCAACTCTCCATCTATTTTTGTTCTGATTTATTCTGTAGCAAATCGCCTATTATCTTTTTCGGCGATATTAGAGGTATGTATTGTTAACCTTCTTCTTCCTTAGATTGTCAGGACCCGATAGTCACATCATAGGATATTTAATTTTTAAATCCTCTTCGTTGTTTGCAGCGTGTCTCAATTACGCTATCACCTGTCCGTCGTGTTTTCTCGCTGGATCGGAGCAGTATCATGAAAATGACATGTATTGTATGATGTTTTTAATTGATGTGATTTAATGTAATATGAAATGTTTTATAATTGTGTTTGCTTGTATAGATAAGCATGTGTTTTTAAAAGAATTCCTCTTTTATATAAAGAAAAGAACAATAAATATTTGATACAAAATACCCTTCTTTTGACATAACGTATTGCTTCTTGACAAATAGGAACAAGGGAAAATTTCTCTCTCTATTGGTCTAAAGTACCCCATTTCCCTTGAGTCTCAAGGGGTCCCTCTCAAACTCGCTTTTTTTCACATATCTTCATGGAACAGCAATAGTTATAGGATTGAAGGCTTACACATTAAAAACGTTCTTCACATTAACTGAAATTAAAAGTATGTTTGAAACAATTATACAGTTACTGGTTTCTAAGCACATATGTTCCTGTACCATTATTTTGGTTCTAAATATAAGAAATCAAGAACTACGCAAAAGGAACACTGTTCAACCAGGCATCGTTAGGGTGGTCTTCGCCCATCTTTTTGCATTTTACCTCCATATTTTGCCGTTTCTTTTTGTAGGCCTTTGGACTCTGAGCACTTTACCACTGCTGATCAGAGCTAAAGTGCTTGCGCTTCTTCCCTAAACGTGTGTACTTGGTGTATACCAGATGACATATTTAAATTTACTTCTAAGTCCCTTGTAAAATAGTATACCATACACGGGCCTGTAAATTAAATGTTACTGGTGGGCTGCAGCACTGATTGTGCCACCAACAGCAGTAGCCTTTCATACCTATCTCACACCTGCCACTGCAGTGCTCATGTGTGTAGTTTCCTGCCACTTCAACTTGCCATTTAAAACTACTTGCCAAGCCTTAAACTTCCCTTTTATTACATCTAAGTCACACCTAAGGTAGGCCCTAGGTAGTCCTATGGGCTGAGTGCTATCTAAGTAAAAGGTAGGACACGTACTGCTGTGGTTTGCATGTCCTGGTTGTGACTAACAGCCTATTCTTGTTTTTCACTACTGTGAGGCCTACCCATCTCATAAGTTAGCATTGGGATTTCCCTTATACCTTTTTCAGTGGTAATTCCTGATCAGAGAGGAGTAGCTTTTTAATGTTTCATAGGTTTGGAATGGTATAGATACATCCTACTTACTGGTGAGGTTGGACTTAACTTCACTATTTTAGAAATGCCACTTTTAGAAGGGTGCTTCTCTGCACTTACTGCCCTAAGTGCCTGACAGCCTGTCTCCAGTACACATCTGGGATGGGCTGCTTGACAGCTACATTTGTGCATTCTCTATGGACAGCCACAACACAGTTCACTCAACTTTATCTGCATTCATCTGCCTTCTCATGGGGGTCTTCCTGGGCTGAGGGGTGGGTGGGGCTCACACACCACCACTTGAATAGGTAGTGTCCTACCCACACACAAGGTACTGATAACTCCCACCGAAAGCCTGGCAGACAGGACTGGGTGGAAAGGGATCCTTGTGCATTTCAGAGTACTCCTTTGAAGTCACCCCCCACATTAAAGGCACTTTTGGGTATAAGTACTGGGGCTCTGACCCCCTAAAATCAGACAATGTGTGGGACTTGTAACCAGAAGGTGCTGGCTCTACATTGGCACATTGCCAGAAGGATCGCTGTGCTGCCAGGAGGGACTACCACTTTGCTAACTGCTTTGCTGTGTTGACCTACAGCTTGCCGAGAGCTGTGCTGCAGGAGGGACTGCCATTCTGCAACCTGCTTTTGTGTGCTGGCCTGTAGCCTACTACGTTTTTTTGTGCTACGATTATTCTCCAAGGGATTGTTGGCTTGACCCCTGTTCCTAAAAGTTAAAGGGTCAAAGACTTTTTGCTGTACCAGTCTTGCTTTGGGACTCTTGACTTCGGCAGCTAAAACGTCCACCAACTCTGCACTTCCCTTCTCTGAATACCAGCGCTCACCTTGGGAGGCAGACACTCTGTGCCTCCACATCCCTGCCTAGAAAGTAGAGACTCTAGACAAGAGCGGCACCTCACGCTGGGTGCTGAGCGGATCAGCTCTATTCCCTTCAAACATGTTGCCAGAGCAATGCGGAATGCAGCGACTACATCATCCCAGACCCAGCCTCTTAGGCCGTCCGTCCAACACCAGAGACCTGCTTCCCTTGTTCTCAGCACTCGGAGCAGGTACAGATTCACAGCCGACCTCGCAGGTCCCAGCAGCATCCGTGCTCCCAATGACAGGCAGCAGAGCGGGGCCATGCTGTTCCAATGGCTCGGTTTGCTCCTGGTAGGTTAAACAGGTCAGCTATACCATGACTGTCCAATCCAACGCGAGTGTCCTTTCAGCACTACAGAGTTTGCTAATCTTGCATTTCTGCCTACTTAGAACAAAACTATTTGTCCCTTTGACACTCGAGAACGAATAGTTTCTTACCTGTCGGTGTAGTTTTGCAGCTTGAAGATCTTTCTGGATTCACTATGCTGTGCATTATTCCGCGATCTGGTGGTTGGGTCCGGATTCGTAGTCTTTCTTTTGTTTTTTTGTAGCCCAGGTGGGCGTCGACGTCCCACCATTTGGTGTACCTCTCGTGACATCGTCGTGCTTCCTGCGGAAGTCCCACCTTGGTGCGCCATCTTCGGGTTCTTTTTTCCCTCTCTCTGTATTTTTTTTTTTTTTTAACCCTAGGCGTTCTAGTAATTTCCATTTCAATATTTCTCTCAGTATCTCCTTGTTCTTTTTATTGTTTGTCCTTCCACCTTCTTCTCCTGCCTCATCTTTCTGGCGGAGGTGGGTGGGTTCGCTAGTTAATCCAGAAAGATCTTCAAGCTGCAAAACTACACCGACAGGTAAGAAACTATTCGTTTTGCAGCGTGAATCTTTCTGGAATCACTATGCTGTGCATAGATTTTGTAGCGGTTTGTTATCTTTGTGGCGGCTGGGTGGAAGATGAGCGTTGGTCGTTGAATATATGTTGAAGCACCTTTTGTCCTACTTGTGCTTCCTTGTTCATCTGTATGTCCACGCAGTAGTGCTTACTGAACGTGTGCACTGAAGCCCAAGTTGCCGCCAGGCATATGTCTTGAATGGGCGTGTTTGCCAGAAAGGCAATTGTTGCCCCTTTTTTCCTTGTGGAGTGTGCCTGTGCCCCCTCTGATAGTTCTTGTCCTGCCTGATTGAGGCAGAATTGTATAGTTAGTGCGATCCATCTTGCGATGGTGCTCTTAGTCACTGGTCTACCCAGGAAGCCGGTTGCGAATGACACAAAAAACGACTTTGTTTTCCTGTGCTCCTTTGTTCTTTCGATGTAGTGCATCACCGCCCTTCTAGCGTCTAGAGTGTGTAGTGCCCTTTCAGCACCTGTTGTTGGGTTTTGAAAGAAACTTGGTATTTGAATTGTCTGGTTCATATGGAATGCGGACACCACCTTTGGCATGAAGTGTGGGTCCGTCCTCATGACGACTCCGTCCTTGTGTATTTGGATGTAGGGCTCCTGTAGTGTTCGCGCTTGCAGTTCGCTTACTCTGCGTAGCGAGGTTATTGCCACCAGAAAGGCTGTTTTCATTGTCAGCATTTGTAGAGAGGCCTTGTGTATGGGCTCAAAGGGCGCCTTCATAAGTTCTGTAAGGACTACGTTGAGGTTCTATGCTCGTGGCGGCATTCTTTTAGGTGGCGCTAATCTTTTTGCCCCTTCGAGGAATCTCTTTACAACCCGAGAGGTAAAGAAACTTCCCCCCCTCCACCTCGTGTGTAAGCTACGATCGCCGCTAGGTGGACTCTTAGCGACGACGAGCATAGATTAGCCTTTAGTAGGTGTGTGAGGTATCTAAGCACCGTTGATTCCCTGGTCATTTTATTTTATTTTGCATCTTATTTCTGCTGCACCATATTGTAAACCTTTTCCATTTATCCCCATAGCATTTCCGTGTTGTTGGCCTCCTTGCCTCCCGTAGCACTCGCATAGTGCTTTGAGGTAGCTTAAGGTGTGCGAACTCTAAGTCCTCAGGAGCCAAGCCGCTAGGCTGAGGCTCTCTGGCTCTGGGTGTAGAACCTCTCCGTTCTGCATGGTGAGTAAGTCTTTTATTTTTGCAAATTTGTGTGGGGGCCTCTGCGCCATTCCCACTATTTGCGAGTACCATGTCTGTCTTGCCCACTGTGGTGCCACTAGGATCAGAGTCATGTTGCTCGTCCTGCATTTGTTGAGTACCCTGTGTATCAGTGGTATTGGTGGAAAAGCGTAGGCAAATGTTTTTGACCAGCTTATCCATAGGGCATTCCCCTGGGATTGTTTTTCTGGTTGTCTGGATGCGAAGTTTGGGAATTTTGCATTCTGGTGTGTTGCAAATAGATCTATTGTCGAGGTTCCCCACTTTCTGAATAGTTTTTGCGTTTCCTGCCCATTGAGCTCCCACTCGTGGGATGCTGGAGTCTGCCTGCTGAGCCAGTCTGCTTCCACATTGTCCTTTCCTGGTAGGTGTATGGCCAGCAGGTCTATTTTGAGTGGGATGGCCCATTTCCAGATCTCCTGGGCCAGGTTGGATAGGGGAAACGATTGTGTTCCTCCCTGCTTGTTGATGTAGAACATTGCTGTGGTGTTGTCCGTTTGTATCTACACTTTCTAATTGTACAGCTTCCTCTGGAAGGCCTTCAGGGCTAGCAGTACGGTTTTCAATTCCAGGTAGTTGATGTGTTTGACCGCATCCGCTGGAGTCCACAGACCCCTCACTCTGAGCTTGCTCATGTGTGCTCCCCATCCTATCTGGGATGCGTCTGTGGTGATAGTCACAGTTGGGCTTGGAGGGGTCAAGGGCTTCCCTATAGTTATGTTGTCCCTGTTCCACCATGTTATCTCTTCTTGCACAGCGTGCGTTACAACCACTAGATCCTCCCAACTTCCGTTTGCTTGTGACCATTGCTGTTGCAGCCGTTCTTGGAATGGTCTCATGTGTAGGCGTACATTGGGGACTAGGTGAATGCATGACGCCATCATACCCATGATCTTGCTCGCTGTTCTCACTGTCAGAGCTCGCCCCTTCTGGTAGAGACGAGTCTCCTTCAGCAGGGCTATTGTTCTCCTGTCGCTGGGCATGACCGTTTTGTCTATGGTGTTGATCTGCGCCACCAGGAAGATCTTCACCTGTTCTGGTTCCATTGATGACTTCCCCCAGTGTATCGAGAACCCCAGGTTTGTTAGTGTTCTTGTCACACGCTCTGCGTGTTCCTCGCACTTGTCGCGAGTACTTGCTTTGATTAGCCAGTCGTCTAGGTAAGGATACACATGAATCCCTTCCCTCCGTAGGTACGCTGCTTGAACGCCTCCTTCCCTTGGTTCATTACGCTTTGGAGCATGGGGAGGAACTGGCTCCTAGTCTGGATGGGGAGCAGAGTTTCGAGTAGAAAATCTGCTTTCGGCTTCTCCTCGTCCAATTTCACGCCAAAAGCTGCTGCAGCACTCTTGACGACCATGTTGTATGCCCCAATGTCGTCAGACGGCGAAGGCCTCGAAGGATAGGTCTCCACGGGCTCTTCGGGATTTTCGGCGTCGATGTCCTGCCATTCCAGCTCATGTGACGTCGACGGCGCCGAGCCGTAGATCGACTGCTGCTCCTCTTCCTCATCTTCTCCCTCATAGGATGGGTCTTCTTCCTCTTCTTCAGGATCTCTCGACTGCTCTTCGGCGTCGAGCTCTTCCTGTTCTTCGATCTCGACGACATCCGTCGACTGTTTCGTTGGGATTTTGAATTTTTTCATTTTCTCATCAAACTCCTCCTTCCTCTGAAGGATGCTCTCCATCTCCGCCTCGAACCTTCTCTTTTTCTTCTCCATTTTGGAGGCATGTTAGGCGTCGAGCGCTGGTCTTTTCGACGGAGCTTGCGTCGACGCAGCCTTGTCCTTTGTCGCCGAATGCCCCACCTCGTGGGCCTGCTTCGAAGAACTCGGTTTCTCGGTGGCCTTCGGCACCTGGGAGTCCTTCTCGAAGGATCCGCTGGGCCTTTCGTCCTTGGATCCACTCGCGGTCGTCGAAATTTTCGGCACCGGTGTTCCTTTCGAGGACTTTGACTCTGTTTTTCTAGACTCACTCTCAGATTTTCGGGGCCCTTTCGGGAGTTTCGTACTCGACGTGTCTCCTACCTTGTCAGGCGTTTTCTTATCGGTCTCTGCGACCGTGAAGACATCAGGTCCCTCGGCGATGTGGTCTTAATCGTCGGTGGAGAGGCCCAGTTCGTACAGCGACGGGGCCTTACCCTTGCCTTCCATGTTGAAGTTGGCTCTCCTCTGCCTTTCTCTCACCCGCTGTGTCTTCGGCGTGAAGCCGGAACAGGCGTTGCAGTCCTTGCTCTCGTGGTCGATCGGCAGGCAAAGGTTGCAGACCGGATGTTGGTCCTTCTGCGCGTATTTGTGGTGGCAGTTACGGCAGAATTTAAAGGGTGTCTTGTCCATTGCGCTCAGAGTCTTTGAGTGCGCATTTTCCGATGGGGGTCGAAGATTGAGGATCTCCTCCTTCTTCGTCGTTCTGGCTGTATGCTCTTCCTCTCTGTAGTCTTCTATAAATTCTCCTTCGATGAAACTCGTGTATTTTTCTTCTTCCTTCGTTAAAACTCTGGAGCTTCTCGATGACGATTCTGACCCAACGGCGGAAAAAAGAATCTAAAGATGGCGCACCAAGGTGGGACTTCCGCAGGAAGCACGACGACATCACGAGAGGTACACCAAATGGTGGGACGTCGACGCCCACCTGGGCTACAAAAAAAACAAAAGAAAGACTACGAATCCGGATCCAACCACCAGATCGCGGAATAATGCACAGCATAGTGAATCCAAAAAGATTCACGCTGCAAAACCATGGAACACTGTGATTCTTGGTATTCTTTAAATTGTGCATATTTTGCGAAATATGTGATATTTTTATCGCTTTGGTCTCATTTTGCTAATAATACAGATAACTTTTTATAAGCTTGTTTCGAGTCTTGGTGTGGTGTGTGTGTGTTAAGGTGCGTGTTAAATACTTTCACAATGCCTCGTTAGAGAAGCCGGACTGCTCTGTGCCAAGCTACTAGAGGGTGAGCACAGGCCATGTTTTAGTACGTACTTCGTTTCCCCTGACTAGAGTGGTGGTTCCTGCCTGGCTTGGGTGCATACCTCAGCCAACCAAGAATCCGATTTCTAGCTAACATCTCGTGTCAAGATACAGAAATCAAAGCCAAACAACTGCTTTTTCCAAGTGCACATAAGGGGCAGAAATTCTCAATTACCACGAGCACAATATGAAATTCATCTAGCGCACAGACTGAGTGATGCAACAAGTTAAAAAAACACTGTGACCTACATAAGACAAAAAGTAACTAGATACCGCCTGTCCAAAGAAATAAATAAAAAGACGCACCTGCGATTGTCCACAGTTTTAGTCTGATCGTTTTTACTAGAAATTTTTATGCATCTTAGCCCCCTGAGGAATACCTGTGCAACTAGATTTGCTTTCATTGTTTGAGATAACTTGGAGTGCATTCTGGATCATAAACTAACATAAGAAATAGTATATTTTTATTTGAACATGTAAATGAAGTAATAGCCACTTTGAATGCATATAACAACGCCTCTGGAGGACCATGGACAAATGATATCGAGGAGCAGCGGCAACAGTACAATGATGAATTGGGGCATACTACATTTTCAGGCGGACCAGAACATGACAACATATAGGATGAGGACAGAATAGAAAACAGAATTATCAAGGAAAAGAACAGGGAGTCAACCGACAGAGGTCACAATATATTTATGGATGGAGCAAGGGCAGAGAAGTGAAGCAGCCAAGGCCAATAAAAGATAGGTTGGACTGAAAATAAAGTCAACTGGGCAGGTACTGAAGCAGACACATGGTGTGGAAAATCACGACATGCAGGGAAGGTAAGAGATACCACACATGACGGTAGGAAATCCGAAATGACTGCAAGAAATCAGGTACCGTAAGGCACGAGGAGTGGTGACCAATTGCAAATAGAACATGAATGGGCCTCGAGCTTTATAAATTGCACAAGGTTGGGTAAGGGAGCTGGATACACTAAGGGAAAATGAAATCAGACGGAAGGGGAAACAATGTATGGGTGCGGAAATTAGGCAGGACACTATAGAGACTGCAGGCGGGATAGGATGTAATACAGGAGCAAAGGGACAAAAATGCAGCTGCCCTGTGGTCCAAGGGCATCCTGGACAGAGGAGTCCCCTTCCTCCGTCCTAGTAGCAAGGTGTTTTTCAAACAGTCTAGGAGATACCCTCTGGCACAGAAATCGGTCCTATGACTGGGAGTTAATAGGACCATGTCAAGTGTCGCACACTTATGCCACTACCTATAAAATCAGTCCTTCCTGGAGTATCCTCAATAGGATATTTGTGTGAAACTTTTCATGCACAGTGTTATCTATTTTCTTAACTAAGTGTCTATTTTTCTTATCTGGGTACATGTGAGTTAAAGTCAAATACAAAATAATTTGTAGTTAGAACAATAGTTTCGACAAACCAGAAAGCCAATATAGAATTGGGTAACTTTCCATCAGTACACTTCTCATTAAAGCGACCCCTATAAATGCATATACTGGCGAGGCTGTTCTAGATGTTGTCTAAGGAAAAATGCACAGTGATCAGCAATTAATTTGGAAGAAACCTATGTTGAGCTACGAGATCATTATGTTTCTTGAAGCTAAAGAAGGGTAAGCTTCTCTAGATGTTGAAAGGGAACCATTCCAAACCGGCTGCAGGACTTTAGAAAGTGGATCAACATCCCCGGTCTGGATAACTAGCATAAAAGTGGTAAATTGCTCATCCCATTTGATTCCAGTTAAAAGCTGCCTCACACTGATCAAGGAAGGAGGTGTTCTTCGGAATATTTGTAGAGCTGCACTGAGACCAGGGCAGGTGTATGCATAAGAGCCAGTCTACCTAAGGTGTGGGGTCATCACCTGAAGTGTGCGCTACTTGCTGCCGAAGCCAAAGCTCTGCCTAGCGTTTACACACATGCCTGTCTGCTCAGAGAGGAAAGGAGCACGTGTGGCTTTACAATAAGAGATTGTCCAGAAGGAGACGCCCAAACCTATTCCCAGCACGTAGAGCATCCGGAAGAAGCAGACTGCCACGAGAGCGCAAACAATGCTGACCAAAACGTGAAAGGTCAGCTGGTCTCCCTATGAGGTACATGTGGTAAACAGCATGAAGAAAACTTGCAAATCAACCCAGCACAGTGCGGTCAGGCATCCATGCAGTGTATTCGTTGGGACTGGTGCAGCCACTGCTTCTCATGAGACACATCCAGAAAAGATCATAATCATTCATGTAACAAAGAGCCTGGCTTGACCTGGAAGCAGCCACTTCCAAGGATAAAGTACCAGTCAACCAAGAATGGTGCACTATTCATCCATGGAGCGGGTAGTACAAAATTTTGTATACGCCCATTCTGCAGGTTTATATTAACCCAAATAATCAATTAATTGTAATATTATTAATCTGTTTGAAGTGTTAACTCACCAACTATATTAACAAGAGAAATATACGTCGGAATTGCACTTTGCATGGCTATATTAATTGTGAATTAACTTGTGTATGCATATTAATAGTAGAAAATTAGAATATTATATGTCATATGTTGCTTTAAGTGATGTATTTGTGATTTGTGCTTTATTTAGTGAGGATAAACCGCTCTGAGTGTTGCTTCTGCTAGATATATACACACACATATGGGTATTAGTACGGGGATAACATTTTATAAGTCATTTCCATCTTTTAACTACGTTTTTGTGTTTCTTTTGCTTAAGTTGACCATTTCGGCCTATACAAGATGGCTGAACGGGACGGTAAACGTGACTGCCTTGACAACACGAGGTTCTGGGTGAAGTACGCATGCGTCACCACCAGCAACAGTGGCCTGGACCTGACCCCGGGTGAACATGTACCCTCCAAGGTCATTCCGGGAACCCATCCAAGACTAAGAGACAATGCCCAATTTAAAAGCCGGAACAAGCAAGTTTGATGACTTCAGCTTCGACACCCTGAGAACCGCTCATTGCCAGTCGAAATTGACCAATCAGAACTCTCTAAATCCAATCTTGTTACAATTTTGTTAGTATTTTCATTATAAAAGTAGGTAGGGAAATTAGGGTAGGATCGCACGCTCGATTGCTCGCTCTATCTCGAAGCTACGACCGCCACGCTCTTCTTTGACGAACTTGATTTCCTGACGTTATGCTGACGGAGAGGACGGTGACACTGCTGGACAGCTGTTATCCTGAATCTTTGAGAGACTGAATTGCGGCCTAACTTTGCTGAATAAATTCTTCTTCGACGGATTGACTTAGAGGACGACTTAGCCAGAATAGGTAAATATGATGCTCTGAAATGCTGATGATGATGATTTCTAATTTTCTTGCAAAATAATTTAGATAAAGAGTATTTGATTAATTGACTAATGTGTTGTGTCAGTTATTTGAATAAAAGAAATGTGGTAAGGAAGTAATGTATAGATAGACGAGCATTATTCATTAAAACCAAGTAAAACAACTAAATGATCCATCTCCGTATGGGAGGGATATCTTAGGTTTCATGTCAAAGTGTTTAGGGTAAAGTAAAGGTATTCCTCTCATGTCAGCGTTGAGAAACGTATTTTCCCTCAGAAAACCGGTCAACCGAGTGTAAGTATATTGGTGTTATGGTTCCCACCAATGAATGTATGTGAGTAAATTGAATGACGAGGTAGTTGGTCTGTGCCGAAGGGGGAATTTGATGTTCTGCCCTGCATCAGTTTTTCTGGTAGCAGTATGATGGTTTTTATTGTTATGGTTTGGTGATTATTGCTTGTAAATAGCTTATTGGTTATTGATATTGGTGTATGTACTAACACTCTATGTTGAGTTTTATGTTGTTTGCACGGCTTCTGAGATGTAGGGAGTCGGAAGTTTGTAACAGTTCCGTAGTAGAGCAGAGGTAAGCGTTCTCAGGAAAAACAGAATTGTTGATATCCTGTAGGTACACAGGAGAAAACGTGTGACGATTGAAGTTGCACAACGCATTGTCTGGGTTCGATTCGGTGACATCGCCGTGTGTTGCCATTAGAGACATTTTCTGTGTGAGAGAAGTGTGTATGATAGCGAAGGTTACCTGTGAAATTCTGGTCTTAGGTACCAGGGATCCAACTGGCATTCCGATAACGCTTATCACTGGAAAGGTAATAGGTACTCTCTGAGCTTGTTAGAAGGACAAAGGAGAGGTAAGCGCTGCTTTGTTAACGTGTGTTATAATTCTGTAGTAGAACAGACTGTTCGCTGTTCTCGGATAAAACAGGATTCTGCGTGAATGTACTACATTTTCTAGTGTGAAAGTGCGTGAACGAAATAGCATTCAGGTTAATTGTGAGACTCTGGGTTTATTTCTCAGGAGCATTGGGTCTCCAACTATGTGTCTTAAATACTAGAGAAACAGTTAGCTAATGCTTGTTAGAAGGGTGAAGTAGAGGGATGTGCTACTTTAACAACGGAAGTAACGATTCCATAGTAGGGCAGAGGTAAGCGCTGCTCTCGGGAAAGACGGAATTCTCGTGGGAAAGGTCTATTGCTATTCTTTGGTTAGCGAAGCGGACAATGGAGACGTTTTTATGTTGTTACTAACAGAATTGTAGAAATTGAAACAAAAACTTACTGAGCAGATTTGTAAAGGAGGGGTAGACAGGAGCAGGAGCTGCCGCAGCGGCTGCTGACGTCAGAACGGCCGCGCAAGGAGTGGAGAAATACAGGGTGACGTAAAACGCTCTCTATTGGTGCGTTAGTGTTAGTCGCGCTGAGATTTGAGAATTGTGACAGTGACGTAGATGCTCCGGATTGGTGCGTTAGTGTGAGTCGCTCTGTGATTGGATAGAATAGCGGTACAGTTGTAGGGAGAAACTAGTGAGACCCGAAAAGAAAGGAAAATGTATTACGATCCACCAGAAAAAGAGAAAAAGTCATGATTCGGGAAAATTAAGAAGTGGTTTAAGAAAGACAAACCGGTCAAAACTAGGGAAGGACAGTTACTTCCTCCGCCGAAAACCCCTGCATCTTTAATGATTGCAAAATATGGATATCACACCTGTATTTGGTTAGACAACTGGGTTAAGTATACAAAGGAGGACGGAGTGTTTGCTTTTCCAGAACATGGTTCATTTAATTTGGCCGTTTTGAGAAATTTGCGAGAGAAAATGATGAATTTAGAACAGAGACCTAGACGGACTCAATTTGAAGCTTTGACGGAATGGGAAGACGAAATGCATGACCGAGAAAGACAGAGAAATGGTAGAGGATATAGGTACTTGTTTGGCAGATCGTACGGACATGAGACACATGATGATTGAATGAGAAGGTGGCGGAATGCAAGTATGACTGAGGGTTTGTTTCCCGTAAGAACTGCAGGAGAGCATGAAGGACGAAAGTGTGTAGAAAAGAGGCATAATGTGGAATCGGGAGGGTATGGAGTGAATGAATCTGAGGATGATGTTCTTGATGATATGTTCTATAAGAATCCACCACCATACCGACCAGAACCAGAAATATTAACTCCAAGTGCCCCAATGAAATAAACAGTACGAATTATAAATTCGGAACCAGAGTTCCAAGATTTAGGAAGAAACAATCCTACTAGAGAGGTAGAAAAGAAGTCTGGAGGAAAAATGGATGGAGAAAATTCAGCAGAATTAGCCAAAACAACCCTAGAACTAACGGAGAAAATAAGAGAATTAACTAAAAATCTGGAAGCAGTAACCGTACCAGTAACGATAGGTCCAGCAATGCCTATTTTTGATAAGCAAAAAGACAGTGAGCATTGTTTGACAGTCCCTTATAAAAGTAATAAACCAGTTGAACAACCAAGAGTGAGTCAGAGTGAGAATCCATGGAGACAGACTATGAGTATGATTGAACCAAATTTTTCAAACAACCCATTTGTAGGTCAGAACTGTGCAGAGAAACGTATGACAATGATATAGACCATGTCAGAAACACAAAAAGATTTTGGACAAGGAAATGTAGAGAAGCCAATAGGACCATCCACAGAGAAGTTGAGTGAATGGTTGAGAAGCTTGCAAAAGAAAAACAAGGAATCTCAGTCAATAGATGTAGCTAAATTACGAATGGTACTGGAAGAATTAATAGTAGGAAGTATTCCGACAGAGAAGTTAAAAACGTACTAAGATGAGGAATTGTTATTTCTGTGCAAAAGCGTAACATGGAGAGCGAAAAATCTTCATGAAAGATTAGGAGAAGTGGCAAATGAAATGGGTATTGATATTGAAAAGGTAAAAGCCTTACAGAAACCCTATTGAGTAGATTTCACTGAAAAAGACATTGAAAACATGAATACTACAGGACGAATAGGTCAGATTAGGATATAATTATTTTATTGAGAAAATGGGGAGATGTGGACAAATGGAAGAGCAGATGGTATCGCAAGCGAGACGAAGTTTCAGACAAAACATTTTCAGCCTATCCGATGAGAGAAAAAGAGAAAGTTGTGACAGAATGCCCTATGAGAGAGATTCCAGGAGGGGGATATGTTCATGTCCCATGGACTAGACAGGATATTTTGTCATTTACGAATGATTTCCCTCGACTGCGTGAAAAGCCCGTCGAGTGGTATAGACAGGTGGACAGATTTGTGAAATTATCCAAAGTACTGTGGATTGATTTGAATAGCCCGTTTGACATAATTGTACCAGCTGATTTATGGACAGAATGCAAAATAGTAATAGATTGGCCAACCCAGGAATACCCAAGGGACCCTAAGACAGGAGCTCCAGACCCTGAGGTGATGAAGAAATACGAACAGGTTATGGCATTTTTGAAGAACAAAGTACCGCCTAAGGAGACAGATTGGGTGAAAATTGACAGAACACATCAGGAGAGCAAAGAATCAGTACATGCCTATTATGAGAGGTTAATTTTAGCCTTTCAACAATTCAGTGGAGATGAGAATTTGAGGGACAAGGATTTGAGTCATTTCGTATACAGGTTTGTATATGGTCTTCGTCCAGAAATTAGTGAAATGATAAAACAGCACACGGTAGATTGGCAAAACAAGAAAATAGACGAAGTATTGAGACATGCTAAATATTTCAGTGATGAAATTGAAGCAAAACAGCGAAAACTAAAAGAGAAGGCAATGTGGGCACAGGTAAAAGTAGCAGAGAGACAAGAAGCACAATTAGTGGAACAAGCAGGGTCAAAGCCGAGATTAAATCCTGGGAAAAATAAAGGGAATATTGAGGAAGCTAAAAAGAAATTTCCGTGTCATAATTGCGGTAGGATAGGGCATTGGAAATCAGAGTGTAAATTTTCCCCAAGTACTAACGATGAAAATGCATCATTGAATCCACAGGTGCAGAATGAGGTGAGTGGTCAACAGCAACGACAGCAGCAGGGTGTAACACAACAGAATCAGGTACCAAAACGACCTTTTCCACAGAACAAAAATTGCCAGAAGTATAGTAAGGAGAATGGATTCTACAACGAAGAACAGGTAGATAAGCCGCAACGCGCTAGCGCTGCTGCGCAGTATTGGCTGCAACGCGATGAAAGCGATTCAGAAGAAGGTTACTGACGGTGCCGAAGGGAGGAAGAAGAGTGCGTACTTGGCGCAACTCTAGAAGTAGACCAGACAGGCCCATTTGTAGATGGAAAAGTTATTAATGAAAATATTACTTTCCTAGTTGATACTGGTGCTACTCGATCAACTGTTAGGTCAGCTGATGTTAAGCATCTTCCTCTCTCGGATGAAACGATCCAAGTAGTTGGGGTCTCCAACAGACAGATTAAAACTTACCTTACAGAACCAGTTAAAGTTAGTATAGGGAAATTTTCTGAAATGCACAGATTTGTAGTGTGTGACACTAGTCCTGTGAACTTGTTCGGTAGGGATTTATTGTGCAAGATGAATTGCACTATATTTTGTACTCCAGATGGAATAGCCTTTGAAACACCTAATGATGATGTGCTATATAAGATGACATTGGCAAATAAAGAAAAAAGAGGTTACAGGAACATATGCTGTATTCAACCCTGACGAACTACCAAAAGAATTGAAACAATCAGTAAAAGCAGAAGTTTGGGACTTCACAGGAGAAGATGTAGGATTGAGGAGGAATATAGATCCAGTAAAGATAACTGTAAAAGAAGGAGTAAGTTATTCAAATGTCTCACAATATAAATTGACTCCTGAAATAATCGAAGGAGTTACTCCTGTGATTGAGAAAATGATAAGGCAAGGAATATTGAGAGAAATAATGAGAAGCCCATGTAATTCACCAATAATGGGACTGAAAAAGCCTAGTGGGAAGTTCAGAATAGTGCAAGATCTGAGAAAGATAAACAAAATTGTTGTACCATGTTGTCCTATTGTACTGAATCCATCTGTGATTTTATATCAGATTCCTCATGATCGAATGAAGAGGTGGTTGGTCTGTGCCGAAAGGGGAGTTTGATGTTCTGCGCTGCATCAAGGCCACCGCCCGCAGTCGTTTGCTATTTCTGAGGAAACAGCTGGTGCAAACCCGATAAGCATGTCAAAGCTGCTACAGTTGCATTCCCTGCAAGCAGGTAGCATGGGGTCTGGAAACAAAAGACCAATTCTGCATTTTGAATCCCAAAGACCAGCATGCCTATAGAAACAGTGTTCCCAGCATGCTCAATATCACACGAACTACCCTGAGAGTCACATTTGGAAAGGGTGTACTTGACCCAGTTTGCAGAGCCATAATAGGTCAGAATCCAGGACACCAATTGCACATGACCTCAAACCCGATGGTTGTGGCCCAATAGCCAATGGATGCCCGGTGGTCCCCCAAACCAGATGTTTAGCTTTTTCAGCTCTATTTCATTTTTTTCTTTAAATATTTCTTATACTAATACTTTAACCCCAAGTATAACTATATATTACTGAATGACAGTTGTTTTGTGTCATAAGCAGCAATGTTAAAATTGGTATAAGATGTTATGGAAAAACAAGCGTTGCAAAAGATGTTTTTGAATATTCTGAAATGCTGGGCCTTCCCAACTCCTCCATTTTGCTGGTTAAACTTCAGCAACTTGAAAATGGTACAAAAAATTACAGCCAATGACCAGGTCAATTAGTTTACTTTTCAGGCTTCGTTTTGGAATATGAAGCCATTGCTTATGACTATGTCCGTGGCTCCAAAAAATTCCAAATATATGACGGCCAAAATGAATAAATGCTACTCCTCCGAATAAGATCTTTACCTTCTCGCAGATTAAAATTTTTAATTCCACAACGAATTTTTCGGGCTGTTTTTGAGCAGTGCGTGAAGTGAAGCCATTACTGTGAAATGGCATGAATAGCACATTTTCTTGAAACTCTCTGCTATCCAGAAGGTAAAAAATGCATGGTTACCTTGTGGTATTAATGCAGCGGAGTCGACAGACAAATTGAGAAAGGGCTTCTAATAAAATAAAGACAGACTACAAGACCTGTATTTCTCCTCGCAACTCGGAGCACAATATTTTCAAAATGAAGTTAAAGGTTGCCCTTCACTGTAGCCCTTTAAATGAGCTTGACCAGGGTGATTGCAACTAGGGAACATGAATATTTTATTTTACTGGTCTCAAAAAGTAATCTTCGGTTATGTGGTTTGTAAAGGGATCATAACATGGTTAGTAGTCCTTCTCATTACAGATAATAATGCTATGGTCACCAGGTGAGATCACGTTCAGGGGAAGTAAATAGCTCTGTGAACTTGCATAATGGTGGAATGCAAAGAGTACTCCATCTAAGTCAGAAGAAAGCCAAAGCCAAATTGTCATTATTTCTCTGGTCAATCAAACCAAAGGGTTCTGCATTGAAGGAGACACTAAATTAGGTTTGCACACCAAGGTACTGCACTCAGGGAATCGGCTTATAAAGGAAAAACAATGGTTCCTGTGGAATTATATACTATGATACATAAGCACAATCGCAATATAGAGGGTTAGATAATGGCAGAGCGCAATGGAACCACTAACACACCGATTCCAGTGTAGTATATTTTATGGATTTTTTAAACAATAAAGTTAGGAGTAAAGATTATACATCAAAACAACATTTGTGCATAGTGTCCCAAGTGACAAAGTGACAATGTGAATATTATATACAAGATTTCCACAGTTTGTACAAGTCGACCATTATCAAAATAATTCCATGTGAACAGCATCTATATACAATGATATGTGCTGGGAAAATGGTTCACTTCTTCTGTTTGTCGATGGCGTTTCGACCCTCAAAACAATGTGGGGTCTCTTCAGGACTATTGATGAAGGGACATCGGCAGCAGAAGAGTCAGGAGATTTCAAGCTCTTATATTTCTCATCTGAGGTAATACTTTCATCTTTAGGACTAACAAAGTTCTTTTTGATACACTGAATATTTTAGGAAAGGAACATCGAACGGACTACTCAGACAGGATAGGACATCGGGCGGTTTCTTCATCCAATACCTCCCTGAGGAAGAGGTTGGAGGGATCCTCTTCATCGTGCCAGTCAAGCTTCATTTCCCTGCCTCACAGAGTTTTTTACTTCATGGTACATGTAATCATTATATCCATCTGCAAGCACCGCTGTACGGAATAGTTAAGGTGAGACTTGCCGTATGGAAAACTGAACCCTGAAAAAACCCCAATGATGTACACAAAGTAAAAAAAAAATGAAAATCTGTGTAGTACAGAAGACGCAGAATGAAACTTGGAAGAGGTATTTTACGCCTTTTCACTTAATAGACGATCCAACAAAACCCCGTTTGTAAATAAGGAACTGTTAGTGTGTTCAGAGACAATTCTCTTGACAGCTACGGAACGGTAATAAGAACGTAATCAATGTATGTGCCCATGCTGGCAAACTTACATTTCAATACATTTGGATAAAGCACAAGACCCTTGTATGAAATTAAAAAGAAACATTTTGAAAATTACCCAACTTGTGCGTTCCAAAATTATGTCTGTCATGGCTTCCTGTGATAAGACAGCAGCAATGTTTGCTGTAGCATAATTTTTCGGTAAGGTTACTGTAGGATGTTTTCTTCTTCACAATAACGATATCATTGGTTTATCATCCTTGCTGGAAAAACAGTGCACAAAGTGCAGCCTACTATTTGGAACGTATTGCTGTTTACAATCCACTAAGTATTTTAGATATGCGTTTCAAAAATTCCTAATATAAAGTAAACAAAGGTAAAAATATATGGCTTGAATCTTCACTCTGGTAGTTTGGTGATCTATACAACTTGTGCTTTGTCAAGCCTCATGTCCTAAGGAAGACAGTTAACACTCAGCAGAAGAAGGCTCATGTACAGTCAAGAATCAACATTTCAAATATGTTCTAAACACCAGGAAAGCGTGATCTTATGCGGACGTGGTCCACTGGCCCAAATTGATCCTAAGCGTTGAGGGAAGTGGCAAATAAAACGGTAAAGAAAACTGTAACTGCCAACAAAGAGTCACACCTTTAATTTTTTAATGTCAGAACTATTTCCTAAATTCTAAGTATTATTTTGAGGTATTACGTGGGTGTACAATTTGGCACATCCCAAATTTAAAATATGCATTTGCAACTCAAACTTTACATTTCCACAACTGAAGTTATTTATTTATTTTTACAATTTATAGAGCGCGAACAAATGCCCGTAGGCGTCTCGGCGCTAGAAACAGTGCGTAAAGTTCCCACAGAGGCTAAATCGGCAGCTGTTATTGACCAAACAGCCAGGTCTTTATTTTTCTGCGAAATTGCATCAGGGACGAGCTTTCTCGGATGGCTACTGGCAAAGAATTCCACAGTCTGGGAGCGGCCACCAGGAAGCGCCTATCGCCCCAAGTGACTGTTTTGGTTCGCGGTACCAACAGAAGATTGAGGTTGTTAGATCGAAGAGATCTTGTGGATGAGTGGAGCCTAAGATGGGCTTTCAGGAAATGCGGGCCGTGATTATGCAGTGCTTTGTATACTATACAAAGGGTTTTGAATTTAATCCTATTCCGGATCTTGAGCCAGTGAAGAGCTTTTATGGCCTCCGAGATTGGCATGAACTTCGGGGTTCCAGACAGGAGACGGGCTGCAGCATTCTGGATTGTCTGCAGTTTATTAGTCACTCTGGCCTGGGCATTGATAAATAAGCCATTGCAGTAGTCGAGGGAGGACAACACCAGGGAACTTACCAGTGTCTTTCCTGCTGCAGCTGGCAAGAACGGCATAATTTTCTTAATCAGCCTTAGTTTATGGTGGGCAGTGGCTGCTGTTTAGTTTGCGTGGGCCATAAAATTCAGGTTCTCGTCAAAAGTCACTCCCAGATTTCTGACAGTAGGGACCGGTTTAGGGGGGGTCCCATACGTGGGCGGCCACCAAGTAGTAGACCAACTGGGTGAGCGATGTCCGAAAATGACCACCTCCGTTTTTTCGGAATTTAGTTTTAGGCAATTGGAGGCCATCCATTCTCCAATCGCCCGCATGCCCCCTTGAAAGTTTTCTGCTACCCTCTCTCCATCACCATCAATGGCCAACACAAGCCGCGTGTCATCTGCGTAGGAGGTAAGGCTCATCCCATGGGCCTTGATGACAGATGCCAGGTCCGACACATAGATATTAAATAGTGTCGGACTTAGGGATGAGCCTTGGGGTACCCCACACGGCAGTGACAGCTTGTCTGATTGAAAATGCCCCAATGTGACCACCTGCGTTCTCCCAGCCAAAAAGGAGGAAAGCAAGTTCTTTGCCAGGTGGCGAATGCCCATCTTTCCGACACGGTCCACCAAGATCTTGTGGTCGACCGTGTCGAAGGCTGCGGATAAATCGAGTAATACCAGTACCGCTGTTCCTCCCTGGTCCCAGATCACTCGTATATCCTCAGTCGCTTTGATTAGGGCAGTCTCCGTAACATGGTACTTACAAAAGCTGAATTGGGTGTTGTCCAGTGATTGGTGCTTCTCTACAAACTCCGAAAGTTGTATATTCATAGCTTTCTCAACTACCTTGGCTAAGAAAGGTAGGCTAGCTATGGGGCGGTAGTTTTTTAATTGCTCCTTGTCCAGATTGGCTTTCTTCAGAAGAGGCTTAACCAGTGTGTTCTTCAGTGAATCCAGGTATATCCCAGTTCTGAACATTGCATTACAGACTGAGGTGATATCAGGAGCCAAACAATCCATCACCGGACGGATGACCTTGAGAGGACAGGGATCTAATGCAGATCCAGATTTAATGGTAGCAATAATGTCCTTAATTTGTGTCTCTGCAAGGTCTGTGAACTGGAGCAGTTCAGTATCCTGAGTCATGCTGTCAGACATGGGCGAGTGGATTACCGTTTTAACGGTGAATGCTTGATATATGTCATTCACCTTGGTAAAAAAGAAATTGGCCAATGAATCGCAGAAAGATTGGGATGGTGGCGGAACTAGGTCCGGAGTGTTTCCCGCTAAGATCTTGGTGATCTCATACAGTTTTTTACTGGAGTTTTTGGCGTTATCGATCTGTTCTGTAAAGAACTTTTTCTTAGTTTCGACAATGAGGGCTTTATACAGCCCTAGTGCTTCCTTGTAGCTAGCTTTGCTTTCTGAGCTGTAGGGTCTGCGCCAATGCCTTTCCCTATTTCTGCAGAGTTGTTTCTGTTTGCGCAGTTCCTCTGTGAACCACGGGGCCGAGGGCGCTGTTCTATTTCTCGAAGGCTGTTTAGTCGTGGCTAAGGTGTCTGTGGCAGTGCCCAGCCACTCCTGAAATTGACATGTGGCAGTGTTGGGGTCAGTGGACAGACAAGGCCGGGTCCTATCCAGAAGAGCAGTTAACTCCGTCTGATCGATATCTTTCCAGACCTTAAAAGGTTCTGGTCTCAATGTGGGGTCTCTACTAGTCCTGTTCGCCTTGACTGAGATTCTCATTAAGATGGCATAGTGATCAGTCCAAGGCATGGGCAAGGTATCTATTATTTTTAGGCCTTCCATATTGGAAAAGATGCCATCCAGAGTATGGCCGGCCTTGTGAGTGGGGATAGTGACCAATTGCCGAAGACTCAAGGTATCCATATCTGATATCAAGGTACGGGTGTCGTTATCGGAAGACTTCTCAAGATGGAAATTCATATCACCCATAACTGTACATGAGTCTTCCATCGCCAATGCTTCGAGTATCGAGCCTAGGTTGGCGAGGAAGCCAGTACGGGCGCCTGGGGGTCGATATAAGAGCATACCTTTGAAGTGAAACGACGGAGTAAGCTTAAGATCATATTGGAGGGCTTCACAAGAGGTGGAAGGGATATGTGACATTCTCACACTTGCGTGATCGCGGGCTATGATGGCTAGCCCCCCTCCACGCTTCCCTACTCTATCTAGACTGTAGGCTTTATAGGCTGGGGGGGCCGCGACTGCCATGTCTGGATCAGATGCCTCATCCGTCCATGTCTCTGTTATAAAGAGACAGTCTAAGTTGTTATCCAAGATGAGGTCGGATACTTCCTGCCGGTGCTTTACCAAGGAACGTGCATTAATGAGTGCTGCAGAAAAGTCTATGGTGTTAACGGCTGTAGTGGTGTTCGTCTTAAACTTATCATTAGCTATATGTAGCCTAATGTTACAATGAGGGCATGAGTTCTGTGGTTTCCAGGATTCTATACAGGCTATGTTGGACACATTGGGTATTAGCCATCGTGCGCAGTTCCAGCAAGGCAGATTTCGAGTAAGTTAATAAGCCCTGTCGGGGACTCTGGCCAGGGGTTCTGGCCCTGGGCCCGGTCAGGACGGGCGCAGACGGGCTTGCATTTGGCGCGCCTTCGGCGCGCCCGCTGCGCCTTCGGGTTGCGTCTGTCATTGTATAGGGGGAGAGGGAGGAGGAGGGTGGGAGCAGCGTCAGCTAGAGCGCTCCCCCAGCCTACACCCAAGATGGCGCCTACCCGACCCTCGCACCAGCTCGAAAAACGGCTGTGCGGGGCTCAGAAGGGCGGTAGGAAGAGTGTTAAGGTGTAAGAGTGCCTAACACTAAAATATAGCAGCACACACAGTAAAATCGGCGATTTTTAAAAATTCTCGTAAAGCGCTAAAACGTGTCAGTAATTCTTAAAATAATGCAGGCTGAATAATGATGCTAAAATCAGCTCGCAGCCCCTCACCCGAGGGGAGAACCACACAATGAAGTTATACTTTATCTCTTAAGATGCACTTATTTCTCCTGTCAGGTTTTTATCTGCTCCAGGTGCAGAATATTACAATGAGTGGTTCAGAGAAAAGAAAGATGTGTTCCCTTTACCTAGAACTGCCTTTTGGTGCGAAAGGGGGAAGAAGGCAGAGAGAGTAAAGGCATGGTGATCTCCCATGTGATGTCCCCTACAGAGTTGAAAAACCCTGAAGGAGTAAAGCTCACCATGCTGAAAGTCTGTCACCACTGCAATCTAAAAGAAACACATGGAGGAAGACCTTCTATGCCTCTTTGCTGACCACTACTACTGCTCCCCCTCTTTGCCATGGAGTCGCTCCCTTTTCTACCCTCCCGGATCGTCACCAGAGTACTTTTACTCCTTTTCAACGGCTGTCCCTGCCTACTCTCGATATCCCTCTCTCCACACTCCTTTGTTCTGGTGTCTTCTCTGCCCTTCCCACTCCCTCCTTCAGTCACCCAGCTCGTTCCCCCTCTCAAAGCTCCACATATGCAACTACAGATATACCCGAATGGCTTGTCTCGTCATGTCTTCACGATAAGAAGACGTGTGTTGTTATTTAAGTGGCTGTGCCAAAATGACCCACTATCGCCTGTAACTGCCAGAAGACGTGAATGAGACACCCATCAACGTTGGAATCGCGACAGAGAAAACTATGAAACGTTTAAGGACAGGAAGGTCATTGGACTGGGACATTGAGGCAGCTGTGTGGAGTATCTGCAATGAGGGTTTGGTCTCACCTACGGCTCAGTTGGGAAGTAAGCTCAGCGGGTCAAGAATGGCTGCAGAGATTTGTGTGTAGGCCACAGGCCACAGCTTTAAATTCCAGCAGGACAGACGGATGTGGCTAACGGTATCATTACCTTTTATTTACACACCAACAAATCTGCAAGTGCTGAATAACAGAGTATTTAACTCGAACTGCAGGTGGATAAAACCTTTTGGTCCTGCCTGTTCTTCACAATTGAAGTTAGGTGTCCTCTAGAAAGTACTTCACAAAATGTCTATTTATCCCCTCAAAGTTTGTGCCATAAAATACTGCTCTGAGGAACCGGAGATCAAGACGCCCTACATTTTTATCTGTTGTGTAGACAGTTAACAATGCTTTCGTCATACATTTACGTTCACAAATCCTTAGAAATTAGGAGCTTCGGTAAGTTACAACAAGTCATTTATGGTTCACAATCAATGTAATGCATCTGTAATGTGAGGGGCATTTTTTTCACGAGCCGTGGATTCAATCGCTGCAAACCTCAGGTTTTGAAAGGAGACATTTATTTTCTACACTGTACTGTCCTGGATGCGGAGGGGTGATGGGGCAGCCGAGCAGCGGGGCCTTCCTTCAATCCACCTGCATATTCTCGCAGCTCACACTAGCCTTCCAGCTCCAAGCGCTTTAACTTCACTGAGGACGGCGCCTTGTTTTAGGTTCCCTATCCAGTGCTCCCGAACAGCCAGTAAACGCTGCCCATTATCGTCCATCTAGCAGTCAGTTCAGCCAGATGGAAATCGTCCCGGTCATGGAGGCGGGCAGCTGGTAAGGAGAAGAGCGAAGGGACGGGACTCTGGCGGAAGGATCCATAGTGCTTGAAACCTGGTACTCATGGTTGGGCCGTGCGAGGGTGTGCTCTTACCCAAAATGACGGCAGAGTTTCCTGCAGACACGAGGACAGCATGAAAGGAGAGAACGGGGCAGACGTTCGGGCAGCAGTCTGAAGCCGGGGCTATGTGCAGGACTCAGAGGACGCACGATCAGAAAAATCTGCAGCAATATTGAACCCGGTCACACACACGACAAACAGTATATTCACTGTATGTGATGCTCACAATTTATTTGAGATTGACGGGGCCTGTAAGAGTTCAACTAATCTGTATGGCGATAATAGTGCAAACAACGCCACTTTATCTAGGAGCCTCCACACGGAGCCTTACGGTAGATTCATCCTCCCTAACAACAGGCCCCAGGGTCGCCATCTGTGCTTCTGGACATGCATAATGTGCACTACATTCAAGGTTTGGGCACAGAAAAAAAGTAAATCGTTCATTTCAGCCAAAACGCTCTACTGAAAGTCACCCATGGGAATAACACGCCCCGTCCTTACCACGCAGCTGTCACGGATAAGTACTCCACAACATTCACCAGGTTTGAAGCACAGCTTGGAGAAAAAAAAATTAACAGATCAAATATGTGAAAATCCCATGCGCCTCAGTTCCTGTGTTCTGAGCAGCAGACAGCGAGGAGAACACGGTGTGGTTCATCCCGGAGAACAAGGTGCGACGGAGGGGGGGAGTGAAGTGTGAGATGTTAAAAGAGCCGCCTACAGCGAAGGATGTAGGCCAGTGGTCTTCAAACTTTGTTCTGTCAAGCCCCCCCCCCTCAAACATACGAAAGGGCAGATCGAGAGAAGGGTAAGAAGGCTAACTAAATCAGCAGTATATTGGGAATTCCCCTGGGCAAAAGCCTCATCCAGGTCCTCTTACCAAAGCCCCATTCAGATCTTCCTGACTTACACTTACAACGTCCTATCCTGAAAAAACTGCAAATTTGCACCCAGACCATAGGTGCCAAGTTTTCAGAATACTTATGTGTCACATTCCCATGGTTTCAGTGTGCTTAGGAGTGACATCCAACAACTAGCCCTTACGCATCGGAACCAGTGCGCATCAGGAGAAGGACTAGGCAGGGATGCCCCCTCTCCCAGTTGCTCTTTTCGCTCGCGATTGAACCACTAGCGGAAGTGATACGAGCTGGGGTGGACGACGGCATACCTCTAGGAGATAGCACGCATAAAATATCACTGCATGCCGACGACCTCATGGTATATGTCAGGGACATCAGCCGCATCCCACAGAACCTGGCAACGATATTATAAAACTTTGCAGCCATATCAGAGTTGCGAGTAAATGCCTCTAAATCTGGTCTTTACACATTCAGTAAGCAGAGCGTAAACCCCGGCTATGTGCATGGTGGGACAGAGGTCCGCTGGTTCCCAGACACGTTCCGGTACCTCGGAGTGCGGATATACCGGAATCCAGTGGATTTACAGGATAGCAACTTAGGAAGGTCTCGGACTGCGATCAGAACACAGTCAGCTTTCTGGAGCACACTCCAGTTGTCAGTGCCGGGGAGGGTAGTCTTAATAAGTTGGTGATACTACCCCGGCTACTCTATTACTTCACAAACCTCCCACACTATATAATACCTTCATTCTTTCGTCCCTTGGAAAAGTTTATCAAGGACTTCATCTGTGGCAACTCCCGGCATCGGGTAGCTATTTGTAAACTTTACTTACCTACAGACCAGGGGAGCCTAGCTGTCCCGCACCTGGAGCAATACTATCTAGCAACACAGCTCTAATGGATCTCTAGATGACTGGCAGGACGGCACACTGGCGACACCGCATCCCTACAGCCACCGATGGCGGCAGCAGAAATAACCAGGCTATTTCACCCATGCTCCAAAGTCATTCCTCCCAACTTCCTACTGGTGACGGTGGCGCACAGAAGCTTCCGCAGGACGCTGTACATCATTCAGAGAGCAATCCCATACGCACCTGCACTACTACTGGAGGGCACACCCAGGGGCATCAACACCACAACACTAGCAGAACTGCAAGACTGGCATGAAGCAGGGGAAAAAACTATGGGAGATCTATACTACGAAGGCACATTAACGCCGTATACTACATTCGTGACAGAAGCTGAAGTACCCCCAGGTCAGTTTTTACTCCACCGCTCCCTAAATAGCGACACTCACAGTAAAGTGGGGCGACCTGGCAGCTGAACCCGCCACACACCTCACAGTACAATATTATATTAGCATGTCATGGGTCAGGGGGGACACCTCACTAAGTGGTTTGCCGCATCGCTCCAACACCACACGGCAGTCGCTTTAACGTCCCTCCACCAGCACTGGGACACAGACTTGGGCCGCCCGCTCACGGAGCCAGTATGGGTCTCAGTATTAGAAGCCCCGACAAAGATCCCCCGGAATGCGCGCCTGCGCCAAATTCAATTTCACATAGCGCACAGAGCATATCTCACGGCCGCAAAGATTAACCAGTGTTTTCAGCGCACCGATTCGGCATGCTCAAGATGTGTGCATGTAGATGCAGACATTTTACATATGCTGTGGGGATGCCCGAGACTAACTAGCTACTGGTCAGATGTGGCGGACGTGCTAGCCCAATGCATAACCCGCACTATTCCATTTGAATGTCACATCTACTTGCTGCACCTACACCGCTGGAATCGTAACAATAAAGCCACATCTAGATTCTTAGATTTGGGAATGGCAGTGGCGAAACGTTTGATTACCAAACGCTGGAAGCACCCCGATCCCCCAAATATAAACATGTGGAGATATTCAATGTGCACCTGGGCTAAAGCAGAGAGCGTTGCTTTAAGACGCGAAGATACTTTAAGTCTGCGTAAAATACCCGTAGCCGCACATTGGGATGCAATACTGGCAGATTTAGCGCCCCTGCGAGCGGTCGTAACCTCCCCTCAGGCCCCAGCAGAAACCGAGACCTGAGCAGCAGAGACACCCGCAGATTAAAACCAGGATAACACGCAACTTGGCACACATCCTGCACTACACTCATAAGTACTGCTAATGCAGCGTCATTCATAATAACAAGAGGGAGGGAGGGTTTAGGCAGCATAAGCACCAGTTCCTAGTTCACACTTATTATGTATTAATTTGTCCCGGTTTAGTTAACACCCGCCTCCATGGTTTTCTTTTGAACCAAGCAGTAATGGTTGACATAAAAAGAATGGTTAAATGTGAAGCTCACAAAATAAATTATATTAATCTTAGATGTGGTAACATGTAGCCATAAGGGCAACTCAACTGATTGTACAGAAACATTGACAAATAACCTGCAAATGTTGGTAACGATTGCTAAGCATATAAAATCAATAAAAACAGATTTTCCTTATAAACAAATGAGTGACATTCAATGACCAAATGTACGACACTTGGAGTAAGATTTTCATATGACCAAAGACAAGCAATGAAGTGCATGGAAAGAGCTAGATAACGGAAATTGCACACTTTTAAGCAATGAGGAGCATTAAAAAGTTCTAGAAACTGTAAAAAAAAAAAAAAAATTGTAATGGAAGGTCACTAACCTACTACCCCTTAATGACCCGGCCGATACAAAAATTTGCAGAACTGCCAGACACCAGTACTTTTCCCTTTATGTGTACATACTTTAAACAGTAATTATAAGAAGAATGCAGTTTAAAATGCGTTCTGGAGCTCTCTTAATTATACCGGACTGATAATAAAAGTAAACAAAGACTAAAAATACATACAGAGGAGTATATGTAAAGTTCTATTTAAGTATCCTGTTCAGGCCTTTGCAGAATTTTGAAACCTGAAAATTTCACCAGTATTTATCCCTGGGAAAGGTGGCAACCCTACAGTCTGCTTTAAAGTACAACACAGCAAATCGTAACAAATTCCACTGTAGGACCCACGAGTGGCCACCGTTTAAAAGCAGATGCTCGCCTGGGAAAAAAGTCTGTATGCTGCTCTCCAACACAAGGCAGAGGTGAAAATTTGTATTTCTAACCTGGCTGCAGCCTCCGCCAGTGAGGAGAAAATCAGCCTGGGGCCTGAAAAGACTGCCAAAACATGGTCCTCTGTGTCATTTAGAGCAACCTCCTCTGATGGTTGCAAATGGTCGAATGTGACTTAACAAAAAAAATACCACCAATCACATGCTGGCTAATGAAACTGAAATACTAAACACGTATGTATTACTTAAATACAACAGAAATCCTTGCTGGAATTGTAAAACATCCACAGGCCATGTGCCACCTTCAAATCAAAGTGAGGGGCAGGTGCACTGTGACCGTCAGCAGGTCTTCGCTACCTTATGAATTTCCGAGGCTGTTCCTGCTCTTTATTACACAAGTCCAAGCCATTCCCAGGGAAAGCCCAACAGCCTTTAAAAATAAGGCCAAAAATGCACAATGACAGAAACATGTTACAAATTGCATTGAGTGAAAACCACTAGTGAGTGCATTCTGGGGCATCTTGGGTGACGTGGACTGGCGCCCGCCTTGGGAAGACTCCAGGCCCCCCAGGGCGGCGCACCCCACAGTCTGAAGACCACTGATGTAGGCTGTGAGGAAACCTGGCTTTTTGGTCAAATAGAGGGTTAATGTTCAGCAACTTCCACCCTGATGATGAATGAAGAAAAAATAAAGGGGAGTTTTGGTCATGATGGAAATCGGAACTAAATTAAGAGCTCTACTGTTGATCAAAGCTTCGTTTGACTATTTCTTAGATCTGCTTTTTAGGTCTCGCTAGACAGCGACGCATCGTCTCTTTGAGACATGTTGATTACCGCTAATGGGCTTGGAAGCAGCCCATTACTTACCATTGCATTGCTTCAAAGCCAATCTCAATTGCTTGCTTCCTGCTGGTCAGCTCTGCAGTGGCCACCTCCCTCTTCTTGCAAGTGACCATCTCCTGGAGCATTGCCCTAGTACTTGTGTCCTCATACTACTCGCAACTTTTGGGAGATATTTTTTTCTTTTTGTTGAGCCACTCTACAGAGTGCATCTTTCGTAACCAGCTCTGTCGTCTGTATTGTCAATGTTTGCTTGTTCCTTATCCCTCCCATTGCTGTGCAGACACCAAGCACAATAGATGAGCCGGGAGGCCAGATGCCTTTGTCCCATACTATAACTTTTATTTTTGTCCAGCTTTTATATAGCGCGAACACGACCCGAAGGCGATGGCGCGATTTACAGAAGGACATATTCATTTTGTGTAGGCACGGAAAAGTTAATGGCCAGGTGTACGTAGGTAATCGTTTGCGATAACCAAAGAGTGATTTTTTGCAATTCGCTATTTGGTAATCGTAAACACCCATGTTCAAATGGGTGTATTACACATTTTGAGTTTCCCAGTGGGTCACAAACAGACCTACCTCATGAATATTAATTAGGTAGATCTCGGTTTGTAACTCACTGAAAATGCAAAAATCACAGGGATGGGGGCCTGCAGGGGTCAGGAGACCACCATGTCTGTGATTGCTTTTCAATAAAGTAATTTTTTGGAGGGAAATGTAGGCCATTTTTAGGTCGAGCCTAGCGCAGCGAGCATGCGTTGCTCGACTTTATGTAAGGGCTTTTGAAATCTCACCACACCCTCGCACACTCTTGTGCGTGTGTGTTTTGTTTTGTCCCAGGCTATTGGGCTTTGTGTGCGTCTTTTTAACAAAGACAGCATGCAATTGGGCAAAGGGCGGCGCATTTCCCGCCTTTGCTCCGCCCACGGCCTATTGCGTGCGGTTACCCGCACAGGCACCATCTGGTTTGAATTATCGTGCCCAGACGCGTGCGCGATTATTCAAACCAGATGCCTAGCTGTGGCACGAGCGTGCGCGCACCCCTCGTTAGATCTGCCTCGTCATGCTCCTCCCTCTGCTCTCCTTACTCGGACTCGAAGGGAGCTGAGCATTCATCTCGCGGCACCGGAGCCGAGCATTCATCTCGCGGCACCGGAGCCGAGCATTCATCTCGCGGCACCGGAGCCGAGCATTCATCTCGCGGCACCGGAGCCGAGCATTCATCTCGCGGCACCGGAGCCGAGCATTCATCTCGCGGCACCGGAGCCGAGCATTCATCTCGCGGCACCGGAGCCGAGCATTCATCTCGCGGCACCGGAGCCGAGCATTCATCTCGCGGCACCGGAGCCCTCTGCATCATCACGCGCAAGGAAGGCCCCCGCTCTCCAGCTGCATGCACACGCGGTTGGGTTCATTCAGCTGCGGGTGCGCATGCTGGATCCTCTCAGAAACCCCTTTGAGTCCTGCCTGTCTGTAAATTGATGGATTCCCCGCGCCACCTGAGGACCAGGCGGCTGGCCGTGCTGCTGACTGCCCTGCTAGGACAATGTGAGAGAAGGAGACTCTAAGCCTTGGGGACTTCATTTCTGTGCCTAATTTGAGAAACAAACACACAAGTGCAGGTTTCTCATGACCGCAAAGTTGGTGCTGACGAATAGTTGGGTAACGTTAGCTGTGTAGCTTTGATTTCACCCTATGCCTCCTTTCTTCCACTTCCCTACGTCTTCTCTATTTCTCACTTTTGCACGTCCCTCTCTATTTCGGTTTTTGTATTTTTTTTTTTTAGTTCCTTTTTCTCTTTCGCTTGTTGCCAAATTATGAAGAAAAATAAGCTCATGGCAGTGGTTCCCAAAAATCAGTGCCGGTTCCATCACCTGCAAGTTCCTGTGCAAATTAAGCACCGACATTTCTTAAAGTTAGGGACTCCACAGCCAATTTGAGGTTTAAGCAGAGTGAAGGGGGCCCCAATGAGGAAACCAAGCTGTGTGTTTTAAAGCGTGACTTTTATTGGGGTCTTGAATGTGAAGGCAGGTACGTGGTTTCGCAAAGCACGTAGGCATTGAAAGTGCACCGTAGTTTAAAATTCAGATTCCTTTCTATAGGCAGAGCAGCATTATCAAAAACATGGGTCAGCAAGTCCGTTATATTTTAAATCGTCGTACCCAAGACCCCCGTAGCGTACTCAGTTGGAGAAGTTACCAGCTCTGTGTTTTTTCTTTGCATTCTGGTATTTGCAGTCCTGTTGTGATCATGACTAGGACTCTTATATTGCAAAGAAAACAATCAGGAGTTCTCCGGCGTAGATGGTATAGGTTTACTTGTGAACTTCCAGGTATTGTTAAAGCCAAGGTTTACCACATGTGTGATGCAAGTATTGGTTTCTTGCATCACAGGTTGGGCACACATGTTCTGGCCCGTGTGTATGTGTCAGAAAAGCCACACTCTTCGGTGCGCACTATATGCAGTTCTGTATATGCTGCTGTGCTGCGTATGGCGTCCTTGGTGAGCAAAGCTACTGCACACCGAGCATTGCTTAATGAGGTAGTGCAGTGAGAACGGTGGCGCGTGCATCACACCTGCACATGTCCTGTATGTAAGCAAGATTTGTAGAATATTGTGCACGGGTCTTCGGTGGCAGATGTCCACAACCCAATGCATTCTGGGTATTGTAGTTCGATTCACTTTGTCTGAAAAGAAATAGTACCTCAATAGAATGCTGTGTAAAAGAAAGGTCAAAACCATTGCGCCATCTTGTAAACTTACATTTAGGAGGGTTCTGCTACTTTCTTGTACAGAAGACATAGCAAGGGTGCCGTTTTTCTTAGAATTATGCGCCTTGTAGTCTCATTTAACCCAGGACAAAACTAGGACCGCCATCCCTAGAATGCTAAGGAAAGACCAAGACTAGGCTCTCGAGTTATTCATGGAACTGTAAAACATGGCAGCTTTGTAACACCTCTGCAAAAGTGTTTTGCTTCAAGAGCGTTGTAACTTGCCCAGCTTAGAAATGCCGCAAAAATTACCTATATGCTGTGGAGAGTGAGCGCTGCACATGCACATAGCATCAGCAATTGAATATATAACTTGGTGAAAAATACAGACATGAAGCGTATGCATGAGATAGATAAATTAATTTACAGATGGATTTGTAGTTTAATTTTGAGCACAGAGCTGCATACTGACCAGAGCCTGTGATGTTGCCGCATACAGTGAGCTGTTGGTCCATAGGTCCCTAAGGTGAGACCTATTGGCTGCCAATGCTTGTTCTTAAAGGAAAACAGGATGAGTTTATAAAAAAACTCATTTTTTAAGAGTAGACCGTGGTCTGTGAGACCACTGCCTGCTCTCAACAAGCATTGGCATAGCCAATAGGTCTCGCCTTTGGGACCTTATAAGTGTTTAACCATGCAACAGTTAATGTTGTTGCACCAAGGATATTGTGCTGCATAACTAAATACTTAAAAGCTCCCAAAGGCGAGACCTATTGGCTATGCCAATGCTTGTTTGCCTTCTATCTCCTTTACATATGCTTATCTTACAGGAGTCTGACCATGTCGAGGGTGGAGTGCAGGAGGCACAGAAAGCAATGACACAATAAACGCAGGTTTGTGGACTTGAGAGGGCCGGAGGATTACGTCACCTGAGGCTGACGAAGGGGGCGGGGCCAAAGCCCTTTTAAAAAGTTCAATGGTTGTTGCGCCCCTTGGTGTAATGTAAATGCTTCCCAATACTTCAAGTTGGAAGTTGACCCTTCAGGTGGGAATGGTTTACTGGCACATGCTGAGTACTGATGTCATTTAAACGTGAAGGAGTGGGGAAAGTTGCATTCCTGAGCTTGAAATGTAGCTCTGCCGGTTCGAGTCGAAGTATGGAATTTTACAGGTGCTCTTATATAGCAACGGGGTGTTCAAATAAGAAATCTGCACAAAGATAAATGCGGGGCATAAAGAATGGGAGAGGGCTCTGGTATATCCCAAGAAGGTGTCTAGAAACGCACTCTTTAAAAATATACAATTCTACATACTCCATAGAGCGTATCTGACACCGGCACGCCTTCAACGATTCTATCCAGACACACAGTTCCTTTGCCCTAGATGCCAGTCATAGGAAGAAGACTTTCAACATATGTTCTGGAGTTGGCCCACAATCCGACCCTACTGGCAAAACGTTCATGACTCTCTTAGGGACCTCGCAGGGCTTACACATATGAACACATGGGAGGCCAGTGCACTAGGTATTTTCCAGAAATAGAAACAATACAAAGTGCACACTCGATTTCACTAGCCGTTTTACTAGCTAAGCGGAGTGTCGCCATACACTGGCGTTCCCCCACAGGTCTCCCGCTCGCGGCATGGGTGGGAGCAATACACAAATGGGCCGCAGCAGAAGAAGAAGCGTTGCGGGAGGAGGAGGTGAGGGGGATACGCAAGCACCCCATCTCCATGGAGTGGGCCCTATTACTACACCGATTCAAGCAATCGACACCTGGTGAGGACCCAGGTGGTGGCGTGCACACGCCAACGGACCCCCAACCACAGGTTCAGACCACAAACGCACATGCCAGATCTCTCCCGGTAGCACGATCATACTGCTAACTGTCAGTAGCACCACACACCACGTCACATTAGACGGCCGAATGTTGGAGCCAGACTGACCGAAATCGGCCTCCAGCAGCACACAGCTGTATTGATTAACGAGACACGTAACACCCCGACGCCTCATCCAACATCCGATATCAGTACTCAGAAATTCCATGAACCATTCCCCAGTTTTTATACCCCTGTTCTATGAGGCATGCACATAGCCTAAGACCCCAATGTTAACAAAATGTCTATCGACCAACCCCCTTTTCTGGATAGCGCTATACTGTGATATGAGATGCAACATGCAATCCAACTGAATGTATTCTATCTTTGCTATTTGTCATGGTAAACTATAAATGCCAATAAAAATGTTTTAAAAAAAAAAAAGAGAAATGCGGGGCCTAATTAAAAAAACATTTCAACATAATTTGATGTAGTTAGCAATTCCAAGCATCATGCGATGCCTAAAATAACCTGTAACCATGCGCACAACTGCCACAAAGCACTGAGATGCCATGCCAAAGGCAGTTTGTGTGCTATAAGAGGTCTAGTTAACGATAAAAGCAAATAAGAAAGGGAGGAAGCGAATGACAAACATGAAGAAAGGGAAAAAAGGAGAAGCTGGAGGAAGAGTGTGGAATGGAATACATCAAAAGGATGAGTAAGAGAGCGAGTGGCTATAATGTGAGTAAAGGGCGGCAGCAGATAGGGCGAGAGAAGGACAGTGCTCGAAAAAGGGAGTGAAGATGAGTGATAAAGGGCCTATGAGGAAGGCAAAGCTTTAAGCATAGAAGGTAAAAAAAGAGGAGTTAAAGGATAAAAATGAGGAAAAGAGAGAAGAGCTGAAGCAAGGAGGAGGGGATAGAGGACAGGGCAAAAAGAGAAACTAAAGAAACAAGCATTGGCCGAAAGGCAGTAAAAGTAACGCCGTGCGGCCGTGAAAGCAAAAGTCATCGTGATGACGCGCTAAAGCACGCGAGACAGCAAGCTGGTGGCCGCTTTGGTTGCACTTCGAAAAGCCGCTACTAAATGTCTCACCAGAGCAGCGCATGCTCTAGGCTCAGGTAAGACCTTAAAAGTGTTTTTACAAACATTCACAAAAGGGGAAGGGGTTCCTTGGGGCCCCTTCCCATTTGCAAATGGGTTACCACCAATTTGAAATTGATGGTAAATTGCAAATGTTTTGCGACCGCATTTTGGTCACAAAACATTCATACATGCCACTGCAATTTGTTATTAGGAAGAAACGCCCTAAACATTCCCCTTCCTAATATCGAACAGCAAACACAAATTGCGATTTGGTGACAGGTTACCAAATCGCAATTGAGCCTTTGTATAGTTAAAAATGCTCCTTTACGTTTGCAAACGTCCCGATTCGCAGAATCAGCCTGTTTGAGAACGTAAAAAACCTTTGTACATCTGGCCCCAAGTGATTTGCCCAGAGTCACAGGATCTTGAGCTGGTGCAGAGACTCAAATCAGGTTCCCCAGTGTAACGCCCTGAACGTCTCAGGATCGTTTAACAGACACGATAATGAGGACGCAACCACTTGTGAAGGGTTAGTTATTTTAATGAAGGCAAAAACAATACAACGAATAAACAAAAGTTATAGTCACTGGAATCCTCCAGGCTAAATACGTTACCAGCCCACAGCACGGATGGTCCTAACCGTCCTCTGCATATACGCCGATCCCGGCGTATGCCAACAGAGGGCAGAAATGAAATGGCCGACAATGCCAATCGGTAGGCTGTGAGGGGCACGACGAGTGTTGGGGAGAATCGAGGAGTCAGGGAAACACCCAGCCGGGGTCTCTACCTGAAGGGAGCAGCCGCTCAACCTCTTCCTCCGACTGCACCGGGACGCGGAGTCACCTCCTGGTGATGCGTCACCGATACCCCAATCAAAAGCAAGAAGACTGAACCGAGAGCAGCCGCTCGATCGATCCTGTGGACTTCCGAGTCTGTAACGCGGCAAACACCTCCTGGTGTGCGTTACAGCTGGCAGTCCCTGTATCTCTGGTCGGGCTGGGAGTTACGACTCCAACCAGCAAAAGCGCTACTGCGCTTTGACTCAGCCGAGTCAAAAAGCGAAGCTCAATGGTTGACCGGTAGAGCTTCCGGGTCCTTCACAGGTGACGATGGGGCAAGACACGGCCCAGGGAGTAACGACTCGACCTACCTCCGTTCTTGCCTTACTGGAGCACCACTCCGGAACACTGCTCTTCACGAAGCAGGTACGTCGGTGTAAACACAATATCCGACAGCCTTGTACCTCCCGGTTCCTCCCTTTATAGGGCGTGTTTTCCTTGAGTTATGTAACAGCTCTCCTGTTTACATAAGGGCGTGTTTTCCTTGAGTTATGTAACAGCTCTCCTGTTTACATAACCTCTCAACCGCTAAGCATCCTGGGAGATGTAGTCCGTTTACGCTGGTTACCGTTTTCCTCCCCTCGCATGACAGGAATTCTTGACACCCAGCCCCAAAGTTAGCAGCTTTGGCCGTTACATCCCATCTTCTCCCCTGGCTTGCTTGCAGATATCATACGACAGATAAACAGGTTTACATTGCAGACTGTATTTATTTTGGCACTGGGAAGCTTGCATTTGAATCTATCCCTTCCTGCGCCGTCCCTCTTTCTTATTCATCCCCTCCTGCGCCATCCCTCTATCTTCTTCTCCCATCGCCACCCTGTCCATGTCCACTCCACATAATTCCACGCCACACAATACCATTGCATATAATTCAACCCCACTCCATACTACATAATTACATTCCACATAATTAAACACAATGCAACACAAGTGCCACACAATTCCACAACACACGAATCCACACAGCGAAATTCCACTACACACAACACATTTCACCATCTCACAACTCCCCGCCACACAATTTAACTCCATACTATTGCACTCCTCATCATTCCGCTCCACGCCGTATAATTAAAATCCAACAAATTCAACGACACATATTTCCACTCAGATCCATGCCACATAATTCCATGCCACATAATTACACTCCATGCAACATAATTACACTCCATTATACTTCACATATATCCACTCCAAAACACATAATTACACTCCACAAAACTGAACTCCACACTGTGCCATATATTTACACTACACAATTACACTCTGCATCATGCCACATAATTCCACACAATTCCACGCTGCACAATTCAACCTCACACAACTACACTCCACATACCGCTTCACACCACATAATTCAATCCACATAAATACACTACACTTCCTAACACATAAACCCACTCCCCAGCACATAGCAACACTTCACATAAATGCACTAAATACCATGCTACATTATTACACTCAACATAATTCCACTCAATGCCACACAATTTCACGCCACAGAATTCAACTCCACACAATTGCACTTGATGGCACATAATTCCACACCAAGCCACATAATTCCAATCCACACAATTTCACACCACATAATTCCTTATCATGCTACATAATTCAACACCACACCACATGATTGCACTTCACAATGCCATTCCAAATAAGACTACACTCAATATCGCATCATTACTATAATTCCACTACACAACGTGCCACATAATCCCACTACACAACTCCACGTCACACAATTCAAACCCACACAATTCAAAGCCACACAAATCCATGCCACACAAATCCATGCCACACAAATCCATGCCACACAAATCCATGCCACACAAATCCATGCCACACAAATCCATGCCACACAATTTCCCAATTTCACTCCAACATAATTCCTCTCCATACCACTTACTGCAATTCACACAATATAATCCATCATGCCACATAATCCACTCCATGCCACAAAATGCCACTCCACGTAACACCACACAATGCAACAATTACACTCCACATAATTCCATTCCCCACCATGCCACATATTTACACTACGCATATTTCAACTCCAGAACTCACGCATCCACTGCACTCCATAATGCAGCTAAAAGACATTGACTATTCCAATAGCTCTCGGATTGCCGAGACATTGGCTTTGCCAATGCTTGTTTAACTTTGCACCCTGCTATTCATTTTACTGTTTCCCTTAGAAAATCAGAAGCACTAGTACAAGGATAGACTCGTGAACAAGCAACGTCAAATGCCAATCTTACCTTTAAAAGGCAATAACTCACCTTTTGACTTTGCAATTGGCTGTTGAAAATGCTGAACAGCATGGGCAGACAGAAAAATGCATAAAATGCATGCTCTATCGCTAATGCTACTCAGCTTAAAAAAAAATATATATATATATATATATACACACACACACACACACACACATATATACATTTATATATTCATCAAAATGCCCCCAGTTTAAAAACACTCTCCACTGCAGACTAATTCATGGAATTCTTTTAATGAAAGCAACCGGGACTACATTGGGAGTCTTTCCTTGCCTTACGCGTTTCAGAGCACAGCTCCTTGATCACAGGCTGCCACGGTGCGCCCACAGTGAAATGCCGGTTGTGATGTCCAGCAGCAATAATGACGGACACCAGGACTCGTTATACTTCTAACTTTATTCAGCTGCATCCATCACCTTCCCTGTCCCTACTCTATCTGCCCTCGTCCTGTACTCGCTCCTCCTCTTCCTCTCGCCCACCTAGCTCCACCCAGCCCAAGAACTATACCGCTGACCCTCTACATCTTCCCCCTTTTTAACAAACGAAAAGAAATGACTGACTTGTTTATAGTTCTTCTGTCAGTCGTCGCGGCCTGCAAATGTCCTGTCTTGGTCTCAGTGACATCGTGCCTGTCACAACCTCTGAATCTCCTTCAGGCCCAGGGCACGAACTCTCGGCAGCTCCAGCATGTTGCCCTCGAGCCTCACTCTCTGGTTGCCCACTCAGTCTTTGAAGCGACTCCTTCATACCAGGCGTGCATTTCTGAAAACAAGACGCATTTCGGGTGACTTTTCGACTGTCCGATTCTGCGGTCACCATGGTACCCTTCGTCTGAGTGATTGTCAATGGTTCAGCTCGGAACCTGCAGTCTGTTTTCCGGTGTTGCTCCTGCTTGACAAGAACACAGTCTCCTTCATGGAAGGAAGGTGATCGTGCTCCCCTTCTGGCGTCTGCATACGATTTCATTCTCGCTTTCCCACGACGATCTGCGGACACAACCTCTTGATGCATGCGAACCGGTGAGACTGCTCGTAGAGCGCCTTCCCATGTGGGGATCCTATTCCGGATCGGTCTTCCTAGCATTAGGGTGGCAGGACATTTACCCGTGGTGGCATGGGGAGTTGTCCTATAGGCCCGGAGAACCTCATTGAGAGCCACCTGGAGGTCCCTTCTCTCACAGGTCGCTTGTTGAAACGTTTTCTTCAGAGTGGCCATAAATCTTTCAATGGTGCCATTTGCCTGTGGCCATAAGGACGTTATTTTCCGATGCGTGAAGTTCATGTGCCGTGCAAAATCACTAAACTCATGTCCGTTGAACGGGGGGCCATTGTCCTTTTTGAGCACCTTTGGAATACCCCACGCCGCGAACACTTCATCCAGTACCGTGATAGTGCTGGCCGCATAGGTGGATGATACAAACTGGGCTATCGGGAACCGCGAATACTCGTCCATAATTGCCAGGACATATTTCCCTGACTGAAGGGGTCCGTAGAAGTCCATTGCAAGTTCCTGCCACACGCCACTTGGTAAATCAGTCATTCGCAAGGGAGCCGGGGGACTTCCTTGGCTAACAAGCTGACACTGCAGACAGTCTTTGAGAGTACGTTCCACCATCTGATCTAATAACGGGAACCACACTCGCTCTCTCAGGGTCCGCTTCGTTGCAACCACCCCACGATGACCTTCGTGAGCTAGATTGACAATCCCTTGTCGTAGTCGCGTCGGGATAACAATCCTATGATCCCTTAGCAGAAGCCCTTCCGAGGTGGCAGACAGCTCCTCACTCACGTGTCTGAATGCCTGCAGCTCTTGGTTGCTAGCTAGATCTTCCGGGTCCTCATCATCATCAGCTCTCCACCTGTTGGTCTGCAGGCGACTGAGTACCTTCTGAAGAATGACATCTTGCGCCGTCGCTTCCAGAATGGCCTCCAGGGGAACTGCCGGCGGTTGAGCCTGGCCCACGACAAAGTGGACATATTCCTCCGCAATTGATGCCTTGGGTGCCGGCGCAGGTCTCGGGTGGCGAGACATGTAGTCGGCCGGGTTGGCTGACTTGCCCGGCTTGTGCAATATGGTGTAGGTGTACTCTTGCAAACGCAAGCCCCACCGCTCTATCCGAGGTGGCATCTTTGACCGTGGATTTCCAAATATGGTGACGAGCGCCTGGTGATCTGTCACCATCGTGAAGTGCTTGCCGTAGATGAACACATGGAAGTGTTCGCAGGCCCAGACGACCGCCAGACTCTCTTTCTCTGGCTGAGAGTAGGCCTTTTCGGTGTCAGACAAGCTGCGACTTGCATACGCTACGATATGTCTCTGATCCTCCTCGCGGTCATACTGAGACAGGATCGCCCCTAGGCCCACCGGGCTGGCGTCCACAGTTATTTCTGTCTTCCGTTTGGGGTCAAAGTATGCCAAGTTGTCAGCTGTCTCAACGGCCCGTGTGATGTCCTGAAAGGCCTGCTCACACGGACGGGTCCAGACGAACAGTTGTCGCTGCTTGGTGACAGTGCGAAGTGGATGACTGATGGTAGCATAGTCCTTAATGTACCTTGCACAATAACTGGCCATCCCCAGAAAGGAACGGACATCACTAACATCTTGAGGGCACTTGGTGTCATTTAAAGCCAGCACTTTCTCAGGGTCAGGCTTCATCCCTGCTCCAGAAAACACATGCCCAAAGAACTTGAGCGTGGACCGATGGAACTCACACTTCTCTTTGTGCAATGTCAGGTTGGCGTCCAAGAGAGCGTGGCATACTCTATCAAGGGCCTTGTCATGCTCTTGGACGTTGGACCCATACACAAGAATGTCATTGCTATAGTTTAGCGTGTTAGGTATGTGACATATGGTTTGGCGTATTGCTTCCTGAAAGATTTCCACAGCAGAAGAAATGCCAAAGCTTAATCGTTTATAACGATACAGACTCAGGTGGGTCGCGAACGTCGTTATGTACCTGGACCGTTCATGTAGTTCCAGCTGGTGGTAGCCTTTGTTTAAGTCCAGTTTTGAGAACACTCTGGCCCCATTCAACGCAGCGATCATATCACTCAAATGAGGCCCAGGATGTCGTTCACGCTCAATCGCGGTGTTGGGAAGCCGCATGTCCACACACAGTCTCACTTTTCCAGAAGTGCCCTTCTTGGGGACGATGACTACTGGTGACACCCACGGGGTGGGGCCATCAGTCCTTTCAATGATGTCTGACGTGAGCAGTTCTTGCAGCTCATCCTCAACAGCCTGCTGAAGGTGGTATGGTACCCGTCGGGGATGTTGAGCGACAGGTCGGACTTGCTCATTGATGTGGAGCCGGACTTGACGTTTATTCAGCCTTCCCAACCCCGTGAACAGCTTGGGGAATTTGTGTAGTATATCCTGATCCCCACTAACATGGTATAAGATCTCAACCAGACGAAGTCTCTCGGCCGTCGGTAAGCTGAGGAGGCAATCAGCTTCCGGGCCATCAATTTACATGTACTACAGCAGATATCGACTTGTTCTGGTGTCGAAGAGTGGTTTGGAATTTCCCTAGACAGGGGAGTGGTTTCTTGGACATCCAGGTGAAAACTCGGACGTATGCCGGGCACAACGGTGGTGGGGGCTTCATCTTTTTGTACTCCGTCACCGGGATGTAATTCAGTGATGCCCCACTGTCCAGGACAAACTGCGTGTCATGAGTGCCCACACTGATGTCCAGTCTGGGGTAGGTCTTCAATTGATCTGGATCGGCAACCATACTGGCATACTCTACTGTGTACTCGGATTCGCACGACCCTGATCGAGAGTCCACAGATGGTGACCTTCTTGCCCAGCGAGATCTCCTCAATTCCCGGCTGGAATGAGATGAGCTGGAGGACGACTTTGGCCGGTCTTGTACTGCTTTCACGTGGTGTCGCCTGGTGTCCGAACGAGTCAGCCTCATCGCGTCATCCTTCCTCTCCCTGCGATATTCACCACAAGTCGCCTCAAAGTGATTAGTTCGCCCACACTTCCGGCATTGCTGCCCCATGGCTAGACACGATTCTCGGTGCGGGAAGTCATATCCACATCGGTAGCACTTTTTTCCCCCTTCCTATCTCTTGTCTTTCCTCCTCGATCCGTGTCTTCTGTGCTCAGGGTACCTCTGGCGCGAGGAGGGCCTAGAGTGGTACCGGCGCTCCTTCGAGTGTCTACGTCGGTGACTGTCTTGCACCCGGCATGCTTGCTCCAGTCTTTCAGGGCGCCCGGCTTCCATACTCTTGGCTTGCTCCTCCGCCTGGTCATACACTCGAGTCATCTCTTCTATTTCCTCTAGGTTGTGACTTTTCCTCAGCAGCCTTCTCCTCAGTGTCTCCGACTGACACCCATCAATGATCTGCGACCGGATGGCATCATCCGTTGAGAAAGCATTAAAGTTGCAATATCGGGACAATCGACGCAGTCGTGTTATGAACGAACTCATCACCTCTTCTTTCCCTTGACAAGCTTGATGAAAGGTGTATCTCTCATAATATACATTTCGTTTCGGCAGAAACTTTCTGTTGAGTGCCTCACGCACTTTATCATAAGTTCCGGTGTCCGCACGAGGTAGTTCTTTGATGATCTTGCTAATCTCTTTGCCGACCAGATTGCGCAGCGCAATCACTTTGTCCTCATCTCCGGTCACCTTTGACCCTTTAATGTAATCCTCAAAATCTTCGAGCCATTCTTGCCATCTGGGGCCCATACTCTCCCCAACCGTCAAGGGTAGCGGCTCTGGTGGGCGCAGGTGCGACACGCTCGTCACGATCGGCGTGGTTTCAGCCCGTTGCGGCGAGTTATGATTCGACATCCTGACAGCACGTGCCTAACTTGTCCAGTCCTCCCACGTGCACACTTATTCTCAGCTTGCCTTTGGCTGATGCTTGGTCACTTTCCTTCTTTCTCTTGGCTTGTCAGGTGCTTATTTAAGTTCTGGCCTGACTTAAAGATGGCCGCCCCTATACTTCTATGGGGATGTCCCACTAAGGACTGCCTGACTCCAAGATGGCCACCGCTCAGGGTTGCTTACTCCCACGAGGTCTTGTCTGCCACTCTCAGCCAGCTTGCTGCACTATTTGCAGTGCTCCCGCAGCCACAACACTCTTCTAGTGCATCACATGCACTTCAGGCTTCATTACCTGGCACAGCGCGCTCGGGGTTATCACCCGACGTCCTTCGTCCTCACACGTGCCGTTGCTCACGCATCGGGCGTGAGATCGTCATTTAGCGCGTCGCAGCGCTCGTTCAGCCACGTGGTTTCCCGCTCCGGTATAACCACCGGTCGCTACAGGAGCCGCCAGCAGCAGTCGGGGTGGGCTCCCGCTCCCGCTCTCACGTCCTCTGGTGGCGCTTGATGCAGCGCGGTTCAGCGCTCGACTCAGGGTGCGTTTTTCTTCTCTTTTACGTTGGCGGCCACACCAAGGGACAGGGGCACGTTTTTTCAGATCGTGGGGGTACGGAGCTGTACCATCCCACCATCGTCGCCAGCTGTGATGTCCAGCAACAATAATGACGGACACCAGGACTCGTTATACCTCTAACTTTATTCAGCTGCATCCATTACCTTCCCTGTCCCTACTCTATCTGCCCTCGTCCTGTCCTCGCTCCTCCTCTTCCTCTCGCCCACCTAGCTCCACCCAGCCCAACAACTATACCGCTGACCATCTACACTGGTTGCTTTCATTAAAAGAATTCCATGAATTAGTCTGCAGTGGAGTGCGTTTTTAAATCGGGGGCATTTTGATGAACATGTATTTAGAACGAATTTTTAAGTAGTAAGTAATTTTATTATGCAGGATTAATTAAAACCTTTGCATTTTCAATGCACTACATTAAGCTTGACAAAACACAACAAAACAACATTAAACTACTGATGACACAGATTAAGTAGACCGCTAAAAGATAGTATCAGGAACAGGCTTGGTTGAGGGGCTCAGCATTCTGCTTTAATGTGCAAGTTCAAGTGCGAGATGCAGGACAAGAACTCTAAAGTGGCAAGCCTGTGCGTATATTAAACAGGTTAAAGTGCATGATTATGTCCCTAAGTGCAAAAGAGCAGGTTAAAGTGCATGGTTGTGTCCCTTAGCAAACGATGCGATAACTAAAACTGATTAACTAAGACTGGACGGGATGTCTAAGCTATTGGTTTTTGGTCACCAGCGGAACAATTTATAAGCATATCACTGCCGTTTGTTCCTGAGCAGGTCTGTTTGCCGTGAGTGGCAGTCGAATATTAGGGTAATTCGGTCCATATTCCTTATTTTTTATGTAATGCCACTTCATCCCCGTGGAGAAATTCCACTGACCAGAATATAACTTGTGGATTTGCTGAGTTGAGTTCTGCTTGTCTGCAAGAGCATACCCCCAGCTGGTTCCAGATTGGACAAAGCCAGTGGCAGCGAAGGCTTAGGGTCGTTTTGCAGAGACACACAACCTGTAATATGTCTTCCTCTGGGATACTACACAACCTGCAGTCTCCATTGCCTTCCGGTCCTTGCCAGGGAGTGGCATGTGTGTTTGATTGTTTGATGGCAGAATGCCCAGTTGCTGTTTCAGGTATTGGCACTTTAGCCTGCTGTTAAAAACTTCTTCAAGGTACTGCTGCAGTTTCAATAAGTTTTAATTGTTTAGAACCCTCCAGGCATGTGACCGTTTTCCTAAAGTTGCCTTGTCCTCCAACGATGTTAGGAGGTTAAATGTTTTGTTTATGACTCTTTTGAAAATGTCATAACTTGCCTTTGCAGATCATACTTCAGCTAGGTCGAACCTATCAATTGTTGTAAGTAAGTATTCTCTGGCAGGAGAAGGAGATCTGTTGGTCATCTCGAGCCACATGTTGTGATTAATGGTGTTCGCTGAGGATTTGAATCTGCAGCCAGAATTAACAAAGGCAGCGCACCTGGCTAGTGTCCGCTTAACGAGGCTAAACTACACCCTTATCTGTGCTGGTGAAGAGTAGCTGGAGAATAGAACACCTTGCCTGCATATCCTCATTGTGACTGTATGCAGGAGGTTTGAATTTCAGCCCTGTAGAGCTTCACTGCCATTTGCCAAAGTAGGCACTACCTTTGCCCTCGAAATGTCTAGGATAGTGGTGAATGATGGACCTCTTAGGTTTCTGAATAGGGTTCTCAACCCCATTGCCAAAGTGATCCTTTTTTCTTTTGCTCTCCTCCTTCTGGCGTTGAAATGTGCGGTTACTGTCAAATAGTAGGCTAGGGTATTGTTAGAAATTGAATTTTTGGTAGGCTAGGGCATGGGCCAAAGCCAGGCAGAAACCACCACTCTAGTCAGGATAAGGGAGTTACACTCCTAAAATAAGCCCTGATCACCCCCTTGGTAGCTTGGCACGAGCAGTCAGGCTTTTCTTAGAGGCAGTGTGTAAAGCATTTGCACATAATCAACAGTAATACAGTGAAGCACTACAAAAGGACCCCACATCAGTTTAGAAAAATATCCAATATTTTTATATACTTAAGACAAGTCAAAAACAATAAAAATACACAATACAGTACTTAAAAATCTTCAATTATCAAACTAGGCTTGAAAAACAGTTCCTTGATGTTTATAGTTCCGTCCGGGTCTATCACGGCGTAGTGAGCAAACAAATCCAAACAGTTCTGGCTGACCGCAGCGTCGCGGGCCAGCTACGGTGTTGTGAAGACCCGGAAACAGTACCTTTTAGAAATGCAGGGCGTCGGAGACCTCTCGTTGAGCTTCCAAAAGCACGGCGTCCGCAGGCGTAGGTTCCGGAGGCTGGTGCAGGAGTCGTCGGGGCCCTCGAAGTCACACGCATTGCAGAGCGAACTCCTCTCTGTCTAAGTCCGGAGTGCTGGCGTCGGCAGGCGTCGGGTGCTGCGGTGCGAAGTGCAGCGCCCTCAGGTCGCGGTGCGAGCAGTGGCTCGGTGGCGGCATCAGATGGCGTTATCTGTGAGACCAGGGTCGCAGTGCGAAGTGAATACGGGGCTCGTCGCGGTGCTAGCAGGTCGCGGTGCATGCAGCGGCGTCAGCTGACGAACTGAAGTAGATGGCGCCAGCGTCGGTAGGCCAAGGCTGCGGGATGCGGGTGGCGCGTCGTGTAAGTTTACGACCGGTGCCCTTGAACCACGGTGCAAGCAGCGGCGTAGATTTTGGCGTGGAGCGGTGTCTTCGGGGATACCAAGGCGTCATCGTGAAGCGAGGCAATGCAGATTGCGGTGCCCACAGGTCGTGGTGCGAGCAACGGCTCAGTGGCAGCGTCAGCAGGCGTCATCGGTGAGACCAGTGTCGCGGTGCGGCGTTGCGGTGGTGCCCTCTGTGGTGCCTTCAGGACACGGAGTCGGCAGCGTCATCATTGTCAGGTTGCTTCTTCTTCTGTTGCAGCACAAAACACACAGTCTCCAGTGCTGAGGACAGAAGAGCTTGAAGTTTTTGCCATTCCTGAGACTTCTTGAACAGAGGGAAAGCTCTACCTCAAGCCCTTGGAGAAACTCACAAAAGTAGATTGCAGAAAGTCCACGCCAGTCCTTTCACAGTCCAAGACAGAAGCAGCCACTGCAGGCCAACACAGCAAAGAGGTAGTTCCTCCTCACAGCTTCACCAGCTCTTCTTGTTGGCAGTCTCCTTGGTCCAAAAGAGTTCTCAAGTTCAGGGGTCTGGGCCCCAATATTTATATCCCCAAATCCTTTGATCTCTTAGGCAGAGGGGGTCTGTGCCCATCCAGATCTAGTTCTGCCTTCTCTGATGTGACTTCCAGGCAGGAGGTGGAGACGGCATGGTCAGAGGCAGACCAGGCCCTTTGAGGTGCAAGGAAATCTCCTCCCCCTTCCCCAATTGCAGTCCAGGTCTATTCAGCCTCTTCCTGACCCGCCTAGACTATCTGGAGCCACTCCTGCTCACCAGCCTCCTGTCATCCAAAACACAGACAGGCAATCTACATTCTAGCAGAGGCACACGGGATGACTGAGCAAGAAAATACCTACTTTCTAAAAGTGGTATTTTCAAACACAGAATGTAAAAATCACCTTCAATAAAAGATGCATCTTTAGATTCTGTGTTCAGACATACTAAACTTTATTTTCCTACCTAATTCCCCATGCCAGTTATGTTTATAAGATGTTATAAACAAACTCCCCATTCTGTCCTATGGGGAACAGGTAGCCTTGCAATAGCGAAGAACGAAATTGGCCGTAATTCGCTATCAGGACATGCCACACACACCAGGGCATGTCCTACCTTTCAAATACACTGCACCTAGCCCACAGGGGTACCTTGGACCTACCCTAGGGGTGGCTGACATGTAAGAAAAGGGAAGGTGAGGGACTGGCATGTGGGTGCACTGGCAAAGTCGACATGGCAGTTATAAACTGCGCGCTGACTCCACAATGGTGGGGCTGAGGTACCTTTTCCAGGCTACTCAAGTGGGTGGCACAATCAGTAGTGCAGGCCCACTAGTAGCATTTGATTTACAGGCCCCGGCACACTCAGTGCACTTTACTAAGGACTAACAAGTAAATCAAATATCCAATCATGGAAACACCAATCGGTATCACAATTTACCACAGGAGCACTTGCATTTTACCACTGATCAACAGTGAGAAAAGTGCACAGAAACACTACGTCAGCAAAAACAAAGTCAAAACCGGGAGGTCAGAAAGCAAAAACTCAGGGGAAACACGCCAAGAGATGCCAAGTCTAACAGGTATTTATATTCATTTGTTTTATCGATCCTGACTGAGTCAAGGAACCAATTGGCCTTTCCGGTTTCGCTTTTCCTGAAGGTCATGATTTTTGCCTTTTTTTCCAGGTCATTTGTGCTTGAAAATTCCTGGGTGGCATTTAGGAGGCGCTGCAGACCAACCTTTGGCCAACTAATCAATACCAGATCGGCGGTGTACAGGAGGTGAAATAGTTGTTTTGAGCCAAGTTTTGATGGCTGGGAATTAACCGGAGAGAAGTCTGTGAGAAACAAGTTATGGATGACGGAATACCGTTAGGTCCTGGAGCTCCAGCAGTTTGGCCCTTAGATATCTGCCACTTGATGGAATCGGCACTGATTTGTAGCATGCTGTTGCCTGCGAGCTTGGCATCGTCAAAGTTAACATTTGAACTGTCATGGCCCTCAGGTGAAACACCCTCTACAGCCAACAGTGTTGGCTCTACTCTTGTATAGGCATTAAAGTGTTCATACAAGAAAATGCCCATGGTTCCTCAGAAAGAATGGAGTCCAAGTAGTGCTTTAATGAACTGTTTAGGTTATTTACTGTTCGAGAAAAGACTGGAGTTGCGATGCGTTATGTTCCAAATTAGTTTGGACCAAAAGATGTGTTGTTTGCGTCTTTTGTTTCCAGATCGCCAATTTTGGTTCATTTTGTAAGCTCCTCAGATCAGACATTAGGGTTGCATTATTTGGTAATTTCTTCAGTGCTTATTGACTTTGTTTCTATTCTCTCGCATAACAATTGCGGCTGCTCCCTTGATATTCCCCTAGGGATGCCCTAGTTGGTTTTACTCTTGAAGTAGATTGTTTTGCGAAAGAGTCTGTGAAAGCTTTCAAGTTGTCCTTTACACAGTTTTTTTTCCCATAGTGGTTTGTGGCTGGCAGTTTGCATCTTGCGCTACGTTGTTGGAGCCCACTTTATTTTATTTAGATCCACCATGTGTAAAGAGCCGTATGTACATTTGTTCTTTCTCAGGACAATGGCCTGTTCTAGTTCTCAAGGCAGAGGATTTCCCTTAGGTCTCGTGCCAATTTTAAATGAACAGACGTAATTTAGCTGAGGCAAAGAGGCCAGTTGGAAGGACAGTGCATGATGAGTGTCACATGAAAAATGGCCATTCAGAACCCGTAGGCCTTGATGCTCAAATTTGCCAAGTAGGTTGATGCCCTTTGTGTTTTTATTTTCAAAACATATTTTATTTGCATGTTTAGCCCCATTGGGCCCTCAGGGCCGATCATACATGGGAAATAGTCAGAATATACAAATATGGTGCAATTTTCTTTCAAATGCGTATATTTAAGCAAACAGTAACAAACATTACTAAAGCGTGCTATGTTCACAACATACCGCCCTATAGGTTGCCATTCACATCGGATGCCCTTTGTGTTCTTCCTCCCGAGATCTATTATTGCCCGTGTTGGAATGACCCACTGGCGTTCCTGTGACTCTAGAATTTAATTTTTCGTAAGCCTGCCCAGCAGGTTCATGATGAAATCTCCTGTAACAATTAACAGCGAGCTGGGATAGGTTGACCCTGCTTTGAGGATGTTGCAGATCATGGTTTTCAATGTTTCTGTACTGTCTTTGCCATTAGGTGGTATGTAGATGTTAAACAAAGTTAGCGTCATGAATTAACCCTTCTTTCTAGGGTTATGTGCAGAATTTGTAGATTGTCAATCTCTGTTTCTTTGCTTTGTGCTCCTAACCTGAAGAGCTGTGGATAAGCAAATTGAAAGTCCGCCAATGTTGTGGTCGGATTTTGCTTCTTTGGTGGCTGCCACTGTATTGTGAGAAAAGCCAGTAATAGGAAGAGGTTCAAGGGCCCATGTTTTCTGTAGGGCGGTCACTTCACAGGTTTGCAATTAGCCTAAAAGCTCCTGGGTCATCTTGGTTGCCTGCCAGACCATGTATGTTCCAAGAGCATAGGCGAAATATGTTTTTACTTGCTTTTCACCTATCCGTGGGCTTAAAACTGTTTCACTTTGGGATTATGGCTGGTTGATAGTTCTTGTAATCCAGCCCCACTCGTTGTTCAGGGTCTCTCGCATGCTTCCAGCTGTTTATAGCGAATTCTTTCAGGGGCACTCAGTTCCTAGCACCTGATGGCATTACGTTTTTTGCGTTCTTTAAAACTGAGCTGGGTTTTTGGTGTGCGTTCCCGTTCTCTAGGTTATCAACTTTGGCCTCCATCAGCAGGTGGAGGTAGCATGGTTCTTGGTAGGTTTCCACAAGTATTACCAACTATTTTAATTATTTGCTCTTGCAAAGTACTTTCTGGGCCATATCGTGGCATTCCAGGTAACCTTGGTTGATTCACTTTGGTGCCCCGGGGCTGGACTGATAAACTGGATGGAGTCTATGACGGACGAGATAACCTTGGCGATGATGGAATCCGATGTAACAATTTATGAATGTTACTTTGATTGAGGACATCGTTGCTTCCGTCTGAGCAGTAATCTGGATGAAATAAGGTTAAACTTGTTCCTATTCTGGAGGTTAGTCTAGTGTGCTGGTGTCCACCTTCCTACCGCAGTTGTATTTCTTAATCCTCCGCTCTCCAAATGCCTGGTGGTGATCAGTAGCCAGAGCGTGATGTTTTGTACTGTTCTTTTTGTAAAGGGTCAGTTTAGAGCCATTATATCAGCCATCATGTACTTTCCTTGTGGCTCCTTCCTTCCCTCTTGTTTTAGGAATTTGCACCTGTTCCCATTTCTCCGTACATCTCTTCTGGTGCCTCTTGTGTGGAGGGCTGGTGTTCTGTAGAAACAAGTTGGAAGACAAGTATGGCTTCTAAGTTGGACTTTTGATGCAAGTCTGTTTGAGATCCTGTAGATCGAGCCAATGTCCCGCAGGGTCAGTTATCATTGTGTTGGATGGTGTCAGTGGGTGTTGCGAGTGGCACATGCCAGTTTCATTAAAATTTTACCCGTTGTGCCGGCTATGCCCCAGTATACGCACAAGATTAGACTAGACTCCCTCCAGCGCTTTTGTGATCTATTTGGGAGGGATGGCTGGAAAATATGGGAGGTAGCTGGTGATGGGACTCTGGGTGCCTTGTTCCGGGCCGGAGTGTTCATCCCATTTGAACAACTACAGATCAACAATGATCCCCTGTTGGGCCACTTCCTGGCTTATAGCCGATTACTGGCTGAACTCGGTGGCCTATGGAGTATCACCAATACTGAACCTGAACATCCTCTGCTTCACATGCTGCACACCATAGTTGGTCACCGCCTGATCATGTGGCTCACACAAGCACTGGTCTCACACGTTTCAAGACCCCCTGCTGCCCCTTCATAAGACATGGGAGAGAGACATATGTCGAGAACTGAAACAGGAGTGGGACAGGTCACTTCTTCACCCACGCACAATTTCTCGCAATGCTATATTCCAAAATATCCAACAAAACATGTTACACAGAGCTTATCTCACCCAGTTTTGACGGATGATGATGAGGAAAAAAGTATTTAATTTAATTTTCCCTCGTCATAGTCTGTCGAAACCCTCCCCCACCTCTCCACAGGCCCCACCGCTCTTTCCTGCACGGGCTGCGGCGGTTTGTGGTGATATGCATTGTATGTACGCATAACTGTGCAGTAACAAAACTGAATAAAAATGGTTACAAATGTTTAAAAAAAGATGGCGTTAGTGGGTGAATGTTATGCTTTGTGTGTAAACTCACTCACTTGGTCTTGTACATTCAGAGACTCCTCAGATACTGTGAGTTTTTTTGTTGTTGAAAATAGCATAGTCCCTAAGCCAATTGGTTTTTAGATAACTTATTTCTGGATTTACTTTTTTTATTCCGTTCTACTTTTGGCCTACTCCCAGAATGCTGAGCAATCTTGCTTAGTCACAGCCTTATTTTTGTATGCATCTTTATGCAAGTGTTTTGGCCTCTATTAAGCTCATCTTCTCTAGTTTGCAGTGTGGTTGTGTCTCCGAAGGTTTTTGGGATGGCAAGGTTGAGTTGGTTCTTTCGCCACAGCCTCAGGATTGTCCACTTTTTGCGCGGCCTGATCTACGGGGGGGGGGGGGGGGAGGCGGGGGTGCTGCTGTCTTTTGGGGCTTGATGTCTTGCTTCATATTCTCAAAAAGCTCAATCAAAGTAGCTGGAAGTGTACTGAGTGACTCCAGTATAAGTGAGCACGAACAGCTAGGTGTTAGCTTCTTGGTGTCCTCGAGCCCTTTTTCTTATTTTTTATTTCAATATACTTTTTATTGTTTTTTTACAACATATAACATGTAATCGTCAACGCTTTGTCGTTACAGGGCAGCCAAAACTGTCTGTGTTAGCTGTAGTACATTTTCAGTAGTCATATGCTTGACTGCCCCCTATCCACTGTCACCGTATGGGAAAAGGAGAGAGTGAAAGGGGAAAAGATAGGAATTAAGGTAGAGAGAGAAAGAGATCGCATACCAGAAGTTTACTATTTTCCTCGCTAGTGTCTTGACCCAGTGGGGGGGTGTGATTTTCGAGCCGTTCTGTTAGTCCTACTCAAGGCGGATCATATGGGTCTAGGTACTTGTCCAGGGACGCCCACATTCCCCTGCAGGGTTGTCTCCATGGTGAGTTTCGTAGGGCAGTTGTGTAAGCGCCTCTAAGATAAGTCACCCAATTGAGCCAGCCCTTGAAGGTTGCCTTGGAAGTGTCTTTCCATTTGGTGAGTATTATTTTGACTGCCGCTGTTAGTAGGAGATCCAGTAGGTCTCTGTCTTGTTGTGAGTCTACCTCTGTTGTCATAAATGCAGTGGTTAGGGTAGCAAATTCCACTTTTAGTGTGCATCCTAACATTTTATTTAAGAAGGTGAAAAATCTTCTCCCAGAATTTTTTGACTTTGGGACATTGGTAAATAAGGTGTGCCAGGTCCGCCTTTTCCTTGTCGCAATTCCAGCACTGATCAATGTCCTTCAGACCCAGGGTCGCCAGGCGAGCCGGGGTCCAGTAAGTTTTGTGTAGAAGCCAGAATTTTGTCTGTGCTAAAACCGGGGAGATTTTGTTTTGCGTGGGGGAGGTCCATAGCATATGGAGCTCTTTCTCGCTGAGTGTGGAACCAAGTTGTGACTCCCAGTATGTGAGTGTTTTTTCATTAAGTTTTGTTGAGCTGGGTAGTAGTAGTCTGTATAGGTGTGATACCCGGTGGCCTATTCTGTTGAGATTCGCCATGTATTGGATGATTGAGGGCTTGTGTTTAAAGAGTTTCGCTTTGGCCAGGGCTGTTTTGATTTTAAGGAAGTTGTACAGTTCTATGTCTGGTAAGTTGTGCTTGTTTTTTAGCATGCTGAAGGTGGAGGGGCTTTCCCCCTCTTCCAGCTGAGCTGGGTAGGAGATGCCTAGTATTTTCCATGAGTCTATAGATAGCGGTTTCCCTCTGTATTTTATCTTTGAGTTTGCCCACAGTGACTCCCACCTTGAGTTTTTTACGCTGTGTTCCATCTTTTGGTCTACTTTTAGCAGGGCATTTCTCGTGTTTTTGAGTATTGGTTTTGCGGCCTGTGTCTGTTTATTAGCTGTGAGGAGAGCTATTGGCTCAAGGTTGTTTAGTATGGCTCTCTCAATTGTAAGCCAGACCGGCGTGTAATCCTGGCTGGGCAGGACCCAGTAGGCCGCCTGTTTCGCTAAAAAGGCAGTTTGGAATGTTTTGAAGTCAGCCACATTTAGCCCCCCCAGTTTTTTGTCTAGCCATATTTTTGTAAGGCTTATCCTCGCTTTTTTGTCACGCCAAAGGAATTTGTTTATCATCTTGTCTATTTTGCGGTGGAAGTCATCCGAGAGTATAAGAGGGAGCATATTCGACAGGTAGTTGATCATTGGGGTGATCATCATCTTTACTGTCTCTATCCTCCCCCATGTTATAAATTTGGGCAACCAGTCCTCCAACAGCGTCTTTGTCTTGTCTAGCATTAGTTTTTCATTTTGGTCGAGCGTGCTTTTGAGGTCCGTGCCAAAATGTATACCTAGGTATTTGATGAAACCGGTTTGCCAGGCTGGGCCCGATTTCCCCAGTATCTCTCTAGTGGTGTAGATGTTAAGTGGCTTACATTATGACTTGTCCTTGTTTAGTTTGTACCCAGAGTGGGCTGAATACTTTTCTATGGTCTCCATGAGGGCCGTGATGGAGGATTTTGGACTCTCTGTGACGATGAGAATGTCACCCGCTTATGCGGCTAGTTTGACTGTAACCTCATTGATGGTGATCCCTTTCATCTCTTCATTGGCCCCAATATCCCTGATCAGAGGTTCCAGGGCCAGCAGAAACAACGAGGGGAACAAGGGGCAGCCCTGCCTTGTCCCTCGCTGTAGGGTTTAGGGTTCTGAGACCGCCCCATTGATAACAATTCGAGCTCTAAGTTTTTCGTATACAGCCATAACTTTCCGTGTATATGATTCTCCCAAGATGTATGTCCGCATGCACTGCTCCAGGAAGTGCCAGGATACCCTATCAAACGCTTTCTCTGCGTCTAGTGTAATGGTCATCGCTGGTTCGCCACTCTTGGCAGCCCTTTCAAGTATATCTCACAGGAGTCTGGTGTTATCATGTGACATGCGTGTCTTTAGGAATCCTACCTGTGCGTTGCTTATCAGCTGTGGTAGAACCGTGTTAAGTCTTGTTGCCAGGATTTTGGCGTAAACTTTGCAGTCCACATTGATTAGAGAGATGGGCCTGTAGTTTTGGGGCAGCTGAGTGTTTTTGCCTTCCTTCTGGATAACTATTATATTTGCTTCTGACATGGTTTGTGAGACCACTCCCGCACACTCACAGTGGTTGAACACTTTTTTCATAGTTGGTTGCAGGTGTGTTAAGAAAGTCTTATAGAAGGTGGCCGTGTACCCATCTGGCCCCGGTGCCTTGTTGTCTTTAAGAGACTTCACCGCCATCTCAATTTCTGCTGAGCTTATCTCCCGTCCCAGTGTCTGTGCTTCCTCAGACGTTATCTTTGGGAGGTTTAGTCTGTCTAGGTATTCTGTACAGCCACCTTCTTCCAAAGATTGGTCCTTTTTGTAGAGTTCTTGATAGAATTCACTGAATGTTCGTATGATCTCCTTGTGTCTTGTGTGTGTTGTTTTGGGAGTCAGTGATTGATGAGATAGTGTGTTGTCTTTGTTTATGTTTCAGGTAAGAGGCTAGGATCTTCCCTGCTTTTTTCGCCTCGCAGAGGTTAATTGCTTTATATTTATTTATCCACAGCCCGGCCCTTTCGCTCAAGATTTTGTTGTATTCGTATTTTTTCTTTGTGAGCTCTGTTAGTGCGCAACTGTTCTTTGAGTCTGTAATGTGGGTTGCTTCTAACCTTTTGATGTCCTTTTCTAGTTGGTCCAAATGTGCCTTCGCATTATTGTTAATTTTGGCCTTAATATCTATTATTGTGCCCCTGATTGTTGCCTTGAGTGCGTCCCATATGGTCTTGGGATCCGTGCCCAGTGTATCATTAAGTCTAATATATTCTTTAATGGCTTCTTCTATTTAATCTTTGTTGGCCTGGTCTGACAGGACGTCGCTATTGAATCTCCATCTACGTGGAAGGTCTTCGTTGTGTCGCCCGCACATCGGTAGGCTGATGCACGAGTGGTCCGAGATAGTTCTCGCCGCAATGTCAGTGTGTTCTATTAAGTGGGTGTGTGTGCCTGAGATTAATATGTAGTCTATCCTGCTGTACGAGTTGTGCGGGTTGGAGTAGAAGGTGTAGTCTCTAGTGTCAGGGTGTTGTAGTCGCCACGGATCTTTAAGGTTGAACCTGGTGCATATGTTCTTTAGTGTTGTGTGTGCGTTTGGGGGGGGAGTGAGTGGCACTGTGATTGTCTGTCTAGTGTGTGGTCTAGTGCTATATTAAAAGTCGCCTGTGATCACTGTTAAGTCATTTTGTGGGATTGCTTCCAGTCTCTTCGAGATGCACTACCAAAATTCTATGTTGGGGCCGTAAATGTTCACTACATGTATGCTTTCTTCTCCCCTTTTCAATTGCGTAACAAGTATCCTCCCTGCTTCATCGCATTGTTGATCCTCTATTGTTAACTTGGAGTTCTTGTTTGCCAGAGTGATCACCCCCCGCTTTTCCCCTGTAGCCGGAGAGCAGGCCACCTGTCCGATCCATCTCACTCTAATTAGTTCGGCATCATCTAGAGATAGCCTGGTCTCCTGCAGCAGGTACACATCTCCTTTTGTCTTAGCTAGGTAGTCTAGTATTTTCTTCCTCTTGACAGGGTGGTTGAGGCCCTTGACATTTAGGGAGACTATCTTTAGGTTAGACGCTAAGGAGAATGGGTTGTTTTGCGGCATTTCCTTACGATGGGTGTTCGCTGTTCGCCTGTACCCTCCCTTGTGATGCGTTTGCACCCCTCCCTCTCCTTTTGGTATTCTGCTTAGTAGGTGGGTACTGTCTATGTCTCCCCCTGTAGGGTCTTCTGTACCTCCCCCAAGATTCTGGTGTCATGTTCCTTCTTGAGCCCTTTAAATACATTTGTTTAGGTCAGCAATTTCCCAGGCGATACCAGCAATGTGTACAGCCAGCGCGTTCAAAGGTTCAACCTATATGTCCATTTTGGCTTTGTGGTAGTTCATTGCATCTACCGTTGATTGAAGGGTTCTCAGCCAAGTGGACCACACTCTGTTTTTATTGGGTGCTCTCTTGTTTAACAATTTTCCTCTGAGGTTGTGTGCTAGGTGGTGTTGCAGTTTTATCATTATTGCACGATGCCAGCATCTCATCCCATTATTTCTGTGTAAGGTAAGCAAACTCAGTTGCAATTTTCAAAGTAAGTCCACCCTGACCATGACTGTGTCTGCGTTCATTGTCATTTGATTATTCATTTCCTGTTCCGCATGGCTACTTTTCCACGATTGTTTTTATGCGAAGATTTTCTTCTACGACTGTATTGATTCTGATGTGCTTATTAGGTGCCACTGTATCATCGGATTGACAAGTTGCGGATTGTTGCTGTTCTTTGATCTGCTCCTGCAGGATCCTGGTGTGCGTTCTCGCGAGACGATTCAAGCCTTCCTCTTCCCTAAGTACTGATAAACTGGGGAGTGGGGAGGGGGGTCATCTTTTAAGTTTGGCTCCTCACAAGCCAAGTTGGCCCCATCAATGACGATGTTATCTGGCGTATTTTGATGGCAGTCAGGGAGTTGAAATCTGCTGCCTTAGGACTTGTGGGTGTAGAGACCGCGTTCGTGCTGAGTTTGAAGGCTTATAGGCATGTGAGCAATTGGGTGTAGGACTACTATTGGACTCAAAGGCACAGGCAAGCCTATAATGTTTTTGTTGCTTGAAAAGATAGCAGTGCTTGCATCTTTCAGTAACTCAAACTTTGCTTTAATTTTCAGTTGGCTGCTGTAATGTGCCTCTGTTGCATCACCCTGAGGCATCGAGGTGTGTTTCTTTCGCTTGCAATAGAGGGATGGGGAGCCTCTGACCTTTCTCGACCTCATGTTAATCACTACTCAATATGATATCGGTGCTGGGTGCTTCTAAACGTTAAGTAACCCTTTAATGTTGGCAGCTCTGTCAAAAGTCTTTGGGTTTTTTGTGAGGTAAAGGACCCTCCAGCCTTCCTTGTACCTCCTTGTTTACTCTTGCTTGCTTGGATTGTGCTGACTTTGACGCTTTTTTTGCTTGCTTGCTGGTTTCCTTTTTTTTAGGTCTTGCCTGGCGTTGCAGCGCAAATCGCTGCCCGCTGGGCAAGAGATTTTGTAGGAGAGTAGATTTGAGAAGGGGACTTGAAGCCCCGCCCCTCATTTTCATTGGCTGGCATCACCGCTTATGCTAAACGGTGGCCTGCCATTTGAAATGAGGGTTTGTTGACGCCCTTTCGCCTCCGATCCGGACTGGGTCGCCTGCTTTGCTGCTGTCGCAAAGCACTTTCTTATCTTTATGGGGCCATGTGTTTCTAATTAGCGCGGAGGAGCGCACTGCCCCCAACCGCTCAAAGGAAATAATCTTGGTTTCGTCAAGATTTTTTTCCTTTGAGAGGTTGGGGGCAGTGCGCGCCTCCATGCTAATTAGAAACACATAGCCCCATAAAGCTAAGAGATCGATGCTTGTTTTTATTGCTACTCTGGCGCATTTAGAGTTAGTCGCCAGTGAGCAGAACGACTATACCAACTTGGAAACACTGAATTCCACTTTTGCGCACATATTTTCCCAGGCACTTGTGTGTCCTATTTCACGCCTTCCGCCTTCTTTCCTTCTCCTCACCCCATGTCCCTCTTTGCCTCCCCTCCCGACCCCCACAAGAAGTCAAACAGGAAAAGGCGCAGCGGAGCGCTCGTGGAATTGAATAGGAGGAAGTGAGCTTGTTTAGGCAGAAAGAAATCTGGCAGAAGTCAGCTGGAGAGGGGACAGGCCGGAGCCCTCTACCGAGGCTGCGAGGGGCTGGCCGTGCTTGGGGGCTGGGGTCAGTTCATGGACTGTGTGCCCAGAGGCGACGCGCGCCATGCAGGCGCGTCACCCAGGCACAGCGCTGTGGGGGTGCACCTGCTCGTGTTCATCCAATGATGCTCTGGGGTGCAGGTGATGTCCCTTGCTGGCCGTCAGAGCGGGTCCCTGGAGGAGATCCGAGGTTTGGAAACACAGTTTTTACTTCTGGCTGGTCTGTTGCCTTCTGGTGAGACCGAGTTATCCTGTGCCCAGCTTTGTGGGGAAACAGCTGAGTGGAAATAGAGGGTGTTTGGGTGGACTGCACAGTATGGAGGTTATTAATGCTTGGAGCTGCCAGTGCTTGGTGCCAGGTACCCTGTCTGTGCTCGCGGACAGTTCTTGGGCTCCAAGAAAAACGAATCAGCGCCCTTGCCCCACGGTAATATCGCGTCTGTTTCTTTAAGCGTTGACACTTCAAGGCACTGCGCCGTCGGACCTCACTAGGCCCCCCTGCAGCTGGAAGGCGAGGCGCCAACTATTGATCCTTTCACACGCATGTACCGTTTCAGATCCTGTGTAAACTCACAGGATCCATGTGCATTCCGGCCAGTGCTTTCCACGTGCTTCAAAACGCTGCGTTTAAACGCCTTTACAGTGATTTGATAAAATGTGTGTCAAAGCCTTTCCGTTGACGATAGACAGGTGTTGGAGTGCTATAAACAACACCCATCTATCGTAAACGAAAAGGCTTTAACTAGTTGCACTTGTGCCTTCTTCCAGTAAAATGCAATTTTATTTCTTTTAATAATTATTTTAATTGAATAGTCTTACAGCCAAGTGTTGCTCTCCAATTACACGTGGGTGAATTAATATGTGATGATCCCCTTTGTAATGTTTCATCTTACCCATAGTACAAACAAGCATTTGCAATTCAATAGGTCTCGCAGTTACACGAGTTAAAGCTATTGGCATTGTAAATGACAATGCCTTTTATTTATGTTTTTAAAACGAAAACAAATATAAAAAGCATCGTTATTTGCAATGTCAATGGCTCAAACTCGCATAAAATGCGAGACCTATCTCATTTCAAATGCTTGTCTCCTCTGGTTACTTAGTTGTTGGCTTGTGTTTCGCGGTCCCTCACGGCAGATCCAGAACCACCAGCCAGTCAGACCTCCTAGCCCTCGCTCCTCCTAATAGACAGTACAATTGTCCTTAACCATTGTTACCCTCTCCCCACGCCCAGTTCTCTGCACCCTCAATCACCGCTTGACCTGCCCGACCGAAACAGCAGAGCATAGCCACCACCAGGCTGACGTGTTGAAAGTGAGGAACAGCAGTGGACGGTAGAAACAGACTGGCAAGGAGTCATCAGAGGGCTGTGGCCCAGACTGTGGCACAAGCTCCTCTACAGCTTCCACAAGCGGCCGCCTCAGTGTGTCCCGTGAGCCATGATGATTGAGGAAAACTGTGGGAGATTGTGGGGTAGCGGAGGGGGAGAACTACATGCAGACCCACCTTGTCGTAATGGTGATTGCAATGGTGCGTGGAACGATGAGCCAGGCTACCCTATTCAGTACCAGGGACTGACCCTGCCTCCTCCAGTGGAGTGACTAACCTACAAAACCTTGCTGTGGAGCCTTGACATGCTTCTTGTTCTGCGGGACAGCAGGCTGTGATATGGCAGGCTGTAGTGACCGTCACTGTGGTGTTTTGCAAAACTGGAGGGCTACAGTGTTTGCCGGAGTGGCCTGTGTGACCTTTAGAGGGTCAGTGACCGTTTTTAGAGGCATGCAGGCCTCACCGGTAACCCTAGGTGAGCGGCTTCCGTCCCCGGGAAGCTCCACCCGCTGTACCTAATGCACACTGTCAACAAAGCGATTTCCTTTGGACTTATCCTATAAGAAAAATACTGGTTGCTAGTCACATCCACTCTTGGTGGTCTAGACCACCCCATCTCTAAACCACTCCACATACACCATGCACTCAAGGGAGGTATAATAGTAAACCCAAGGTCACAATCATGAAAATAAAAATGGATCTATTTATTGATAATTATGCAAAAAGAAATATACACAGTTTCTGAAGTTAAAAACAGTATAAAACAATATTAGGAAAACTTTGTTTGTTGTGGTACTAAATCAAAAACAAGACAACATATAACACACATGTAGTTGGTAATGTTCAAATATGTTATTACCCAACTGATCGATACCTAACATAAAAACACAATGGAGAATGTATACCTACTGGCATAGAGAGTATACATAAAAGACACTACACTTTGTTATTAAAAAATTACACATCCGTAATAAAACTTTTTGTGGAGAAAACTTTTGTTTCCTGATTAGATGAAGGGTAAGACCTTTCTTTGTTTTATTCTCTCCAAATTGCTTGTAGGAGGAAAACTTGGGGAGTAGATAGCTCCGTCCTCCTTAGATGTGTTAGCTTCTGTGGGTAAATTACACATCCGTAATAAAACAATGTGAGGCACTAGAAACCAGATACCACAAAGTGAATTAGTAATCGGTGGTGCCAGCCTTGTGAAGGATTCTGTCATGTAGCGTCGACGCGTTTCGATGGAAGATATTATAGCACCATATCTGTGACTCTCTCGGTCAAGTGATTTTTTGGAGAAAACTTTTGTTTCCCGATTAGATGAAGGGTAAGACCTTTCTTTGTTTTATTCTCTCCAAATTGTTTGTAGGAGGAAAACTTGGGGAGTAGATATCTCTGTCCTCCTTGATGTGTTAGCTTCTGTGGGTAAGAATAGATCTAAGTCTGTTTGCCAGCAGATGGCCTTTGCTCAGGGAAAAAGCCATGTGTTTAAGTTTTCCCTGAAGCTTAATAGGTTTGTGTATGTGTGTATATATATATATATATATATATATATATATATATATATACGTAAAACGCCACTGTCGATGCCTTCCCAAGACACAAGAGACGAAGAGCGGACCCAAGTTTTTTGTGCCAATTTAAAGTGCTTTATTCAGTTGCCCAGCCAGTCCGTCATGACGCGTTTCGACCCCCACTCGGGTCTTGATCACATGACACATTGCTAACGGAAACAGCGGTATTTAAGGAAATGGACAGGAAATGGCTTTCACGTGTGTTGCAACTAAAATAGACATGGAAAACATACTGCAATAAGCCATTACAATAATATCATGATCACCAAAAAAATCCCACAATATATAATATATAAATATAAATACATACAAAATATATAAAATTATTTAAAATCTAAATATATCTAAAATAGGATTTCTCAATGGTTATTCATCAATCTTGTTGTTTTTTTATGTCATAATAATTGTAATTTAATCGCGCAGTCCATACTTTCAATAATGGGTTTCCCAATAGAACTCCCTGACTTGGTCCGCGTTTCTTATTACAGTATATATATATATATATATATATATATATATATATATATATATATATATATATATATATATATATATATATATATATATATATATATATATATATATATATATATATATATATATAATCTACTGGCGGTTGCCAGTAGGTAGTTATAGTTAGGACCTATTTTCCATAGGAAATCCACAACATTCTATTGGGAATTTCTTTGGTGCCGATTGACGAATCTTCGCAAAATTCTCCAAACTTTTGGCCAGCTCCGCTCCGCTCCTACCCTGAAAGTTTTGTGGTGATTCGTCAAGCGGGGGCCGAGAAAAAAGGGGGGTCCCAAAACGCGTTTTCCCCATGCAATTTCCCATAGGATCTGTTGTTGCAGCTACAGCCTGAACTGCTGAACGGAATGACACCAAATTTGGCAAAGAGGTAGTCCTCAGTTCAGACTTGTGCCTTTTGCATATTTGGTGTGAATCTGTTCAGTAGTTCCTGAGAAAATTAGGGTAAAAAAGTTAGCGATATCTATGGCCGGGGAGGATCCGCGGACCCTACCCGCACCGTAAGCGAACCCTCCCCGAATGGAGCGCGCACCCTCCCGATCGCGCGCGGATTGCCAATTGGCTGTCGAGCGTCTCTCTACATTCGCAACCAGGAACTGTTGGCGGCCATTTTCTGCCTCGGTAAAAGCGAGGCTGAAGAAGCAAGGGGAATAAGTGCGTAAAAAATATAAAGGGGGCAGAGTGGAAATACTCTGACCCTCTAGAGGTGCTTAGGGGGTCCCAGAAGGACCCCCTGGGGCCCCCCTTTTTAAAAAAAAAAAAAGCGGCGAAATGCGCTCACGGTGCGCGCATCCCTTCGCGTGTGGGTGCGCGGATCCACGGCAACATTTTTTGAAAAACGATAAGAAATTATTGGTTGTAGAACAACTTTCTACACTGAAAGGTTGGGTGTATATTTTTGTTTTTTAAAGGTATGATTGTTATTGGTTAACAAATACAGATTGTAAGGAACATTATATATGATAAGCTGATATGTTGAAAAGTCAAGCACACTTCCTGTCTTGTGTAGGAACATTGTGTGCTGAACTTGTGACCTGTGAGCTCAGTGCAGTGTTCCATGACCTGTTTCTATGGTAACAGGCAGAAGGCAGATTGGGGGAACGGTTGAAATGTATTTCAGTTGGAAAGGGTTGAAATGTTTAACCAATAGATATGTGTGTTTGCTTTTGAGTTTATGTGCGAAGGATTGTGATTTGATGTTTACATGTATATGTGTGGAAAATGAAAGGGAAACTTTTTCATTCTTTGCTTTTGCGGAGAGGTGCACAGTGCAGAGATTCTGTACAAGAAAATATGGTGAGTGATTGATATACTCCTTAATCTACAAAAGAACTTGAAAGATGAGTTATTTAATTGTGAGGGGATGTATGTAGACTATTTTAATCAGACTAATGTATTTTTCCTGCTAAAGTGTAGGGAGTACTTTTTTTCTCTACAATGTGTGTGCATGTAGAAACCATTCTGTGATAGGCATTTGTGTTTTTCATGTGTTTGTAGACAGATAACTGTGCAGTTTTTAATATCTTGGTAGAATTAGAAACCAGTCATTGTTTATGAATTTGTGAAATGAGTTAGGTTATATTTCTATACTAAAATGTAGTACTACTTCTAGATGAAGAAATGTGTTTTGATATAGTGCAAGGGATAGTGTTGTTTGTCTAGAATCACACAGTGAGTCTGTGTGCATTTGGGAACCACTGTTAGAGAAGCATTTGGTAACATCGTGTATTTGCTGACAGATAACTGTTTTAAAACATGTTATGTTGTCAAGTGTTAGTAGCATTAGAAGACAGTTATGGCTTATGCTTTCATTGAATGAGTCAGGCTTTGAAATAAAAGTGCAGTCCTGAAATATGTTGATTGTGTGCAGTTCCCTTACCACTTGCACTGCAGTGGATGAGTTTTGGTAAACTGATAGGGATAGTGGTGCTTGTCTAGAATCACACTGTGAGTTAGTGTGTATTTGGGATCAGTGTGAGAGAATCATTTGGTAAAATCATGTATTTGCTGACAGATAACTGTTTTAAAATCTGTCATGTTGTGAAGTTTTAGTAGCATTAGAATCCATTCTTTGCTTGTATGTTGATTAAATGAGTCACGCCTTGACACTGATGTGCTGTACTTAAATATGTAGATTGTGTGCAGTCCCCTTACCCCTTCCACAGTAGTGAATGATTTTTGGTAAAGTCCTAGGATAGTGTTGATTGTATAAAATCACACTGTGAGTCTGTGTGCATTTGGGTAAGGATTGTGAGAGAAGCATTTGGTAACATCGTGTATTTGCTGACATATACCTGTTTTAAAACCAGTCTGCAGGGGCCATACCAACTGAATATACATAATCTTAAATATCATAAATAACTTGAGGAGCTATAACTCCAATACACTGTTCCCACAAGCCAATCAATGTAGCTGACATATGCTTTTTCCCTACGCTATCCAACACTTTCCCTACTGTTGCACTCTCTGGAGTGGGAATAGTGATGTTTTAGTAGAATTAGAAGCCAGTCTTTGCTTATGCATTGATAAAATGAGTCAGGGTTTGACACTAAGGTGTAGTACCATGTACTATTCTGTTCACTGTGGCAGAACTGAAAATTTAAAAGTTTTACCTAAGCACTGTCCTAGAAGTAGTCTGATTATTTAGTCAGAATCTAAGTACCAAATAGACTGCTTCAAATGTCTATGCAGTATGCATGTAGTGTTCTAACATACTATACACTTGTCTTTTACACCTTCAATTCCCTAGTCAGTATCCATACACTTCCAGGAAACATCCTGTCACTTCCTTTGCAGTCCTCTAGAGACCCATTCAACAGCATGTACTAATCCATTCACTGTGCCAATACCCAAACACTTATAAATTCACCAAGACACTCTCTTTCCAGTACTCTAATGATTCAGTCACTGCCCAAGTATTCATGCACAGAGCCAGGTCTTTGCAGATGGACTTCTTCAAACCCCTATCCACTATGCATGCAGTCCTCTAAGCACCTACACACTTGTCTTTCACTCCTTCAATTCCCCAGTCAGTATCCGTTCACTTCCAGCAAACACCCTGTCACTCCATTTGCACTCCTCTAGTGACCCATTCAGCATAATGTACTAATCCATTCACTGCGCCACACCCTAATAAATTCACCCAGGCACTCTCCTTGCAGTACACTAATCATTCAGTCAGTACCCAAGTACTCATTCAGTGACCCAGGCCTTAGTATATAGACTGCTTCAAACCGTTATCCACTATACATGCAGTCCTCTAAACACCTACACAATTGTCTTTCTCACCTTCAATTCCCTAGTCAGTATCCATACACTTTCAGGAAATACCCTGTCACTCCCTTTGCAGTCCTCTACTGACCCATTCAGCATCATGTACTAATCCATTCACTGTGCTAAAACCCAAACACTTATAAATTCACCAAGATACTATCTTTGCAGTACTCTAATCATTCAGTCAGTGCCTAAGTATTCATACACTGAGCCAGGCCTTAGCACATGGACTGCTTCAAACCCCTATGCACTATGCATGCAGTCTTCTAACCACCTAGACACTTGTCTTTCACACTTTCAATTTCCTAGTCAGTATCCATACAGTCCAGCACTTGTGACTGCCTTTGCACTCCTCTAGTGACTCATTCAGTACCAAGTACTAATCCATTCCCTGTGCGAAAAGCCTAGCACTAATAAATTCACCTAGGCACTCTCTTTGTTGTAGTCTAATCATTCAGTCAGTACCCAAGTAGTCATGCAGTGAGCCAGGCCTTAGCACATGGACTGCTTTAAATGCCTATGCAGTATTGATGCAGGCCTCTAATCACCTACACAGTTGTCTTTCACACCTTCAATTCTCTAGTTAGTATTCATACTCTTCTAGCAAACACCCTGTCACTCACCCAGTGTGTCTCCTTATAGTACTGTAATCATTTAGTCAGTTAGCATGTAGTCTTTTAGTGAGGTAGGCTTTAGGGCATGAACTGCTTCAAAGTAGTATGCACTGTGCATGTAGTGTTTTAACTATCGTCACACTTGTGGTTCAGGGCTATAGTTTCTTAGTCAGTTTTTATATAAAATGTGTTTGTACAGTAATGGAATAGTATAAATTTGAAAGTTATTAATATACATTTATTTGTGATTCTTTTTTACAGATACAGAATAGGAGTGTTTCTCATCCGTTTCCACTCTTCTCGTGCAAGATTGTTTGGATGAAGGGTCCTTCGGTGTTTCATCATACTTGCCGTGGGAGTATTTCTTGTTAGGATCCCCTCGCAATAGAACTCTTTTGCAAATCTTGCACGTGACCAAGGTGGCATTGATCTTTGTTTGCCCCTCGGGAAAAGTAAAAAATTTCCACACCACTGAAGGAAAACGTTGTCGGCGTGGTGCCTTCTGCAAAAAAAAATCCTCAGATTCGGTAAATATTTTAAAGCGGCAACCATTACAGTTTTTGTAAGTTAAACTTCTAAAATTGTTAGCTGTATACATTTTATATATCTGTGATTTGTTTCTTGTGGTATTTTGTTAAGAATACCATGTTGTTTTTTTTTTTAACAATTTTTTGATTTTGCAGGTCTGTCATCGACATCCGTGGTTCCCACAGGAGTGTTCCGCTTTGTTGTTTTGTATTATGGTTGTTACATTTTGTTTATTAGTTTGTTTATATTTATGTTAATAAAAATATAAAGTTTGAAAATAGTTTAACGTTTATATATTTATTATTATAAAAAATAAAGTTTGAAAAAAAATGTAATAATGTTTTGGGTTGTTCTCTTAAGTGCTGTGTGACTCTTTCTTGTTCTTATTACTGTTATTTGATGGAGTCCACCATGGTGTTAAATTTTGGGGCACTTATCGCTGGAATACTAGTGATATCTGCAGTTTGCACCAACTTCTGAATAGTGTGTTAGATTTTTCTGAACTTTACTTCCGTTAAAGTGCTGATAATGAAATAGAGAGTAGCCGTTCCCGTGCAAAAAGACATGAGGTGCACGTTTGCGATTTATTCTAAATACTAAAATCCTGTATTGTATTGCACTGAGGTATTGGCTGCACTTACAGTGTACACACGAAATCTATTAAGAAATCTCATTGTATTTATATTGATTGGGAATAGTGCGTCAGGTGCTGGATCTTGACGAGATACACTGCTCAGTTCGTATATTGTTCTGCACACGAAAAAAATCACATCACAAATTTCACAGCAATTGCAATGCGAAACAAATTCCGGCGATAAGACACGTTGCACCAGGGATTTTACACCTGCTTTCTGCTGGTGTTAAGCAGGACAACTACCTGCACCATGAAAGGGAACACAGCCAAGAGCCACACCAGAACACCCACAGGTGCCATAGAGTCAATGAGCATGATACAGGGATACCCATGAGGGCCAGAAGACTCATCGCAACAACTCCAGGACCACCAATGCCCCCCAAACCCATATCTTAGTAAATGTGTCCCTGTGGTCATTGTCTTAGCACGATAGGCACGAGTCCTGCAACATCATAGTGTGCTGTCACCTCAGCGTTGGCAGTGAGCCTGGATGTGTAGCTACGTACGTATCCTCCTGCATGCACAACTGGCGTGTGCTGGTCTGGGGTTCACAGGTCAGTGCAGGGGTGTGCCTATCCGGCAAGGGGAACGGGTTGTCTCGGACATGTCCGTGTACAGGAAGTGCGGTAAGTGTGTCTCTGTGTTCTGGTGTGGCCTGTTGCAAGAGCTGCAGCAGTCTAAGTTGTAAAGTGGCATGCACCACCTCCAAACGGCACTGTGATGTTGTAGTTGGAATGTAGCAGGACATGCGCAAATAGGCATTACAATGGCGTGCCGTACGAGTGCACGAGATACAACAGCTCACCGTACAAAAGTGTGGGGGCTCGAGGGAGGGAGGAGCAGCCGTTTGGCAACATAACACACAGTGAACTCGACCGTGTGCCACATGCTGGGCATCTCATCCATGATGACCACGGTCGCAGACATCCCACAACACCAACGACTGGCCTTTGTACACATCCTGTATGAATGCAGCGTGGTTTTCACTTCTATGCTCGTTCAGTGGTGTGATGTTGGCGGGTTGTGTGACTTGTGCTCCTTGTTGGTGTGTTTCATTTTGGACATTGTTAGTCTATATGTGTGTTGTACTTAATTCTGCATGTGTGCCATTCTGCCCATCTCCCACCCTCCCCCACTCCCTGCTTCTTCTTCTTCCTAGTGCTGTTGTGCCTATAATTTTGTTGCTGCACACATAAATACATGTACATTTAATTTTCCATATGAACCGTTTTTTTAATATTCAACAACACATAGAAGTCAGAAGTGCAACGTATTCTATCAACACACTTTCTAGAACATTCTACAACACGTGCAGGTTAAAAGTTCATCAATTTTTTAAAACTTAACGATATTTTTTTGTAACATTTTCTTGAATATTTAACGACACGTGCAGGCTAAAAATTGATGATTGTTTTAAGTTCCAACAGTGCCTTCCAAATGCAAGTAGCAGGTGTGGTTGATCTGAGCAAATTTTATCCTATGATATGTACTCCACGTTGAAACTGCTTTGTCTTAACCAATCACAAAGATGCTTTTCCACAAAACTAATGTGCACCCTACTTTTAAAAAAGAATGCTTTTCATGATATCTTTAGAGATAAGTTATAGATAGGAATTAGCATTTAAAAAACCTTTGAAATTCACTGAAAAAAACATAGGTTTCAGGGGCGTTATAGTTAGGAATTGGCATTTAAAAAAACCTTAGAAATTCACTGAAAAAACCATAGGTTTCAGGGGCGTTATAGTTGGACATTTCCCTCGTACAAAACCCTAGAAATTCCCCTGTTATAGTTAGTTCAGCTGACTATAACTCGCGCCCCCGCAATGCACTGCTGATGACGTCACATATTACATCACTCATGACATGGTCAGTGACATCACTGATGACATCACACACACATACATACATATACATACACATACATGTTCCATAGTTGAGCAGCTCTGACCTGGAAAGCTTTGCCTCCCTGTTGTGTCTTTTTTAAAGGGGGCACATATACCAGGCTGGCATCAGATGACCTCAGCTTTCGAGTTGGCCTGTAGGGTTTGCCTTTTACTTGTACAGCCTTGGGTCCTGTGCCATGTAATGTTTTATGCCGTATACAGAGGGCTTTGAATATGCACCGCTTTTTTACTGGGAGCCGGTGGAGTTCCTGCAGCGTTCTGGTAGCGAAATACCTTCTTCCTTTGTTTAGCACTAGCTTGGCAGCCAGCCCCTGAATCATTTGAAGCCAATTGGCAGATATTCTGGACATTTTAGATTTAAGGAGTTGCAACAGTCCAGTCTGCGCAATACACTGGCCTGTACCACTGGGGGTCCGCAAATGTTTATAAACGTAAGTAATAATATCTAAAGATTAAATCGAATATACACATAAAAAGGCAATGTTGAACATTTCATGTTTTCAAATGGTCTTTAAACGTGAAAAAAATTGAAATTGGAAATTAAACACTAAATTGCTATTATCTTAATTCTTGCAACAAATTTAATCTAGTAGGGAATTTTGGGGGTGCAGCACAAGTACATCAAATGGAATCTAGTATTAAACTTTTGGAGCCCTCAATTGAAGCAACAATAACAGGGCATACATTAGGAGCAAAAATGAGATATTCTAGCGTTTAGCAGATCTCATTGTCTTTTTGAAATAAAACTACATTTTGAAAAACTCTCATTCTGAAAATCTTCCCCGTGGCAAGTATCCCATTAAATTGAAAAGTTCGATTTTCACATATTTTTGGTTTGTGAATTAAATAAAATATTCCATAATTTGTGTATTTGTTTGATCTATATTTGTATTGTTTATGCAATGTTTAATTCACATAACTTGCTTAGACGGTGGACCCTGGCTTCCAGTAGTGATTCACTGGATGTCCACGTTAGTCGAAAGGTTAAGAACCACTGAACTGGAAACGAAAAAAAAAAAAAAAGCCAAGTACAATTCAACTACAGCAGAAATGAAAGACTAGATTACTAAATTCTGCTGGCCACTCACAACTTGACTAAACAGTTTTGGCTAAACTCATCTGTTCATAAATTGTTACAGGTGTGAAATAAGTTGCTAAAAACCTGCTGTTCGGACAGATAGCTTGTAGCAGCTGGGAGGCGAATCATGCTGTTATTTTACACGAAAATGACAATTCACCTGGGATGAGAAACTTAACACTAGTTTGTTCATAATGTTGACAACATTTGAGCATGCACAAGTAAATGACTTTGGAAAGCCTGTGTGAGGGGGGCGCGCAGATGGGTGGGGGGGGGGGGGGGGGTTGGGAGCAGAGGAGGAGATGTTCCAAGTGCCGACGCTCAGCAAAATGAAGATTGACAAATCGAGGAGATGAGAGGGGTGGGTGCAGATACAACAAACGTAGCATCATCACACATTTTGATAGTGTTGTAAGGGGTCATGTTGACACCCAAAATCATCAAGAATGGAGAGAGTTTGACAGTAGGGAAATAAGTAAAATTATGTAGTGAATCATACTGGATGGTGGCCAGTAATTCTGTGTATTATTAGTGATTGCATAATGGATGTCTAGACACCGAAACAGATTTGTTTTGGGCAATATGTGAAACGACCTGTGTGCTGAAGGGCAATAGCCTGCCGTAGCAGGCTATACCGGCTATTAAAGGCCTGCTTCCGCGTTAAAGGCCCGAGCCAAAGGTTATAAGGCTATTAGAACATTCTGCCCTCTAGTGGCAGAATGTTCTAATAAATAAAACAAAGGCCTCTCGAAGCTCGAGGGGATTTAAATCCCCTTGAGCTCCGAGAGGACTTTGTAAAACAACGGAATATTGCTCTGCGGGCCTTTACCGCCCGTAGAAGCAGGGAGCGCTCCATTGTCTTCAATGGAGCTCCCAACATTCCAATGTTCTAATTTACAATACATCACCTCCAAATATGTATATTGTCAGAGATTTCTGCTAGTACAGGAAAGAAAGAAACAATGTAACATAATAAAGCTGAGTAAGACACATGGCAAAAGGGAAACGGTCTTGAATCTCCTAAAACCTCCTAAAACTAACTCGGATGAACATCAAACAGCTGCCTATATAATTGTGTTAATCATAAGCATTATACCTTGAAACATTTAATTAAACACACGGCTAAATTGCTCCTCATTTCGCGTTCACCGACGCCTTATATAGGAAAGGAGACACACAATGTAAACTCTGGTGAGAGGCAATGCTCCAGAATCAGGGCTGATGGTTTATGTTACCGTGTCACTACATGCAAGGATGGCCTCAAGATTGAGATATTTTCCTCATATCAGTCGTAGTCCACGTGAGAACAAAGCACCATGATGGTTATTAAAATAGCACATTTTAAGAGAATGGGAAACCATACGAACATACGTTCTGCTTGGTCAGAAAACATAATAGGCTTTGTCAATGTTAGTATTTTTTAGCCATGTAGCCCAAGAACACAAAATTTAAGCAGGGAAGCCATGATTCATCTTGTTTTCTGGGTCTGCCCCTTTATTTTTGTCTATTTTCTATTTAGTACACAGCACGTCAAGGCAGCTGTAAAGACACTTTAACATACTTCATGTAAAAAATAACTAACGTTTCTTTGTAAGGGAGCTAAGGAAGTTCTAAATGCAAGACAGCTGAGGTGCACACTAGTTTTCTCATGTCAGTGATATTTATGTTGCAGATTTACAAATGAAAAGGGTATCCACTTTTTTTTTTTTAAAGATGCGTGAAACAGTATCCATCTATTTTAGACAAAACATTTTAACGCCTGTAATCATCATTAATGAAGAAAAAGCTTACATGGGAACAATCACGGTACTGGGGTGCTGTTGTATCTCCTGCACATATAAAATCCGACAGGGTAGCGTTCAGATGTGAGGGCGATCTGGCTGAGGTTAGAATGGGGCAGGTGGGAGGGGGAAGAGGCAACAGGAGACAGAGCGACTGAAAACATGAACACTTGTGTGGAGTGCTCAAACACAACGGTTAGGCAAGAGAAACAGAACATTTGGTCCCAATTAAAACTGGCATACACCCGCACATTGTTCCAACATGGACAGTGTGGGCGCTGGAATGCTGGAGTATTTCCTGCATTTATAAACACAGATAAGGCAGCAACATTAATGCATACACGCTTACATTGGAACAATCCGGGAACTGGAATGCTGGGATTGGGCAAGTGGGAGGAGGAAAGAGGCAACAAGAGACGGAAGAAGGATTGACTAACAACACGAGCGCTCGAGTGGAGTGCTCAAACACAAAGACAAAAGTAGGTCCTAAAACGGGACCACTGGATGTACACATGTACTTGGTCCATGCTCTGGGGGAGGGCTAAACAAAATAAGAGGCATGACGCATGCTGCCATGGACAAACAAGGACAAAAGATAGGAGAGTGATGGAGTGAGCAAATGGTAAGCCTAAGGGTGGGCTGAAGCCTACAGATTGAAAACAGGTCTCTTCAAGACGGAGCATGCGCTATCTAGCCGAGGCCTAAAAAGAAGTCATCCTGGGCTGTATTCGTAGAGGATGCAAGTAAACCACAACTCAAGTAAGCGATTAAGACTACAAGTAAAAATATAATTTAAATGAACATGAAGGGTCAGATTATGACTTTGGCGGTGCAGCGCCAGGTCCGCTCCGCTGCCGCATCACCAAAGCCGTGGTCAGTCCGCACGCCAGATTAGGAGATTCCTTCTGTCTGGCAGGCTTTTTTTGGCGTTCCCACAGTGATGCTGTTAAAAATGGACACTGCAATGGGAATGCAAAAAACAGTTCCTGCACGGCATGGGCTAAAAAGTCCATGACGTGTAGGTACTGGTGTTCATACACAAAGGGGGGGCACATGTTGTTCCACCCTGTGTGCATCCACAGGGCACAGAGGCACGGCCCCCTTGGTTTCCTCTCCACCAGGGTTTTCATGGAGGAGGAACCACCATGAAAACCCTGGCAGAGAGGAAACTCCTATTATGCTTGGCAGGACAGCGGCGGTTCCGCCAAGCATACTGATGCCTCTGCACCGCCGCAACATTCCAAGGTTCCCTGGCGGCTGTGGCAGAGCGGTGGGGGTACGACCGCCCAAATCAAAATAGGGTGGACGGGAGACCGCCACCGCAGCACCTCCACGAGTCTGGCGGCTTGTAATCGTTATTAATTGGATATATCAAAACAATACCCTTTCAGGCATAGAGTGACACATACATTTTGCAAAAAAGAATCTGAGAACTCTGGGTATTTCTCAAGTTTAAGTGGAAAGCAGCTCCTGTAAAGAGCACCCTTAACACCAGCGACACTCTAGGTCTGCTCACCTCAAATGTCTGCTTATCTATCAAAGTTTTTAAGCATACAATTAGCACAGTGCCATCCACGCAGAGATAGAAAGTCTTTTGCCATTACCACTGCAAAGTCTTTAAGCATAGGACTAGCACAGTGCTATGCATGCCGAACTGTAAAAGTACAAAAGCCTTTTACCACTCCACGCACAGTATTACAGCTTTGAATTGGTAAAATACCAACCAAGTCAACCTGAAATTCAAAGCTGTAAGTCTGTTCGAGTATATAATTAGCCCAGTGTTAGATCTGTCAGGGTTAGGCTCTTCGTCTCCCAAAGTTTTGCCTTCTCCCCTCCTGTTTTCTTGAATTTGTTTTTGTTGGCCTTAGGACTATGTGCACATTACCACTGCTAAATAGTGCTAAAGTGCTTGAGCTCACTCCTAAAACATGGTAAAATTGTCTTACACCTGTTTCGCCTATTTCATTTATTTATGTCTCCCAGTAAATTAAATGCCACTAGTATGCCTGCAGCATTTGTGCGACCCCCTTACGTAGCCCTTTAAAACAAGTCTCAGGCCTGCCATTGTATCCTGTGTGCAATTTAAACAACCAATGCGACTAGGTAAAAAAAAAAAAAACATTAACCAAGCCTAAAGATCCCTTTTAGGTCGAGTCTGAGCCAATGCACATGCGCTGCTCTGCAGGGCTTTTTGTAAACACTCTAAACTATTCTGTGTGGGTCTGACTCCCCCCCCCACGCATTGGGTTGGTTGTTGCCTGTGTCCTTTTCTTATCATAGCCTGCAAATGGCTAAAGTAGGGTGCATGTCCCACCTCTTTTGCAAAGGTTCACTCTCGCAGAGCGGCAGCTGCAGTGCCTCCTTGTCTCCCATGCACCACTCCCCCTTGCCTCTTTGTGCCTGCCCCCACTACTCCCATTGAGCTGCTTGTTACTGTAAAGTGCTCTAGCACTTTTGGGTAGAGACCGCGATTTACAACACTGCATAAAAAAATTTAAAAAACAATAGATCGACAAAACCCCATAGGAGAGGCCCTTCCTCGCGAAGCATCGCTGTTCCATACTGGAGTTTCTCCCGGCACCTCGTACTCTGTCTGCCTCTTGTTAATCAATGAGCCTGTGGGCCCGGGCATAAAAACGCCTGGGCCTGTGCCACTTTAAGAAGAATCCTTGGGGCGAAGCCTGGCTCCCTGCCTCCTCTTCCTTGGCTCCCACAGGGGCGTGCCCATCTCTGGCCCAACCTGCCCTCACTGGGTGTATTTGCAGCACGTGTGGTCGCCAGACTGAACCGGCCTGTTCTTGCTGCCTTTCTTCGGTGAGTGCTCAGCTCTCTCCGGACTCACCGACACGCAGGGTAAGGCTTGTTTTCTGTAAACATCTCTGAAAAGGAACCCATTCCCCTCCTAACAAGGTGCCTAGTCTTGCGTGTCGTTTATTTTTGTGCTGTTTGCGTGCCTTAGTTATATGTTTTTGTCATTTGTTGCTGGGACTTCTGGTAAGTTGAATGACGTACGGAAGCATCATCGCTTTCTCTGGATTTTCAATATTCATCGGATGCGAGGTGGTGAAGTTCACAGTTGTATATGTTGTTGTGTCCTGAGTTTGTGGTGTGGAGCCCAAGATGCGGCATAAGGGGAGCTAGAAGGCGCGGTAGAAAACCTTTTGTTCATGGCTTACAGCTCCTCGGTATGTCTCCTGCTGCCGCCACGGCTCTGCACAGTCTGTAGTTCCTTCCAGCTCGCTCTTTCCTCCTAATTCCATTGCCCTCTAGGAGTTACTGCTATGCCTTCCCCCTATGCCCGGCATTGTAGTTCCTTAGTCTTTCATGATTTTTAGGTCTCGCTGAGCCCCAGCGCTTGCGCTGGCTCGAAGAGACATTTTGTATGTGGGATTTTCAAAGTGCTGCTGGCTGGCCTAACGCTTGCGTTCACGCGATCGTGCACGTGCGCAGCCGGCCGCCAGCAGCACTTTGAAAACTCGTGTGCGTCATCGCGATCACTTTCGCTTTCAGAGCGATCGCGATGACGCACGCGCACACACAACTCCCGCTTCTCCCCCTCCCCCACCACATATTGCGTCTCCGGCCGATTGCGCGCGGCCAACGCTTGTTCTTGTTTTTTGACAGAAGCAGCATTATGTAACTCGATTTGCTATTTCTTTAACACAACTTTAAGGATGGATCGGAATTTCTATGTTGAACTTTCAGTTAAATGCTTACAATGGTTTGTAATTATTAAGTCTGGTTTTACAGGCTCCGGTGTTTTTTGTGGTAATCCCGTACCCACAAATACTGATACCGCCACTTGTGGGGTTTACTGGGTGGAGATTTAAATCCATGTCAGAATGCTGCACTCAGTGACGGCACACTTAAAATCAGAATGCATACAAGCAAAAGCGAGTTTCAATCATACTATTAAAGTTACATGCCTCAATCGGAATGCAGCCAAACTTCGTCGTAAAACTAGGATGGCACTGTTAAAAACACACTGCAACACAACCAGGCTACCTAGTTTTTCAAGCCACAAGTGTCAATAGCATATTTACTGTACATATATTGGAGAAATCTAATTTCCACCATATCATTTCTTTGCTACCATTAACCCCGCAAGACAAGCCATCGGCGCATGGCCACAGAAATAACATCAACTATTTTTACTGGCAAGTACTAACAATTCGGTGAGACTCAATATGGCCATGCTGGTAAAAATCGCTTTAAATCCAGCTCCCCGGTATTCTTGTACTTATGGAAAGGGTTGTGCGCATGCTACTCAGGGTGCCCAGTGTTCACGGTGTGAAGTGTACCTAAAGTCCTTGTACACCCAGATTAAGGTAACATGATCTAATTCGCGGTCCCCAATACCTGTTTTTCTTTATTGTGGGCGCTTATCTCTCCTTGCGGTTTCGCCTTCTGGTATGCCGTGCCAGAAGATGTGGACTCATTCAGTCTTCTGTCTGGTTTGGCTTTGACTTCATATTTCCGTTTTTCCGCGTACCGCCCGATCCATGGCCGGAAGTTCTTGTCCTTTTTCGATGGTGCCGGACTTCCTGTATCTATGTTGTCTTGCTGATATTAGCATTGTGCCTGTGCTCTGTTCTCGGCGGCTATTTTATTTTCATGTGTGTCATCTCGTTTTATTCCATATTCTTCTGCAGTACTGTTCTAAATTAACTTCCCGTGATTTCCGCTTCTATTACTGTCTTTATTTTTATGTTGATGTCGAAATTGGGCTAAAATAAATCTGGGTTCTAAGCTTTTTGGAGGGTAGGGTGTTAAACCGGAGCACTCTGGTTTGTAAACTTTGTGGTACAGCTCCCGACTGTGCAGTTGAGTGTCTTTAGTTGGTCTTATGTAAACAAAAGCACACGCACCCTTGTAGAGTGTTTAAACACAATTACAACAAGCATTTGCAATGCAATAGGTCTCGCATTTACGCGAGTTTGAGCTATTGCCACTGTAAATGACAATGCCTTTTATTTCTGTTTTGGATTTCAAAACATAAATAAAAGGCATTGTCATTTACATTGCCAGTAGCTTAAACTCGCATAAATGCGAGACCTATTGCATTGCAAATGCTTGTTACATATGGCAATGGCTATTTATGTTTGATTTCTTCCACCGCTCGTTTCCTTCTTTCCCTTTCAGATTATCTGTACCGGCCCATTTAAAGCACTGATCTCACCTTTTCCTGATAATTGAAGGGTCTCGGCCCTAGGCCCGGATGCAGCCAAATTAGTTTATCTCTCGCCTTAGCTGGTAAAACCCCTTTGTTGCTTTGGCGGCATGCTGCATGGGAAATGTGTATAGTGCTGCTCGTGGTTTAAGCACTTAATTGGTAAACTCGACATTTGATCGTTTCGTGGGCAATATATAGGACTACAGACGTGTAAACTTGAATACAGGGAATTCCTTTCTTTTGAACTATGGGGTTAGATCCAAGGCCACTGGAAGAATGCGCCAGCAGGCTTGAGCCAAATTATGCGGCAGGGTTGAGTAAATTATGCGGAAAGAAAAGGTAAATGATGGAGCACATAAGTATTACTAATTATGCCATTTTTACACTTGTCAACATGGTCTTGGCATTGGTTGCACCTTATAAGTACCAATTTAAAACCGATATATAGTAATAAGCAACAGAAAGGTTACCAGTCAAGTTTTGTAAAGAGCCTTCCACTGCACGGAAACAAGTCACTGTGTTTTGGTAACTTTTGAACCTTTTGGCCTAGAAGCAATGTTTTAATTATTTTTGCTAAAATCTGCAAATTATGCAGCAGATTATGGATTATGTGGCAAATCTATAATTATGTGAAAAACAACTGGACTGTACGGTCGCATAACTCCAGTGGCCCTGGTTTTAATGGACAGAAAGAACAAACTTCAAGTTTGTGATGTCACTTAGAACCCTCAAGGTGAAAACATACCTTGTACTCATTACCCCTCTATAATTTTATGTTATGTATGGCATCTACCCACAATTTTCCCCTGCTCAAGTGAATAGTGCTATAGAGGAGTCATAGCCGAGTCATGCGGGGATAATGTACTGCATTGCTAAACACTTATAAGGTCCAAAAGGCCAGACCTATTGGCTATGCCAATGCTTGTTAATACATATAACTCACTGCTAAGGTAGAACCTAAACAGCCCAGAGGGCAGGATGCATTTTATTTAAAAAGTTGGACATGTACTTTTACATTTATTTCCTGGTAGTAAAAAACGAACACATTTGTTTTGGACTACTGTAACGCCTGCTACTCCTTTAGGATAACATTTGGTTACCTTATTACATTTAATAAGGGATAACGTTTGGTTGGGAACAGATGGAGATATCATGTTTGGTATCTAAAGAAGGGCAATTTAAAATCCTCGTTAATGGTAAAGTCTGATTCTAAGTCAGAATTCTGAAAATGCCATGTTTAGAAAGTTGGCATTATCTTGTCCCAAACATTTGGTGCCTGCAGCCTGTATCCGGGTTAACGTGGCCAGTTGAGGTTGGCCTTTGTGTATTCCCCCCAGACTGTAACACAAAGGGGAACTGGGCGTTGGCAGGTTGGGCCATCCTGACAGAATGGGAGGGGCAAGGCTGTGCACAGCCCCATTTACATTTCAAAGAAGCTACCTCAGCACACACACACAGAAAGGACTTCACAGTAGCCTGCTGTCACCCCAGACATCCTGGACCCAGAGCAGGGAGGAATACAATACCAGAAACATCACTGGGGAAAACCTCAAGATGTTTCTTCCTCTTCAAAGCAGGTACTATGTATAAAAATAGGACCCTCAGACGCAACATTCAGTTCACTCCTGGAACTGCGGAGGACTCCCAGAGGACTACCCTGCTGTCTGAGGCCTACTGTGTACTTCAGAGGACTGCCCTGCTGCTCCAAGAGGACTGCCCTGCTGACTGGAGCCCGCCTTGTGCACCACGAGGACTGTCCTGCTGCTGGGGACCTGCTTTTCTGCTTGAACCCACGACCACCAGGTTCACTCCAAGGGCTATTTTGCTGGCCTGCTGTTCAGAGCTACAGGGAAACAAAAAGCTCCAACAACTTTCAAAGTGCACCTTGACCCAGCCTGAAGTGAGTGCTTACCTTCCAAGTGGTAGCCTCCAGTCCCGGACCTTAGAAGTGGTGCTAAAGGTGCCCAACCAGCCAAGATCCAAAACTTGGGACTTAAAACATTTCAGCCAAAAAGAGCTCTAAGAACCGAGAGGGGACAGAGCTTCTTACTCGCTGATTTGCCCAAGGTGCATCACATGTCGACTGGAATTTGCAGTAGCTCCTGCTACATTCTTCGCCACAGCAGCAAATCCTGTTCAGCAGCTCCTTTCTGGAAGGGTATCCGGCCTCCTCAAGCCCTTGTCCGATACAGCTTGCAGCTTCGTCCCATTTGAGATCTTAAACTTCCATAAAAAGAGACTACATCCGTGCAAACAAATCTCCACCATGACTTCATCCAACGGCTCCCCGTTGGACACCGCCGGCTGCCTTGCCCCACTTCTCAGGCATTTTTCTTTGAAATGTCTTCCAAGTCTGGAGGTAAGCAGTAATCCTGCTGGAGGTCCAAGACGTTCCATAGGGCCTGTGGGTGGGTTAGAGGGAGCTGGAAGCATACTAAAGATATGCAGCAGGACCTCTTTGGAGCCCTAAATCTGCTGCAGGGTCACGGCGATCCAGGACACTCAGGCATGTCGGGACCAACATAGGGATTGAGTCAATGGATGGTGATCTACACGAGTACAACTTAAATCTTCACACCCTTGTGCCATCTCTTTGGAGTCAGAGTGGTTGGGCTGGTTCAAGTCACACTGCACTTTTTTATGCTTGCGCTTGAACGTTGACTTACCTGAAGTTTTTAAGCAGTAAGTGGAGCATCACGAGAGCAACCCCATAACTGAGATAGGGCCCATGACTTGGAGCTGAAGCACTGCTACAAAAACTCTGCAGATCCAGTCCAGAGCCTCAGAGATTCTCAAAGGTGAGGAATATGTGGTTGGAAGTATCCATCAGAAAACCTGTTCATCGGACATGCTTATAGAAAAGTTACAAATACTACTTTATAAAAAAATGTGTATCTTTTTAGTAAAGAGAAGATTAGACAATCCACATACATGAGTAATTGCAATATAGTGGTGGTACATTGCGGACGGCAATCATAAGAGTATATGTTCAAACATTACATTTAAATCATGACTCCCCAATAGCAGATCTATTAAGTCCTCGCCTCTTCTGACTTGAGGGGGCGAGCATAACCCCCCCTACATTCATTCCATTTCTCCCACACCTGTATCCACTTAGTGGGGCATCCCCTGGATTCATATATGGCCTTCTCTGTCACCATACACCAATCCATATCCTTCCCCCATTCATCAAACGTTGGTGGGCGACATGCCTTCCATTTCCTTGCTAGGTTTCATTTTGCAATTATCAGCCCCAGAGTCACCCATATCCATTATTTAGCCGTCAAATTTGTTGGGCTCCAGACATTCAGGAGACTTAATTTGAAATTACAATCTATACTTTTTCCCAGTACTCTTTCCATGCACCCTGCCACTGCTAGCCAGTATCTCTGGATAATTATACACTCCCAGAGCAAATGTATGAAGGTGCCCTCCTGCCCACAGTTCGTAGAGCACCCCGCCTCGGTGTCGTATGCCATTTTTACCAGCATTGGACCAGCGAGGTATATTCTATGAGTATCTTTAATTGTACTAGTCTGAGCCGTGAGGAAACGGCTCCCTCTTTAGGAGAGGCCAGAGCTTCGAGCCACTCGTTGTCGTCAAGCCCAGCAACGTCATAGTCCCATTTTGTTCGAAGCTGGAGTAGAGGGTCTGCCATGTTGTTGATTAGCTTTTTATATACGAGTGAAATGGCTTTTTCCGGGAGATCGCTATTTAAGACCCTATTCTCAAGCAGGAAGAATTCTGGTGGTGTCTCCCCCTTTGTTATCACAGCTAGTAAGGCGTTTTGAATCTGCAGGAATCTGAAGTATTCAGTACCCGCTAATTCGTATTCCAACTGCAGTTGGGCAAAGGGAATCACTTCACCCTCCTTCCATAAGTCTACCACTCTCAATATACCCATTAGGTCCCAACGGTCAAACCCCCGGGTGTGTCTCAACAGGCCAAGCTGGCCAGTGTACCAAAGTGGTGTGGCCTGCGTGATCTTGCCCTCCCAGCCCATGGTCTTTGTAGCTGCCCCCCACACTTGGGCTGCATGCCCCCTGGGCCCTGTCAGTTTAATCTTTGCTGGGTTTAAATATAGTGCCGCTGCGAAGCTACCCACCGGCAAGAACCATCTATCCATTTGGAATCCTGGGTCTCCCTGTGTCCTATATGTACATTGATTTATCGCAGCGAGCTGCGTCACCCAGTAATATTTTTTAATGTCTGGGAGGCTAATTTCCCCCATTGTACCACCCAAATGTGAACTTCTGAGTGGTGATCCTCGGTGGTTTACCGTCCCACAAAAGTTCTCGGAGGACACTATTAATATCTTTGAAGTACCCAGACCCAACCAAGTGCGGCGTATTTTGTAAGACTTACAAGAATCGCGGGAGGGACATCATTTTAAAGAGGGCCGCACTCCCCAATAGCGACAGAGGGAGTGATCTCCAATGGAGGACATCACTCTTAAGTCGCTGTAGTGGGGGCAGAAGGTTGTGCTCGTAGAAACATGACAGGTCTTTGGAGACCCGGATCCCCAAGTATTTCAAATCTTCCCTTGCCTCTGTGATACTGAAATCCCAAGGTAGTGAAGGCGGCACTCCACTTAAGACAGAGTACTGACTTGCACCAATTAATTGTATATTCAGCAAAGCTGCCTAACACGATGAAGATGTGCAATATCCTATTCAGAGAGGCCGTTGGCAATTCTAAGTATAACAAGATGTCATCAGCGTATAATGAAATACGGTCTTCCCAGCCTTCAGTCCATCGAAGGCCCCTGACAACGGGGTCTTTTCGTATCCACATCGCCAGCAGTTAGAGTGTCAGGGCAAAAAGCAGAGGGGATAGGGGGCAGCCCTGTCTAGTACCTCTACTGAGAGTGAAGGTGCAGTATTTCCAATTGTTGGACACTAGTTGGTCCAGCGGTTCTCTATACATGAGTCAGACCCACCCAATATATTCCTGGCCCAACCCCAGTTTCCTTAACACTGCAAACATGTAGGGCCATCCGATTGTGTCGAATGCCATGGCCCAGTCAAGAGAGACCATCACCGCATCCTCACTTATCGTACTGGCTCGGCTTAGCACTCCATGCAACCTTCACAAATTAAGAGAGGTGTTTCTAGCTGGCATAAAGCCTGATTGGTCCGGGTGGACTAATTTTGTAATGACCCGCAAAAAGCGGGTAGCCAAGACTTTCGCCAATATCTTGGCTTCCGCGTTAAGCAACGATATTGGCCTATAGGAGGAGCACCTGTTTTTCAGCTTACCCTCCTTATGGATGACCACGATCGTTGCATTCTCTGATCTATGGGAAGCAGTCCCACTTCCCTACTCTCCTTGAACATTTTAGTTAGGTGGGGTGCGGTTTTACTCAAGGTTAGCTTACACAATTCAATGGGCAAGCCGTTGGTACCTGTTGCTTTACCCCAGCGCAGTTCCTGTATGGCCTTTTCTACCTCTACACTAGTTAAGTCCTGAGCCAGGTCAGCGCCCTATCCCTCAGTGAGCAGCGGCAGTGAAATATCCAGCAGAAAGGAGATTGCCTCCTCTTCAGTGTATGGCGTCTCAGACGCGTAAATGGTTTGATAGTATTGGCCAAAGGCATCTGCGATCTCCTGCGGTTCAGTGAACTTCTATTTCTACCACCACTCTATTTGCTTGATCTCTGCGATCTAGCCCGACCGGCAATTTCCCAGCCTTGTCCCCTACAGCATTTATCCTACACAGTGTTGCTCTATAATGTGCCTTGGCTACGTCATTGGCCAAGCCAGTGTATTCTTTAGTTTTCAAATACAATGACTGCTTTACCTCTTCAGAGTCATCATTTCTAAGACGTCTCTCCAGCTGTAATAGGTCTTCTTCTAGGCAGACTATTCCTGCTTGCTTCCCTTTTTTTGACCCCACTATTTGAGCCATAGCTACACCACGGATTACAACTTGGTAGGTCTCCCACAGTGTCTGAGCTGAGTCTACTGAGCCCTCGTTCTCTTGGAAGTATAGTTCTGTGTCCCGCTCGATTTTGTCTCTTATTTGGGGGAGCTTAAGATACCATGGGTTGACAGGAGCTGCTCTGCCGGGTCTGGGCTCTCCCAACTCTAGTCGGCACCAGATGGGCGAGTGAACGGATATACCCCTGGCCAGGTGGGTCACTTCCTTGATTGTATGCATTTGGCTCTCCAGCGTTACTATATAGTCTATTCTGGACATACTTTGATGCCCCCCCCTCCGAGTAGAAAGTGTACTGCCGTTCCTCTGGATGAAGCCTCCTCCACACATCTACTAGACCCATTGCTCCCAGGAAACTGTGAATTTACATTCGGGAGGGAGGCAAGTCTCTGGGGTCAGCGATCTAAGGAGTCCGAGACAATGGAATTGAAATCTCCACCAATCACTAGTCTTCCCTCCGGCAAGTCAAGAAGGAGACTCCCAAGATCCTTAAATGTCTGGATTTGGAGACACAGGGGTACGTTGGCTGAGACTAGGTTTAACTTGCGACCCTCCCACATCCCTGGTTATCTGTCCAGGTACTCTATGTGCTCTGTCGACCGTGAAGAATTTTGACAGTCTGGTTGGTTTCAGGAAGGTCGTGACTAGGTCCTCCACAAACAAGTCTGTTGCCTGCTTCTCTGCCCGTTCTGGGACCCCCAGTATGCGAACATTATTGCGCAGTGAGCACCCTTCATACTCATCCAGCTGGGCCTCCTGCCTCTCGCTCAGGGTCTGCAGATCATCCACCCTCCGTTGAAGGGCAGTCATATCTGTGACGAGGGAGCCCACGGTCGACTCAACATCTTTGAGCCTGGTATTCATTGAACGCATGCCTGCTCTAATTAAGGAGATTTCTGATGACACAGTCTATCCGGGATTCTAGTGACGTTCTCACTGCCGTGATAGCCATCAGGATATCTTGCAGTGTCATCTCTTTTGCCCCGTCGACTTCCTGTTGTTTCTCTGGGGGTATCTTCTCCTCCCTTTTGAGTGGTACCGGAGCCCTTGTCCCACGCATATTTTTCCAGCTTGGCCTGCATAGAGGCCTTGGCGTTGCGGCCACCAGCTATATCTGAGCAATGTAGGCCTTAGTACCCGAGAATGGAAATCAGCCGGGTAGTACTTCTATAGTGTTGGGTAGGTTGTGCTGGATTATACCCACTTTCCAGGACGACCTTGATGTCTATTTTGGCCGCTGTCACTTGCGTAATGCCCTGTGGTCAGTCATCCAATACTGCGCATGCGATTTCCTTTTGACTGTAGCGCCTGGTGATCTTCAGGCCGCAAATCACTGGCTAGCACTGGGTCTTTGGTATGAATGAGAGCGCTCTTTCGGAGCCACTGGCTATCCCCGGGTTTACAGGCTGGTGCGGTGGCTGCAGGACAGGCAAGCCCACGTTTTGTTGTTCGCTCCTGGCCCTCTTCCAGTCAGGGATGACAAGGCTTCTCTCCGTTACTGTGGGGGGGGGGGGGGGAATGGCACCAAGTCGACACGCACTGCCGAGGCGGCACCAGTAAAGTCAGACAGCAAGGAGCCCCCCCCCCCCCATCCCGACTGTTCTCTTGTTACAGTAGGCAGCTCGTTAGTGTCCGTATACGATCGGGCCACCCTGTCCAGCACTCAACACACTTCTCCAGTCATGGTGTAGTTTTCAACCTCTAGCACTTTATTCAGGGGATTGTCTCTGTGAGCCCTCAGTGTCCAGCCGGGCGCTTCTGGCTACAATATGGTGAATGAGGCCCTTGCCGCCTCCGGGGAGATTGGAAGAGGAGTGTGGGGGCCCACGGTCGATGCCCTCTATTTGTTGCCTCTCAACCTGCAGGCTCAGGGGCAGGTATAGCCAGCATCAGATCTCTTGTCCCCCCCCTCACTTGTCGGGCAGGCCTCAGCAGAGCAATCCACCACATCGCCTCAACACCCTGATTCCGCCCCGGGCCACTCCCCTGTCCGGCGCTCAGCTTACCAGAGTCACAGCCTTTCTGGGGTCCGGATAGAGTTAGTTTTCGCTTCGCGACCCTCCATCACCAGGTTTTGGGGTCTTTGTTCACCGCAGGCTGCGATACCGGTTCAGCGACGGAACTCAGGCTGTGCAAAATGCGCCAGGGACTACCTCGCCCCTCCCCCACCGTTAGAGAAGCTCCTCCAGGCCAGCCGCGGCGCTGGGTCTATCTCCGTCGTCTCTCGCTCAATTTATGTGTTTCATGGCTCAAAAGGATCCCACAGGGGTCATGGGCACGACACAGGTGATTGTGTCTCAGCAATCTCGGATTTCTAATCGGATATTCCTAAATACGGGCATGCTCGGACGGAGTCGCCTCAAGGTGCGGCCATTTCACTCGGTGGTTGGCCAAGCCACAAATACTACTTTAGTTAGTCAAATAAACATGTCCCTCAGAATTTCCACTTCTTAGGAAACAGACCTCTCTAACGAGTAGCTTATGAGTTACTGACAGACAGACACACACACACACTAAAAAGTGTGTATTGGAGAATAATATGTTTGTATTTTCAAAACTCAAATGGTTTGGAGACAAATGGTTAAATTTCGAAAATATTTTTTCATATGTTGCTGGGGAGATGTATTTCTATTATTACTTTGGTGTCAGTAGCATTGCAGCCACGGCTGCTATCTAGTACCCATAGAAAGGAGTTAAAAACTGACAACGCCTTTTTACATTACTGCTGGCAACCCTGCCTGATGCACCAAGGCATCACTGCTGGTAATCCTGCATAGGGTGACCACTAATGTAATCTTTTCTAATTTGTTCACTATTAAAACCCAATAATAGTAGTTTAGAATAGTTTTCATTGAACATAAATACCTGTGATAACAGAAGAAATTGGAGTCCCCTCCTCTAGAACGACCAATTTGAACTTGCTGTGAGAGTTTGCTCACAGGAAGAGGTCTTCCCGATAATCTCACTCCTACAAAGGAGGAGAAATGTGACTAATCACTAGGGTGTCCATCTCAATAATCTAGAGATACAAAAGTGCTAAATGAAGGAATGCAACAGATCAACAGGGAATGTCTAATCACGAACAGAGTTGAAAACAAGCTGAAAACCTGCTGCGATATTAGAGCAGCGATCAGGCAATTAGGAAAGTGCACAAGTAATATTTAACCACTAGACAAAACCTGAGGAACTCCATCCGGCACTTACAAATGCAGAAGAGCAGTCACAAGAATGCATTAAACAGACAATTTCCTTTCGGAACTAGTGTGGTAACCTAGGTCAATATCTCCATCCACAGTGGCTAGGACAAAGTACATATTAAGCAACAAACAATCCAGGATAAAACAATTGTGTACGTTTTTTGGTGACAGCAGAATAAAGACAGCCAAACATGGCTTACAAGTACTCCGGATTGAGTTCCATGTGTGTCCGTCTTATCAGATTTAGATTTTGAATAGTTGGTTCAGAGATCTCATGTGACTGGTCAAGGAGACCCCACAGAATCAGAATGGAATGTGTAGGACTTGTAATGCTACTGACTCACAGAATATGGATATTGTGGGACCAGCTGTGGACAAAGTCGGTATCTATCCTGTGCATAGGAGCCATGTACTTTCAAATTAGAAGAGGAAATTCAGTCAGCTCACTAGTAATCCAACATGACACTGCTGAGGTACTAGAAATCATAAACCACTGGAAATGATGAATTGAGTTGACACTGGAAATGCCAAAGATGTAGGAGATAGAGCTAGAGACTGAACATCTTTCCTAAGCACAAAGGCTGGTTAACAGAATTAAGAGTGATAGCATCATCCTATAAGAGAATACTCTAAAACCTTTATGATAAAGTGCTGATCTTCAACAGCATACTACACAGGCAGTAGAAATGGTGGAACCAATCATTACTGTATCAATTTTTATGAATGGACTGCCCATAATAGATAAACAAAAAGAAGCTAAAATAGACCGATGCTTGAAGTTGGTTCCCATTCGTCCTCTTCAAGGACCATATGCAGGAACAGTATCCTCTGTTATCAACCAACTAGACAGATAATGGGGATCTGTTGCAGAATTGCATTCGAATTTTAACCAAAAGGTTAAATGTGACAGCACCAGTGAAATAATCATTAATCACTAAATGTAACCAAAGCAGGTGGTTCATACCCAAACTTAATCAATGGAAACTAACTGTGCAGAATCTTGAGGCCATCTGGCGAAAAAGCTATGACCAGGAAAATAAAGTAAAATGTACGAATGTGCCATGCAAATCTAATCGGAGCTGCAATGCTAAACTATTATGCTTGCTAAATGTTACCAGCTAAAAATACTCCACATGAACTATTCTTCATGTCCTAACTGCTGACTAATCCTACTGCTCAGGTTGCTAAACTGATTCCCACACTAGATCTAACAAACTTGCAGATCACTTCTACCTGAAGGTGGCAAGAATCACAGAAAAGCCAACAGTGACCAAAATAGAGGATTCAGCTAGCGAATTACCTGAGGTGTCAACAATTGAGAACAGCCTGAAAACGCTATTAGATATAAAGACTCTCTTTAATGAGGAAACTTAAACCTTGATGCGCTGTAGCAAGCCAGTGTGCTCTCACAGATGTCCAACCAGCTCACAGTCTAAAAGAGTTATGTGGGGAGGTAGCACTATTCATTGAAAAGATTATAAATTACTCTTTGGACTCCGGCAGAGTACTGAAAGAACTAAACAAAGGCATAATCTGTCCTCTTTTCAAAAAGGCAGACCCTGAAATAAACAACGCTGCAGCTGGTTACCCCCAACTAGCAAATTATTAGAGAAAGTCACTGTGGAACAACTACTAGATATTTTGGAGTGTAATGGCACCTTAGATCCATCCCATGTGGGGTTCCACCTAGGACTTGGCCTGGAACCTGTGGTGAACTTGAAGGCCTGTGATTTGTGAATGATGTTGGACAAGCGTGAACATGGGGCTGTAGTGTATCCTTAGGTCTATCACTCACCTTTGATACAATTAGTCACCTTGCCCTGATACAGCAGCTAGTGGAAGAGAGGAATGGAGGTTGATTGTTGGCCTGGATTTCTTCCTTAATACCGGACCACAGCAAAGTAATGCAATTTGGCCCTTTTAAATCATAATCTAATCTAAAGATCTTAAATGAGGACTACAGCAAGGCTCTACCTTGTCCATATCTTATTCAATATTTTTCTAAGGTCACTGGCCATTTTACTCAGAGTTTGAGGTTACAATTGATATGTTTACAGGGAAATCACAGATGGTGTCAAATCTAACAGAAAATATAAAAGATAGACCTAGGGGGTCTATCAAGCGTGCCTAAATCCATATAAAGTTGGATGGTTTGCAACTTTCTAAAGCTAAATCAGAAATGATCCCAGTTTACTGCAACATTCATTTGGAGAATGTTTTAGAAACTTCCCATGGCCATTTTCACTAGGTAGTAAAGTTGGTCAGAAACCTGGGTTTTCTGACTGGTGCAAACCTAGCTTTTGTTGCACAAATAAGTAATAAGTGGCAAAAGGATGTTATTTCATTCCTCCTTTTGCCTTTTTTAAACTACTCACAGAAAATCATACAATCAACATTTGTGCAATATAGATCAGACTTTGGTAAATCAATCAATCTGCAGCTCAAGAAAAATACTGCAGCGCTACAGAAGACCCAGAAAGTAACATTTATTTCATCTTTAACCTACAAAAAATGAATAGTGTTCCCGTTGACCTCAAACAGTTATACTGACTTCCGATCATCACGTGCATGATGCATCCAATTTAAAGCAGAATGTTTCATATGTAAGTAAGACTTACAACTACCTATGACCATGCTTCCTAACCAGGGAGGTCACAAAATATACCCCTTCTGGGACATTTCAGCCACTATTTTAGACTTAGACGGAAATATATCTAAAAAGCATGGAAAAAATGGTTTCAGCGGCAGCTGCAGAGTTGGGAATTCAACTCTCACTTACCTTAATCAGATTCCATTAATAAAATATAAAATTTTTGTAGAAATGGTCATCCCCATCAGTGATCCACAGGTGCCGTATGCCAATCTCTCTGTCACTATGAATATTCTGTCAAATAGTGCCATGATACTCTTAGGGAATGTATGTTGTGCTCTACAAATACCCATAAACTAATAAAAACTATACCTGGCTTCAAGACTTTACAAAAATACCGACCCACTAGGATTCACTGCCATCACAGGGATGATGGCCAGCTGGGGTCAGTGGGGCCAACGTGTCTGTGATTGCTATTAAATACATCAATTTGCAGCCTATTTTTCCTTAAAGAGAAATGGGATAATTTTACACAGAAAAAAGGGGAAAGGTTTGTGAAATTATTTTTAAGACCACTGCCTACTACTAAAAATGTTTTTTTGGGGCCATTCCCAAACACACCACAAATAACATTGCACTCGTTGGCATGAATAAGTCACTGAGAACAGATTCTAAACAAATAAATACAGTCTTTGCTCAGTGCTATTATCAGTTAAATACGGATTCATGGAGGGAGCAAACATCTAAAGCTTTACAAGTTCTAAAAAACAAACTTTCAGGGTTGGTGGCAATATCGTAAGAAACTGTTGCCACCATTCGAGGACAATTCACCCATCATAGTCTGGCTACATAGTGCAACACATCCAGAACGACAATATTACACAAACATCCAATTAGTATCATTAATAGAGGGACAATAGGAAGAGACCAACAAACAGAAAATAACCTGGGCAACTTGTTTTACTGAAGCCCTTGCTCTAGGAATACTCTTCTTGTTACAGCACTAGAGGCTACATATGTTTATGAATAAATGCATGGAGCAATTTATATCTCTAGGCTAATATAAAAACCAGCTGTGTTCGGACAATGACAGAACCAAACTTGATGAGCAAGTCCCAAAAAAGATGTAAACAGGGCGCAGCGCTAAAGGCATACAAAAAGGCGTAGAACATAGCATTAGTGGTGGCAGCAAAATAGCACTAGGCTTATCAGCAATTAGGTCTGGTTTCAGTGGTTATGATGGCAGTGGAAGGAGTAGAGAGAACCAAGACTATGTCATTTTTGCAGTTTCACTATACACAGCTTCATCTTCCTATTGTAACAAATAACTGAATACATACTTAGTGTGATTTTAATCTACCCCCTTGCTCATGATTGATTAAATGGATTTCTTGTCCTTTTTAATTCACAATTCCTCACTCAACGGTGTTCATTACTATTCTTCTGTTTCTTAATCCAAAGCACTGTTATGGTAAATCACTCGGTTTTGATTGGTTGATAATTTCCTGACACCAATACTAGAAAGATACAATTTTCTTTGTGCATGTTTGTGGCATTTTAGCTTTAACACTTGATGGGCGTTCATGTCCTGCTCCTCCCTCTTTCTCCTCGTGTGTTGATGTGAGTCTCTCTCTCCCCATCTCTCTCTGCACCCTCAATTCTCCAAACTTTCTCAGGATCTCCCTTCCCCCGCACTGGCCCTGAATCATTCCAAACTCCCCCACTGCCTACGCCCGACCCCTACCCCCCCCCCCCCCAAGCACAGATGCAGTCGCCCCCTTCCCCCCACATTGATCTCCCTTTGCCTTCCTTGACCACAGTTACCCTGCCCGCCTGCTGCTGCCACTGGTTGTACCAATGTTTGTGCAACTGCAGCACAAGCACTGTAAAGTCAATAGCAGCCAGCTGACATCTTGGAATCTTATTTTGGATACTTCCAAGATGGTCATCATGTTTAGTTTAGATTCAACGTGATGGCCATCTTGGAATGGTATAACCATGTTATTTTGTAACATTGTTATGCTTTTCCAAGACATCTGTCACAATTCACCTAGACCCAATGTAATGACTATCTTGGAAGTATGCAAAGTAACATTCCAAGATGACCACCGCTATCTGCTTAGCCAATGCTTGCACTGCAATGCTACAAACGAACAAAACTAATACTGCCTTCATGCAAGAACATTATTTTTACACTCATGCTAGTATGAAATGTAGGATTGCTTTAACAATCACTTCGACAAACATCAGCTCAGCCTTGTTCAGTGCCAACCTCAGATCAAGAAACTCGAGTATTCTTTTAAATCACTTGCTTTTGCACTGGTACCTGATCATTAAAGACTAGAGGTACATGGAAATGTGACTTCCTATGCAATTGTCATTCTTGGAACGGAGTAGACCGGAGGCACCAGGTGCAGTATGTTCAGAGGCTTAAATGTGGACTACTGTGGTCACTAATGTCTACCAACCTGCAAAAAAATATGGACATGACCCACTCCCATCACGGCTAGTGAATATGAACATCAGCTTTAAAGGATAGAGTTTGCACCTAGGGTCTTATGGGATCGTTTGGTCAGTAGGGGAGGCATCACACGCAAGGAACTGGAGATAATAAACAACAATGTTCAGTGCCACCTCAGTTTTCTCAGACTGTCTTACAGAACTCTCACAGTCCTGGTTGTGATAGACAACCCGAGGACTGTGATATATGAGATCCAGGTATTTGGTGGCAAAGATACTTTTTAAGTGGGAATTAGATCACCCCTCTTTCCAGGACTCTTACCTAGTAATACAGAATGTCCAGGCTGATCACCTCCGGTGTGTCACACATTGTTATAATTATTATGAGGGACATTTTCAGCAAACAAATTAACCTACTAGCCTATGGAATAGTCTTTCAAGTAGCGAATAATGATAATCTTTCTGTTCCCTCCCTTTACTCTCTTGGCCACGGTTCTATTAAAAACTGGAAGCAACAGTGCCTTGGACTTCCTAGTAGAGCAGAAGCTATGGTTTCGACTTCTGCTTCAGACATTGACTCCTGCTCTAGAGATGTAAAATTTGTGACATCTTACCCTCCCTTATTTAGAGGCTGGTTCTCCCATTGCAATTTATGAAAAGAAGTGCCAAGGGAAGTATGAAAGGCCTACTTCACTGGAAGTATTTTTCATTTTGACGCTCTAAAACTTCTTTCCATTTTGAAACACTATTGTTCTGTGGAGCAACTTTAAAGAGCCATTTTGCAACAACCTTTTTCTTTTTTTTTTTCCTGCAGAGTCCTGGTCTGAGGAAGGTGAGGCATAGGGGGGCTATGCTGGCCAGCTTCCCATATCCTTTGAGCTAGCTAGGTCTGAGGCCCGCTTTTCTGTCCCACACAGGACTTTCGGATGGTGTGGTAGGTTCTACCATCTCCCTTTTTGAATAATCTCTGGAAAATGTACAGCTCCAAGAACCTGTCTACCAAGTTACTATTTCTGGTGGCGATCAGACCACCTCTTCCAAGAGACATGATTGGGGGTGGGACGAAAATAGCATAAAAACATCTGAAATCTTCCTTGTCAGCTTTAGGTTTGGTCACACGATGAAGGCTGGCAACGTCCCTGGCCCAAGAGTAGGCAAGGGTGTTTCTTCTTTTGGCTCATTCCTCCACGAGATACTTGGACCAACTGTATAGGAGGGGCATGGGACATATGATTCACAGAGGGCAATTACTTATTTTTTATTCACTAATCATCAGATATCACATTATTTGTGAGTCGAGCAAGAACCCTTGCGGCTGAACCAGTACATCAACGTAAGTATGCCGGTCATCGTTCAGGCAGACTGCTCAAATATATTACATTTCCAGAACAGCCTAATTCTTTTATATGGATATTCAAACTCTCAGATGTATCCAAGTACAGCTGTTAAGAGTCTTAGAAAAGCCTTGTTGTCAAACGAGGTAGGTGGATGGAGCCTGTAGCCACTCCTCAGTTGGGCCCTTTAACCATTTCCACTGAGAGGAAGGAGGACACTTCTAACGAGATTCGGGCGCTTTTATAAAGAATACTGCACGTTACAAAACACTTCCCTCCACAATTGTATTATTGCTTACACTGATGAGTCTGTATTCCAGGGGAGTGTTTAATGCTTGCTGGCAATAAATTCAAAGCATTTCTAGCAGTGATGTTGCACTTCGTTGCGAAGAAACAAACATGAGGCCAAATGATGAAGACATTAATCAATAAGAGATGCGCTTAAAAACAAACACGAAACAATCTCTCCCAACGCGATTGGTCAGGGACGTTATCTGACCGAGAGCTACACAAATTAATTACAGAGCAACACTATTGTTAACCATCACATAATAACCGAAAGTTCGTGAATTTTGCAGCCATTTCACTCTGGCCGCGAGTGCGCACGGAGGGCCACAGCACCCAGAAGCGAGTAGGTTTACAGCATTTTAAGAATTAACCATCAAGTCACTCAGATGTAACCTGAACGGGCGGGCGGGTGTGAGAGGCAGCGCAGCTGTGGAAAGAGACGGGTTTTATTACAAGTAAAGGCCGAGAACTGCGCTTCCGCGTGCCCCCGGCCTGGGGGCACTGGCTCTCTTTGTTCGTACCTGTTCACATTTCAGGAATGCCCGCGTCGGAAATTAAACGTTAGCGAAGGCAGGCCAAGGATGCTCGAAAGCTACGGCTGGCTCGACGCCCGGCTTCCCCCCACCCGACACCTCCGTAGACGGCACCAGACACAGTGGACGGATTACATGCGGGTCAACGCTCGCCAAAGAGCCTAGAAGATTCTGCAAGGCCTGGGATTTGCAAGCAAGCTTTTCGGATACAATCGCAGGACCAAACTCTTAAATCAGCCGGGCTTGTTCGGTCAAGTTGCTTTCACTGGATCTAGGCATGTTTTAGGCAAGTGTAACTCGAGGACATCCATTTATTGAGTGTCACGTATTTCGCGTGATTTGACTTTCAATTCATGGGTTTTTGCGTGGTTTCTTAAGGTCTCATGTGCTGCGCTAAATTTCACTTTATGACTTTAGAATCTGCACGAAACGATATTGTGACGGCATTTCCTGCGACAAACAACTTTCAAAAGATTACACATGGTTATTTCTCGTAATACGAATCGTGATCATTAAAATATTCGTGAATTTTCAAGGAGAAAAAAAAAAGAAATCACAATTTCACCCACCCCTAGTTTTTCACCTCAGACAGCACATATCTTTTCAGGTGTCCAACTAAAGGCTACAAACACTCTCGCTTCAGGAAACACTAGATTATTTTAAATCTGCTTCTTATTCGTGTCTTCCTTTCACTCACCGAAAAGGCCCCTTTGACGGGTTTCTGGTTTTATGTTTTTTTGCTGGTGTTGGCTGCAGAGGCGAGTATCGACAACACAGCTAGATGGGCAACCATAGCCTTAGCGAGGAAACCGTGCCTCCCTAAACTGCTAAAAGTGGCCAAGGTACGAGCAAGCAAATGGGAGGTAGTACATTTTTTTTTTTTACAAAATCATTTTTATTGGCATTTTTGAAAAAGTACAGTACATTAGCATCAGTATCATTTAGAATGTCTGTCATCCATTTAACTTCTTGTCATGAAATAGTATTACATCATATTGAGTGCCCCCCTGAACGGTTCTAGAATTGGTAAGGTTGAGGTGGATCGATAGGTGAGGCGAATTCTGTGTTCACGCAAGGTAGTTTCCGATCTGTACTGCAAGTCGGGCTTTGCTCTCACTGTCAGCCATATGCCAAAAGTAGTGGTAAGTGCCAGCTAATGATGTAAACTGAAACAAACTAAGGAGACATAACTGGGATACAGTGTGTCATATTATTGCAACACTTGCCTGACTACTTACTGCATTATGACTAGGTCTCTGACTATGCATGCGCGGGGGGAAGAGGGTCCTGGAGTGTCGCAAAGAGTAATGGGCGTATCGCCCATGCTTGGCCGTTAGTCTTGACCCACCATGGGTCTATTCAACGTGAGGACTACTCTAAGTTGCCGCGGGGCTCACCTGTACCACGGGGGAGCGGATAGCCTGGGACTCTGGTGCATCTGATGTTTCCTGCACAAAGGAATGGAGTAACATAGCCCACGGCATAGATATAGGATGTTTGCGGGCCCCCTTGACTTCTTCAGACCGGAGTACCTCTTCCTCTGCTGTGCATCACTTCTTGACTCTTCCCACCCATGCCGCTAGGGGAGGACCCTCCGGCCCCTTCCAATGCATCGCTATGCACCGCTTGACCAGAAGGAGCACCAGGGACGCAAAACACGTCTCAACTTTCATACTCTTGCAGTGTTTGCTAATGCCCAGGGCGCAGGCCTCTCATGTGTGTATGTCCGGGAGCCCCATGACTGCAAGCAGGGGAGCGTGGATTGTGGCCCAATAGACGTGGAGCGCTGGACAGTCCCAAAACATGTGTTTAAAAGTGGTGTTAGGTTCTGGGCATCTGGGGCAAGTGAAGGATCCATCTGGATAAAATTGTTGAAGCTTTTCAGGGGTGAGGTATGCGCAGTGCAGAATGTGCAATTGTATGTTTTTGAAGCGGTAATTGCGGGACACCTTTTTAGGTAATTCTAGGGCACAAGCCCATTCTTTGTCATGGAGCAGTCTGTGGAATTCAGTTTCCCATTTCTCCTGGAGAGATGCAAGGGTGGGTGGGTTAAGGGCCCGTATCGCTTTGTATATCCAGGTGATCAGTTGTCGTCCCGGGCCAATCTGTAATAGGGCATGAATTACCGGGTGTGTAGGGGGTTCTGTGTCTATCGCGGGCCACACTTTGCGTCAGTCTCCAAGCAGTTGCCTATGCAAAAGGAATTGTCCCCTAGGGAGGTCCATCTCATCCGCCAATGCTGCAAAGGTCTGCAGTTGCCCATTGAGATAGTGTGCCAGCGTCCGTCAGTGAGTTCTCCGTCCACGTGTCGAGCATCCACTCCGTGTAATGTGCCCGACCCCTGGGGAATCCCACCAACGGCAGGATGGGGGAGGGGGAGGCTGTGCGGTTCATCCTATGTATGCGTATCAGACAGGCGCGTGCCACTGTCACCTGGAGAGGCTTATTCCGAAGCGGTGTTGTCTCCGGTAGCAGCATATGGTTGATGATTGGGGTCTGGATCTGCCCGGCTATTGTGGTCAGTTCCCCCAGTGCCCGGCCCGCTGTCCAGCATGATACCCATTGGAGCTGGGCGGCTAGAAAGTACGCCCCAAAAGAGGGGGCACCAAGCCCTCCCTGGTCTAGGGGCAACTGCAGTTTGGCTAGGGCGATGCTTCTACGTCCCAATCCCCATAAAAGGGTCCAGAGGAGAGTGTCCAGCTCCCGGAAAAAGGAACGCGGAAGGTTAGCAAAATAGTATAGCAATCACGGGACGAGGATCATCTTAGCAACTGCTATTTTGCCAGTGACAGCTAAGGGGAGATCCTTCCAAAAATGTTTGGAGGACCTGATGACAGCCATTGCCCTGCGGTAATTTCCTTCGTAGAGGTCTTGCGGCGTGTGGTATAACCAGACCCCTAGGTATCGTACTGCTTGGGGGCTCCAGGAGAGGTTGATGCCGTCTAATCGTATTGGACAAGGGGGGAGATCCTGCACAAGGGGGTATACTGTTAATTTGGATCAGTTTACTTTCAGTCCCGCCACTGCCTCGAAGTCCTGCAGTGTGCTTAGTATGGGGGACAGGTCTGCCGTAATTTCACGGATGTGGATGAGCACATCATCTGCGTACAGCGATACTGCGTGGGTGGAGTCGGCAATTGGGATGCCCCAACTTTCACTACCGTTGCGAAGGTGGATCACCAAAGGCTCCATCGCCATGGGCGAAGAGTAAGGGAGAGAGCGGGCAACCCTGGTGGGTACCTCTGCGCACTGGGAACGGAGCCGATCTAAGGGGCCCTAGTTGCGCTCTGGAGGTGGGTGTAGAATATATAATCTTGGTGTATGCCCGGAGTTGGGGCCCCACTCCCATTAGGCGCAGGACCTGGAACAGATACGGCCATAAAAGGGTATCAAATGCTTTCTCCAGGTCCAAGACCAGACACGCTGCACGAGGAAAGCGGTCCTGATCCTGAATGTGGAACAGGCGCCGTATATTGTAAGAGGTGTTCCTGCCCGGCACAAACCCATTTTGATCAGAGTGGATCAATTTTGGGAGGACCGTGGCATACCGATCCGCCAGTATTTTCCCATAAATTTTATAGTCCGCGGGCAACAGCGCTATGGGTCGATAAGAGCCTAGTTGGTGGGAATCCCTATCCGGCTTAAGGAGGGAGACTATAACCGACTAGCACATGAACTGTGGCAAGGCGCCTTCGTCTAGGGCCGCCTGGAATTGTTGCACCAGCTGAGGGACCAGCTGTGGCGCAAAGGTGCGAAAGAACTCCAGCGGTAGGCCATCCAGCCCAGGAGCCTTACAGGTGGCCAGCGCCTGCATCGCACATCTGATCTTGGTTGTATCTATGGGTTCGTCAAGGTCCTGTCGGTCACCGCGCCCAATGCAGGGCAGACGATACCGGCTCAGGAACCAGGCGAGGTATTCCGTATCCACTGGGGTGGGGCTTGCATACAGTTGCTCATAATGTCTCTGGAAGGCATCCAGAATGGAGATCTGCGAGTGAAGGAGAGTGTCAGGGTCAGTGCGAATGGTCATAATTGGCGGGAGGGTCGTGTCATGCTTCACCAGCCATGCCAATAAAGCACCCGCTCTGTCCCTCTCTCTGCACCCGAGCTGCGTACACTTTAAAATGATACCTGCGGAGGTCCGCTAGTGCCTCCGCTTATTCAGTTTTGGCATCCGCTATTTGGGCTGGTGTGGCTTTATGTGTGTCATCTTCCCGCTTGAGTGCAGCTAGTGTGTGCTCTGTAGTTTGGATGCGGCGCTCAAGGACTGGACGAAATGGGAGGTAGTAAATACTTATGGATTCTTTAGGACCCTGAAAAAGTGCTATCGGCACTCGTTACAGCACTTGTTCGCTCCATTAATAAGTGCAAACTACACCTGCCCCCGTTTTATCATAGGTGGTTCCAATAAGCTAACATGTGACATAGAGTAAAAGGCTTAAAAACATACGCAAAACAGTTGCAAAAACCGGTTTATTCATGTTACTGCCCATTACATACCACCAAGGCCAAAGCTAGTACTATCCTGGATGTTATTGTACTATCGCGTCAGGTGTCTGAATGCCCGTGCTTGGCTCCAGATCATAGATGTCAAGGTTAGAAACATTCAGATAAAGGTGGGTATCAGTATACTTCAGGGAGGTGTTCTGGATCATTAATCCAATTCAGATCAGATGTCAAAGAACAACAATGACAGCATGCTCATCAGTGTAGTCCAGAGCTACATGGCGAAACCAGAAGGACAATGAAAACACCCTTCAGTAGACTAGCTGCAAAGAAAGAGTCATAAGGGGACTCCACATGCAACTGACTAAGCTGAACATAGTGTTCCCCTATCCAGGCCAATACAAAGTAGAACTGCCTCCATCAAGTCACATTTGACTCTTGGTCAAGAGAAACATTTACTAAATCATGTTCTGCTTTGCTCTCGTTATAAACACACACCTTACGTTAATTCAAAAAGTAACACACAGTAGAAGTTACTTCACATAGGTCAAACTAGGGCACACGTACTGTTAACAACGTTCTCCCTTTGGGCATATGAGCAGTGCTTTAAATGAGCAGGTATTCACTGGTACGGAGTACCGCCACCTTTTAATTTTCTCCCTTTGAGTACTGGAACTTTTCCTTGGCCAAGGAGAGTACCGGTACTCTTAGGGGAAAGGCAGGCACGGCATGCTTAATGGCATTGGAGACTGTGCAGCTGCGCAGAAAGTGCTCTGCTCAAATACCGCTGAAAAAGAAAAGGCAGAATTGAGGGTGGGGCCAGTGTACACCTCTGAATGGAGCTGCTGCTGAGCAATCCCACAGCGGCTCATTTGCATCACTTAAGGGCTGTTTGGGGTTTTGGATACCCTGCGGCAGTCTGTGAATGGAGGTGCAGGGTCTAATCAGACCCTGCCCAGTCAATCACACTGTAGGTGTGTGTGACATCGGGTCTACCCCCACCATGTCTTGGGGAAATTAAATCTAATTTACTTACAGCGTGACACCCGAGATGAAATTGCAACTGCGAGGTGCAGTCTGCTGGCAGCCGAAGCGGGAGGGAGGGGTTGGGGAAGGTGGGGAAATGTATTACTGCTATCATACATTGGCTGATCATCTTTCAGCTGGGCAGTCGACTATCGGACAGGCAGACAGTCCATCAGCATACACACTACTGGCTCTACCCGTCCCAGCCCACCTGTGTCTATTTGGGAAGTTTTATGTAGTCATCCGAATTGCAGTATTAATCTAGTTAAGTGACATGCCCGCTTCACTTATTCCATTGACTTTAAGGGGGCAGAGTGCGCTTAAGCAAGCAACCTGGGAATCCGCTACACATTCCTCGAAAAGAACTTTGGGATGGAGTAATTTAGACATACTTTAGGTATGGAGGAAAAACTGCTTTTACAGTTGTGAGGTTAATCCTTTTCATTAACAAAAGATTTTAAAATACCAAAAAGCCCCCTTGGGGCATGGAGTACTCTACAAACAATCATCTTATGTTCTGATATCCACCTACCAACAATTAATTACATTCCCCTGCCCGTAAAATCAGGGTTACATGTCTTTGGTTTAGTTGTCCATTAAAAGATGAACTCCATCATCGGTTTTGTAACTGTAATCTGTAACATCACCTCATATGTTTGTGTGCCTTTCACTGTGTGCATAAATATTACCTTTTCTGACTTCTGAGGGATTATTGTGGTCAAGGGGTGTTCACCATAAGTCCAGAAGGGCCAGTTCGAGTCCATGTTTTCTGGTTATTAACATTGAGTAATATGTGCAAGCTTATGATCTGAATCAAATTGTGTACGAGTGGTTGTGAATGGGTTTTGTTATGTGATAGGTGAGTATTTGTGCATAAATGTGTTTAGTCTGGGAAGACAAGCTCACAACCTCCTAATGAAGTCCAGCCATTTGTGTGTGAACCAGAGGCAGCAGGAGTCCATACTACTTGGTTTGCCAAACAGACGGTGAGAGGCAGAGGCCCCACAGAACACAAGATAAAGATCCCCATGCATAGGAAGCAGGCAGTCAATGAATACAGCAGGTGAGAACGCAAGAAGTTGGAGTGGGGAAGGGGGCACACATGGATGCTAGAACTGAACAGACAGTGGAAAATAAACAGGTTTCCTGGGCACTGAAATGGAGATGCTGAATTAAAGATCATGGATTCTGAGACACAGAAGGAGATGGCCAAGAAAACAAAATGAAATGAGTGGTTTGACAAACAGTGGTCTTCAAAATAACACACACTTCCATGATACATACTGACTTTGATCTTTGTGACTAGTGTGATTGTGTCCAGGTGTAACCCTCTCGCAATTTGTTTTCTTGTTCAGGCAATTCCTCAAACCCCCTTTTTAAAAAAAAAACATTTTCACTTAACTGAGCTTCTCACACCGTAGGTGAACTTGAACAGTTATGATTATGCATTAAGAGTGGTATTGTCTGATTTTTGAAAATCTCATGACCTCATACCCTTTAAAGGGACTCTAGTCTAAGAAAAAACACAGTTCTCTTAGCCCAGGCCAGCATCTCTCTCTACAAAAAAAAGGTATGTTTGATGATGTCAGGAGGGGTTTTGAGATCTAGTGTGACAGTCTTTATTAGATGACCCCTTTCATTTGTTTGTTTTTCAATGAGAGGTATCAAGACACAGAGGTGAGTTTGCCTGTGTTTCACATTGCAGTGAAGCAAATCTTGAATTACATTTAGTGAAAAGCAACACAGTCCTTGCATTCTGGGACAGTATTACAGTCAGTCTCTCTGTTGTAGTCTGAGGAAGTCAGACTGTGCATAAAGTTGAGACCGCGCATAAAGTCCAAACCCTGCATAAAGTCTTTTGTTGGTGGTCCATTGTTTTAGAAAGAAGAGAATCAGGAGTGAACCCTTTTTTTTCCGTTTTGCATGCACCTTCCATATATAGCTCTTTTCTGAAACTACAATGTGTTTCCAGTGACTACACATGTGTCATCTACAGGGATGTTTTGGGGGACACCCAAATGCTATAAAATTGTACTAACATCTCTTTTGCATCACTCTAATGCCCAGGAGACCTGGTCCACCTTACAAAAAACACTTAAAAATCCTATGGTTTCCTGATCTTTAGGTGCCCACTGTACCTACAATGTGCAGGACTTATCCAGCCTGTACATCCCTTGCACATCTTCTCTTTGCCTTGTGGAAGCTGTGCTTGCCTCTCCTACAGACTCAGATTACTTGCTTTACTTAACCGGTCATCATCTAAACCACTATGTGCTCACCTATGGTTGACTCACCCCGCAAGATGTCCTTGGCTTTTCCACTCTACACTGACCCACCTTGTCTGATTTACTCAACCTACCTGAACTGACTTATCCTTTCTCTACTCAGTTATTTCTCACCTAATCCAGCCAGTTCAAGGTACATTTGCCCCGTGCTTGCCTTGCTTACCCTGGTGTGCCTCGTTGTTCATTTTATTCACTCTATATTCACATATGCTGACTCAACTCATCCCATTTCGTTCATCTCAGACATTTATTTAAGCCCTTCATCATATGTGTAACCACTCTAGTTCCCTGTAATCACTTCACTTACCCACTGCTCACATCAGGTGCCTTGTGCTCTCATAGGAGCTGTGGATGATTTTTATTGACCATGGTAGGGGCCTGCTGTACAATGAGGATTGAAACAGTATTGTAGTCTGCATTGTGTTGAAGGCCAGATAGAAAATGTTCCCTTTCGTTTGGGTTGGTTCTGTGACTTCAGTTTTGATGTTTACTGTGTGAAAAGTGGAGGAGGCAATAGAGAAGAAAAGGATGTTCGGATGCAAGTTGGAAGGTGTACCCTGAAGAATGAAGGACAAAAGGAATAGGCCTATTGTTATCCAGGTTTCTTAGTCAAATTGTCTACAATTGCTGTTGTTGTGCACAATGAGAAAATAAACGACTTTCAAGTTTTATATGTGCATGGGCTCGGAGACGATCTGCATTGGTATCAAATTACCAAAATAATAAATGCGTCCTTTTGCACATGGGAGGAAAAAACAAATACTCTACTGATAGCAGAAATATTGCTATATTATCAAGCACAATTGGCAAAAAGAAAATGTGGCTCCTATTAAATGACTGCCTCGAAGCTCCGCCTCCAGTCCCGCCCACAATTGCCCCTCTCCCATTCACTGCTTAAATTAACGAGTACCTGCACTTATTTTTTCCCATTTAAAGCACTGCATATGAGACATCAAATTTCGCATGACAGTCAGATGATAAATGCTATGGAGCCTTCGAGAGGGCAGCCTTCAGTAAAGAAGACGTTTGTACTACTTAGCTATCAGCACAACACCTCATCTTCTAAAGTGGGAGCAAATGGTTACCTATTCACATTGGCGGCTTTTATTTGAAGGTGGTGGGGGGGGCGGGTCACGTGGGCAGTAGGGGAGGAATTAATCAAAAATTAAAATACAGGTAGAGGGGGTAGGCTGGATTAATTAAATACTAACTTACTTGTCTGCCGCTGCTGCCCATCATCGCCGACTCCTCCTCCGGGTCCTCATCAGCCCACTTGCAGGGCAGGAAGCACCCGGATCGCAGCCTCCCGATAGCCAATCACAACATTTCAATAAAGCACTGGGATTGGTGTGAGCACCGTTGATCGTCGCTCGGCCTGAAAATGGAAGGCTGGGCATGTTCTCCATGCAGGCCGTCATGCAGCCTGAATGGAGAACAATTAAAGTGCTCATGACAGTTTGACCAGCCCGGGGCAGCCGGTCAAAGCCGTCCTGTGCACTTGGAGTGGGCAAACCACTCCTCCCCTGCCCTGCTCTGTGATCAAAGCAGCCCGCCCCAACCCAGCTGAGCAAGGGGAAAAATAACATGATAATAACAATGAGTTATCATTTTATTTTTTCCTTTTTCGACCTGCTCAGTGGGGCGACGCTCCTCAGCCTTAGCAGAGGAGCCACCACTCCTCATACAGCTATCAAACTGAACAAACAACACAAAACAAATCCAATCTAAACTTAATAGTGCAGCATATGATAATAGAGTCCCAAACGTTTTCTTATAATGCAACTAATTCCCTTTTTAATGCACTAGATGACCAATCATGTGAAAGTTGTGTTAATCTTAGAAATCCTTCTGATTTATTACATGAACTCCACACTACAAAATACATTTGAATTTATGTCAAGGACAGGTCATTAACAGATTGTAACCAAATACAGTCTTTGCTTAGCGCTATTCTTGGGTACATACCAAGTAATGTAGGGAAACAAAAGGAGATTACTGAACAGCGGACTCAGAGAAAAGAGTGCAGGATTGGAGAAGATGTAGTAAAAACGAGGTGAACCCTTATCACAGGTTGCGATAGCCACTGTGATGGGCACATTTGTAGGGGGTAAAAGCCCTGTTCCTTTTGAGCTCCTGGCAGACACAAAGACCTATGCTATGATCCTGGTTCCATCCCTGTTAGAACAACACTGGGAGGCGACAAACGGCCCTCCACAGTGGGCACACCAGGGTCACCACCCGTTTAACACTCAAAACGAAATGGAAGATTATGCATATTTATCCTGAACATAATGTTATACCAGTTGTTTTGGATGGCCTGAAGCCATTTGATTCAGATAAGTGGGATTTCCTTGCGTTTGCACTCAAACAATTTGGACTTAAAGAGAAGACATTGAAAAAGAAATCATTAAAAACAAGACTAGAGGCGAAGATACTTTTTAATTCGCTTCTCTAAGAAGCCATTCAAAAGGGCAGTGGAATAAGGCAGGTAAGCCCTCCAAGATCCTTGACAGTTTTTCTATGACAACTCGTCCATCCCTTCTGAGAGAAGGGCATTGCCAGCCAAGTACATACTATTGTGTTTTTATATGCAGACGATAAGCAGATCTACAAAGGAACCCTAATATTATGAGTATTGTCTGGCTTTAAAGAGCTTGGTGAATTGTCTGCACTCAATATTAAGCTGCTTCGGTCAAAGTTATTTCACTTGAACCTGAAGGGCTGCTGAATAGAAAGAACTGTTCTAATAAAGGTGTCATGAGGTCAAGTAATCTCTTTTGGTCAGTGAATGTTGGAACGAAAATGCGCTTAATAAAATCTAGCTTCACGTTATCATATTGTCCCAGCTGGGTGCTTGGTTTAGGGAGTCACGTTATTGCAGAGAGCAGCAGAGAGCAGTAGCAGCAGAGCGGAGCAGAGCAGAGGAATTGTGCTGTAGTCGCAAGCTGCAAGCCGCAGAGGTTCTCAGACGCTGTCTTTTGCCTACTCCCCTCTCTATCACAAACGGGCCAACGGATGTCGGATTGTTGGATGGTCGGACCATTGATACATCGATCGTCAGCCTAGGGGAGGCCGGCGTGGTCAGACCGAGGCGGAGAGTCGCCATTAGCCACTAGCCGCGTGCAGCTGAGGGCAGTACGGAGGAGGAGGAACGAAGGAGGAGCCGCGTGGAGCTGCGCGGAGCTTGGAAACGAGTGGAGCGTGAAGTAACGAGGAGGTCCTGCGGCAGGATCACTTGGGGTCAGACTCAGGTTGGTGGCCACTGCGACCCTGCAAATCCCCCTCGCACCCCCCACAATCTCGTTAAAAATCTAGGCTGCAGTGGTAGCTACTGACGGTCACCCACTACGGCCACGACCACGACCACGGCCACGACTACAGAGAGGGAGTGAGCAACATCGCGGCCGGCCATCGCCGGGGGCGGCGGAGTGAAGCCTGATCCGGGGCCCCGAGCCGGACCTCAAGCTCAAATTTTTGTTGATCTTAACCCCGGTCCCCTAGACCTTCGAGGACAGAACCGACACTTTAAACCGGTGAACTGCCAGAGCAGGCGCCACCAATTTAATAACCCAACAACTTCACCAAACTCTACCTAGTAACCTAATACCTCAGTAATCAATCCACCATCAAATCAACATAATTAAAATTAAAGGCGAATTTAAGGTCTCATTTTAACTAAGTCTGATCACTGTGTTTCCATTGACCTGGTCTCTTACTAAGCTACTCAATCGCAACCTTCAGGATCACCAGGAAGCTTTGCAATTATTTAAAATTATTCAAAACAAACCATAAAAAAAAAAAAAAAGGAAAGGAAAGGAAAGGAAGGGTGCCTGGAATGAGGTCAGGACGAGTAAGGAAAGCTCTGGTAAAGCCGCCAAAAAAAGGAGCAAACAACATGGACTTCTGTGAGCTACTGGCAACATCGCCAAAGATGTCCACGCCACACCAAACATTAGTAACTACAAGGATAGCCTCAGATTCAGGGCTAGCATATGCCCGTTCAACGACTGAGGAACAAACACCTGGCTCCAAAAAACAATCAAAATCACCAAAAAATAAGGTCTCTTTAAGGGACTACTTTAGGTCCACAGCTGCAGCCATAGCTCGGAAGAGTGCCACAGGTACTCAGAACAATCAACAGGTATCCCCTTCTCGGCAGGTACCTGCATCAACAGCCCCTGAGCCACGGCTACATCAAATCACGGTTCTCCCATTGATCCACAGGGTTGTCGGAGGACCAACGGATCTAAGTCAACACAGTGCCTTTTTAATAACAGAATCTCCTTGTAAGGATGCCCCTGAAGCCCCGGACTTAACCCAACAACAACAGGCTCTCCCTCAACTTTCAGTTCAACAATCAATCTATCCAGATCAAGTTTTACTAAAGGCAACAACTCATAGTAACGCTGACTCTTCAATTCCCCAACCAACTTTAAATTCAAGTTTGCTCTCTCCGTCCGTATTTTACTCTTCAGTAAATCTTGACAAGGATAAACCACAAAAGAGTCCAACAGCTGCTCCATTACAGGATTGGGGTTTTTTACAAGCGTCCCCTAGCAATTTAGATCAATCCGAACCGGACACCTGTCTGAACAGAATGAATCAAGGGGTAGCAACCGACCAAGTCCCTATATCTGAAGACCTAAAAACTAATATAAATACCTCTTTGGACTTATTTTTCAATACAGTGCATCAGGAGTCGGATAGGCAAAACACACCCTCACCGGCCAATTTCAACAACTTATGGTCCCAACTATTACAAACCTTTCAAACTACGTCAGCTGCTTTAACATACCATTCAGACAAGATGGATATGCAGGTACACTTGCTAAACACGCTTGCAGTGTACACTGCTGGGATCGATCAAAAACTGGAGGCGCTCAACGCCCTTATTAAAAAAGCCCAAGCCCAAACACAACTGGTGCAATCAGTGTGCTGCTGTTCGCCCATAATAGATTCTCTCGCATATCTACCTCAATTTCTTTCAGCCGTTTTAACGGAAATAAAGAAACCCTTGGAGTCCAAGTCGCAAGATCTCTCCACTCAGGCTCTAAGTCAGCCACAGGATTCTTGTCGCCTGAAAGATCATATTAGCCCAAAGTCTCTCAACCCAACCGACATAGCAGCTGCTGAACCACTCTCTATTAAATCATCCAAAAAAAATCACACCGCCTGTCGAAAAGGGAAAAGAAAAGACAACGAAAAAGCCGTAACAAACTAATAATCGGCCTAACATCTTCAAATATGAGCAATTCCCTCAGGGACGAGGCAGCTCCCTTAGGAAACGCTCTATCAACAGCACCAACACTTTCTTCGAAAGGAGAAGGGACAAGCCCTCAACCCCCGCCAAATCAGTCGCTAACACAGATAGATCTTTTAACCCGGACTAATAGGCAACCAGTGACATCCCAAGCTCCGGAACCTTCTTTATATTCACCAATACAAGTAAAATCTGGTTCCACACAACCACCACTTAAGCACCCAGTTTTGGGAGCTGCTCAGCAGAGCCCTGTACCATCTCAAATTACTACTCAAGAATGCAGTTTACTTCAACCTCTCACTGGTGCCAACTATAATAAACCATGTATACAAAGTATAGCCATAGATTCTGGCTGTAAAAGAGACCCAAATCTAGCAAACCGCGGCAGCTTGGACCTCACAAACAAAAGTCATCCCCTATATTCTTTAAATATAAACCACAAGGAAAAGTCTTCTTTTTCACCCACCATATCCGTATTGTCAAGAAAGCTCCTCAAAGAAAATTCCAAGCAAAAACAGCTAGCAACGGCCAACGAGCCTTGTGAGCCCCAAAACAGCACTCAAAACACCAAATTGTTGTTTACTCCAGAATTCATCTCAAGGGGCCCGCATGACATTCTTAACCGAGGAAATATATTAAAACTTTTCAAATCATTATCAGATTTAAATCATCTTCAATCGAGGGACATAATTGCGATAGAATTTATCCCATGTACTGGATCCAATACGGGCGAAGCCACCTAAATAACGCTGTCAACGTCCGCAATTCGGGATCTAGTGTTGACTAAAATCGACCAATTCAAAACATGGGGTATAATAATAACAATCCCGAGTGCTCCTCGTTATCCCTCAATATTTGAAACAAATCAGGAATGCACTGTAAGTTCCATCTTAGCCCCCTATTCAGTATTGAGGTCCGCCAGAGGTAGCTCGCCAACAGGCAACCCTGAGCCGGCTAATAACCAGCGAAACAGTGGCACTGCAGATTGGTCATGGCTGCCGGGGGCTCTTTCTCGAAAACAGACCGATTGACCTATTACTAATCACAACTTGACAATATGTTCTTGGAATATTAATGGATTTGGCCCGGAAAAACAATCATCAGCTACAATGGACTTTCTAAAAGAATATGACGTTCTCCTTTTACAGGAAACATGGGCAGGAGAAAGCATCCCAATAGTGGGCTTTTTGGAGTTTATGACACCCGTCTCCAGGCAGTCCAAGTTTGGTCGTCTCAAGGGTGGTCTCTCGATTTATGTATCAACAAAAATATTAACAAGTGTCAAACAGATCGAATTCGCGGAGGAATGGCTCTCTGGAATAACTTTGGGAAGCCCGACCATCGATCCTCAGTTGTTGATTCTTAATGTCTATATTCCCCCCGGCACTACTAAGAAAAAATCTAAAATGGATACTCTGATTAATTGCATCTGCGATCTAATCAGCAAGTATGGAAGTACACCAAGCATCATCTCGGGTGATTTCAACACTAATCTATTTTGCAACCACACAGATGATACATGCCCGGATCCGCCAAGAACCCCTCACCTCAGGTAATCCCCGTTGGGAATAAACCATCAATATTGGGGGAATACGTGGGAACACAGTTTAACAACCTGGGATTCACCATATTGAATGGGCGTTTCTCTTTTGATACCCCGCCTGCTTGGACTTGGTCTAATGGCAGATCCCATTCGTTTTTGGACTTTACCTTAGGGAGCAGAGAAATACTGCCTTGGATTAAGAGCTATCAAATTGCCCAACAGGGAGACAGTGATCATCGGGCTCAAATAATAACATTATCCACTGGCGACTTACATCATCAGGAATTGGCTCATACTCATTCAGGTAGCCATTCCGAGAATCTTAAGCGGTTAAAGTGGTCAGATACCATGGCTCCATCTCTGATTGAAAAAAGTAGAGTTTTGTTACATCAATCTCGAGATTTAAATACCCACGTGGTCAGTGGTTGGGCCTCTCTCATAAATCTTCCTCTCAAATAACTTCCCATAAGGAGGGGTCCGAGAAACCAAACCCCTCAATTTTTCATCTCAAAAGCCACAAGGAAATTAAGAACTGAGAGAAACCGAGCACTCCGTCTCTCAAGAAAGTTCCCTAGCAACAAAATCTACTTTAATAATTACAAGCAAGCACAAGTTTCTTTCAGAACTGCCATCCAAAAAGAAAAATTAAAGGCCTCGGATCAATTCTGGCTGAAGCTCATCCATGAAAGTAAAAATCCCAATCCGAAGCAATTCTGGTCCCTTGTGAATAGGAGTAATCAAAATGTAACTGGGCATGGCAGTGCAAACATCAGTGAAGCAGACTGGAGTAAGTTTTTATCCCTTCATTTTGGAGACAGTCATGACAACAAAGTTGGTCTCGATTCTGCCAGCCCAGTAAGCCTTAAGCTCCCTTTCTCAGGTCCAGAGAGCCAGAGGAGGGCTTGGCCCGAAAACATCCCACCAGAAGACCCGATAAAAAAGGACCCTATGGAACGGAATGACCTCTTACAAGAGGCTACGGTGTCGCCAGCAGTATTAAAAAAATAAGATCTCACATTACATAAGGAAAGCAAGAGTTGATGGAGCTCCAGGTCCGAACGGCCTCCCCCAAGCAATGTTTAAATCTGACATCAATTTATGGTCAGATTATTTGACCCCGCTGTTCCATTATTGCAGATTAAACAACACGGTCCCAGAATCTTGGCGAGGAGCAGTCATTCACCCAATCTATAAAAGCGGAAAGAGAAACGAGCCAAAAAACTATTGAATGATTGCACTTCTTGACGTGGAGTTCAAGTATTTTGCAAACATCTTACTAGAGGAACTACAGGCCTGGGCTGAAACAACCGCGTGTCTCCCTTTCAATCAGACGGGCTTCGTAGCCAACACCGGGACAATAACCAATCTGCTAACATTAACAGTTTTGATGGATAAAGCAGCATGCCAACACATACAGCTGCATTGCTGCTTCGTAGATTTTAAAGCAGCTTTCGACCGTGTGCCCAGAAGCCTGTTATGGCATAAATTAAAATCATGGGAAATACCACGGTCTCTTCTACAGGCAATAATTCAGCTTCATACCGAAACATGGATTAAAATCAAGCTGGGCGAAGGCCGTCATGTCTCTAGGAAGATCAAAACTGTAACTGGTGTTAAACAGGGATGTGTGTTGGCCCCACTTCTGTTTAACCTATTTATATCGGACCTCTCCCCAGCACTCGATAGAGTAAATTGTCATCCTCCCAAACTTGATGGGACCCGCATCACCAACTTACTTTATGCCGATGACCTGGTGCTACTAAGCCACACAAAAGTGGGTCTACAGAGGTTATTGGACGAATTGTTGTCATATTCGACAAAAAAACATCTAGAACTTAACCTGTCAAAAACCAAGACTATCTCCTTTGGGAAACAAAAAAGGACAAAAGAAAGGTGGTACTTTAACAAAACAAAGCTGGATTCAACTCCCAGTTACAAATATCTGGGCATCTTTCTGGAGGCAAACGGCTCCTTTGGTAAGCATAAGGAAGCATTACAAACAAAAGCGCTTTTATTAGAGGTGGCCGCCGCAAAACTGTCAAACCAGCTATTAGGTCCAAGCCTCACACCTATGCTGAAAGCAATGAAAGCCAAAGTAATCAATTCATTGACATATGGTCATGAGATCACCAAGGGCTCAACCAGTAAATTAATAAATAAATTAACTACAAAAATGTTCAAACGAGCCTTCCGGCTGCCAAAATCTGCATCGCCAGCCCAGGTGAGACTAGAACTGGGACTCCAAGATCACCTCGGCGTGGAGGCAGGTGCTTTTGTTAAATTGTGCCACAGACTACGCCAAGCCCGGGAGGGCTCTTTGGAGGCCCGACTCTGGCAGGAAATACAGAAAAAGCCTACTAGTCTAAAACACCGACAATTCTTGGATTACAGTTTACAGCTGCTAGGCGTAAAAGATCTATGGGACTTAAATCCCTCCCCATCAGTGTTAAAACCTGTTATAAAGAAATCTGTTAGGTTGTGGTCCTTCCATTCAGACAGGGCAACACTATCAAAGAGGGGCCATGCCTGGGCGGTAATCGCCAATTACGAAGTGGGCGTCCAGTTGCCCTACTTGTCTAGCACATATGCACTTTATTGGAAACGTAAGTTTTTAGCCCTTAGGATGGGAGAATGGCCATTTTTGAAGAATCTCCCGGTATGGCGCCGGTCGGGCAGTAGCATAGCTTGCAGGCTGTGCGGTTATCACATTGAATCAATGGAACATATTGTCTGTGCATGCCCAGCATTACTTCAAGCCAGACGGCAGTTGCTGAGAGGCCAATATATTATGTTGGGTGTACGCTCCTGCCGTCAAGCAATAATGGCTGGCCTCAACCCTGTTAACATCAAGTTAAATATTGGGCTTGCGAAATTTGTTCATAAAGCGTCAAGACTTCTTGAAACCAAACTCTCACTCTAGTGAGAGTAGAGATTCTGAACCAAAAGACGATTTATCTAAATCAGAGACTACATGAAATCCAGGGTGATGTTTAGTATTAGAATTTTACCAGACTTTTATGATCGCTGAATTTTATCTTACTGATTAATTGTTTTAAAACTTTTATATATATAGTTAACTTGATCACTAAATTTTTGGCACGTTCAGTTGTAAATGTTTTTTTTTTTAAATCAAACAATAAAGAGTTATGTATATAGAATGAGCAGTTACCTGATCTATTCATTTTCTGAGATAAAAGGCAGTGAAAGGGCACATTTGTTGAAATAATAGCCATGTCCATGTTGCTGTACACATTTCAAGAAAACCCCAATAAGATTACAAACTCATTTTTTACTCGACCAAAAATGTTTTGCTGAAGCTATCTTGGGTTATGCAGAAAACCGGAATAGGGATGGAAACCATTAAATCTCACACACAAGGGGGGTGTCTTAAACCAAATACACAATGAAATCAACATTTTTTCCAATTGAAGATTAGACTTGCATCTGGATTCAATAAAGTCTTAATTTCTTGCCAGAGACCTCCAGCATAAATAGTATTTAAATAATGCGGCCCAGAGATTATCAAGGGCCTGGTAAAATGAATCTGGTGTCCCTTCTGGTTGAGTGGAAAGACCATGATCAGCATCATGAGCTGGGTGTTGCCATTCCTCGCGACTGCTATGATATGATGGCTTAAGGGGATTATTTCTGAAATGAATCACACCCCTATGTTCGTAACATTCCATGCTGGGACAAGGGACATTCAGAGTTCACAAGGCCACAGAGTAAGGACAGCATTCTTGTTGCCACCCAAAATTACCAAAATCCTGGTTTTTATACCATTTAGTCAAAGGATGGTTTCATTCATCAGTCATGTATGTGCCTTTGCCATTTAGTGATGTTTTGCCTCTCAGTTTTATCACTAGCTGGACATGCAGCTTTTGAGTCACCGCTGGACAGCTGAAATTGTAGTTGAAATATTCTAATTACCAGGGCCAACTGACTCCTATAGATGTTGAAAATAATGCTAAAGGCTTTAGTAATGCTGCAGGCTGTAAACTTGATTGAATAAAGTGATTAGGTCTACTCTGATCTAGTGTGTCTGCTCCAAAAGAAATGAAAAGCGCAATTGAAAGAGCTTGCCAGAGATTCTTGATTTCATGTTCTGCAACAGTATGTCACTAAAAGTGTTAGGAGAACCAGGAATTCTTAGTTAGTTGTCCGGCATCAAATGAAGCCAGCACATTCGTTAACCTGAACCTTGCAAGGGAGGATTTGGTATTTCTGAGAACTCCAAAAGCCAAATTGACAGTCAGGGGTGGTTCACTGCCACATACATGTAAATAAGTCACTATCTACAATTTGCATGGGAAAGGGAGGCTGGATGTAGTATTTACCGAGTTAACAGGGCTCAATATCCCACTCTTTCAGTAGCAGGGTTAGACTTGCATGTTGCAGAGGACAATGCCCCAAATGGAAGGATGTGATGGTTATTTAAGTAATGCAAACAGCTAGCATGCCAAAGTGGTCTTTAATAAGGGCACAGAGCCTGGATTGGTCGGGAAATTACAGTCCTTCATTTCTTCAATCTAGTAGACAAACAAACCTAATGCTTTCTACCAAAAAATGCCTAGCACTAAAATATTACTTGTCAACTTGGAGAAAAAAGGCAGTCCAACGGTCACTGGCTATTTATGGAGGATGCAATGAAATGCAATTAATACACAGAACTCTGAACACACTGGGACAAGTGTAAAATATTACAACTACTTAAAATTGGCAACCTTATATCTGCCCTTTCAGTTAAAGATCTCACGGCTGTAGATTTAATTTTTTTTTTTTTTTATGGTAAACATATTAAACACATGCAGATACATAATAGAAATGCATGCCCAGATGTAGCCCCAATTTTACCCATTCCTTCTACCAACAAATTGCCTATGATACATATGCCTGTCCAACAAATAGGACCTAATCTTATAAATTAGCTTGCATCGTTTCAGTTCACTCATTTTTATGTCAAACTTGCAAAGACATATTGTGGGCTTCACAAGAGTTTACTGGAGCTTAAAGCCCACCCTCTGCTTACCATTCACTTGCTGTATTGTCATTCCTATTTGCTAGCTTTCTCTTCGACGGCTTTCCTCGTTTCTACCTATAAACCTTCAGTTTGTCCCTAACCTGGAAAATATCATCATTACTATCTCTTTAGCTGGTTGGCTTCTATGCTTCCACTGATCGCTTTTAGGTAACTACCTTTTTCTTTTTGTTGAAGTACTCCATGAGAGTGCATATGTTTTCCAGCTATCTACCTCGTGTGGTTCCCTCACCATGTTGCTCTCTCTCACTCTTGTGCTTCTTGTCCCCTACATCACTCATGTTGCTCTTTCACCCGTGTGTTTTTCCCTTTGCCCTTTGTTCTCTCTCTTGTGTTCCTTAATCCCTCACCCGGCACATTGTTTCACTTCTCACCCATCCCCAAAGAGCTACCCACAACCCACCCATCCGTTTAGATTTAAAAAAGGGTTTCCCAGACTACCTTTTATTGAAGCCCTTTTGCGCTATTTCTATGTACTGATCCATCCAAAAACGCAAGCATATCATTTTGGCACGTAGAAAATTACGCAGTGGTCAATCATTGCACTTTTGTTTTCAGCCATACTGCACAGACGAGATCGATTTGTTCTGCCAATGCTTGTTTTACTATGCCATAATGTTCTAAAGGTGATCGTTGACAATCACATCAGTCTGCAACTAAAGTGTTAATCTCCAATCATTGGCCCTACCATTTCATACAACAGGGCTTAAATATGTATTAGTCCTGTTCATTTACAACTCAATTGCACCTTCAAGCATGCTTATTCCCTAGACCATCTTCAGCGCCACTACCACCTCATAGTCCCACGTACTTCGCAGCCCCAGTGCTGCAAATTTATGTTTCATACTGTCAAAGAATCATCCCCAGCAGGAACCTTCTAGGTTCCAAGGCAACTTCTTGTGTTGTGACCTATAAAGTAGGGGCCAATATTATACATATCCTGTTTTTTTCTTTAAGTCGTCAGAGGAACATATTTCACCTAGAAAAGTTAAGTATACATTTTGTATGTTTGCTGCTTCTAACATGTTATTTTCTTGTTTTTCAACAGACAGATATGCCTGCCCCGGTGACTTTCCTCTACACCCTGTATCAAGTTGTATAAGGTGGGTTACTCTTTTTATTGGTCATTTACTTTATAAAATATCCAAGTCAGGCCATATTTGTGCAACCACCTCCATAGCGATTATGGGTGCAGCACGAGAGGATAAGATATATTTTATTACAAACGCTTCTTTTCTTTTAAACACTTCGTTCCATGGGACCACAATGCCTAGTTTTAACGCACAGGAAGAATCATATTGGATGGTGTACTTCGCTTATACCTCTGGATACCATTATTGAATCCTATCCACATCCTGACCCCTTGGTAAAGCCCTGCACCTGATGTTCTACCCGAGCATTTTGGTTACTCAAATCTACATTAATTGTATACTTAAGATGTGCTCTCCTTGCATATCACTCTGCGCTGTGAGGGATTGTCAGTGTAAGTGACTTATCTTGTTGGTAATGCCACAAGCCCTAGTAAATGGGACTGAAAGTCATTTCTCAGAAGTCATCTGGTTCACAGTGGGGCACAATTTATACTGGTTGGACAGATCAATAGTGACTTAAGATACACATCATATACACTCAGCTGTGGTTATTGAAATAAAGCATCTTGCAAGAAAATTTAAGAAACTAAGTTTCCCAATCTTTAATCTACATTTCTATGATGCAGACACACTTTCTATAGTCTTCAGACAACTGTCGCATGTCACACACCCTTACGTGATACTGCATATGCCATAGAAGCACATGTGATGTCATGCGCCCTGGCAACCACAAGTTAACATAACAAATTCATAAACATGCGTCTATATGAGACTTGCAGAGTTCAGGATGCATATCGCGGACATAAGTCTTGTGACTGGCAACCAGCACTATCCAGCCATTTAAATGGAGAAAAAAACCGGCACGACTGAAAACTTTCAGTACTGTTACTTTTATGTATTGTATGAATGTTTTTGACTTCTATACAGTGACATGCTCACTGCAAGCATCATTTCTGCTGTTGCATTTCCCCCAACCCAGTGTCTAAATTAGAAGTAGAAGAATGTTGAATTTAACAGAGGGCGATTGAATATTCCTATACTGCATGTTATTCTTTGAGCTTGCTAGTGTGCCAGGTGACGGAGTGCGTCAGGTGGAAGGACAGGCTGTTCAGCTGGGCTTTTAGGCAAGCCTCTACATTCAGGGGATCCAGTAAGCCCATTTATAACAAGGGACAAGGCTGGAGGTTGTTTCACTGATAAATACGGTCAGTCTTCTGCATCTTCACCTCCTCCAACAACTCTGAAGTCCAGAATATGTTGTGAAGGTTGGAGGAAGAATTCAACAGTTTTTCGAAGTACAGCAATAAACCATCTCAGACTCATGAGTCCTTCAGGTTCTGCAATAAGGCTACAAAATTAAATTTTTAATGAATTCAGAAGATTTATGGTCCAACCTCTTTTCCCCATTGTCCAGTCAGATGTCTGGCACTGCTAAAGGAAGTACAGGACCTATTGAGCAAGAGTGCTATAATTCCAAGTCCAGAAGACGGTTAAGGACAAAGGTGCTACTCTTTAATGTTTTTAGATAAAAAGCATTCTGGGAACTTTTATCCAATTATGGATCTAAGAGCAGCAGGACCATCAGGTATTCCTCTATTGTTGTATTTGACTCCCTTGCAGTCAGTCTGCATAGGTGTTTTCATTTAAAGAGACTTATAGTGCATACCAGAGTTTCTTCATAGGACTTGCCTCTGGAGCTCAATGTTTTGAAGAGCCTCCTTTCAGGGCATTAGAGGCATTGTTTTAAAAATGTTTTACATTCAAAGTTTTTTTCTAGTGGCAGTCTCCTCCGATCGTATGCTAGGGAAATTGTAGCCCTCCTACCCCTATAACCCGTAATTAACGTTTTTTGAAGATAAGGTGGTTCTTAGACCTGACCCAACCTTCCTGACCGAAAGAGCCTCTTTTCATCTCTCTCAGGACTTCGTTTCGCTGCTTTTTCCTCTCCTTTAATGAGTCAAAAGGTCCTTTGGCATTCTTTTAGATCTTCAGATAGCTTTTTCTACTAACCTAAAAAGAACGTCCTCATTTTGTGAGGTTGATTTTGTTGTTACTTTTGGATGAGCAAATAAGGGTCACCATCCTTGCAATCCACCCAGAGTAGATTTATTTCACACTGTAAGCTCCGTTGAAGTAATCTCCTCTTCTTTTGACACCGCTGTCTTACTGGCAGTACAGTACGAAATTTGATTTGATTCATGTTTGAATAAATCTTTGCATATCGCTGCATGTATGTTGTGATATATTGAACAATTTATTCTCAGCTTGAGTATACTCTCATGTTGTGTGGAGTGTGATGAGGAAGACGGGAGGGTTAAGTTAGTAAGCTTCATTACTCCAAGTCATAGTCTTCCTCCTGACAGTCCTAACTTCCCTCCCTCCACTCCTCTAGGGGATCTATTGATACATTTCCAATAACTTAGAGAACAGTAAAAATGGTTTTATTTAATTTTTTAATTGATTATTTGGTATAACAGGATTTGTATGTTTACGTATATAGATCACAACACATGAAGTTGCCAGACTGGTAGGGGCTAATCCTTCGACACAGAAGCTTCATGTTTTGAGGACTGTGGCGAGAACTACTAGGACTTGGAGTAATGAAGATTAGCTGTAAGTAATACTAGCATTTCCTCACTCAGTAAAGACCAATAACTCTCTTTCCACAGCACTGCATCTAGTGCAGAGATTGGGCTGTCACCGCAACCCAAACGCCTGCAAGTCCAAGGATCTGTGACAGTGCGATTATCTCCTCTTCCAATTGCAGAAAATACAGTCTTGTGTCCCTCCTTAACTGTAAAGTTCTGCAAGCTGGGCAGCCCAGACCACAAATTGTGCCCTAGCCCGTACAAAAAAAAAAAAAAAAAAAACAGGCCCAGATAACAGATCCCATTTTCATACATCCTATGTCACCCACTTAGCTACAGCTTTAGCTTGTCGCATCCTCTTAAAGACATCAATCTACAAGGGTGTCTGGCCCTATAGCAGCTGATTTTCTTTTTAAATCACATAATGCCAGTTTTGTCTATTATGCAGGTAAGCAATGTTCACGGATACACTCCGGTTTGTGAGTAAAAGGTGAGGTAAAGTCTGTCCCTTTGAGCAAATGTTTCTCAATGCACAGTCCTTCAACCAGCCAACCCAACGCAAGTTGAAGTTGTGAGTTGTGACGCCAAGTAAAACCGAAACCCTCCAATTCTTTCTTCTCAAGAAGCCAGCTTTAAAACCAAGCCCATTCAAAACACTCCTATTATACTCCATCATGTCAGGCGTCCTATGAGCAATCTGTATACCCAAGTATCAATATCTGTCAATGTTACATCACGATCCCAGATTCGCAAAGGTTTATGACCACCTCCACTACAACTCCAATCACTTTTAGAAGACTACTAGCAAGTGTTTAACTAAAGATCCTCGAATCTGTGTTTGTCATGGATAGGTGTTAGCTTGCCTAACAGTACAGAAAATCTTGGTGTGGCTTTGGGATATCAATGATCACAGCGTCTCTATGGATGGTAACATCAACCTTTATAGATTCCACTAATACTTCCAGGAGTCTAATCCAGGGCCGGACTGGGAACCGAAACCGGCACAGGCAAACCGCTCGGCCGGACCCCCCTGGGGCCAACGGAGTGTTTGCTGTTTGTTACAGCTGTACTGTTTGCTACAACTGGTTTCGGCCGATTTTGTTACAGGGAGCCAATATTGCCGGCCCCTGGTAACAAAAAAAGCCCTCAAGGGCCCAAAAACGACCCCACCCTGGCAGTCCACCGGGGAAACGCCCGGTGCCCGCTACGGCCAGTCCGGCCCTGGTCTAATCAGTATCTCCGACAAAAGCCAAATAGAAGTCTTCAGGCAAGCTTACGGCAATTTTTCGTATCTAAATTGGCCTCTAGTCATTCTTCCCTCATCAACAAGGAACCTCCAACTACCCCCCACCCCCAATCAGGTGTAAGTTTATGTAAGTCTACAGAATGCAGTAAATTGAGTGTTAGAGTGGGGCTGGCTGGATAGATACACTTTTGAAGTTAGGTTTGACAAATTGTAGATTCACACCGACATGGTTACCTACTCTTGCTAATCATTAAGCAGCAGTAGGATATTAGTCTGTGCTGCAGCCCTCTGAATGACCATGCTAATATACATAGAAACTTGCTTTAACAGGAGAAATACTGCAAAATCATATTACTGTCCAATGGGGTAATTTACAATATAAACAACACATACAGCTTGTAAAAATAAACACTTATGTTAAAGTTCCACCTTGCTACACAACCTAAACAACACAAAGCCCAATTACTGTGCCAGACAGAGACAGGGTGAGTGAGGGAGAAAGAAAAAACTACTGTTTTTTTTTTTTGACTACTCTGGCCTCCTGCAAGCAAAACTACCCCTTGGTGTGTAGTGGTTTTAATGATACGTGCCATCACTATGGAAATCTGGTGTTCCAGTGATGATCGGGTAAGTTTTAGGCAGGCTGGCGCTAGCCGGTTTCAGGCTGGTATAGAATTGTTTTTTTGTTGTTGTTTTTTTTTTTTACACAATCGCTGCTGTCAAAGTAGACCAATCAGGAGGTGAAGTGTATGTAGATCTAACCTTCTCGAATGAATGCTGCAGCATTAAGTACTGCTGCCATAGAGAGTATTAATCTTTCAACAACATTTAAATGCATTTGCAAAGTGCTGGAAAAATGGCTATTTCTTGGTCATCTTTCCTATTGCTTTGTCATCTTTCGCAACCCATGAAAATATAGTTATGAGAAGTGGCTATAGTGTACTCCACATCCTATAATCCCATTGGATGGGACTGCTTTTGGCTTCTTTGGGGCAATGGATACCATCGTGTGTCAGGGAGGTCAAATTGATTCCACTGCTAGGCAATGGAGTAAACTGCAAGGAACGAAGGTCAGCACTTTTATGATGCTTATGTCCTTCTACAGAGGGCAAGGAAAAAGAAAAGGAAAACTATCACCGATTTGCATTCACGATAATATATATATATATATATATATATATATATATATATATATATATATATATATATATAAAAATAAAATAAAAAAGTCTGCTCTGGAACATTTAGGCAAATTTGAAAAGGGACAGAGGCACCCTAAACTTAACTTATGAAATTATAAAATCTAGAATACAATTAATAGCTATCTGAATAAGAATAATACCAAAATTCAAAATACTACATTTTTGCATGGAAATGCATTTTTAAGGAATAACCGGATTGTTTAGTCACACAAGTATTGCATTGCCACTTTAACATCAGGGTCCCTACCAGCATTCGCTTAATCTCAACTACTCAAATTAGCCTCGATTATACAAGTGCCTTTTGTGATAAAGTTCTAATGAATAGTCTGCCCAAGCTCAAGAAACTTGGACTCGTGCCTGAGGTAGAGGACATCTGCTCATCCTTGCTCCCTTCACTTGAAAATCTCCAAGTGATTGAAATCTCATTAGCAGACATAATATTTCAAATCGAATGGCACTTGCATGGGAGTTAAGTGCTCCCATCTACTGATGAATGTAAAAAAAAAAAGAAAAATTATAATATCATTCATTCCCGGAGTTCAGAAAATTAAATTAAACCTAGAAAATGTAATAAGGCCTTCGTAAGACAAAATGCAATGATTTTATCAAAAGTAATAAGTTTGGATAAGTTCTACCCCCAAACTCTCTAGTGCCACAACACTTACACGACCAGCAGTTCCTAAAGTCAAGTTCATTGAATTGCCTCTATATCTACATATTACTTGAATTGTAGCTGTAGCAGAAAAGCCCTTTGCATGATTGAAGACACGTACCCTTGCCCCGAGTGCCCAACTGTACTGTTGTCTGGATCCCTAATGCGGACCTTTTGTCATAGGCGAACACGGATCGGGTGTGTGTGCCATGACATATGCTGGTCTCATGGATTGCGGTTTTGTTGCACCTAGAGTGGCCCCCAAAGTGCTACCCTCATAGTGGTGGAAGGCTACTGCCTTCACCAGGAGTTAAGCAGCCCAGCACAAGCGCAGGAGAGGCAGCATATAATCAGTAGTAGTGAATAGGAACCTTTTTACCCTGTGTTAAAGGAGTGAGGCCTACCAGCTCACTCACCTTTTTAAAGATTCGTTGCTGTGTGCTTAACTCACCCTTGGCCTTCCTCAGGTGGATGTGGAGTACTGCACGGCCCAGGAGTAGTGAGTCTGCACTGGATGTATATATGCCTGGGCAGGGTATAGTGCAGTACTGTGCAGTATAGGTGACGTTAGTGCATGGACTGTATGTATGCATGCATGTAAGGAATACAGGATACAAGAGATGTAGTGCTGTGCAGTGCGTGAGCAATGAGAGCATGTGCGGGTGTATGTCTGCTTGCGAGAAGTACACTACATGAAGGGTGAAGTGTTATGCAGCACTCACATGGTAAGTGTGCGTGCTTGCAGAGTGTGTGTTAGTAATTAGCACACCCTGGTTACATATAGAAACGCTTCAGTGTTAAACAGTGCACGCAAACTGAGTGTGTGTGTGCTGAATGCATGTGTACATGTAATGGAACATTACATGGAGGACTGTGGGTGTCATTTTGGCTAGGCCAGGCCTGCCTGGTGGAAACATGAGGAGGAGAGGAATCCTCCCATACATATTTGTGTATTGTTGCATTTCTGTGAGCTGGGTGGGACACACATTGGCTAGGTCAATATGCAAGAGCTATTGGCTTTGCCAATATATTTTAGCCATGTTGTACACAAGTGTGGCTGCTGTTCAGCATGGGTAGAATTTAGTGGTGTAAAGGAGAGTGGCATGGAGTAGAGTGGAGTGCTATTGAGTGGCGCAGAGAGTCGAGGAGTGGTGTAGAGTTGAGTGGAGAGAAGGGAAGTGTCATCGAGTGGCGTAGTGTGTTGTGGAGGGAGTACAGTGTCAGAATGGAAGGGTGTAGAGTGGAGTAGAATGGAGTGGCATAAAGTGTTGGGGACTGGTGTAGAGTAGAGAGGCGTAGAGGGTGTTGCGTTGCACAGAGGGGAGTGGCATAAAGTGGAGTAGTGTAATAAAGTGGAACTGCACAGAGTGGAACAGAGTGTTGTAAAGTGGAGTGGAGTAGTATGTCATAGAATAGAGTGGCGTAGAGTTAAATGGAGTAGAGCATCAGAGTGGAATGTTGCAGAGTGGCCTAGAGTGAAGTGGCGTAAAGTACAGTGGCGCAAAGTAGATTACACGAAGGAGTGTGGGACAGGGATTTGCTTGACAACCACAAGACAGATTGTGTGTTGCTTTTGAATGCCGTATCCCCTCGCATGTGTAGAGTTGAAATAAAAATACTTCTTTCTCGCAGAAAAGCAGGTATTTGACTGGACATGGATTTATTGTTCAGATTGTTTGCACTTTGAGTTATGAGCCTTGCCCACTGACCTGTATCTACATCCTCCAACTCCTGAGGAAGCCTTGACTGCTTGACTACAGCTACCACTGACAGTCGAGTAAAGAAGTGGTATTATCTATAGTATGTTGGGCCCCAGGACATCAGAAGCATAAGGCCTCAACCACCATGGTTGGGCCCAGAAACCAGGGTGCACCCATGGCTCCATGAAAGGAGTTTCGACAGTAGTGTTTTGTCAAACATTTTGTATTAATTACTTTTAGCCTGTCTTTACATGCTATGTCAATTAAGGAATAAACACTATCACACAAATATCTGCACAAGTCATTATGTAAAATTATTGAAATGTACTCTCCTGCCCAGTTTGTGCTACAACGAATAATCTGATTAAAATGTTTTTTTTGTTGTTTTTTAAAGACGGTTCATAGGGTAAGTACTTCGATATGCGGTGGAGGGGTCTCTGCAAAATATTCTTCTCTACATAATTCAAATATTCAAGAAAACTCTTTAAAAAGCCACAAGTGTGATTAAAACACATTCAACCTATCAAAAGCACATTTCACAAAAAGAAAAGGCAGATTTTAAGATATCTGAATACATTAGAAAAGCACAGAAGGCAGAGGGTTTTTGGTTGTTGCCTCGGTCAACAGTATTTGAACAAACAAATTTCTGCAAAATAATCAGAAAATGAAACAAAACCAGCTCAGATAACAGAGAAAAAAAGCTTGTGGACTGCTGCGGTTTACCAACCACGGAAGGATACAGACAATTGTAATTAAATGCCATTGTTTTTGTAGAGTAACTTACAGATCAATATATATTTGGCAACCCTTCAAACCAAAGACCTTACTTATGAAAAACATCAGATCCACTGGGCATTTTTTAGCATGATTGCTTTATAACTTATTCAATATCCCTTGATATCTTGCCAGATTCAAGAATGTAATCCTGCAGAAACTATGTAAACAGAGCATCAGCGCCTGCTTGAATCAAGTTATCAAGTATCAAGTTATGTTTCTTATGTTTTTGCACCACAGTGCGAGCATATGGTTCTGTTAAATGTCCAATTTGAGAACAGTTTTTAAGGCTCTTGGCTTCATTTCTGCTGCAACCCACGTACGACAGCAGCAACAAAACGACCACCCCTGGTCCATTTACAACAACCAAGGCCATAGGAAGGATGCTAGTACTTACAGACCTGAACAGCTTTCCGAATGCATTTGTTTGGACCCTCTTGCATAGCATATTGAGAGGCAGTATCTTTGTCTTACTCAGCGGCGAGTGAAATGGAGGTGAGCTTCTGCCTTCTTAAATGTATTAGACATTTGTGCTCATTCACAATGGAAGAAGGTCTCTGTCTGTTCAGAACCTTTAGCTAATGCTGATAAATAAGTTTGCCCTCTGCACGGATCGCATGATTTGTTTGCATAACAATGTCAAGATTTGAAGAATTGTACAACATTATACACAGATGTGTCCAAAATTGGCCCTCAAGGGGGCAATAACACCAGGCTTCCTTCGTTACCAGGAACAAGTGAGTCTTTTTTTAGTAAACTGTATATAAATATGTAACGTATTTGGATATCATGAACATGTGGCATGGTTCCAGTTCTCAAGAACCAAGGTTTGATATACCTGTTAAGTTTTTGGTTGCGGATGCTCATTAAAACCATTTCCCAAAATCGTTTTTGGGCAGTGTGTATAGCTCAAACGCCTTTAACGTAACAACATAAATGTGTGCAGAAGAGCCACAGAAAAATCGTGCAAGCATGTGCTATACATTGAAAAAACATTTACATGATCTGTCTGTATTCCCCTCTACGCACAACACACTGATATTAGACAGAGTATGTATATATCATTGACAGATTATAGTCCTCCCACTCATGAAGGATCATCCTTTGTCAATACAGCATCAAGCTCCCTTCTGGAGACACAATTCTTTATTTCTATGTGGTACCAGTCACGTGACCATCTCAAGCACACAGTTTTTAATACACAGGATTTCTTCAAAGAATTTCCAGTGAGATACACCACAAGGCTCCCACTAGTCAGCACAATTTGAAATGATAATGAAGGACTTAATGCACTGGCAATGACAAACAAATCTGAAGTAACCAAACCAAAATAACCACCACGGCAGGCCATTTTAATTAAAACTTATTGGAAGAACATCAATATACATACAGGAGAGGGTACAAAAAAAAGACAGCTCCAAGGAAAAAGGCAATGGTACCTTATCGAAGCTTGCTTCTGTCTTGAAACAGAGAAAAGAGCTTTGCGTCAAAGCAAAGACCCAGAAAAAGAAATAGGCCTGAAAAATGCACTATATCTAGCTCTATATAACAAAAGCATGGAAATAATCCAACTTCATAGCAGATAAAAGCTGCAGGAAATTGGTTTTCCATCTCATATGCAACAAACAGCAGAAGAAACGCGAAGGAGCCAGTTAAGAGAGAAACCGGGTGGAAAGACATGCAATCCTAACATGAAAAGGGGTGCATTTCCTTAAGTGCTTCAAAAATGTTGCCTCTTGCAGATGTGCACGTCGCACATAGATATCAGGCTTCTGTTTTGTTGTCCTACGAAACCAAGACAGAGGTGAGAAAAAAAAAAAAAAAAAAAACCACATTAAACTCAACGTAATACAGTTCATTAAGAAGACACAATTAAAAAAAGCAATGAGGTATTCAACCGCTGCTCAACATGGTTTGTGGTGAGTACGTAAAGCAAAACTGATCAAACACCTGCTGAGCTGATTAAGTCATTGTAGAAATAATTAGGTTTTACATAATATTGAGAAAAATTTACATGATGCATCAAGTAAAAAAACAATCGAAAAATGTGTAAATGACTTAAAACGGTCAAATGAAGATGCATCCAAATAGTAGTGGGCTTCTCTTAGCTGAATGGATATTTGAAGTTGGCCAAGTTTGCAGAATAGGCAAGTCAAACTTTGACCCTCGGTAAGGGGTCAAACCTACATGACTCTTGTACAGGGTTCAACATCTCCCAGTCACATCTCTATTCCAATGTCCCTCAAAATAATCTGGTCGTCTGAAAATTGGTTTTCACAACTTCCAGTTTTTTCAAACTATTAGAGTTGTAAATGGTATGGTCCCCCAACAGCTAAAAAAAAGCACCAAAGATTAGAAAAGACTTCACTATCACAGTCCGTGAAAATCGGACTAATCCATGTGAAATGTAATTACTTAAATACTTTTAAAACTGGATGGAAATAACCATTTATCTGAAATTATTTCCTGTAAGTAGAACCCATCATCATCAAACTATCACTCACATTGTGAGACATCACCAATGAGACAAAACATAGAGCCCCAAACAAGTTAACGACATAGTCCAATGTTAAGACCACACTAAAATGTTCTCTCTCTTAACCAATTTCAACAAGCATTGGCATAGCCAATAGGTCTCGCCTTTGGGACCTTATAAGTGGTTAGTCATGCAGCACATTATCCTGTGTGCTGTGTCACCATGGATTAAAGCATTGCACGCACAATATGTTTTATAATATTCGCTTGTAAGCAAAGAGTAGTTTGAATTATACCATGGACACTTCACAGCCAACACCATACACAAAAGATTACCTTTTATTACACGGCTGCCATCTGGACGGCGAAATGTCCAGATTTCTTAACTCGAGAGAAAACCTTTTAGCAACATAAGGATAATGAAAGTCTGGGGGGGAAAAACAGCGCTCTAACCTATAACACGCAGTTTGAATACAGGCCCTTCATTGTAGTTCATAAGTAGTAGTGTTATATTAGGATTGTAACTTCTGAACTGTAAGTAACAAAAGGATCTCTGTGACAAAATCCAATACATACATCCTTAACCACACATCTGTGGACACGGAGGAAACAGGTATGCTTTTGACTACTTATGCCCACTCCATGTGGATGTAAATTCGGTACACAGGTGTTCGCTGATGCATTCCTACAGCTTTGGGGGGGGAAGCCAAAAAGCAATGCTGCGACTAGTGAATTAAATTGAATGAAACTTCCCAGACAGTACAATACGCTCCACGGGACACACCTACTTTCTACCTTACTCTTACATACAGGTAATCAGTGGTGTAGTAAAATAGCTATGGTTCCTAATACAAGCAAGACAAATGCGTTTGCATCTTCTATTGTGGAAGTCACAAAAAAAACAACTATAACTGGGATGCAGTGGGCTCCAACTTTCATGGGCTCTGGTGCCACTGAACCTGCACTATTGATACCTACATCATTGCAATATACACACATCTTGCAAACAGTGAGCATGCTCTAGTCTCACTCACACAAGTTATTACACTTTTGTGAACCACGCATAATGTATGCACATTAAGAATGTTGCCAGGCGTTATTTGCATTTAAGAACCAACCAACCTTTAATATGTTGACAGAGGAGTGTCAGGGGAGCATGCTGGAGGGGCTCTCAGCAGGGCTGCACACCACCCACCAACGCCGCTGCAGATAGAGGCAGGCAGCTGAGACTTTGTGTTGTGCGTTTTCATGGTGTGAGGCCAGATTAGGAAAGAGCGCTCTCCCTGAAATGTACTTTCTTAAAAAGGAAAGAGAAAGACGTGTTTGGACACCAGGCAAAAACGCAACAAACCAACACTCGAGCGGTTACCTGGAGAACCCAATGACAAGCGTAATACACTGCTGCTGCTCGTGAAAATGCCAAGAGAGAATGCTTTGGAGTGAACCTAATTAAAAAGCTCACCTGTAATTCGCTGCCTGGTTCTGCCGTTGACTGTGTGGGATTAGCGCAGCTCCCGCATTCTTGTCTGTCTCCATGACAACACTTAAAGTAGTCCAGGAAGCTGCATTGTGGCGGCTGGGAAAAACTTACGTGAGGCGCCCTCAATGGACGTGCAGATTTGGCCTAGTTGAACCTTTACAGCCAATTAAATTGGATTCTGAAAATAAAACAGCTTCTAAGGGAGTTATGCCCAGAGGAACAAGTTCTCGGTCGTCCGAGCCAACAGGAGGAAGGAAACAAGCAGGCAAGTGGTGCGTGCGCGCGCCACAGCGAGACATCTGTTTTCTATTATTGCGCACGCGTCTGGCACGATAATTGCAAACAGATGTCGCCCATGCGGGTAACCGCAAGCAATAGGCCGTGGGCGGAGCAAAGGCGGGACATGCACCCGCCTTTGCCCAATGACGCACGCAAAGCCCAATAGCCTGTGCGGAAAAAAAAACACACGAACAAGCGTGTGGTGAGCTTGCTGAATTCCCTTACTAAAAGTCTCGCAAGCAGCGCATGCACGCTGCTCTAGGCTCAACCTAAAAAGGGGGGCGGAAGAAAATATAAAAATTAGTGCTATGATGCAGCCAGTGTTAACTGCGTCATAACACTACTTATTGAATATTTGTTTTCTTGAGGCCACGCTGCACAGCGGCCGCAATGCTGTACAACATGGCTAAAAAAGTATGGACCCAGCCAATAGATTCCGCATAGGCGAGACCTATTGTCTTTACCATGCTTGTTTAGTTTTAAAAAAAAATGTGTAAAGAGAAAGAATGTAATATGCAGTTGAGACAACTGTTTTCAAACGACCGTCAGTGATTGGATGCTGGTACTAAGACCGTCAGTTTTTGGATGGTTGCTGGGACTGGGGCAGTCAGTGACTGGATGCTGGGGCTGGGACCGTCACTGATTGGATGCTAGGTCTCCACGGTGTAAGCGTCATTAGAACTCGTAATCAATTCCTCGGTAGGAAAATTCATCTGCGAACGAACCTCAGCTGGGGGATTAAAAGGAATTTAATCGCAGCAACAGATTCCTACCATTATTTTCCGTTACGGTTTTCATTTGTAACTCTTGCATTCTCACCTGTTTTATCTACTTATGCTACTTTGTGTATTCTGTCATCATACTTCCGCTGTCTTTCAGTGTTTGCTGCTTGCTGCCGCCAGTAGATGACGCCAGCCCTTGCTATGGGTGTTCTAGTCTCAGCAGCCGCCTGCTCCTGATCTAAACTCTCTAAGGTTGTCCAGCTCCAGTGGAGCTGGAACAATTTTCAGAGTAGGGGTGCTCTTATCAGTATTACATCACTGAAATCATAAGAGTTGATTACAAATCGAAGTGTCACACAAAGAGCAAGTGTAGCCCGTGGTGCATTGTGGATCACACTGCAGCAAATATATTATTAAAACATGGTGTGTTAGCACACTGTCATTTAGAGAGAGCACATTCTCCATTGAAGTGGACACACAATTAACACTGGTATGCCGTTTTACTAATACATTTATATAGCAAACCAATAATGCGTGAAATCTAGTTTTACCAAGTAAAGTGTCTTGATTTGTTTGTATCATATTAAAATATTTTTTCCGTCACACATCAGAATTACAAAAAAAAATTGTTTTCCTAACTGCTGAAATATTTGTACAGTTTATTCATAGGTACTTAAATGTATGTTAGAAAAAAAGTGACTTGCAGCCTTTCCTTTCACTCTCATCACCCTAGCAAAATTGTCACATAGTTCACATTACAAATTCCTATAACTTTGCAGTCAGAGAAAGAAAGTAAACACCAACCTCCATGTTAAAACAATAAGCAGTTAATTTGTCTGTAGACCTAGTCTGACATTTGACCTCTGTTTCTGAACACAGAAAAATGTTAAATTAAGCAATGAAGTACATAAAAACAGATAAATACCAGAAGTTACAGTCATATGAGCAATGAGAAACTCGAAGATCCTAAAACTACTGCAAAGCACCTGAAATGGGAGGGCACACATCGCTCTCTTTCATGCGTTTAATTTATTTTACAGCGCTCCTCATACTAGTGTAGGGTGTCAGGGCAATTTACATCACACACACATTATAGAGAAACAATGAATAATAAGTGTGTAAATCAGTCTATAGGAAATCCTACATAAAGCAGCTGAGGATTACATATTGTAGAATCACATGTCTCCCTACTAGTAGGCCGTATATTTTAAGAGTGGTTCCGAGAAGCACAAACATAGAATTTAAAACATACCACAGTGGTTGGTTTTATTAAAAACAAAAAGGATCTCTGACAAAAGCAGTATCCCACTGAGCTACCCACATAAGCACTTTAGTGATCTGCATGCACACGTACTTTGCAGCAGGCATATTAACCCTCTGTGCTACTTCGTGTTGGGTGAAACCTGCCACTAGACAAAACACTGATCTTGCTCCAGTAGGAACATTATTCACCAGAGTGATCTCGGCATGATTTTAATTGTTGCCAGAAAACTGGACACAAGGAATTCGTCAGGAGGTGGTTTTATCTGTAAGGCACCTGAGGAGCGAGACGGTCGTTGTTAAAAGGACCGATTCCCATGTCCTATTAACTCTCGGGCAGAACCAGTAAAACAAAAGTAAGCACTATCTACAACTGCTAACAAATATACAGAACACACGGGCTTCTGCACTGCATGGCATGGCATAAAGTAAAAGCAACCTGAAAACACAGTCGGGAGAAGTAAACCTGGCGTAGGGAATGTGCAGGCCCAGGACCACAATACTTGAAATAAAAAATTCTCTATTAAAAGAAAAACAAAACAATTCTGTGAAAAGGAGCCCCTGCACGTCTGAGGAATACCTGCACTAACCTGCACAGAAAGTCTCAAAGCTGCAGCGTCCTACTGCCTCGGGCTGCCCCGAAGTGTGCGTATGTTGATCTGTCAGGGAGGACAGTCAAACTCCGCCGCGGGGCAGCAATCCTGGTGGCCTAGGTCCGTTGGCCAGAAATTGAAATGAAACAAGCATTGGCCGCGATATGTGGTGGGGGAGGGGGAGAAGCGCGAGTGGTGTGCACGCACACGTGGCAGCAAAAGTGAAAGCTGCTGTGCGTGTAAGGGTTGAAAGACAGATGGCACAGTAAGGCCCGCGCACATGCACTCAAGCTCTAGGCTCATGGCAGCATTTTCTGAAGCCCCTTACTAAAAGGGGCTTCAGCGCATGCGCGCTGGCTCAGCGAGACCTAAAAAGAACAATAATTGTTCATCCTCAGATTAAACAAAGATGTGTCTTTTCTTAACTCCTATTTAAACTGTGCTGGCTCGCTCACCGATACAAAAAAGATGTAGAGGCCAGTTATCTCTGCATTTCTAGCAATTCCTTTCTCCTCATTAAAAACTATGAATTTCTTTTGTTTTTGAAGAACACTCTTTCCTCAGTATAGTGTCTCAAAGAATCTATTCTCCAAGAACAGGATTTCTCAAGTTTACAATAACTGGGCCCAGTTCTCTTACAGCACAATCTGGACCTTCGTGGCACACCCCAAGTGAGAACCATTTGACGGAAGAAGTCTACCTTTACCTTGGTGGACTTTTAACTTTTTCTCCATCGTCTTCAAACCCATTGGACATCACTCTTCATGTCTTTCTCTCAGCACTCCCCAACCAATATCCCCCTATCATTTTATGGTGAAGAAGACGTGAGTTTAGACTATCTTTAGTTGGAGAACACACTGTAGCTCAAGTAAAATCTATATAAGCATATGTACCTATGTGGCTTTTTTGGTAGTAACACCGTCATATTTCCTGTTGACCTGTTCTTATATAAACAGAATAAAAAGGTCTAAATATTAAAGAGCCGCTGCCTTTATCTACATAAAAGAGCTGGTTGTAGAGTTAAAGATAGGTGATAAATAGTCTTATCTTGAAGGTGGCGAATAGTTGGGGATTAAGCAGGCGCGGTCGCAGCAGGTAAGAGCAGTGGGCAAGGTGAGTGGGGATTTTGAGAGACGACCACGAGGGAAAATAAAATAATTACATTTTTCTCATGGTCGTCTCTCGAAATCCCCCCTCACCTGGCCCCACCGCTCTTACCTGAGGCGGCTACAGCTGGGATTAGGAGTAAAATAATGAGACCTTCACAGAGACTTCAAAATGTGAAATCTAAAACATGTAATTGAACGCATGGTGTTGGACACAACTGGTTTGTAAAAAAAAAATATATACATATATATGTGTTAATGTATGACATAGGAATGTATGGGCATTCAAACGTATAAGACTGTTTACATGAGAGTATCGTATTGCGATGGTTTTGCACAGGGTCGGTCTACTGAAAACTATACGGTAGACCGAAGTTGAAATGAAATTCGTGTATTTGTCTTTCTCTATATGTTAATATACAAATATATATATTTATCTATTTATTCATATTTATGTACATGCTTACCTATATATCAATAATTTTTACGATGTCCCAGCTTTTGAAAGTATTTTAGGCATTTCAACCACATGTATTGATGCAAACAGCAGATTGTGCTTTGTGGAGAGTCCAAACTCAAAGTGTTTCCTATATGTTGATTAACATGTGACACTAGGGGGGTGTGCACAATTCATTTAAAAAAGTATGGCGGACTGCGTTCCGTGTATGATCAAGGGCACTTTTTGCTCGAAACGCATCAATAGAAGATTGAGGAAGAATAAAAACTTGCCATTTTATCCTTGGGTGTCCGTTACTCTCTTTTCGCCGACCATGAGCCTGACTTCCACTGAAGACAGACTCTTGACAGCTTCACATATTACATTGATACACAGTATCTTTCCATAGTATTTGCAACATGTTTGCTCTTCATACTGCTGCGGGCTGACTGATCTTTCCTGTTGCATGCACTTATATATATATAATTTAATGCATCTCCTGACGTATGCGTGAGGAAATTGCAAATTTTCCAGTTTCAACACTGTAGCACTTGACACACTACATACGTCGATTGTATACAATTAGGCATTTTTAAATTCAATTAAACCCATCTACCAACAGAAATATCGGGCAAGTGCCCATGGTACCTGTAACCACAGTTTCATAATTCTTTATTGTTGCCTCCCTTCCGCACTATTTCCTAAATTTGTGATATCGTTTGCTGCAACATAAATATATATATATCCAGACTGCACTTGAACATGGTGTTCCACATAAAGGCTATACAAACCTGAGCTACAGCCTTTAGCATAAAGTTGGTCATTAACAGGGGAATATGTACATTTCTGAGCTTAGTAACAAACATCTAGCTCACCATGCACAAACTAAAGCTTGAGGATCGTCCCAAGAACTGTCTGTATGCAAGAGACCAACTTGAACATAAGCCTCAAGCAGGAGGCTCCATATAAAGTATTTCCCATCAGGGAACACAACCATATTCCCCATCCCTAGTCCTTCTGGAAGTTAAATAGGACAATTGTGAGTCATCTATATAAAAAACAAAGTTATTGCAGGAAGCCTAGGTTAAAATGACAGACTATCTCAACACCATTTTACAAACGTCATATGAGCATGATGCACCTAGACCAGTCACCAAATATCATTGCCAAAGAAGGACAGATAAACCTTAATTCATCAAGTGTGTGATGGGGATGGTGTTTTGAAAACAGTTCGCCACTGATTAGGACTTCTCCAATGAAGCAAAATACAACAAATTCATGGAGTACTGTGTGGGGAGCATGGAAGCAAGATGAAGCCATGTAAAGCAAGCATTGGCAAAGCCAATTTGTTTCACCCATTAGCTTTGGCAATATTTTGTCGACATACTGTAAGCAGCATGGGTGCTTTGGAGTGTGGCTAAAACAAATTTTAAAAAGCACTATGATGGAGCCAGCGCTAATGAGTTTTTTTTTGTTTTTAAAGTGCATTAGTGCTGGATGCATCATAGACTTTTTAAATATTATTTTTAGCCCCACTGCTAGAAGCCTGGATTAAAAATCATTACCAAGGTCAGCCATGACCATGCTTTACAGCATGAACAAAAGGCAATGCCAGAGCCAATAGTCTTGAAAGCAAGCCCTATTGGCTTTGCAAGTGCTTGTTAGCTCTCTGTGGCTTTATGACACAACCACGCTTTCATTTTACACGGGATGCTTAACAAAGTGGGCGAAACAACGAATGTGCCAGAACCACGCATTCTATTTACAACACAAGTTGTTACAACAACTTGCCTTAGGGGGTGCTGGACTTTGGAATAGTATAATTTACTTTTCCAACTCCAGTCACCGTAACAGTAACAGTAGGGAAAGCGTTGGAATTTAAAGTCCAACACCGCTTGACCTAGCGCAGGTCGTACGACTTGCGTTGTAAATGTAATGCGTGGTTCAGATGCATTTGTAATTTCACCCGCGTTGCAAAGGCAACGTGTTGTTCAGCGGTCGTATTTGCTGAGCAAATCAGTTACTCTACCCATATGTGAAAAAGAAATACGACTTTTGGCAAAAAAATTCTCACCTAAAGAAAGCAAATGCACCCATGTCCACGTTTTAGCAAAAATGCATTTAGATGAAGATAGCATCTGTTATCACAACAAACATCCATTTCCGAGGAGAAAAGGGTTTCTATGAAGTGTGTGTGGCACAGTAAAACATAGCTACAAATGGCAAGAGGTTCAACAAAGACAACAGAAAAAATAAAAGTACCTCTATCACAGCACAACTAGCGAAAGGACAGCAATCAAGCTGAAGTAATCAAGCCAGCACACACTGGCCAATTAGAAGGCAGCACATAAAGCGTGACAATGAAGCCAACAAAGCCAACGAATGTTAAGCCATTGGAAGGCGGCAAGCTCCTTATGGTATGCAATAGCTCTCATGAGCAAGTGCGCATGCAGGCCATGCACTCTTGCGGACGAGATCTAAAATTGCAGAGTACAAATATACACCCAGCATAAAGGTCAGGGTAACCCAAGGTTTTGCAGGGTTAAAAAGAATATGAAAATACTTGCATGTGACAAACTTACCCGCTGGTAAAGGAGCAAGACTTAGCCTGTTGGTGTTAGCAGTGGGCAGCTATCTGCCTGGTACTTTATTCACTTTATTCGAAACAGCATTCACAAACTTGCATTGCAAAGTCAATAGTTCTGGCGTTGGCTTCTAGCCTTGGTTACTTTTTTATTATTAATCATGTCTTTTGCAGAAATTTATTGATGGGAAAGATGTGAGGCCCTCGCAAATCAAAGGAAAAAAAAAAAGATTTGCTTTAAGTCAGGGTATGTTTTGGGTCTCAAGGAGCACACACTGCCTTGGTAGCCTCTGGCACTCAAGGAAACCACTATTTGTGAGGGTGTGCTTCTTGGAAAAGGTCATACTTTTGTCACTCACTGCGACGTTAGCCAAAAGCTGAAGTGTGCAGACTCAGTGCCCATCCTGTAAGATGCAGTGGTGGAAGTAACATGTGAATTACATAATAACGGACAAATGGCTGAAGAGGGATAGTAGTAAGTATATTATACAAAACCTTTTAGTAAAATCAAAATGTTTTGGCTAATACCAACTTAAAAATACACAAATCGTCTGACGGACACAAAAAAAGCAGAGCACTGCATGGTCTGACCTCTATGCGATTTGCAAAATAACGATGACAAACAATTTATTATGCAAAAACAATCCAAAACGACTCCACAAATGCCCTTTTCATATCTCAGAAAAGGGAATTAAGCCAACAGTTAAAAACAAAGTGGTGGAGTGCTGGATACTGGTGTCAGAATAAATATGCTTATGTCATATGATGAAAGCACGCACTCTTGCTTGAGGGAGCTATTGTAGTCAACAAGGGGCTTGCAGCCCATCCATTGCTTAACATTTGTTGGCTTCATTGTCAGTCCTATATCCTGTGTTCTAATAGGGCAGTGTGTGCTGGCTTGACTTCCTCTTCTTTAGACTGGAGCATGGACTAAGCACTGGTTGATTCAGCCTGATTGCTGTCCTTCTGCTAGTTGTGCTGTGATTGAGGTACTACTTTTATTTTTAGGTCTCGCCTGATCCAGCGCATGCGCTGATCTAGCGAGACTTATTGAGAGGGCTCCAAAAAGTGCTACCAGGCCAGCCTAGAGGTACAGTGCATGTGCACGGGCGCAGGCTTGGCCGCGATTACTTTTGGTTTCACGGCCGCTTTGATGTTTGATCGTGATCGTGTTCACTTTCACTTTCGCGTCCGCTCTGCATAGCGAATAGGTCTCGCCTTTGGGACCTTATAAGTATTTAGTTATGCAACTGTTGCATGGCTAAACACTTATAAGGTCCCAAAGGCGAGACCTATTGGCTATGCCAATGCTTGTTTCTTCTTCTTGTCCTCCTTGAGGAATCTGTTCCCATTTGTAGCTATGTTTTACTATACAACAAGAAATGTTAATCAATAACAAATACAGGACAGGAATATTATTAGTTTGTCCTAATTAGAGAGAAATGTTGTGGATGCCTTTTAAAAACAAACTTGTCAGCAGTGTTAAACCAGATGGGATCTGAAGTGTACCATTTTATGCCACTGAGATTTAAGAAGCACTATAAAAAGCCACCACATGCTGCACCCAAGCTTGACAAACGTAAGTATCCAAAATTATTTCGACTCTTAGTCAGCCAGCTGTGACTGAATCAAGTGGCATCATATGAGGCTATGTATCCAAGACAGGTACCCCATGTGACAAACATGGCTATATGGAGTCAGTGTTCCCTGCCACCTTAAGCAGTACGCATATTGGTGACCATGGATGTTAAATCCCTAAACACATGTATAGGTCTTTAAGTAGGCATCAAATGCATGCAACAATTTCTGCATACCAGAACAGCTAATCTACTGCTGCATGATAGCAGGTTTCTAGAATGACAGAATTTGTTCTAACCAACTATTTTTTTTATGAAGACATCGTGTGCCAACAAATTACAGCATGCTTCTCCAACGCGTAACTCATGTGCTACTGGTAGCTCTCTAGCTACCTGCAACTCACTCTCCTATGTGCAGCTTACCCAAGTAAATTAGAAGCTTTTGCTTTGGTTGAGTTAATACATTTATACCAAAAATGAGAGTGCAGACAAAAATGTGTGTATTTTCAGAACTCGAGCTGATATTTGAAGAAAAATTGCTTCATTTCCAAAATATATTTAAAACTGCTATGTAAGTATTAACTCATGTGAAATGGGGGAGGTGATCTTATAACTAACACTATTTCCTTGGTGCAAGTGGCATTACTGTCATGACCATTATATATTATCCAAGTGGACAAATTTCAAACTGACAAACATTTACATTATTGTGGCTACCCTGCCTAATGAAGTGAGATGATTAGTACTTTTTAGCTTACTTATGGTGGCCACAAATGTAATCTTGTTTGATGCAGTCACTATTACACCACTAATAATTCTTAGTAGATCAGAATGATTTAATGAACATAAGTAACTCTTATTACAAAAAAGGGTAGTAGCCCCCTGAACTAGAGGGACTGTGACGGGTTCACAATTTGCCCCAGACTAAAATAAAATGATGTGAACATAGACCTTTCACTCAAATATAGTAACAACATCACCTTTCTGGACTCAGATCTATATAGCCCAAAAATGAATCTAGAGTACACTAAACAGAAAACCAACATCTATCAATAGATTTCACTTGCCACATCTTCCCATCCGAAATTCCAGATAAATAATATATCTTTTGGTGAGTTCCTTTGTGCACATAGATTGTGCAGCTCTGATTGGGACTAAAATGAAGAAGGCAGAAAAAAGCACCCAAACTCGTTTTTAACAATAATATGCACCAGTGTCAAAAATCACAGAATCGGTCTGGGAAAAAAATTAGATTCATTACTAATTTAACTCATGAGAACCAGCAAATCTTTAAGATTTATAATAGCCATTGCCTTCTCTAATATTTAGACAAAGATTAAGCTAAACATTTTACTGACAAACCAGTTATAATTCTCAGAAGGGGAACTACTTTTAAAACTTCTCTGTTCCTCCGTAATACTTTTAAATATTGTAAATCTCCAATCAGGAGTACAACTCTCATGGTCCTTAAAGGATTTGAAAACTGTAGTAACTGTATCTGCTGCTCCAGCGATTGGATAAGCAACACTCTTTTTGGGATGAACTGAAACACTAAGTATCCCATCAAAGCATTTTTAAATTCTAACATAACATACTGTGTTTACATTATCGTTTGTGTTCAGATGTATGTGGATTCAGACAAATGGGCTGTTAAATAACGTTGTAAGGAACACCTCAGAGAATTTAGGAAGTTAAAATGGAAAATGCCCATGTCTATACACATTTCTGACTGTAAATACGAAATTGATTATATTAAATTGGTAGCCATTTGTACCATCAAAAAGATAGACGAGAGAGCAACGCCTGAGAGATCAGGAAACTTTGGGATTTAGAAGTTAAAATCATATATCCAGAGGTTTAGCATAGATTCTAAATTCCATATATATTTTTTTTAATTAGCAAGATGTTCATTTTGTTTTAAATAATTTTATCGGTCTGAAACCATTAATATAGTAACAGTGATATATCTTGATTGTACCTGCTTATATCTCATTTCTCGTACAACAGAATTACAACAAATCCACTATACATTATATAACCTCTTAAGAAGATTGCAGCTGTGTTCAATCATAGTAAAGTACCACATCACCACAACACTAACATCACACGTACCCTATTCAGCCCTTATTATTTAGACTCCATCACCTTTTCCAAGTAGCAGCAGGCACTTGACCTTCAGGCTATTGTGCCATCTTCCAGGGTTCGTCACCCGCAAATCAACCCCTAATCATTTTTATTATTGGTCTAGAACATTAATTATTTTTGGGTACACACACCTAATCTTTCATTATATTCCTTTCTTTTGTTGTTGCTCTCAATGTCATTAGTTAGACTTGACCTTCTTTTCAGTAGTCCCATTAATTTGGATCACATTGGATTAGCATAAACATACATGCTCACTATTGAGGCACTATTAAGCAGCTAGAATATTTGGGACACTGTCTAGGATATAGCCTTCTTCTTTGGTCAAGATCACGTTCCATAGTGGCTCACAAGGTTCTCATCCATTCCTCCATGGTGTTAATCATTTTTTTTCCTCTTTCACCAATATATTTACCAGTTGCTTGTGAAACTAAAATGTTACCACAGTATCTTGATTTGGTTTTTAACCTGTTCTCCACTAATTTCATTTTCAAGTCATAAATATATACAATTGGTCGGTGTTCGATGAACTCAGATAACCTTAGATTAGCTTTAACACACAATTGATAAAGAGAGACCCCTCTTCTGCAAGAATTTTGGGACACTATTGATATCCGAGGTTTGAAGTTAGTCTAGACCGCCGTGTAAGTATGTGATGTGCAAATGTGAGTTAATATGGTGCTGTGGCAAAATCAATCCACTCTTTTGTCATTTGCTCACTTCCATCATTTCTAATTATATTTCCCCAGTATTTGTGTTCTTTTCAGGTATCCTCCAAGACACTATTTGTCACTCCTCCATATTGTGCAAATCTGTACCTTCATTAGTTCAGAAAATCACGCAGAGGTTCAACTGATGCCTACAGCATAAGAGACCTCTATCTCCACCTACCGGTGTCATCTGGCACCACATTCAGATTACCAATCTTATCTATTACATTTTCCACTTTATTAATATTTTTACAGAGTATAATGAATGGGTTGTGAATTGTTCTCCTGGATTCCCATAGCATTTAAACAGTTAATTGGTCACTTTAGGGTAAGCCCATTGAAATGTTCTCCGGTACAATAAATCTCACCATTTGTCACCTAGAAAACTGCCCCTGTCAACAGACATCATTTATTCAATCTGTCTAATATACTTCTTGATACACATTTAGATTTATCATCAAATTGCTTGGAGATTATTACAATTTTTCTGCTCTAAATTTTGTTTAACAGCACTATTACTCGTGTCTGGTATATGGATTACCCTGCTAAGCTGCACTATCCAAAAAATTGTTTCTTATAAGTTGTTTGGCTCCTTGATATTGTCCACTGATTCACAATTTAACTAACCTTCGTCATTGTCTACTAACCATTCTTTTATCCGCTTAAGCTTATCACATGTAGTAATTCCTATAACAAATCTCAACGCACTGCTGGCCCAGTACTGAAAAACATGTGGATACAATTAGAATATTTAAATCATGACTAGAATTAAACAATTTTGTGTACATATTAGATATGTATTAATGCTACAGTAAATTATATTACATGTGAAAAAAACTTAACTACAAGCCATACATACATTGTAATTAATGTATTTTCAAATGTGTTACTAACAATTGGAATTTTCATTTAATTTATATATGCTTTCTTTAATTTTTTGCATGTCTGTTCCTACCTTAATCTTAGCCATTACTAATAAATGTTTTGATTGGTCCATTTTTGTAATTATATATTTATGTACCAAAAAAATATTTTTCAAGAGACATTGAAAATGTAAAAGTCGTGAAACACATGTTGGGTTTAATAGCATTAGAGAATAAACTATTAAAAGTTATTTAATGCTACTCGGTCTTGGAGTCCTCCATAACAGACAAAACCGATTTCACACTTAGAGCCTTAGAATCAGTCTATAAAAAATAAACAAACTTTGATTAGGGCTCCGCTTTGAACCACTGAGGTCAAGTGGAACAAACCTGTAACTCTTTGGCAACAGGTAATGTCTAATTCAAGTCACACATGTTTGATTTCCTCTTAACATTTAGAAGTTGTTGGTTTTCATGCAGAAGGAACAGGTAGGAGTAAGGACATTATAGGAGTAGAAATCCATTCCAAGTAAGTCGAGCAAGCATTTGCTTCTAGGCCTACAGCTTTTGAAGCACTGCAAAGGATGCGCAAGCAAGAATCCAAAGAAGGATAAGCCTCATGACTCAATGGAATGAGGCAGAGTGCCACTGAGGAGTTGCAAATGATCGACCTCCTACCTGACAGCACCTGTGCAGCTTGGATATAGTGCACACGTATTGCGCTCTAGGAATACACTTGGCAGTCATATTTAACTTACTGTCCAGGAGCAATCCAGATTATCAAAATCAAACCCCATAAATCCCTTATTTGTCATTGTTCCATGGTGCCCCGGTCCTATTAGAATATCAGCATGGCATAGGTGCCTTATTCCACCCATTTGTGCACCCTCACCACAAAATAAATAGCATGTACAGAGTAGTTTAAAGTCAGCGAGCTTAATGATGGCAATTTTCAGTACTAGAAAAACCTAATATCACACACAGACTATACGAGAAGGAGGAGGTGGGTAAAATCGTGGCTTCCTGCAAAGTTATGTACTGGCAAGCTAAGAATCAAATCAGTACAGCAATAGGTAAGCAAAAGTCTGAATACTAAGTATATGGTGTTGTGACTGCCTGGCAGCCACAACCTCTCTGAAATTCAGCTATCAACGTCAGTTTCCTAGTCAATGATCAAAGCCTGGAATTGGAGTAAGCAGTTTTAAGTGAACAAACTTCACAGTGATCAACTTTTACAAAATGATAAGATTGTATACCACATAAAAGCAATTTGTTCCAAAAGGAGTTGCATAATGAAAGAAACGCAAAATATACTTGTAATGCACGAATACAGCCACTTTTTATGGAATACAATTGCAATGAACTCAGCCATCTGCAGTGCCTTGGAAACGGTATTGGAATAAAGCGTAAGAGAAAGGTAGCCTTGCTCAATTTGTATCCATTCACAATAAAGAAACCCTAATCGACATGTCACCTTTCAAGGGCATGTGCACTAGCCATAACATGGAAAGGACAGTCTCACTGTAGGAATGGCAGAGCAGGACGTGGGCCTCAGTTTTGCTGAATTCTGCTCCCATTGACAGTCACTAGCCTGGCAGGTTCAATCACATTGTTGGATTCTCCACCCGTAAAGCAAGGGGACTGTGCACTGCAGACCAAAAGACTGAGATGTAAAACATTTGTGTGAAATAATGTATCCTTCTGTCCAAGATATAATGGCAAGAGAAGGGATATGTGGCGATACAAATTAACATTAGACCCAAGGAAAAATGGGCATGTTGCTGTATCCAATAATAGAATACCAAAGAGAATGTACTCATTGGTTTCTTGAGCCTGCAGAAGCAGCAATTGAACACCCCCTAACAACCAACAATGATTTTCAAAAAGAGGATGGTAAGCAAGCAAGCAAGCAATACACTTTAGGAAGTTTTATACTATCAGTAGAAGTCTAGCAGTTACTTCACCAGCAAAGCGCAATATGAGGAAGAATCCCTCATCAGGAACACGCTTAGAACATTCTATTCTAAAAAATAATAATAATTAAATCAAATTGTCAGTAAATTCAAATCCCTGGCTTTTGAAACGTTTGTGATGGACACAGACTCCGGAACACAGGATTCCGGAATCCAACTCTTAACTAGCATTCGCCCACACTTACTTACCTGGAAAATCTATCAGCTACTCTGGCTAATGAGTAAAAACTGCAGACACCAAACACTTGATAAGCATTTCAAAGTCAAAGTCAAAGTCAAAGATAGCTTTATTCGATTTCATTAAAAACCATAAAAGCACAAAAGAAACAACAATCACATGTTAAAAAGAATGTACAAGTAAATCCAATTAATTACATCTTAATAAAACAGACTTATAAAATCAAGGGGTACTAGGAAATAGAAGATCTGCATCTGATTACATATTTCAGAAATTTAGATACAGCCTTAACAGTCATTTCATCTTCAAGCATAAGCAGTTTTACAAAGGCTGGTCTACACTGCCTTAGACCCCAAATTTTCAATAAAGGTATCAAATGTCTCTTTCTGCCCCACGCATAGAATTTACAGAACAAAAGACTATGAATAGATGATTGCTCAGAAATATCATCGCATGGACATTTGATTAAATGGGGAGACCAATTATTTGTTTCAGGGAATGTGATTAGCCTATAATAACAATCAGTTCTCAAACGGGCCAGTAACATTCTATCATAACAGGTATAATCAGGTGATAGATAAAACTGTAGACCAAAGCCCTGAAGGAGTAACTGATGGTGTGAAACAGATTTTTTCATGCTCTCTTAAGTCCACCGACTGTTTTCTAGGAAAGCAAGACATCGATCTTTAAAATCCTTTCTTGAAAACGTGGATAATAAACTTGGATTATTAAAATGATGTGGTAGGCCCATATTTGTTAGAAAAGCCTTAATGTATGCTAACCATGGGATGTTTTTACTTCTTTCGAGGTTAATACAATCAGATAGGACAGTTCTATTTAGAGTAGTAGCTAATGAGGTCCAGATCTTGTACCACAGTAACAAGGGGCTAATTCAGATCAAATCAGAAATATAAGTTATGTTCAATTCATTATGGCACACATACGTGGAAATAGACCTGGGGACTGCTAGCAAATACCGGAGGAAAATGTTTCCCTTACTTGAATTACCCGGCAGTCTGCGATACCCCAAAGGCCGGCCCCGTATGTAGCGAGTGAAACACATTTAGCTTTGTAGATGTCCATTAAGATACGGACCGGTCTACCTCCTAGTTTGTTTGCGAACTGTTTCAAGGCTCCAAGTGAGCGTGCGAAAGCTAGATTTCTAACGTTGACTGCTGGTGTCCAAGAACCCCTGTAGTTAAATAAAATCCCTAGATAAGAAAATGAATCTATTAGTTCTATCTTAGACTGGTTTAAAAAGGTATTACATGGAACTTTGGACGCTGATGAACAACTCATGGTAAAAGTTTTTCCAGTATTAATTTTTAGGCCCCTGGATGACATGAAAGTTGAAAAGCTAATTAACGCTTTTTGGAGCCCTAATTGAGTTCTGGCCATGATAACCGCATCATCAGCGTATAATAAAATAGGAACGGCCTCGCCGTTTATCTGGGGATAATCTACTTTCGTCTTCAATAAAAACTCAGCCACACCGTTTATATACAAGTTAAAAAGAAAGGGAGCCAGGATGCAACCCTGGCGTACACCTTTCATGATAGGAAATTTGTTTGTGCATTCACCATTTTTACCAAAACGGACCTTAGCTCCTGCTCCACGATATAATTCTTTGATAAAATTCAGAATGTTCATATCAATGCCTAATGAGATTAAAGTGTCCCAGAAAAGTTCATGGCTTAAACAGTCAAAGGCTGAAGTTAAGTCGACAAAGGTCATAAAAAGGTTGCCCTTCTTAGCTATCGTATATTTTGCAGTTATAATAGCTAGATTAAGTCCTTGTTCGACTGTACCTAGTCCTTCTTTAAAACCGTATTGAAATTTAGAAAGGATGTCACTGTCTTTGGCCCATACCTGTAATCTATTTAGGATAAGTCTTCCGGCTACTTTCATCAACGAATCCAGCAGCGAGATAGGCCTATAACATTTTGGATCATTGCGGTCACCTTTTTTAAAAATGGGGACTATTATTGCTTCCTGCCAAGTCAAGGGGAAACCCTTTTTATTATAGCTGTTTAATAAGTTGGTCAGGAGCGGGGCCCAAAAAGAGATGTTTTCCTTGAATAGATCTATGGGAATCCCATCCGGGCCCGGAGCTTTGTTATTTGAACTTTCAGTTAGGGCTAACTCCATTTCTGTTACAGAAAACGAAATATCCAGAGGGAAACCCGTAGTTAAGGTGGACAGGCTATTTTTCAATGTACTTTGTGTAGGAGTTAATAGACTACACAGGTTATCCTTCTTATACAGTTCAGTGTAGTGATCGACCCAGGCAGATTGTTCAATTGCCAGGTCTATCACATCAGTTTTTCCATCTATAAAAAAAGGAGCATTAACTGCTTTCCAGAATGCAGTATTGTCTCTCAAACAGGACGCCTTTATTAGGGCAGTCCAGGCATTCTCCTTAATCTCTTGTTTTCGCTTTCGTATAGAAAGTTTATAAACTAATCTGGCTGCTCTAATATCTAAGTAGTTCTTAGGCGTGGTTTTTAAGCACTGTTTTATATTTGCATGGGCTTTGCTGCATTCAGAGTTAAACCAGCCCTCGAGCTTTTTTCCTCGTCCTTCACTGGGCGTTCCAGTCAAATTGTTAGATATTTGCAGCGCAATCGAATGGAAAGCTTTAATGACCAAGTTGGGATCTGGAGAATCTGCCAAACAGATCATGATGTTAGAATATTGGTTGGAAATTAGGCTATGCAAGAAGTTGACTGAATCAACCATTTTCCATTTAATTGCGTAACCATTTTTTCTCGCCATTTGAATAGAATGACCATAGAGATTTTCCACTGTGTTTGGTAGTTTTCCGTTCCTCAGTCCAATGTCAAAGAATAAACTGATGGGAAAATGATCACTCATAGCAACATCCTCTGTATTAAACATGAGGATATTGTGACGATAGCTGTTAGTGATTAGTATGAAGTCTATCGTGGAGTGTAGTCCGTGCCCAAAGAAGGTGGGTTGAAAACTGATTTGTGGGTTACAAAGCTCGTTTGCATAACCCAAATTCCAATCATGAATTAAAACATTTAGTGAGTTACCTAACGCTGAGTGCTCGAAATGGGTGCAACTTTCGCCCAAAGGATTTAACAGACCGCATGTATCCTTACTGCTATGTGGGCATAAGTGGCAGTTAAAATCACCGGAAAAAATAATACACGTATCTTTATGGTCTCTGTCTGTACCACAATAGATCAAATTATTTATATCCTCGAGTGCATGCTTGTGGTCTCCCTTGGGAATATTGTTATATAAATTCACCAAGATAATTTGTCGATTGCCTCCAATGACGAGGGAAAAAATCTGGTAAAAAACGTGACCGCCATTTGTCAAGAGCTTTATTGTCATGGTTACCGTATTAGAGATATACGTACAGAGTCCTCCCGAGGGTCTGCCCCTCCTGGACTGTACAGCAGGGGTAGTAAATGGGCGGTACCCATCAAGAAGGATCTCTTTAGTTTCCCATGACTCTTGCAAGCAGATAATATCATACTTGTCGATAAAGGACGTGGGCCTCAGTTTTGCTGAATTCTGCTCCCATTGACAGTCACTAGCCTGGCAGGTTCAATCACATTGTTGGATTCTCCACCCGTAAAGCAAGGGGACTGTGCACTGCAGACCAAAAGACTGAGATGTAAAACATTTGTGTGAAATAATGTATCCTTCTGTCCAAGATATAATGGCAAGAGAAGGGATATGTGGCGATACAAATTAACATTAGACCCAAGGAAAAATGGGCATGTTGCTGTATCCAATAATAGAATACCAAAGAGAATGTACTCATTGGTTTCTTGAGCCTGCAGAAGCAGCAATTGAACACCCCCTAACAACCAACAATGATTTTCAAAAAGAGGATGGTAAGCAAGCAAGCAAGCAATACACTTTAGGAAGTTTTATACTATCAGTAGAAGTCTAGCAGTTACTTCACCAGCAAAGCGCAATATGAGGAAGAATCCCTCATCAGGAACACGCTTAGAACATTCTATTCTAAAAAATAATAATAATTAAATCAAATTGTCAGTAAATTCAAATCCCTGGCTTTTGAAACGTTTGTGATGGACACAGACTCCGGAACACAGGATTCCGGAATCCAACTCTTAACTCTTAACTAGCATTCGCCCACACTTACTTACCTGGAAAATCTATCAGCTACTCTGGCTAATGAGTAAAAACTGCAGACACCAAACACTTGATAAGCATTTCAAACTGGACTGAAGTCACCCCCAACACAGACAACTTCAAAATAACAAGCATTGGTAAAAAAAAAAAGCAAAAGTTGGTCTGGCGTTGGCTGCTAGTCTTTTTTGCTTTTTCGAAGTTTTGGGAGGGTTTTTGGATACTTTTATTGTTGGATGAGCTGCCAAGTCCTCGACAATGATTGGAAAAAAAACCCACACAAAAAAACTGGCTAAAAGCAAAAAAATGTTTTGGTCTCAAAAAGCACACATTGCCATAGTTGTCCCTAGCATAGAGAGAAACAGTAAGTTTAGATGTGCTTCTTGTGAAAAACCAAAATGCCATCAGTCACAGTGGATGAAGTGGGCTAACAGACTTCCCGATGCTGTATTGGGTGTAAGAAAAACGTGAACAATTTTCAATGTGCTCTGGGTAGGTGAGAAGCCAATCCAAAACACTGTACAACTGGATGGTAATGGTACCACCCACCAATGGCAAATTGACTTTGAGACATGTTTATACATGCTTCGTCATAGAAGTGTGTTGCAGGTTAATTAACATGCAAAATGTGTGTGAATACTGACAAACACCCCGGTTTGTGGGGCTAACTTCAAAGACAACATCTTTCTTGCATAACACTAATCTTAATACTGTGCACAATCTGCTGTTGTAAAGGATCTGTGAAACAGTATCTTGACATTTACACTATTGAGCAAACAACTTTGAATGGAAGGATAAAGAGCATACTACAAATATTGCGACAGGGGCACAAGAGACTTTTCCGGCAGCTTTTTGTGCCATTGGGACCCGTAGTAAAGGACTACAGATGCTTGTAAAACCCTTTCTGTAACATGGATCACACCAGAGCACATTTAGATTCCATGGGACAAGCCTCTATGCAAATTAGGGAATCATTTGCCTTTCTTATTGTGCCATATTGTGGGTGTCGAGGCTAAGAGGCCATCAGGCACTGCATCAACTGTGTGGTATAGAGGTGGCAAACAATCACTGCATCCACTGGTTGCCTTTTTGAGGAGGATGAATGGGTCCCATTGACCTGCAAGGCATTCCCTAAAGGAGGATGCAGCCAATCACTGCACTCTTCTGTTTGTGAATCTCAGCTCTCTTCTGAAACAGAGGCTAGGTCACCACCTTTACTAAAATGCAGACTGGCAAGTGGGTTAGGGCACTGTAATTTTAATGCGGCCAGACCCCGGCCTACTAAAAATACAGCTCTACAGACATGCAGCAATGAAAAAAAAATACCACCATACTGAGATCCTTTCCAAAATGATAGGTCTATAATGAAAAGGTGATTAGGGTGAGCAATTTGATACCTCACTCAGTCAACAAGGGATTGTCAATACCTCCAGACTAAAACAAACATTTCTCATAATTACTTTGAGCTGCTAGGGTTTCCTTGTGAAATCACAAACCTTCTGGAAATTATCAGAAATTGTGTGAAACGAGTAGCCGAAACACTCCTCCATATGCCTGGATATGCAGGTCTGTAAGGATGCATGTGAATCTGAATAGTGCAAATCAAGCAACAAAGCATTGGAGCAATGGACAAAGCAGGGGAACATTTGAGAGGTTACCTTCAAAGGCAAACCTCTCCAGTCCCTTCTCAAACATTACTCTGCTTTGTCCAGTGCTACAATGCTTTGTTGGTTGATTTGCACTATTCTGATCCACAAACATCCTTTCAGACATATATATTCAGAGACGTGGATGAATTGGATTCATGAGGGGAGGCAAGGGCGGGTGGGGATGAACTGCTATGCCTAGAAAGCGTAGAGGTGTGGGGTAAATTTCTACAGGGTAATTAACTGGGGTTGCACAGAGATGGAATGCTATTTGAAGAATGTCCTCTTCAGTACTTTCCTTGAGTGAAGGTTCGAAGGAACCAAGCAGATTTCTTTTTGGATTACATTATATGTGGTGGGGGGGCGCGGGGGATGGAGAGTCTAGCATCTTGGGGTGGGGGGGGAGGGGGTGGAGAAAGAGTCTAGCATCTTGATTTAAACCTTACCAGACAGCACAGCTGTCTGTTTTACAAAGAATTTAGTTATTATCTTCTATTTGCCGTGCATTTAAAAACAGAGGTCAAATGTGAGGCTCTGTCTTCTGAGGGAGCTTGGTGTTTACTTTCTCTGACTTCAGAGTCAGAGGATTTATTTCACAATCTGAAGAGTGTGAAATTTAAAGCTTTTTCTAGCACACAACAAAATTTAAATATCTGTAAATGAACTGTACAAATATTTCTGAATATATCAGAATTAAAGAAGCACAAATGAAGTACATTATTTCTAATTCTGAACTGTAGTGGAAACAAATACTTTAATATGATCAAACCAAATCATTACATTAGTTGACGCCCCACACATTGTTGGTGAGTTCTATAGTTTTATCAGTGAAACTGTATGTGTGTTCAAAACGTAATGGTGATTTCAACTGAAAGAGTGTTGTCTATAATGGCAGTGCGCTACCATACCATGCATACTCCAGCCCCTCTATGCCACGCCACTCCACTCTATGCCATCCCACTCTAAACAGCACTTCTCACTACCACGCTCTACTACAACCTATGCCACTCTACAACACTATATGACACTCCACGCTACGTCACTTTAAGACACTCCACAATACGCTACTCCACTGTATGACACTTTACTCCACTCTTTGCTACACCACCCCACACCCCTCCCATCTAACACACTCTACTCATCTCCACTCTATGCCACTCTATGACGGTCTACTCTACGACACTACTCCACAACACTGCTCCACAACACTCTATGCCTCCCCACTCTACAAAACTTTATGCCCCTTCACTCTAAGCCCCTCCACAACAGTCAAACACACCACTAACTTTTAGCCAAGCTGAACAGTAGCCATGGCGGTGTACAATATGGCTAAAACAAATTGGCAAAGCCAACAGATCTTGCATAGGCGAGAGCAATTGGCTTTGCCGATGCTTGTTTGCATCTCCTGTTCTTTAGTCTGCCAATACTGTGGTAATAGCACGTAATACTGGACCAGCCATTACCACAAAATGTCCCAGACATGATCTACAACAGGGTACAGGTCTATAAATTCATCTTCCAAACATGGGTGCATGAAACGGATATGAATGACATTTGTTAAAGGTACTTTAACTTGTGCACTTTATTCCTTTTAATAATTCATGTTTTTCACATTTCAATAACCTTTTGTTGTGCTATAAGCAGGGTGACATGACTAGATAAATAAAATCGCCATCGGCTGTCTGCAAGACGCCTCCTAGGACATGACCCAATCCTCATGTAAAAAACACCCCCCCCCCCCCCCAATCAATCAGTTTTAATACCATCCACATTCTCCGTTCCTAGCTACCCGAATCTGATAAACGAACTTCCCGCATGAAAAGATATTTCAGGCCGCTATCTTCCATGCCTTATAAATTCACTTCATTTATTTTACTCATTAAATATGCCAGGCCCTCTCTCAGCAGAGTAAGTGGGGTTCAGAGTCTAACACAGGTACAGACATGGAGCCGCAGCAAGATCAGGAGACAGTGGATTTAACCTCCTTAACAACTCAGAGAGTATTCCTGCACAAGTGCCTACGCCGGGGAACTGATGGAAGTTAGCTCCCAAACATGAAAGGGTAGCTCATAGCTCAATGGAATACCCCATATGTCCCAGAAATCAGCATGCAACATGTCAACCACATATTCCAATAACTGGAATGCCTCAGCCATTCATCCTTGTCAGGTCGATACAGGGAGTACTACTGGATGTAGTCAAAGGAGTGGGGGTTCCAGAGGAAGAAGGCAGCAAACACCAGATAGGAACAAGGTACTAGATTGAATTACCGACGCTAACACGGCCTACTTTAGGAAGAATTCATTTCTAGCTCATGAAGTCCCAATTCATCCCATCAAACACACATATACACATTGTAACTCCAGTTGTTTATGTACGTAATGGAACATAAGTTATACAAATAAATTAAATAAAGTAAATGTAAGAATAAATGGGTAGCATATGTTGCACCTGGCAAATCCATTTTGAATTCAAAAACGTGGTACAGGCTTTCAGCGAAATGTCTTGCTTTTATTTGCAACTAAACGGGATTCCCCCAAGCTTTCTTTTAGCAAACAATTCAAGAGAGGCCTGCAGCTGGGACAATGGTTTAAGCCTAAGGGCCGCCCCTCCCCCAGCACTTAAATCACAGCTAACACTGCCTTCCTCCTGAAATCCCCAGTGACAGTCAAACTGGAAGACTAAGCACCCTTTATCAGATGTCCTGCCTCAATCCTTCCCTTGATTTAATTTTAAGCACCCTAAGGCCATATACAGTACTTACAAACATTGCAGTATATTTCCCGCATTTCTGAGACATTACAACAATTGCACCCTTCACCATTTGTATTCGGCAAATGCAATTATTTTTTAGGTGAATACATCGGGTATTGTGTTATATGTTATACGACCTCCAGTTCACCTTAGAGGAAATCCTGTTCTTGCCCTTTGGTTTAACCTCTCGTTTCAAAGTGTTTAGTGCGAAGAGACATCCTGGTTATGATTTACGCACTCTAGTAAGTTTTGGATGGCATGAGGTACTATAAAACAAGCTTAAAGGACATCATTAAATCGCACAGACATGTGGCACTATGTCACTGAACTATGTTAGTGAGAGGAAAACCTCACATCCACGTCACACTTTTTTCAATGTTTACAAATCTCAACCTGAAACGGAATTAAACTGATTATTCTGCGGCACATACAATGTAAACCGACTGCAGAAATGCTATCCCAAACAACAGGAAGACGCTAGGAGAACGCTCGTTGCCTACACCAAGCACTGTAGTTTTAAACATTCGGTATTCTGTGTAAACTGTAATTTATACAAGCATCCGCAATTAAATTTCGTAAGCGATTGACTAGCCGCATCCAGTGTAAAATAAGTGATCGCACTAATGAGTAGAGTTTATGGCTATTTCTACAGTAAGCAATTACACTGCAAAATAGAAGGTATTCGTGCTACACATCTCTATACACAAAAAAATAAAGAGACCTGTGAAAATATTTTGAGAGCAAACTGAAACCTCATTGAGAGTACTGCGTGTCAAACAAAACTAATCGGTGTACTAGGTAAACAATTCACTCTCCACCCCCAACAAGTCTCTATGATAATAATAATTTCCACTGTTATATTGTTCAGGTTGTTTCTCAAAAACCAATGGTTACGGCCTTTTTTTTTTATTACACAATTTGTCCAAGTCATAAAGTATCTCTCACTGCGACCAATGAGGATATTATGGGGCAAGCGTGCCGTTACAAGGGGATCCATTTAATAAATATCAATGCTCTGTTACCGAATGATGTAATTTTGTTGCTATCAGGGGTTGTCATAATCAGCATCAAGGAAATAATTTGCCAGGGAGGGGGATTCCTGCTAAAGTTTTGTCAGACGAGAGGAAGATTACTCTTTCGCTGTAATAAAAGTAGCAGCATGAATTCGAGAGGGAGGTCCTCTAATCGCATCGAACTGGTAGGGCTCGTGCTGTCCATCTCCTGGAGAGGATTTGGTCAGCCACAGTCTGGTCCTTCCTCAGCACACCCACTGTTCCCTTCCCAGGCTGGGGTTGCACAGCTCAGCCTCTCAGCAGGAAGTTTGTGTGCTAATGAGGGAAGCGGAGAGGCTGGAGAGGGATTCCAATGCAACCTTCTTTGTCATCCTCCCAGTGGCCCCTCAATAGCTTGCAGCTCCATAGGGTTCAGAGCCCACTCTGACCTCCCTACCCATAAGTGGGAGACCGCATCAGCTTCACCCAAGCAGTGTCTAAACCCCAAGTAAAGCAGGGAGCGCTTACCTTGGAGATGTGTCAGGCAGATTCTAGGGGATCAAACCTAAACTCCCATCCGAGTCCAGGCGAAGCCGCGTACCGGGCGAGTGGAAGACGTGTGACAGCGAGCTCCAGTTGCCGGTTCTAGGCTCGCTTGTCCCGGTAGCAGCAGACGTACACAGCACTGCTTTCCTCGGCCTAAACACTGGTACTGAATCCAGCTGCTGCTACAGTCAGATGGGCGACGTCAGACGAGAGAGCGTGGTGCGCATGAGCGCGGACCTTAAAGGCGCATAAACGGCTGCGGGAAGACTTGGCAGCCATGTTTAGTGTCTCTGGTTGTTCTTATCCAGTTTCTGCCCTTTGCCCTACTCTATTATAATTCCCGTATTATTGCTGATTGGAAATATAATCTTGCCGTTTTCATGTCTCAATATGATGTTGTGATGATGACCTTTATTTTAAAAGGCATTTGTTAAGTCTTTGCTTTGACAAATTCTTTTTCAGGCTGAAATTGACAACAGTGGATTTCCTGATTGGAAAAGTTTTTTTAAATTAAATGCTTTGCCTTAAAACATTAACACTTCTGTTCATATATGTTTAGATCGACTATGGATAAGGCAAGCCTTCATTTTAAAATGGTTTCGTTTTATTTATTTATTCTATTTAATGTGATTTTATATGGCGCAAGCTTTACCCGAAGGTGTCAGAGTGCTTTACAAAAGGACCAGTTACATTACATAAGGACTTCAGAGTACATGAATTACATAAAAGATACAAATAGAAAAACTCTAAATTTACATAAGAATGGTAGTAAGTACAAAAGTTTACTACAGATGCTAGTGGTTAGAGTTGAATATATACAAGTTGCAAATTAACTCAAGGCAAAGATACAAACAAATACATTCTAAATTCACATAAGAAGGGAAGTAAGTACATAAGACTACTATAGATACTAGTGGTTAGAGTTACATATATACAAGTTGCAAATTAACTCAAGGAAAAGATACAAAAAAGATAAACTCTAAATTCACATAAGAATGGTAGTAAGTAGTCCATAGACGATTGCTAGAAAGCGCCCGACAATGCTAGGATCTCACGGGGGATGAACCACCGACGCACCCAATGCTGCACACAATTCTGCGTATGGGCGGGGGAGACATTTAGTCACCTGGCATTACAAAGCGATACGGGAATTGTTTGCAACTCCACTACAAGCCCTGCGCCAGAAATGGGAGGATGAAATAGGAAGGGCGCTCCATGATAAAGAATGGGAAAAGGCACTAGAGTTCCCAAAAAAGGTTTCCAGAAACGCACTGTTTTAAAAACATCCAATTCAACATGTTACTTAACACCTCACAGGCTCCACCGATTTTACCCCGACACACATTTCACATGCCCCAGATGTCAAGCACTGGAGGCGACTTTCAAACACATGTTCTGGGACTGTCCCGCACTCTTCCAATATTGGAATAGGGTACATCAGACACTAAGGGCGACGGTCAACCTCACAGATATTTCCACGTGGGAAGCGAGCGCCCTAGGTATCTACCGCAGGCGGAAGATGGAAAAGGTGCAATGTAGGTTCGCTTCCCTCGCTCTGCTCCTAGCGAAACGAGGAATAGCCATGCACTGGACCCCCAGAGGCAGCCTGGATAGGCGCCGTTAAAAAATGGGGGGCAGCAGAGGAAGATGTGCTGCGAGATGAGGAGGTGAAAGGGATTCGTAAGCATCCCATTTCCATGGAATGGGCCCAGCTCCGGTTCCAATTTGCTCAGGAAGCGACGATTGAGGACGCACCCGCGGCCTCACAATCCCAACCCCAAACTCCGCCCCTCTACCCTGCGACGCCCACGAACACTAACACGTAATGGGCATACGGCCTGAAGGGCGGTCGGAATGCCAAGGCCCTATCGAAATATCACCCCTGATTTAATGATAGGCGACACACCCTCTCCAGGGATTCCCCTCCTCGTCACTGACACCACGGCACAGTAATGAACAAACCGGAACCAGAACCACCCACACACTAAGTGAATAACACGATGCAATCTACAAGCTCCCTGACCCCCCTCCCTTCCCCCCAACTTCCCTCCTTTGTTAACGGTTATTGGTTTACTTCCCTTGGCGCCTACGTAGGCGATTTAACCGGGTCGGAAACACATTTATAGGCAACTCCAAAGAACACGCACAGGGATAGAGCTGGGGACTGCATATCTACCCACATCCCACGGCACCCTACTTAGGCAGGCACCAGACAAACTACCACTGCCTGTAATAGTTCAGCTGCAATGTACTCTCCGTCCCCCTTTTTACTATTCTTATGTCTAATGCAACATAGATAGGGGGATAGTAATTTCTGGGCCATAAGGAAATCATTCAGCGGTTTGCATGCAACTGCTTTCATATATTAATAAAAATGTGTAATTCTGTACCATGAAAAGTGAAAATCCCAATAACAAATTTTAAACAAAAAAAAGAATGGTAGTAAGTACATAAGTCTAATCAGATACTAGTGGTTAGAGTTACATATATACAAGTTGCAAATTTACTCAAGATTACATTTTAATGAAAGTTTAAGTGGGTTAGGGTTGGACAAATAAAAAATACATATTTACACAGCGTGATCTTCTCGCCATTGTTTGGGTTCCTACTTTCATCCTGGCCTTCGTTGTGTTGTTACACTCACGGTTGGTGATCTTGGGCCTGGAGGGATAACCAAGCTGGTGATGTCCAGAGTGCTCCACAAGTAGCAGGCGAGGTCCATAGCAGGGCTCCTCTTTGCCATGTTGTTTACAGGGACAGACAGTTTCCCGCCGGCAGTGAGCGCGGCTCCTAACGCTGCGGGGCACCAAGTGCGCCTGTACAGCACCTACCAGCAGCAGGTGAAGTCGGCAGCAGGGCTCTTCCCCACCTCGGCGTCCACTGGTACAGGCAGTCTCTGATCACAGGACATCTTTCAGAGCCCCTTGTATAAAATGGAGGCTGGCCTCTCCTCAAGCAAAGAGTATGTTTCTTGACCCCAGGTAGATTTTACGCGGCGACTGGGAAAGGAAAGCTCCTGCGGGTGGTGCGACCAGCGTGGTCTGCTTGGTCAAAGAGAGGCTTCCATCTGCGGCCTACCTGATGACTGCCGGGCCGCATCAGATCCCCCAGGCTTCCGCCGCATCTTTACGCCTCAACTGGGGACGAGGGAAGGTAGGTGAGGGCAGCGAGACAACGGAACCACTTGCTGGAAGGCTCACTCCCCATGATGCGCCCGGGTAGTCAGGTGCCTCCTGTTAGGTCAGTGGGCACCAGGAGGGCCAGCTGCCAACAGGGGACCTTCCTGTACCATTGCTGCCCCGTGTGGAAGGCAGGCCGCCATCTTGCATGCAATTGCCGTTTTTGCTTTGTGACATGTAAACATGTTATTCCTAAGTGAAGCTGGAGTACTAACGATAGAATGCAATGTTATTTTGTCACTTTTCCATGTGAAGAAATGTCCTTTTTTCATCATGATATTCATGGAATGTTTTGCTGAATAGCACGTTCAGAAGCCAGCTTCAGAGAACAGCTTGGTATGTGTAGCTTATCTTGTTACAAATAGTGTAAGTTTGAAGAACGCTGAGAGAAGACTGTAATGCAAGAAGCCCTGAGAACCTAACAAAGATATAATTAATCATCTTACTTTAACCTTTTTGGACAGCCTAATGAGAATTGCGTGTAGGTGTGTTGAATGTTATAATTGTGTGTTTTAAGCTAGTGTGGTATAGATTACAATTGATGCTAACCTGATTTTGATTTCTATAAACCATCAACCTTTACTAAACCTTCATGGTTTGAAAACTAAAAAAAAAACTCTCAGTCTTTCTTGTGGAGCCTAATGTGTTTCACAGATCATTGAATGTTTTGTTTTGTTGACCCAGATCAGCTGGGAAACTCTATCCATCGGATAACACTTTATAGTCCCCAAATTTGCACAAAGAAAAGAACTAACAGAACAAAAGATGTTACTTCAATTTTGAGGTATGTATTTAAGGTTGGAAAGAAGTGCATTCTCCAACTCCAACAATGTTGATTTCTTTCATGTCAAGATTTGCATCTTTGACTCCCCAGAGCTGGTGAGGTCAGTAGTTTATAAGAGCGATGCAATGCCATTAATGTGAACAGAGAATAAGCGGCATTTGGAGGGTGATAAAGTTTGAAAACAGGGTAACCCAATTGAAGTTTATGTGGGTATTTTATTTGTTAAGAGGATCAATATAAACGAAAAGAGGTTGTCACTGTCATCCTCCAAATGAAGGTGAGTTGACAGGTATACATTGTGAATAATGAGAGATAGAATCCGTTTTACTGGGCACAGCACCAGACCTTGACGCGAATGAAGAAGGGTGAACCACAACCCCCAGCGCCGACTGCAACAGCCGCCCCTCGTTGGCAGTTTCCTGCACCCGGAGGCGCGTACTAAAGGCAGTTTGGGCTCCTGCAGCATGGGACGTCCCGGGGCGAGTGCCCGGGTCTTGGCCCGTCATCGCCTGGAGAGGGCTAGGTTGGGCCACCCCCACCCCCCAACCTTCAGTCTGAACCACCTAACTAATATTAAAGATCATGCGGGGACCAGAATGACCAGAAGGAAGACGAAAACCACAGAGCCGGGTGAAAGGATAACTAATACCTGGGATTTCTTCCTGATAAGAGCAGCGGATGTCCTCTCAAAGGAGATGTCACCATCACTCGTCTCATTACGCACTTTTTCCCTCTCTTGTGAGCACAAGAACTATACTTCTAAAGTCTTTTGATATAATATTTATAAATAAATGATTTATTATGTCAATGCCCTACCTGTGTCCCTTTGTGCAATTGTAAACTGTATACTGCTGTTCTCTTTTGGCATTTATTCAATAATATGCCCCGTTAGAAATGGGGGTCTCTAGTTGGCAGAGGTAGGTACCTTTGTCTAAATAGGGACACTTGCTTCTAGTCAGGGTAAGGGGGATACACTCCTAAAATAACCCCTTCTCACCCCATTGGTAGCTTGGCAAGAGCAGACAGGCTTATCTCAGAGACTGTGTGTAAAGAATTTGTGAACACATACAGTAATACAGTGAAAACACTACAAATGGACACCACACTAGTATAGAAAAATAAGTAATCTTTAGCTAAACCAAGACAAGACCAAACGACAAAAATCCACAATACAGTATTAAAAATAAGGCTTTCAAATGGCAGAAATAGTTCAGTTCAATGCAAGTTGTAAATGCGACACTTTTCTCAAAAGAACCTTAGATGCATCACGCAAAACAAACAAAATGGCCGCAGGGAGGGTGATGCATCGGTTCCTTACACTCAGGGAAGGTGATGTGTCAATTCCTTGCTCCGGGGGAAGTGATGCGTCTGTTCCTTACTGCAGCGCAGGGAAGTTGATGCGTCGGTTCCTTACCGGAGAGGAGGTGATGCATCGTTTTCTTACTGCGTGGGGAGTTGATGCGTCTGTTTCTTGCAGCGGCCCCCAACGATGAGACAGTCTTGGCGCCTCGATGCGATGCGTCGATCAGGTACGATGCGTGGTTTCGTGCAGCCGCACAGCAGGTTTGTGTCAGGATCGGTGCAGTGATCTCGGACTTCGGAGACCGTTGCACCCGATGCGTCGTGTGGCGATTTCTCGAGCCGTAGAAGGCGCTGCGACGCTTTCTTCTGCAATGCATTGTAAACAGGTGCGAATGCGACATGCTTCTATGATGTTGTGTCGATTTCCATGCTCCCAGCGACAAACAGTCTCTAGAGGTCCTAAACAGCAGCAGGCACCTCTATGCAGGTTGGAATTCCCAGCAAGGAAATTCAGGGGAGCTGGTGGTGAAGTCTTTGTGTTCCTGAGACTTCAAAACAGATTTCAAGCCCTTGGAGATTTTTTCTTCAAGTAGGTGACAAAGCAAACAGCAAAATCCTTTTCTATCTTTCCTTGGCAGCAAGCAGCCACTTTAGGACAACCCCAGACAGCAAACAGCACAGGGGCAGTATTACTTCTCAGCTCATCCGGCTCTTCTCCTTAGCAAAGGTTCCTCTTGATTTCCCAAAAGTGATGTGAAAGTCTTGGGTCTGGGCACCTCTTTTTATACACAAAAATCCTTTGTTCCCTGAAGGCAGAGAGTGTCTGTACCCAGCCAAAACCAGTTCTTTGGGGCACTTTGCAAGTGCACACCAACCTCCATTGTCAGTGTGAGACCTGGCTCCAGACACACCACAGGGGGGCGGAGCTGTCCTTGTGGAAGGCAGGCAAAGCTATATTCAGGTGAAGGTGCTACTCCTCCCTCCACTCCAAATGCAGACAAGGCCTATTCAGCCCAGCCCTGACTCATCAGTCTTCTGGAGTCACTGCCCCTCTCCAGCCCCTGCCATGCCAAAGCCAGACATGCAATACACAAACCTAGCAGGGGCACACTGGATAGTTAGGCAAGAAAATACCTTCTTTCTAAAAGTGGTATTTTCAAACACGGAATGTAAAAATCACCATCACTAAAAGATGCACTTCAACATTCTGAGTTCAGGCATACTAAACTTTACTTTTCAATATTGTTCCTAGGGTCAGTTATGTTTATAAAATGTTGTAAACAAACTCCCCATTCTGTCCTATGGGAACAGATAGCCTTGCAATAGTGAAAAACAAATTTGGCAGTATTTCACTATGAGGACATGTCACACACATCAGGGCATGTCTACCTTTCACGTTCAATGCACCCTGCCCACAGGGGTACCTTGGGCCTACCTTAGGGGTTTCTAATATGTAGAAAAGGGAAGGTTTAGGGACTGGCAAGTGTGTGCATTTACAATGCACCAATTAGAAAAGGGTCTCAGGGAATATTTAAAGACCTAACGTGGATATACTCCCCATATAGAACAGATACTAAACATACCTATCCACGGGTCTGAACAAACATTAGAGAATCTGAAAGGGCAAAAAAAATCCCTCACTATCAAAGGGAAGCTATTGATATCCTAAAGTAATTGAAAGTCCTAATCACAAGGACGGATTCCCATCAGTCACCTATGGTGCCATGCTTCATCATCATTTGGGTCTCCTCCTAGTGTCACTGTAGTGACTCTAAGGGCTACGCCCTTTTCAAGGAAAGCAAAGTCATTCGCAATTGTTGGAATTAAGAACTGTTGATAATGTTCTTAACATGGTGCGGGTTATTAATTGACCTATAGATGTGAGCAACTACTAACTATGATGGGAGAAAATGCAGTGCGAACAAATTATGTACAAAAGTGAATTAAAATTGGGCAATGAGAGAAAAGACTTTAATTAATGCCTCTCAGTGCTCAAATCTAATAAAAGTGCAAAATAGACAGCTTTCAACAAATGACTGTCATGATAGTTAATTGGGTCGACATGTTTCAGCAATATGAGGAAAAGACAAATCCTCTGCCTTCTTCAGGACCTAAATGACGTTGCTACTTCATGGTGAAAAAATAATAATAATGATACAACAAAATGAATTTAACAGGTTGGAATCAATACAACCATATCACCTGGAATCCCAGGTGTGAACCAAATCCTCTTCAGATGGCGTGATGCAAACAGCCACCGTAATGCATGGGGATCAAACCTTACCTCACCTGGCTGCGGCTCAGGGAAAGGAGGCACCACTCTCTCCGTTGGTACCTCAGTCGGTCGTCCGAACCGTATGGGAACAGATAGCCTTGCAATAGTGAAAAACAAATTTGGCAGTATTTCACTATGAGGACATACCACACACATCAGGGCATGTACTACCTTTCACATTCAATGCAACCTGCCCACAGGGGTACCTTGGGCCTACCTTAGGGGTGACTAATATGTAGAAAAGGGAAGGTTTAGGGACTGGCAAGTGTGTGCACATGCCAATTTGACATGGCAGTCCCAGACTGCACCCAGGCTCTGCAATGGCAGGCCAGAGTTACATTTTGCAGGCTGCTTATGTGGGTGGCACAATTAGTGCTACAAGCCCACTAACAGCATTTGATTTACAGGCCCTGGGCACACACAGTGCACTGTACTAGGGTATGACTAGTAAATCAAATAGCCAATCATGGAAACACCTATCCATAACAACAATTTACAGGGAGAGCATATGCACTTTAGCACTGATCAGCAATGGTAAAGTGCGCAGAGTCATAAAACCACCAACAACAGGTCAGAACAAGCATTGGCATAGCCAATAGGTCTCGCCTTTGGGACCTTATAAGTGTTTAGCTAGAGCTATTGGCTTAGCCAATATGTTAAACCTATGTTGTAGAGCAGTGTGGCTGCTGGCAATTCTTTCAACATCTTGAAATGAGAGACAAATAAAGAAGTTGTGTGTGTTTTTGTTGTTGAAAGTGAGATCATGTAAGCAAGTGCGAGAATTCGTGAAAGTAAAAGAGGGGACTAGATAGGGTTTGTATTACAGAAAGTCAATGTAGGAGATATTAAAATAGAGATATTGAAATAGAGGATGGGTGTGTGGGTAAATATGAGATATAGAAAGAGAGAAGGTAAAAGAGTAGAGACAGAGAAAAAAGAGTAGCATATCGGAAAAATTAAAGTTGTAAATATCGCAATTAGAGGCCTATATAAAAAAAATTAGATATAGCTTTTAGTAGTTGTGCCTCATTACAGCAGGACTGTCTCCATCCTGTAGATCCGAGGAAACATGTAAAAGAAGTGTAAACAACTTACATTGAAGTGAGAAAAACAGAGACAAAATAAAGCTTACTGATGTGCAAAGGTTAACTGAAACCTGCGTCTCCACCTCTCTACACCAAATGTAATCCAATAACTTTTTGTTTTAATATACGGAATAATTTTTCTCCCTAAAACAAAAATCCTTTAGACTTTGCTTTTTGGGGGAGATTTTTTATAACGCAAACTGAAGCCAAAGGAATCAGCACACTTTACAGGAGCACCAGTTACATTACACACAAAAACATTTATTTTTACGCTCGGGAGATTAAGTCATTTTCCCAAAAGCACAACATATGGAGCCTCCTGTTACGATTTAAAGATGGGTTCCCAGGTTAAAATTCAGCTGCTCTGTTCGTAACACCCCCATACAATTATGTCCAAAAGGTAAGAATTTCCACGTTACTTCATTAGATATACTGTAAGGGCTGCAACAGTGTCAATAGCGCAGCAAGTTCGGTTTCTAGACAGTCAAGTGGCCCTTTTTCATTTCTTTTGGTAATATTTGTTTAAAAACGTAAATTTCCAGATAAAACTTGTTTGCCTGCACGCGTGAACTGAATGCTCCTGAACTGTGTGAATTAAAACAGTTAAAATAGGTAAACAAGCTAGGCTTAAGCATGTCCGGCCTAAGCAACTACAAGTACCTTCAAGTGCTGTCAAAACTATGCCAAAGTGAATGTACATAGCTGTCTTGTCTTGCGCCCGCAGTGTATTACTTATGTAATGGCCAAAAAAAAAAAACGCAGTCTGGCGTGTGTTCAAATAGTTGGCAGCAATAGAGACAGAGGTAGAACTATTGTATGGTCTATACCCGAGTTAAAAAGCAGTCACCATTAAAGTCTGGAAATGTTGAGTAGTTTTTTGGTTTAGGGCAAACCACATTAATAGATTATACAAATATTCATTAAAAGAAAATTGGTGATCAGTCACAGCTTGCTGAGCTCTGAAACGTTGCATAACAATTGTAAACAAATTTAAAGTTGCTTAAACCACATTAAATGCCGTTCGAAAACTGGAACAGAGCGACTGAAAATATGTGCGCTAGTGTTAAGGCAGATACATGCCGATCCTAAACAAAGCACAAAATGCCAAAGGCGGATACGAAACAAAATAAAAACATGAAACCGTTTGAAAAAAAGGTTCTCAGAAGCATAGTGCATTACAATTGTAAACCTATTCAAACAATGCTTAAACCAAATTAAATGCCGAACGAACGTCAAAGCATGAAAAAGCTGGTGTTATGTCTAGCAACTAACGCAAACAAGGGCACGCTCACGCAGCAAATTGAAACAAGCCCAGGACGGAGGCAGAGGGGAAAGCACGGAAAATATCTTAATCACCCGTGGCGGAGGAGACAGATGGCGGCTGCGTGCATGCACGCGCACGTGCACGCAAGCTTTAGGCCAGCAAAAGCCTCTGGTAGCACTTTTTTTTACCCCTTTACTAAAAGTCGAGCAAGCAGCGCATGCACTGATCCAGGCTCGACCTAAAAAAAACAGGAGGAAGGCAAAAAGTCCGGGGATTACCCTCCAAAAAGGGCCAAGTCAAACATGCCCCATGCCATAGGCTAAGTGATTAACACTCTCTTAAATCAATAGCTTCCTTTCTTTAGGACCAGTTGGCCTCATATGAACCATTGTTACCTCCAAACACTATTGACTACCCCAGGTTCAATTATTGGGGCATCCTTGTTTTTTAATACATGCCAAGTAAAAAGAAACGGGGAAGGGCAAAAAAATGGGCCCTGATTAAAAATCCTAAAATTACAACCTCTGGCAACCTCAAAGGCCATAATAACCTGGATAACACCGCGCCCCCAAAATATACCCACTGCTCTTGAGCTTGCGCGATCTATTCCAGAAAAGACTTTCTCAGTAAACTAGAATCAAAAGTTTTTATCCATCTGCAACCTATTATAGCCAGACTAAAAAAACATAGAAGAGTCGCTAACGCAGCTCATGAAAAAGGTCGTTGATATTGGCCCACTGGGGATATCAGAGTGCACTCATTCAACCCCGGGCCCTTCCCGCCCACCAGCCACCCTCTGTAGCTCCACTTCCTCTGCCATCACCAGGTTTTCAACCACCAAACGGGACCATACTCCGATCTGAACAGCAGAATCCCCAATCGGCAGACGTTGCATCAGTCGGAAGAAGAGATACTATCAACTCTCTACCCTCCCTCCCGTTAATTCACCAACACGAAATGATGCGCCTATAAGGGAGGAAGGACACAGAGGGAGCAGACAGGGACGGGCGGACATGGATACTGTCCTTACCAGAGGCAGTGCATTAGGTTATGCAGGCTCTATCCTATGGGGACGCGCTCCTTCAGCGAATGCCCCAGCAAATTCCCCTGCCTAAACATGGAGAGGTTTTGGACCTCCCCCCAGGGGTGGCCTTAGGCATGTGCAAGCTGTGCACCTGCACAGGGCCGCCAAACCCCAGGGGCCGCCACGAGGAATCGGATACAATACACATTCGTGGCGGCCCCTGACAGGGATTTTGGCGGCCTCCGGCTTCTGACTCCGCCTGGACCCCCTCTTCCGGGGCCCCCTACCTACGCTCCCTGCACAGGGCCACCATGAGCCTAGAGCCGCCCCTGCTCCCCCGGCTGCATGCCCTTTTGTATTCATCCTAGCAAGCTTCCGGACTCTGAAGCCCAGTCAGCGAGAAACAAAAGAGCGACTAATGCATGGGAAACAGCCTTTACAACATGGTTTTTACCACGTTGTAACTTTACCACTCATTTTTTTTCCATGCATGTATTTGGATCGCACATGCTTTTATAACGTATGTGTTTACCACACATTTAAGGTTAAGTTCATGTTTGTGGGGGGTCTCCCCCACAAATACATTGTTTATATATAGAAATATATGTATAAACAATGCGTGGTAAAGGCATACGTTGTAAGAGCATATGCGATCTAAAAAAATGCAGGGTAAAAAATGCGTGGTAAAGACATGCTGACTATTTCACAGAGTTGGTCCATCATACAATCCTAATGCACGAAGTCCTACATTGGATCTCTAGATTTTACACTGGTGGGACTGACATTTACCAACATTTGAGAATGGCAAGAAGAGTAAAGTGGGTGGGGCCTTCAAAGAAGGTATTAAGAGGGTATTGCATTGATATCATTTTTAACAATAATTATTTGGTGGGTGAACTGTTGAGGACATTGCCCAACATTCCATCATTTGATACTGAGTTTTTCGCACTGCCATTTGGCTGTTTTTATAAACCTTGTAGTCTTATTACACTTGCATACGCTAAGGCGTCTTCTCTCAATTCCCCGTTTTAATCCCACCCATCTGTTATCAAACGACAGTGCACTTCCAAATCACTCTCTTGTCCACACGAACTCTGTGATACCCCACTATAACAGGTTTGCAACACTGCGAGATCTGGAAGCATGCGACTGACTAAACAATTCCTCAAAAACCCCTCCCGGTCCAGTGCATAGCAATATAAGGCAAATATAGTCAATGATTCAAATTACTTAAAAATTATGTCCTGGAACCTAGCGGGCTACAATTAGAAAAGAGCCGACCCTGATTGGCTAGCACTGGTAACACAGCATGATATCGTATGCTTCCAAGAAACATAGGAAATTGGTGACATTCATATAGATGGATATTCCTCCTATCAGGCCCATACAGCACCCTCCGCTGCTGGTCGACATAGTGGGGAATTATTAACCCTTGTGTCTAGCGTAGCGGGACCTAAGATAAAGAAGTTTGAAGCCACTTCATCCTACTATCACCTAGTACTATGTGAAGGGCCTAAAAAACAGGAATGGCGGGACTGGATTATTATCAATTTCTATAACAACAATTTCGGTATCAATATACCGACAGTATAAGGCCCCCTGGAAAGAGATATCAACCTGCTCATTAACTTCCATCCAAAATACCTTGATATAGTCTAGATGGGTGACTTTAACTCCCATAACTGTAGCCGGATGGTCACTAAAGCCTGCGATATGATTGATAATAACGGGGAGTGCCCTCTTCATTTTAAACATATTGAGTATGGAGATCGTCTGAACAGACTACTAATAACCCTCAATCTTGAATTAGTTAACCCTCGCAATGATCCCTCGGGCCAGCTAGATCCTATGTTCTCCTCTGGGTCCTACTACTCAATGATAGACTATTTACTGACTTCTGAGATGATTACAGCATGTTTCTTGCATACAAAAATAACCTTTAATTGTTTTAGTGACCATGCGTGATCACTGCACATATGCAATGCGCCCAAAGACCAAAACCTATTCAGAATCTGTTACCCAGACCTCTTATTGGGAAGAAAAACGGAGTCACTCTAAAATGGGAAAAAGTTAATACCCAAAACTTTACCGAAGGTGTTGTGTTCAAAATGAGAAAAGAAATTGACAAGTGTTTAGATTTAAATCCATTTGATACAACGATACCTTTAGCTTTTAATCGCATTTTGGTCGAAATAAAAGAGTTTACTTTGCCCAGAAACACACAATACACAAAGACAGGCATGGTGGTTTGATGGTGCTTGTTCAAAAGCCCAAAGATGACTCCATGTGGCATTGTGATCGATCCCACGAGACATCACCCTGGTGAGATCTCTCCGTCACACTTACTAATCGGAAAGATCAGCAAGATTACGGGCATTGAAAGAGGAGGCGTGGGACAAAGTACAGCTGTAATGCGTGATAGCAAAGGGTTCTGGAGTGTACTAAACGTTCCTTTTCTAAAAGATATAGACATCACCCTAGATACTCATGTACCGGAAGATGCCTCTGTGACTCACTTCGAAACGGTATTCTGGAATGCTGGTGAGGCACCCACTCTGTCTATAGTTCTACAGGTACCCCTCTACAAAGCCCCTTCCCATTTAGCCTTGAAAACATGAATCACACCTTGACACAGTGCACTAGGCTGATTGTGACTCGGTAGACTTCTTTCTAGATAATCAGGAATTTGGGCCCCACTCCTTATTAACGTCTTTCATGTCATAACAAGGATGGGCGTATTACCCTCTTGGAAGAAGACAGTTATAATACCCATTTTAAAACAAGCATTGAAAATGCAATAGGTCTCGCCTTTGATTAAGTTAAAGCCATTTGCTTTGCTAATGGTATTGTATAGCAAAGCAAATGGCGTTAACTTAATGAAATGCGAGACCTAATATTAGTCAGTGTCAGTCAGTGTCAGTCAGTCAGTGTCAGTCAGTGTCAGTCATGTCAGTCGGTGTCAGTCACTCAGTGTCAGTCAGTCAGTCATTGTCAGTCAGTCAGTGTCAGTCAGTCAGTGTCAGTCAGTGTCAGTCAGTCTGTCAGTGTCAGTCAGTGTCAGTCAGTATCAGTCAGTCAGTGCCAGTCAGTCAGTGTCAGTAAGTTTCAGTCAGTGTCAGTCAGTCAGTCAGTGTCAGTCAGTGTCAGTCAATGTCAGTCTGTGTCAGTCAGTGTCAGTCAGTCAGTGTCAGTCAGTCAGTCAGTGTCAGTCAGTCAGTGTCAGTCAGTGTCAGTCAGTCAGTGTCAGTCAGTCAGTCAGTGTCCGTCAGTCAGTGTCAGTCAGTCAGTGTCAGTCAGTCAGTGTCCGTCAGTCAGTGTCAGTCAGTATCAGTCAGTGTCAGTCAGTCAGTGTCAGTCAGTGTCAGTCAGTCAGTGTCAGTCAGTCAGTGTCAGTAAGTCAGTGTCAATCAGTGCCACTCAGTGAGTGTCAGTCAGTGTCTGTCAGCCAGTGTCAGTCGGTCAGTCATGTCAGTCGATGTCAGTCAGTCAGTCAGTGTCAGTCAGTGAGTCGGTCAGTCAGTGTCAGTCAGTCAGTCAGTCAGTCAGTGTCAGTAAGTCAGTGTTAATCAGTGAGTGTCAGTCAGTGTCAGTCAGCCAGTGTCAGTCGGTCAGTGTCAGTCAGTCAGTGTCAGTCAGTCAGTGTCAGTCAGTGTCAGTCAGTCAGTGTCAGTCAGTCAGTCAGTCAGTGTCAGTCGGTGTCAGTCAGTGTCAGTCAGAGTCAGTGTCAGTGTCAGTCAGTTAGTGTCAGTCAGTCAGTGTCAGTCAGAGTCAGTGTCAGTTAGTGTCAGTGTCAGTCAGTCAGTGTCAGTCAGTCAGTCAGTGTCAGTCAGGCAGTGTCAGTTAGTCAGTGTCAGTCAGTCAGTGTCAGCTAGAGCAGCTCTGCTGACCTGGTTCTCTCCCTCTAAAGCAGCTCTGCTGACCTGGTTCTTAGGCTCCAGAGCATCTCTGCTGACCTAGTTCTCTGGCTCTAAAGCAGCTCTTCTGATCTGGTTCCCTCCCTCTAAAGCAGCTCTGCTGACCTGGTATCTCTGGCTCTACAGCAGCTCTGCTGACCTGGTTCTCTGGCTCTAGAGCAGCTCTGCTGACCTGGTTCTCTGGCTCTAGAACAGCTTTGCTGACCTGGTCTTCTGGCTCTAAAGCAGCTCTGCTGACCTGGTTCTCTCCCTCTAAAGCAGCTCTGCTGACCTGGTTCTCTGGCTCTAGAACAGCTCTGCTGAACTGGTTCTCTGGCTCTAGAGTAGCTCTGCTGACCTGGTTCTATGGCTCTAGAGCAGCTCTGCTGACCTGGTTCTTAGGCTCTAGAGCAGCTCTGCTGACCTGGTTCTCTGGCTCTAAATCAGCTCGGCTGACCTAGTTCTATGGCTCTAAAGCAGCTCCACTGACCTAGTTCCCTCCCTCTAAAGCAGCTCTGCTGACCTGGTTTCTCTGGCTCTACAGCAGCTCTACTGTCCTGGTACTCTGCCTCTAGAGCAGCTCTGCTGACCTGCTTCTTAGGCTCTAGAGCAGCTCCGCTGACCTGGTTCTCTGGCACTAGAGCAGCTCTGCTGACCTGGTCCTCTGGCTCTAAAGCAGCTCTGCTGACCTGGTTCTCTCCCTCTAAAGCAGCTCTGCTGACCTGGCTCTCTGGCTCTAGAGAAGCTCTGCTGACCTGGTTCTTAGGCTCTAGAGCAGCTCTGCTGACCTGGTTCTCTGGCTCTACAACGGCTCTGCTGACCTGGTTCTCTGGCTCTAAAGCAGCTCTGCTGACCTGGTTTCTCTGGCTCTACAGCAGCTCTGCTGACCTGGTTCCATGGCTCTAAAGCAGCTCTGCTGACCTGGTTCTCTGGCTCTACAACGGCTCTGCTGATCTGGTTCTCTGGCTCTAAAGCAGCTCTGCTGACCTGGTTTCTCTGGCTCTACAGCAGCTCTGCTGACCTGGTTCTATGGCTCTAAAGCAGCTCTGCTGGCCTGTTCTATGGCTCTAAAGCAGCTCTGATGACCTGGTTCTCTGGCTCTAAAGCAGCTTTGCTGACCTGGTTCTCTGGCTCTAAAGCAGCTCTGCTGACCTGGTTCTCTGGCTCTGGAGCAGCTGTGCTGACCTGGTTCTTAGGCTCTAGAGCAGCTCTGCTGACCTGGTTCTCTCCCTCTAAAGCAGCTCTGCTGACCTGGTTTCTCTGGCTCTACAGCAGTTCTGCTGACCTGGTTCTCTGGCTCTAGAGCAGCTCTGCTGACCTGGTTCTTAGGCTCTAGAGCAGCTCTGCTGACCTGGTTCTCTGGCTCTAAAGCAGCTCTGCTGACCTGGTTCCCTCCCTCTAAAGTAGCTCTGCTGACCTGGTTTCTCTGGCTCTACAGCAGCTCCGCTGACCTGGTTCTCTGGCTCTAGAGAAGCTCTTCTGACCTGGTTCTTAGGCTCTAGAGCAGCTCTGCTGACCTGGTTCTCTGGCTCTAAAGCAGCTCTGCTGACCTGGGTCTATGGCTCTAAAGCAGGTCTGCTGACCTGGTTCTCTCCCTCTAAAGCAGCTCTGCTGAACTGGTTTCTCTGCCTCTACAGCAGCTCTGCTGACCTGGTTCTCTGCCTCTTGATGCACAGCGAGTGTGTGTACATCAGGGGGTCTCATCTCCTCCAATCGTTAAATACAGCACTGAGCTGCTGCCCGACAGAGGGTCACGATAATGTATACAAAGGCAGAGTACTCTCCAGGCGCCTCTGTTCCCGCAGCCCTGCTTCCCGCGGCCCTGCTTCCGTGTTCACAGCACCAGGGCACAAGCGCGGAGTCACAACAGACACACATGCGGGGTGCACAAAAGGCACTTGTGTTCATTCTATGGTGTGTCTGCATCACCTCTAAGCGAGGAGTGTCCCACCTGGGCGCATTGCATCCTTGCCGTGCAAGATCTAAGATGACGCTGCACTCCCTGTGTGACGAGAGCCCATGTTTCTTCCAAGGCCTGGCTAACTACCCCGAAGACCACTGGGTTCATGTCCGCAAACCAGAACATGTATTACAAATATACATTGTATCCTTAACTAGGACCATTCAAACATACCTCTATAGTCCAACCCTGCCTCACACGAAATATACTCGTCAGCTCATCATAATGCGCAAATGAATGCATGAATAGATTGCTTTAAAAAGCTAAACACCAAAGAGATAAGGTGAGTTGATGATGCAACAGAATTCCACATTTTGCGAGGGTGGGGGGGCTGAAGCAGGAGAGGCTGTCAGCGGCCATTACAAGCGTGTGGACGGCGCTGCAAATGAGAAAAAAATAGTGCTTCGAGTCCTTTAAAGGAAAGAGTGTAAATCCGCCCATAAACGATCCAATCCTGGTGGGCGTGCCTAAAAGGAGACAGGGTGGCAACAAGGAATGATTGGCATGCCTTCAGTGCAATCATTGCAATGCCTTTGGCATAATTCGTGACACCAAACGACGCACACGAATAAAAGCTGAAGGCAGAGCTGGGACGAGGCTTATGGAATCGTATCGATTCCAAGAAGTCTCATATGACGAGAGCAGCGCATGTGCTGCTGACGTCAGGCCGAGACCTAAAAAGGGGACAGGGCCAACCCAAAAAATTACAGACCAATCTCTTTATTGGATTCTACGGCCAAATTATTGGGCTGGCTTCTTTCAAACAGATTGGAGGAATGGGCTACTGAAAGAGTCATCATAAGACCCTCACAATATGGGTTTGGACATGGAAAGGGTACAATCGACCAATGTCTAAATCTTAATTTGATTATAGCTAAATATACCACGGCTAAGACCGGTCATCTGTACATGGCCTTTATGGACCTGTTGGCCACGTTCGATTGTGTAGTCCATTCCAAGCTGTGGAGCATTATGGAAGAAATGGGAGCTGATTTAACAATAGTTAATTTTACCCATGGGATGTATGCTGACGCTACTGCTTGCGTCAGGTATGGCAGAGAGGGTGAGTGCACAAGACATTTTAACATTACCCGGAGAGTAAGACAGGGATGTATTCTTGCCCCATTTTTATTCGCCTTATACACTAATGCCGTAGAGCAGGCCCTGAATTGATCCACTAAGGACGTTCCCATCGTTAATTCATCCCCTATTTCCATCCTGCTTTATGCAGACGACGCAGTGCTGCTGGCACGTACCGGCAATTCACTCAAAAAACTTATAGGGGAGTACACAAGCTTTACAGGGGACCTTGGCCCTAAAAGTAAATGAATCAAAGTCCTTTGTTCTTGTGGCAGGCAGCAAGCTGAAGAAATATCCCAAGATGTCCATTGAAGGGCGAACGCTTAAGGTCGTGGACTCTTTTAATTACCTGGGGGTTACCTTTGACAGGGAGATTAATTGGCAAATTATGGTAATCAACAGGGGTTTGCAAATGGAAAGAACCATTGGAGGGCTCATCAACTATGTAAAAAAGCTTGGTTCAAAGCCAACTGACACTTTAATAAAAGAAGTACCAGGCAAAGGTAGTGTCAGTTGCAACATATGGGGCAGCTACATGGGGTCTGTGCGATATATCTAAACTTCAAATTTTAGAGGATAGGGGGGCATGGCTAGCAGCCGGAGAAAATGGCCACAGCCTAGGGAGTCTCTGCCGTCCTGAAACCTACCCCATCAATCCGTACAGTTAGACGCTGCTGTTAGCTAGTGTGGGGCAACGCAGGAGGTGTCGGAACGATTGGTGCCTCCGATGCCCTTGGTCTGGACACCATCCGACGTTCAACGGCCTATCGACGCAGAGTGAAAGGAAAGCGGCCTATCCTGCTGAACTGAGCCGGGGACTAATGTTGGCCCAGAGCTGCCGGTGCTTCACAGCACGATTGGGACGCCACTACTGACCGAGCGCAAGGCGCGACCACGGACGGCGGCCCGACCAGCCCCCTGCGAGAGGTGCGATCGGACGGTGTGGGGCACTGATCACATCCTTCGCAGTAGTGGTGGATCCGAGAACCTGGAGGATCGGCGCAGGATGCGCTCCGTGACGTGGTCAGACCTGGCAGGAGACCGGGCGAGACTGGTGGCGGCTGTGCGGGCCCAGACCAGGCTGGAGGGCGTCCGGATGCAAAAGAATCGGCTGAGGGGTGATCAATAAGGTGTGGTGACCGGGGACCGGGGGCAGCCAGGAGTGGTACGACTGGCCAGAACCATACTGACACACTTTGCCAGGTGAATTAGAGCACACACCTTAAAACATTGGCCCCACTCTCCTACAGCTGCTGCTACTGGGGACCACTCCGACAGCTCATCCCCCTCGGGGGATTTGAAGACGCTGAAAACCCCGGAGCAAGGTAGTGAGTGCCACAACCCACTGCAGATCGCGCCACGGATGACCGACCGGTGACTCAGGGCCGCAGCTACATCCTGGTGCTGAACCACACAGCCTTTTGAGGCTTCCTCGGTCCCCCCCTTTTCAGGCAGCAGGAAGGCGACTGATCGGGGGTGGAAAACCTGATAGGCCGCGAATGTGCTAACAGCATGCTAGCAGGCAACGGTGAGTACCTCCCCAGTATCGGAGCGTCCTGAAATGGCTTTGACCATGGCCGAGATGGGGAGTAGAAGCCAGAAGAGCACCGAACCAGGCGGAGCTAGAGAAATATGCTTACAGCAAGACACAGCCAGAGTCCGTGGAGCATAGCGCCACACCCACATCAAGTTCGGTGGCCGCGGGGAAGCCGGAAATCACATTGCAAGACATTCTGACCACATTAAACAATGTTCATGCATCTCTACACTCCCGTATTGGGTCGCTATTGACGGAACTATCCATGATTCGTGCGGACTTTAATAAAATGTCATTTAGGGTGTCGGAGGTGGAAACCACAACGAACACTCTGGTGAGCGACACAGCCACGCTTCAGACGCAAGTTCGACAACCCGAGGCGTACAAAAGACAGATGGCCGCTAAATTCGAAGACCAGGAGGGCCGCTCAAGACGGAACAACATCCGCATCATAGGTGTGTCAAACGTACAGGTGGCCCAGCCCTAGATCTCTTTGTTGAAGACCTTATTACAAATCACCTCCAGCCACTGTGGAACGAGCACACCGAGTTCCGAGGGGACAGCCGAGACCCGGGGCGCCTTCGAAACCCATCCTTGCTCGCATTTTCAACTACAGAGATCGCAACGTGATACTACAGACTGCACTTGCCGCCCCACCACTGCATCTTGAACACAGCACCATCACGATCTTTCCGGACTATACGGCGGCAGTAACGAAGCAACGTCGTGGATTCCTTGATGCCAAGAAGGAGCTCAGGAACCACGGACTCAAGTATTCAATGCTGTTCCCAGCTAAGCTGCGTGTAGAGGCAGAGGGCAAGGCATGGTTTTTCGTCACGCCGGGGGAGGCCCAGGAATGGCTGGAGGGCTGGCGCCGCATATCGAGGACCGATCGTAATGGTGGAAGAGGCGGACAATGTGTGGAGAAGGACTCATTGAAAAGACCAGAAGAAACAGGAGCAACGGACAGATCACCGCAGGCGAACGGTGAAGAATGAACTTACCCATACTACCACGGATCACGGACACTGCTGACTGGACTGATTTCCGGTGCATGCTGATCGACAGATCGATTTCAGAACTCTCTAACCGAGTGGGTGTTGATGTGGCAGGTGTAGATTTGCAGAAGGTTGAGCGGACATGTGACAGTTCTGGGACAAGTATCTATATAACGGGGCTGCACCTCCACCGCACCGACTGCTGAACGGAATAGTGCCATTAAGATACACGATGTTGCAAAGGGAGTGTTCACAGGAGAAGCGAGTGACTCTCTCCCCCATTACGGTATTGGGGATGGGTATTAAGCACTCTGCGAAGTTGGGGAGGCGGGTATTTATGGTTCCGTCAAGCAGGGAGGCAGGGAGGGGGAGGGAAGGTGGTACAGTTTTTTTGATTTATGTTATTTGTTGTTTGTATACATACTACGGGCAGCGGTTAAACACCACTTTCTAGACATCACACCTCTGACACAGTGTCACTACATCTTCAATGACGAGCACATGAGACATGGTAGAAACGGTACCACAGGATCGTCCGGGGCCTGATCCGCCCGCACCCCTCCACGCACCGAGTACCCCCCTGACGTTACTTACATGGAATTTCCACGGACTTGGGGACAAGATTAAGAGGCGGTTTGTTCTACAATACTTGAAACAACACTCTCCGGCAGTCGCCCTGCTTCAAGAAACGCACCTGATGGGCTCTTCTTGTAAAGCCCTGGACCGGTGGGGATTTAAGATGGTGGTACACTCCGAGTTCACTTCCGGATCACGGGGGGGTTGGGTATCCTAGTGCGGAAACAATTCCCGATGGTAATAAAACAGCCATGGAAGGATGCACAGGGCCGATTTGCAGCCAACACATGCCAATGGGAGGGATGGGCTTATAACATAGTGTCAGTATATATCCCTCCAGTAGCCTTTCCAGCCCTCAGCGCATTTCTGCTCGCCCTGCCAGAGGGAGAGCTCCTAATTGGTGGAGATTTCAACGCTGTGATCTCTGGTACTTTGGATCGCCAGGCCCCCAAGGCCCTGAGTGGTGCGGCCCCTCGCTTCACGGGGTTCCTTGAAGTGCTTGGCCTTGTTGATGCTTGGCTTTTCCATTACTCTGAGGCCCGACAGTTTACATTCCATTCGGGAGTACACAATAGTCTATTGCGAATAGATTATGTTTTAACCTCAGCAGACAGTCTGGGAAACATACTGGATATCACCACCCTACCTAGAGGTATTTCAGATCACTCGCCAGTGGTAATGGCATATGTGTGCCGGACTCCGACCCGAGGTCGTATTTACCCCATATACCCCGGTTATCTGCAGAACTCTAAAATCCTTAAAAATATCACTACCGCAACGCAACACTATTTTAATGACAATGCGCACTCCGTAGATTCCCCTATAATACTCTGGGAGGCCTACAAGACAGTCGTTAGGGGCCAGGCCATCGCATCTATAGTAGGTCACAAAAACGAAAAGAAGGCAGAGATAAGTACTCTAGAATTAGAACTGGCCCAAGCGGAGGGGCTTCATGCCCAACACCCAACGAAAATGACGGCCCAGGCTCTCGCTCTTAAGCAACAGGAATATAAGAGCTACCTAGAGGAAAACACTAAACTTAGACTCCAGGCCACATGGCACAAAATATATGAGGTTAGGGATAAGGCGGGGAAACTTCTGGCCTGGCTTGATAAAAAAGAATGTTCCAGTCGATGGATTGCACAACTACGCACAGGCAATAGAGAAACTATCACAGATCTATATGACATAGTGAATGAATTAGCAAAACACTACCAACAGGTATACACATCGACATCCTTGACAGCGGTTGAGGAAGCGTATGCCTTTATCAAAGATATTAAGATGCCCACCCTAACGCCGGAGGCAGCCTCAACACTCAACGCTGACCTCACCGCAGATGAGATACAATTGGCAATTGGAGCAATACAGTCAGGGAAAGCTGTGGGACCTAACGGCATACCCATCGAACGTTACAAAAAGACTGCTTCCACCATTACTCCGTATCTTCTAAATATGTATAGGTCTAGCCTGGAAGCAGGAGAACTTCCACGAGATCAGCGTATTGCTAGTATAATCACAATTCATAAGCCCAGGAAGCCTGCCGAGAACTGTGCATCATACCGCCATATATCATTAATTAATGCAGAGGCCAAAATCATCGCTAAACTCCTGGCAGCCAGATTGACCCCTCATCTCGCCGCTTTAATACACCCTGACCTATCCGGCTTTATGCCCAACAGGAACACGGCCCTTAACCTAAGAAGACTACATGGAGTAATGGCACGTATGCCCTTTTTTGAGGAAGAAGCAGTCATACTCTCCTTAGATGCCCGTATGGCCTTTGATATGGTTGAGTGGCCCTTCCTCTTTGCAGTGCTAAGACACCTGGGTTTCGACCCAAAATTCTGTGCTCGGGTGCGAGTGCTATACTCAGGACCGTTGGCTAATGTGACGGCGAACGGCCACTTATCGGAAGATATCCCGTTGGGGCGCGGAACCTGTCAGGGATGACCTCTCTCACCGCTTTTGTTCGCCCTGGCTTTGGAGCCACTGGCCGCATGGATTCGGTGTGCACCTGAAATCTGAGGGCTCCATTGGGCGGATGCATGGGAGGACCGCATATCCCTGTATGCTGATGATGTGTTATTATATATAGCATCCCCCAGACGTTCCATCCCTGTACTGCTGACCTATTTGGTCGGGTCTCGGGGTACACCATCAATTGGTCCAAGTCGCTTATATATGTACTGCATGGCCCACCATCACAGCTCCCACAAGGGTGTAATCTCCAGATAGCACCGGGAGGTTTTGAATACTTAGGAATCGATATCACGCCGCTGACGGACGAATTCGTTAGGGGCTGGTACGACGGGGGCTTCGCCCTTCCAAACATACAGCTCTATTACTGGGCGTCTCAGCTGACGGTACTCAATCAATGGATCCACGCACCGTAAACAGATCCCGCGTTCAGAGCGGAAAGACATGGGTTGGGAGAGGGAGGAATAATGCGGGCATTGTACACTAGAAAGAAGACTACCCCACTGATTGGACCTACGGCGCACACCGTGCAGATTTGGTACATAGCACTCAAAAAACTGGGCTGGGACGGGGTATTAACTCAACTCACTCCACTCAGGAAAACACAGCGATTAGGACGACTTCGGAAAAGTAAGGGCTTCCGCTGATGGGATTCTATCGGCATATCAACGGTGGGGGACTTATGGCTCAAGGGAGAGGTAGCTACCTTCCCCCACCTCCAAAAACAGTTTGAACTGGCATCCTCTGAAATATTTAGATACACACAGATCAGGCATGCACTGAGGGCAACTATACCAGTTGGTACCTTACTTCCAGAGGCATCCCCCCTACAGGACAGATTGTTGACAGACCACATGACCAGGAAGACCACTTCCCTCACCTACCGCAAACTTGCCAATAACTTACCAGATCCACTGACGGCCCTCCATAAGCGATGGGCCACTGAACTTGGGGACTTCGATGACACAGACTGGCAGGAGGAGCTCTCCTCACCGCGCGAAGTAGCGATATCCTCTAGACTGAGGCTGGTACAACTAAAAATACTACACTGTACATATTATACCAGAGTAACCCTACATAAAATAGGGGGGGGCGATAATCCACTTTGTCCCCGAAACTCTGGGGTGGAGGGTACGTTTTACCACACCTTATGGCAGTGCCCACAAATAGTGCCCTACTGGATGGCAGTTATGCGAACCATTTCTCAAGTGGGAGGAGTCACAGTGATGCCTGATCCCAAAACGTGTCTCCTAAATGTCTGGGAGCCCATGGATCTCATTCACGCTGCACAGGATTGGGCGACACTTGTAATGATGCTCGCAAAATGAAATATAGCTAAATTATGGGGGTCACATTCCATTCCAACACACCACGACTGGTGTAAAGATATGGATGGGGCTATGGTGGCAGAGAAGGGGGCGTATATCTACCGTGGCTGCCCCAAGAAATGGGAGAGAATATGGGGAGCCTGGAATATATATAGGGGGAATATCTGCACTCCGCCTCAGACAGTGTCGGATACAGCTTCTGACTGAGGGAGGTGGGCGGAGGGGGGCTGCTCGCAACGATCTGCCGAATGTAATGTACTGAATGTACTGTGATCATGTGTATATCAATATAAAAAGAGACGTGAAATGTTTACCATATGACAACTGGCAACCGCTTATATTATGCCCTGTTATCAATAAAGAGTTTAAACATTTTTTTTTTAGAGGATAACTTTCTGAGGAGACTAGGCTCTCTTCTGCAATCCTGCTCCTCACATAATACACATAATACACTGTGAATTTAACCTCGCCTATATCACAGACCAGATCTGAATTGCCCCAATCTCACTATGGTATTCAGTCTGGAAAAAAGAAACACTCAATCTAACCAGGGACATTGGAAAAGATTGCCTGAAGCTAGATGGGGTATTTAGAATACAGTGGCTATAATATATGTGTGAAGAAGTATCATGAAACCGTAGCTTTAGATGAAATCTTCTTTATTGAAGTTACAGCTTATGTATAGGCGGCGAATGCTTTATTCGATTTAACAATAAATCATAAAAGCATACAAATACAATTTATGCAGACAATTTAAGAACAGTTTTCATATGAACAAAGTTACAAAAATGGATAAAACATTTCTCCAAAAGTTAAAATCTACAGCAGTCATTTGGATGAGGGGCCTCGTTTTACACTAATCAGTCAATATTAACATGTGTTAGTTAACTCATTGAGTTTCTAAATTTCATCACTGACATTAAGAAGCGAGAAACAGCAAAGATGACATCCACATCTTCTAAAAGCAAAAATTTTAAATATGCAGGTTTACATGTTCTTATCCCCCAGCGTTTAAGTAAGGGTAGAAGAAATAATTTCCTCGGGCTGGTATACAAATTACAAAAGAACATGATGTGAATGTTACTTTGTGTTGAATGGTCGTCGCATGGACATATTAATTTCAATGAGGCCCAGTCATTCTGTTTCGGCAAAGTGACCAAGCGGAAGAAAATCCCTAGGCGCAGCCTAGTTAAAAGCATGCGAGCATAGGGTGCTTTTTCAATCCCAAGGTAAGATTGTAGGCCTTCAGTAGGGGTGATTTGCTGATAGCTCAGGGTTGTGCCTTTAAGTTTCTCAGTGTCCCATCTAGCGCTCTCTAGGTGTATAGATAATAGTTTTTTAAGGGCCGGTCTAGTCAAGGTTTGTAGGGTCTCTGGTTCGTCGTAAAATTCCGAGTGTCCAATGTTAGAAAACATCGTTTGTACGTATCGCAGCCACTTGACTTTTGCTACACCGTCCAAAGCCATGCAGTCTTTTATGAGATTTCTATTCAATTTGCACTCCTCTGTGGTCCAAATCTTATGCCAGAGCAAACAAGGTGATATTTTTATGATGTCGCTAAGGTATTTGACGCCGGTCTCAATGTGAATCATAAAAGTCGACGTGGTTTTGGACACACCTAGTAAGTAACAGATGAAAATATTCTCGCAAGTTTGTAATGAGGACACATTCTCGAAACCCCAGAGACCTGCGCCATATGTGGCCGTAGCTATACACTTTGCCCGGTAGATCTGTAACATTTCTTGAATGGGTTTACCCCCAATTTTGGCTGCAAAGGTTCTTAAAGCACCTATGGCACGGCTAAAGGCGAGTTTCCTAGCTGACACTGCGTGTTTCCACCTTCCCCACCTGTCAAACACAATGCCCAAATAGCAAAAAGTGTCTGTGATGGCAATCTTTTGCTGATCTAAATATATTGAGCATGATGGTCTGTTGTTCTTTTGGGAGCAGGGCATGGAGAAAGTTTTGGAAATGTTCACCTTTAAATTTCTTTTACCCATGTAGGATGAAAATTCATTTACTGCTCTCTGCAAACCTACTTTTGTCCTAGACATAATTGCCGCATCATCGGCATATAAAAGAATGGGTACAGGCCTACCATTAACAGCCGGATAATCGCTTGACAGAGTTATTAAGCTTTCAGCGATAGAGTTTATGTAAAATGTGAAAAGCAAGGGCGCAAGTATGCAGCCTTGCCTCACCCCTCTGTTTATGGCAAATTTTTTGAACATTGCCCCTGGGTCCCAAATCTTACTCTGGCCCCCGCTTCTCTATATAGTTCTTTGATAAATGTGAGGATAGCTGAGTCCACCCCGATGTCTTCCAGTGTCGACCAGAGCATCGCATGGTCCACGCAATCGAATGCGGAGCTGAGGTCGACAAAGGTAACAAATAGGTCCCCTTTTTTGGCCTGCGTATATTTAGAGACTAATAGGGACAAGTTTAGGGATTGCTCCAATGTCCCTAGTCCCTTTTGAAACCCATATTGGAACTCCGAGATAACCTTCTTCTCTTCTTCCCAGTGTTGTATCCTCTTAAGGACAATCCTGCCAGCAACTTTCATGAGTCCATCCAATAGCGATATTGGACGGTAACAAGCCGGGTCGTCCCTATTCCCTTTTTTAAATATGGGGACTACGATTGCGTCCGACCAGGTGGTAATAAAACCGCATTTATTTCCCATATTTAATACATTGGTTAACAAGGGAACCCAGAAATCCGGTTCTGATTTATAGAGATCCACTGGGGTGTGGTCAGGGCCGGGGGCTTTAACTAAAGGACTTTCTCTAAGGGCATCTTCCACTTCTAGTGTGGTAAATACCAGTTCAATAGGGTAAGGAGGTGCTGGGGAGACAGTTAGGTGGTTATCCTGAATTATGCTATCTGGGGGTGAATTCACCTTGCATGGGTTCGGGGCATTACCCTGTGTGTTGTTGGAATAAAGATTACCATAATGTTCTACCCAGAGCTCAGCCGTTATAGCCACTTCTACAGAATTATCTCTGTCTTTTGAGTTATAAACAGATCTTATGACTTTCCAGAAGGCATTGCTGTCCTTATTCCTGGCGGCTTCCCCCAAAGCTTCCCAGGCCTCCTGCTTCAATTTCGCCCTCCGCTGTTTAATTGCCAGCTTATAATCGTATCTCGCTTGACGAATTTGAACTCTATCTTTTGGGTCGGCAGACAAAGCTTTCTTTAAGATTTTCAGTATAGATGTACATCTAGAGTCAAACCACCCACGAGTATGCCTCCCCTTGTCTTTGCAGTTCCTAGTCAGTGCATTTTTTATATGGCGCTGAATGTTAGAAAAAGCAACCATGATGCTCTTTGGGTCAGTATCTTCCTCTAAGCAGACAAGTATGTCCGTGGAGCAAGAGGATAGGAAGTTTTGAAAGAAGGATGTTGGGTTCATTTTCTCCCATTTAATTACATACCCATTGGTCTTAGATAGGGTAACCTCAAATGGATATAGAACCCTACTAGGTTCCTTTACTTTGCCCTCCATGAGATTTACCCCGAAGGTGATGGGATAATGATCGCTCATGGGGTCATCCCCCGTTTCCCAGAAAGTTATAAAGTCAGGATAGGTGGGTGATATCAAGGCAAAATCGATTGTGGATTTACAACCTCTTCCATTGTACGTTGGGGCAAAGGGAACCGGGGGGGAGCATGCCTGGTTAATAAAGGTGAGGTCAAAGGTAAATATGACATTGTTAAGAAGAGACCCCATGTTGGTGTGGGAGAAGTGCAGAGGACCGTCCTCCCCGAGATCTGACAGGCCGCACAAACCTAGCTCAGAAGACGGACAGACGGAACAATTGAAGTCACCCACCCACAACATTATGTGATCCCCCGAACCTTGATCTCTCAGTTTGTGAATATGATGGATCATAATATTCAAATTTGATTCCACCTCACTAATTGGCAAATTATTATAAAAATTCACAAGAATCACCTTTTGCGAAGTGCCCCATTTAAGTAGTATGATTTGGAAGTACTGATTGGATTGGAAATCGCAAACTTTTACATCCCCTGCGTTAGATATGTATGTGCACAAGCCCCCCTTGTTGCGACCCTGGGCTGATGGCACAGCTGGGGAATGGAAGGTTCGGTAGCCCAACATGTGCACTTCCTCTATAAGCCAGGTTTCTTGTAGGCATAAGATGCCATACTTCTGCACAATCTCCAGCCAAGGTTTGTGGGTGATCTTACTACCGAGGCCTGCAACATTCCAAGAAAGGAGAGAGTGCATTGGGTTTCTAATTTCCTGTGGATGATGCCCTGCATTCCCCGTTGTGCCTATCCGAACTTGCAGGTGTGCAAGGTCTGCCTGTAGTTTGACCTGTGCAGTAAGAGGGTGCTGTTCAGGGGGGTTTAGGTCTATCCCAATGTGGCTTGGAACTTGGGGTATGGGCATTAATTTTTCACTCGGGACAGTTTCCGTTAGGGGATTTTGGGCATTGGTAAGGATTGGAGCGACACTAATTCCCAGTCAATCCACCTGATCCAGACATTCAAACCTGTTCATAGTGGGTGCTCCTTCCCACCAGTTGTTAAAGGGTTGCCAACCATCCCCATGTCCTTTCCATCTACGATTGTGGGCTATTGACCAAGCCCCAGGTGGCTCAACAGTCTGTTTTGGAGGATAGAAAAAGGTGAGGGGTCTGGTGACAATAGATTGGTCAGTATCCTGTGAATCCCATATAGTGATATGCTGGGCTGTGTGAGGGTCTGCAAATGAGACCACTATGCAGTCTCCAGGGATGGATTTATGGGTACGACCCACCCATGGCACTCTCCTAACCATTAGAACCCTAGTCCTAACAGTATTGGGGAGCTGTCTATTGATGTTGAGCCAGTGAATCACCTTATTCTTTAGGGACCACTGGGTCTCCATAGAAAGCGGGTCAAGTGGTGGTACACCAGCCAGTATGACGACGTAGGGCCCGGCGTCAGGAGGAAGATCAATATAGCCCCCACGAAAGTTCTGGCGGCCATGGTACTGGTTGGTTATGCGCGCAGTAGGGGGGATATTAGTCTTATTGGGCTTGTGGGCGGCCTTAGGGATAGGGTTGGGTAAGGTCTGGTTCTCGGGGCCTTTTGCCACTGGTATTGGGCTTTTTGGTATTAGGGGAAAGGGAACGATTGGCTTAGAGCGGGGTTTGGGTATTGGGGTTGGCTTTGGTGGGGGTAGGGACAAGACCGGAGGTAGCATTTCAGGGGCAAGGGAACTAACGTTGGTTTCTGGAGCCGGGTGAATACCATCGTCATTCTCCTGAGGAGTACTCTCAGCAATATGAGGATAAGTTGCTTCCAGTTGTTTTAGTTGTTTTAGGCTAAGGGTGGCCAGGGAGACTAAGATCTTATCCATCTCGAGGAGATTATTCTCGATACGAGAGAGTCTGAGTTCCAGAGGTGACAGTAATTGTTTTAATGTACCCCAGACTATCTTAAGAAAATCTTCGTCATCACCCCCCTTGTCTCTATCCCTCCCTGGCTCACTTTGCCCTCCCTCTTTGGGTTTCTCACCATATGTGGGGAGAGGCCCTTGAATAGGGTCAAGGACTACGTTAAGATTGCTGTGTTCCCTGTCCCCCCCTATTAGATGGTTAACCAAATTTGGCGCTTGTATGGTCTCCCCAGTGGTGGGTAGAGTTCGCCTATTATTAAAGAACTGCAACCTTGCAATTTTTTCTTTTTTGCGGGCATAAGCAGATCTTGCATTGTTTTTCTTTTTTAGAGTTGGGCCATCTTTGTTTTTATTTTTTGCTACTGGGGGAGAAAGGTCAGGGGGGTCAGGGCTATCCGACAAGACAATGGCAGTTCCAGGTCCAGTGGGCGCGATTCCCTCGAAAGTTTTGGGGGGCACAGTAGTTAAGGTGGGTATAGACTCTAATGGAAGGGAAAGAGGTGGGGGAGCAAAGGTCTGGGAAAGCCTACGTGCCGCGTCAAGCTCAACTGACACCCTCTTCTGCATTTTAGTGATTTCAGCATCAATTGCTAGATTAGTCTTAACAAGGAAATCATCCAATGTCCCGCTGGGCTTACTCAACCCCATTGCAGTTTTACTGCGACTGCCCCGTGTACTCATGATATATTTGAATTGCAGTACCCACAATGTACTTACTGGTGGAAAAGGGACGAGTCAGATAACAAGAACCAAGGGGGGTGGGCCAGGCCAGTCCTCTATGTCCTCGAACGGCCTCAAACGGCCCGCTCTTTGCCCGGTCTTCGCCCCGGCCCTTGCCCCGCGCGCGTCCCGCGTGCGCGTGGCTTTGGCAGATTATCAAGGGGAGTGACAGGAGGGGGCGGGAAGAGGACCAGCTGCGGCCGATCAGCGCCGCTCAGCAGGCTGGTCCTCGCAGTCCCGCCTCTGAGCTTGTGTGTTGCGAGGTGGTTGCAGTAGACGCGTTGGTGCTCCTATGCACAACAGGGGACCAACAAAAAACCAGGACCCTGACACAGTCTTGAGCCTGCGAGCGGCGCCCGCGGAGCGGGGGCCGCGAGGCGGTGAGTTAGCAGCTGGAAAAGAACAGGCAACCGGGACAGCACTCCCAACACAACCAAAGGACGAACCCCAGCTTATGTAAAAAGGTCCCATCCACAAGACACCCAACAGCAACTGATCTAGGGCACTAGGCAACCAGTTCCAAGCACTCCAACATTCTAGATTATAGCTGTTCAAAGTTCCAGATGCTAATACATACTAATACATTGCTAACCTATATAACTACATGGGGAAATACCACACACCTTCCCCCAAACAAAAACAAAAGAGGGGAATTACACCAAAAAGGGAAACAAGTCTACAGAATGAAAAGAGTATACAAAAATTATAGATAATATGTAACATAATCATGTAGAGCCACAGGAACTCTACATGTACGAGGGCTCCTACGCAGAGGAGTATTGACATTAGAATGATTAGTTTGATTGGTTGAATTGGAACAATTGTTTGTATGACTGGAACCAACAGCAGACATGGGGCAATCCTATTTAGATTTCAGATACGCCCATCATCTAGTTTCACCGCATTCTGGAAGAGCTTGATAACCCTAAAGGGAGAAGAGAACCTTGACCCAGCAACCTTATGAGGAAGGTGTACCTTCACACGGTCACCAATGTGTACATTTTGTGAGCCACAGCATGTCTGGCATCAAAATTCATTTTCCTCATAGAGGACTTGAGTTGCTGTTTAGCCAACCAAAGAGTATCACCAGTATTCACAACCTCAGGACTCTTACCCCTCATCCAAGACTGAAACATGTAGGTGTTCGGTGTACATCCTCTAAACAGTTCAAAAGGAATCTTGCCTGTGGTGGAGTGGGGTGTAATTCGGTAGACCATGACTCTCTCGTGGATTTCAGCTTTCCAATCTTTACCTTGCTTTTTGGCTAGTTGGATGGACTCTTTGAGTACACGGTTGAACCTCTCTACCATTCCGTTGCATTCGGGTTGGTAGAGAGAACAAGGTTTGTGGTTAATACCTTTATTGATCAAGAACTCCTCAATTTCCCTTGAGACAAACTGGACACTGTTGTCCGTTAGAAGAGATTCGGGAAATCCTTCTCTGCAGAAGATGTCTTGCAAAAACTTGGTGACATTTCTGGTTTCTATACATTGTGTGACTTTAATCTCAGGTCACCTTGAAAATATGTTGATAAGAACTAGAACATAAAATTGTCGTTTTACAAGAAATAGGACCCAAAAGGTCTAAAGCCACATCTTGCCAGCATTGTGTGGGTGCTTCCCGTACAACCATAGGTTGCACCCTGGTGTTGCAAACCTTGTCAGAAGCGTTACATTCTATACAGTCTCTTATAAATCGCTCGACAAGGATATCAATACCAGGCCACCAGAAGTGTAAACGCACTGTTTCCTTTGTTTTTGATATGCCTTGATGTCCCTGGTGGGCCAGTTGGACAATCTTAGTCCTGACAGAAGTAGGAGGAACCTCTCCAAAGTAACCCCTCACACACAGAGTCCATCCTTCACAATGTAGAATTTACGAGCATTCTCATTCATATTCTTCGAGGAAGGCCAACCTGTTGATACAAGGTTGCAAATTTCAAACAAATCTGTATCTTCACTCATTGCATTTCTCCACTCGATTTCTGAAACCACACTTTCCACACACTCTAAACTCTTCAACTTCCCATGAGTCTTCAGGGCTGAGAGAAGCTCTTCTATCTAGTTCAGGTACCAAGCGAGAAAGACAGTCTGCAACTTTATTCTCAACTCCAGGTATGTACTTCACTACGAAATTAAAATCTTGCAGAGCAATTACCCATATGCATATCCTGGAGGAAATTGCATCCAGACCTTTTTTGCAGAACACATCTTTCAGTGGCTTGTTGTCTGAATGGACAACAAAAGGACTGCCCCAGAGAAACTTTTTCAATTTCTTGATTGCCCAGAAGATACATAATGCTTCTTTTTCGATCACAGAATATAGAAGTTCCAGACCCACTAAGGCCCTAGAGAGAAATAGAGTGGCAACCTCCTTGCCGTCCTTTACCTGTTTGAGGACAGCACCTAACCCACGTGAACTGGCATTGGTGATAAGTACTGAACTGGAAGAAGTATCGAAACTCTGAAGGGAAGGGGCAGAGTTGAGAGCTTGTTTGACATCGTCAAACTCAGCTTGACACTGTGGCGACCACACAAATTTTACCCCCTTTTTTAAAAGTGATCTTAAGTTGAAAGTACGACACGAAAAACGTGGTATAAACTTATTATAGTACTCTGCCATTCCTAAGAAAGTGACAAGTTCATCTCTGGATTGTGGAATGGGAAGTTCATTAATGGTCCTCACCAGGCGTTCTTTAGGTTTAACAGCACCCTCTGTTAAACAGTGACCCAGATAGTCAATTTCAGCAAGATTAAACTTTCATTTGTCTTCCCGTAAAGTCAGACCCTTGCTGTAAAACGCTCAAGAACAGCCCTTAGTCTAACATCATGTTCTTCTTGAGAAGATCCATGAACCAGGACGTCATATTGATACATTTTGACCCCATCAATACCACTCAACACATCTTTCATGATCCTTTGGAACATAGAAGCTGCGGAAATTAATCAGAACGGGAGGCGGGTGAACTAGTACATCCCAAAGGGAGTTATAAAGGCAGTGAGGTTCATGGATTCTTCATCAATTTTGACTTGGTGATATGCTGCCCTGAGATCAAGGGATGAGAATACTCGTGCATCACTTAGCTGAGTTAACATCTTTGTGATGTTAGGCAGAGGGTATCTGTCAGCCACAACCTCACGATTGAGCGCACGAAGATCAACACACAAACGTACCTCCCCAGAGACCTTGCGAGCAAGAACCACTGGAGCCAACCATTCACATGCCTCAGTCTCAATTATGAAACCTTCGCTCTTCAGCTTTTCTAATTCTGAGCGCATCGACTCATGCATTGCCAAAGGTTCATTACGTACTTTACACGTCACGGGGACAGCATCTGTTTTTAAAACAACCTTGTGAGTGTAGTCAGAGAGACAACCCAACCTGTTACAAAAAACTTTTTTGAATTCTGAGTGTCAGACAGAGCATGAATCCTTATTACAAGATACAGCGTTCAAAGAAGCTGAATTGGAGGGTACATCTCTGAGGATGATGCAGTGATCTCTGCCTGGAACCAAAGATACACCTAGGTCAGCTTGGTGCAGCCAGCTGATAATACTATCGCCCCTATAGGAGATGTAGATTTTACCTACAGTTAGTCTTCCCTTGAATTCAATGTTACCCATGAAATAGCCTACAAGTTTAATAGGTTGCCCACCATAAGCTAGAGGCTTAATGTCAGGCTTAAACACCTTCACTTTCCCATAAAGATTTTTGTCAAAGAAATCTTTAGGTATAAGGGAAATCTTTGCACATGAGTCAAAAAGCATTTTGATTTTGCAGTCATTTACTTGTACAACATCTATAGGCCCTTTGCATTGGTTGTTGCTGTTCGGTAAGCAGACTTCTCCACAATCAAGACCATCATACTCAGAGTCACTTTCATCTTCAACTGATATTTCTTTGACTCGCCTGCCTTTTTTGTTTCTTTGTGCTCTACAGGCTTTCGTAAAGTGGCCAATTTTCCCACAATTCAAGCATTTTGAAGAAAGAGCAGGACAAGACTTGTCGTTGGCTATATGACCGATGGCATTACATCGAAAGCAAATTATCTTGGCCGAACCACCAGGCTTAGAAGGGGTAGAAGAAGGGATGAGTTCACGTGGTTTCCAAATGGGTTTAGGTGTAGATTTGATGTTCGTTTGTTTTTTTGAAACATAGTGAAGTTTTTCTTCTGGCACAGACTTCTCCTTTTTAATGAGTTCATCACAAGCAAGAGAGTGTTCTGTTCTCTTTGCTATGGAGATCACTTCATCTAGCTTGGGGTCATCCTTTTGCAAAAAGTTCATCTTTTACTTTTTCTATGCTTCATCCCAGCATGAATTGATCACGGATCCTCTCCTCAAGAGAGCCTTCAAACTTACATGTAGCTCCCAATTTGCAAAGAGCAGTGTCGTATGTTTCAACTGATTCTTCATGTTTTTGTGTGCGCCTTCCAAAATGATAGCGTTCTAAAATGGTACTAACTTTTGGTAGGTAATGTTTATCGAGTTTTTTTAGATGAATTTCAAACTCGTTGAGGTTATCTGACTCATTGTCGCTTAAATCTGGGAGATGCTCAAACACTTCTTGGCCTTCTGAGCCAAGGCAGTGTAGTAATAATGCAGACTTCCTTTCTGCACTCAAAGATGTTCCGCACTCTCTTGCATAGTTTTAAAAAACTTTCTTCCACTTTGACCAACGAATAGGAGGATCACCAGGGTTGGAGAGAAAGAACGTCGGAGGAGTGACGTTCTGCATATTTTAGTTAAAAGAAGACGTGTAGATTAATTAGATTTTTTTGAAATGCTGTGCACGTCAGCGTAGGTAAGTTGTAAATATGAGTGTTGTGCACATCAGCATAGTAGAATCAGCACAGAAAAGGTGCAACTTATTTATTTAGTTTTATTTGGATGACACACAGAATTGTGAATGCTGTGCGTGTCAGCAAATTGTAAATTATAACCCGGTTGCTGTGTGCACAGGAGAGTTAAAGAAGGGCTGTGCGTGTCAGTGCAGAATGAGAGACGTAATTATTGTGTCCTCCTCAAATGACACATCAAATTGTAGATGCTGTGTGTGTCAGCGAGATTGTTAAAGAATGAAGGAGAAAATGATGCGGTAGCTGTGTGCACCAGCGGGTTGAAGAAAAGGTTGCGTTTGTCCGCACAAAAGAAGAAAACGTATTTATAGTGCTTTCTTTAAATGACACACAAATTGTGAATGCTGTGTGTGTCAGCGATTTGTTGAAGAAAAGAAAATCAGCAGAGCAGCCAAAGTGACAGAATAACACTTATTTTTTTAACACGCAATAACACGAGTGTTGTGCGTGTCAACGAGAAATGAAGTGTGTCACGGTTGTTGTGCACACCAGCGCATCGCGTTATTATTTTTTTTTAACACGCAATATAATGAAAGCTGTGCGTGTCAGCGAAATGCAAGGTGTGATACTGTTGCTGTGCGCACCAGCGCGTGGTTTGAGCCGGAGGCTGATGACGGAAGCGCTGAAGGCATAATGGATAAGAACGCCTTTGTGTTGCCTAGCAACTTCACGCAAAAAAACGTAGTGACAGTGGTTTCACACCTCCTCTTGAGAAATCCGGATTGCCCAGCAACAGCACGAAGATCAGCGCAGTGACGTCTGGCCTCAGGTGTCATCAAAACATTTTACATTGCTTAGCAACAGTACTTGGCACGGCACAGTGACGCAAAGCTTAGACGCGTCACTGATCTCCGAAGTCAACAATGGAGCCGAATCGTGATGTGAGCACGAGAGTGGAAGACATCAGCGTGCATCGGTAACGTGCTGTTTTTTTAAAATTAGTTGCTGTCGTGTTTGAGCGTAGAGACTTCTAGTGTGTAAGACGTTTTCTAGATGTGTACCGAGAGTTTCAAATTAAAGGTGACTGCAGTTACACTTAAGCGTGTTGAGTTGGAAAATTATGATGCGCTGTGTTGGAGCTTGTGAAGTTGGATAACGCAATGTGGAAGTCTATGTAAAAGTTGATATCAGGATTGAAGAAGATATTGTGAACAAGCTTAGCGCGCAAAATATCTTAAACTTGTAGAAACAGCTTGGTTGTGTTGAGACCTTGGTTCTTCATTCTTTTGAAGCGTTCTCGCTCGTTACAGTGAAGCATGGACCATGGGTTGAATCACACCCTCGTTGCCAGTGTGAAGAAGTACCATGAAACGGTAGCCTTAGATGAAATCTTCTTATTTAAGTTACAGCTTATGTAAAAAGGTCCCATCCACAAGACACCCAACAGCAACTGATCTAGGGAACTAGGCAACCAGTTCCAAGCACTCCGACATTCTAGATAATAGCTGTTCAACGTTCCAGATGCTAATACATACTAATACATTGCTAACCTATATAACTACATGGGGAAATACCACAATATTCAATCCAATTTAGAAGCCATCGTCCTTGAAAATCTGTTTACAGACCCCGAATCATGCGCGGCATTCCCTAGAACAGAGTTGAAATCTAAATTATTGGACAAATTGATCAGAAGTAGATGGGAGAGGAACCGCACAAAGTTTATGGTTAACCAATACCTTTTAACACCGAGGATAGACAATTCTATGTTTTCATCTTTAACATCAGTCTCCAATTATCAGCACAGATATGTATCACTGTGATTCCGGTTGCAATATATTCCCTTGATATTAGGCCATCCTGCCAATACATATTCTACTAATGCACTGCTGCCTTGTATATGCGATGGTCGACCCCCCCAGGACGACATCCATTTCTTGTTCTTTTGTGACTTATACGCAGACGAAAGGAAAAGATATATTTTACCACTCGTGTAAACTTAACTTTAGCCAATGACGTCCAGTATTGTATTATCTTCAACTATTATCACACCCTTTTGTTTGTTATTGTGTAGCCTCATTCATCCAGTTTGCCATAAGAAGAAGAAAACTAATAGTACATTAACTGCACTTGGATGATTGTATATTTACATAGAGAGAGGGGCAATGTAAAAGATGAATGTGTTAATGATGAGATACATTTTACCATTTGTATGATTTTAACGTTTATAACACTCTGCATATCTTCTGATATTTTTAATTTTTAAATTGTAATTGATTGATTATTTTTACAATACATTTCATGCCATATATAGTGGTGAAATAAAGTTATTATGACTGACTGAGAGGTAGAGTCAGAAAAAAATCGCAGGAACTTAATCTCTCCATAGACTTTCATAAACATGGACAGTTGTGGCTCGCAAGACTCGTGGGTGGGGGACGGGATGGGAGATTCGCGTGGGGGTTCGCTCAGGTGGGTGGAGGGATTAATTTAAAAATAAAAAATAAAAAACTTACCTCACTGGGTCCCGCCTCGCCTCCGCTGCTGGCCGGGTCCTACGTTTTCCTGCTGCTTCAGGAGAACAGGAAGCAGGCATCCTCCCTCCCCTCAGCCAATCATGAGGCTGCAATGGCAGCATTGTGATTGGTGCGGACAGCGCCCAGCCGGGCGCCTGTAGGGAGGTCATTTTCTCTATGTAGGCTGCATGCAGTCAGTGCGTTAGCTGATATAGGGAGACAGGCTGCTTCCCAAGAAACAAGATATTTTTGTGTCTTCCTTCGCAAAATGGTTGTGCAGTAGTGCAACACACAACAAGAGGGTCTAAGTGAAAGGTTTAAAGAAACAAATGTGCACCATTCCGTGTGATAATTGTCGCACACTTGCAGTTTTACCCTGCTAAATTCCGTCAGGTCAAACCTGAAGTTTGTCAGGGGAAAATGCCCAGGAAAAAGTCCAAACATGCAGTATTCTATGTGTTAAAAACCATTTATGTATGCTATGCATCGTTTTCCTTTTAAAAACTCAGAATACGAGGTATTTACTACACGTGGTAAATATTGTACCCTGGGATAATGGTACTTACTACATGTGGTAAATACCCCACCCTATTCCAAATGCTGGTAATGAAAGCCTAAGAGACCAAAATACTAGGAAGCACGAGTATGTGTCTGAACCAGCTATGACTCCCGTCATGCTGTTTTTTTGTAGTTTCCTCTCAATGTTTGTGAACATTGGGATTCAAAAAACAATGGGGTGACCCTGTGTCCCGCAGAACCTGGGTATGGATAGGTAAACAAAAACAATGGTTCTGTCGGGTGTAAAAAGCTATTTCTTATACAAACAATTGATTTTGTTATGAGTTATTTTATACAGTCCTCAAATGTTCATATCTGAGCTGTTTTCGACATATGGAACACACAACAAACACAAAAGCAACACAGGTTGATGGGTATTATGTTATTTTATATAAATTGCATCATTTATATATACCCACACATTTGTAAAAAAGCTGTCAGCACAATGTTAAATTTAAGGTGATACATGATCAAGTGACATATTGTGCTCAGTGATAACATTTGGTGCTGATTATATACATAGTGATTTAAAATATGTACAGGGGAAAGGAAGGCCAGAATATGATGCAATTTGCAATTTATATAAAATAACATAATACCCATCAACCTGCGTTGCTTTTGTGTTTGTTGTTGCTTCTTAATTTATTCAGTCATGCAACACATTGAACATTGGCACATTTGACAGAGAAGCATAACAGTTCGAAAGGGCACTTTCCCAGGCAGCTGTTACCGAGTGTAGCAAAAATTGTAACAAGTGCACTACTCAATACAGGAGATGTCAAAGGAAACAATTATTATTTCAATACTACTGGCAAGTGTGAAATGTTCTCAATTGCTTTGGTATTACCAGTCCATGATTTCACTGAAAGAATAAGGCCTACGTGAATTTAAGCTAATATATGACAAGATAATGTTAATTATGAATCACACATAAAAGGGAAATTAAGCATATACATTCAAATATAAATATAATGAATGCATTAATAATCATTTCAATATACTTGAAGCTAATACATGTTAGTATAAGGTATTCATTAAATGTTTGTACGTACCAACGTATACATATAACTAAATATTTGTCTAATCAATTTTGTTTATGGGTTAATCGACTAAAATACATATGCACGTAAAATACTTGCTAGAGAAGTTTTCAGGAAGGCACGGTTAAGTATGATTATGTAACACCTACTTTTCTTTTGTCATTTTCGTTATATACGTTTCAACATGAAATGACATTTACTTAATTTTCACATTAAACAAAGTTTTTTCATATTATTTAAATTTTAGTCATATTAAGGTTCACATTCACATATGAATATCAGATTGATTCTACAAAATTCTAACACATGTTAACGAATATGATATATTTTCATTAATGAAATCACAACTAAATATTTAAAATGAATAATATATATCTATTCTACCTTTCTTCTGCATGCTTTTATGATGCAGTAACTATATTTCATATAATACTGTCATCTCGCAAGGTGTGATTTACACACGTTTGAAAACATTTTCACCAAAGGGTTTCATAAATAATTTGTCATAAAATCCTTTTTTGTTTTTCAAAGATATGTTTATTACATTTTTGCAACATACAATCCGAGATAGCGCCAACACAACATCCCACGCAGGGGAAGCAGACTAATTCAGCATAAGTAGACAGATTGGAAAAGATGCATTATCCAATACACTCAAGCTCCTTCCTTAGAGAGTGGCCCAGTTAACGGATACAGTGTCGAAATGTAAGGGAGCTTGGAGTCAATCCTTGCTGGTCCAATATGAGAGCGAGCATTGTTACAAAGGTCCTTTCAAAAGCTTTATGGGTATTTGCTTAAGGATCTGCACATCCATTCAAAACAGTCTATTAAGCATAATTTGTTTCACTTTTGTCTCCCTTTTAAGGGTGCTACAATGGTGTTAGCAATACCCACCCATCAGGGTATAATAGTGCTAGAACTGAAAATCCTAGAGCAAAATTCAAACCCAAAATACACCTGAGCAAACCCACTGATTGTATCTATAATCCACAGGTATACTTAAAACCTGAGCACAGCATCATTTAATCAATTTCTCAAATGTCCTTTTAAACAGTGGAACAAAAGCTTCAATCAGGTCCTTTTGCAGAGTTTTTATTGTCAAGAAACATGCAGAACAACAGCAGCCGACGCACGCTTCGCCCCCCCGGGCTTTTTCAAGGCTTGAGTTTCAACGATATATGTGCTATTCTGTGTTGCACTGTTTGTAGTAAACGGACCTCTATACTTGATTGCTCCCCGATATAACGGACAAAAAGGAATCAATCCTATACGATGTCAGCTATTGAAACGTAGCACGTCCTTTTAAGTAGGCATCCCACAGTTACGGAAAAACCTCCTCTTTTCAAATATTTCGGACCTTGATACGTCCTCTGGTTCATGTATTACTGTCTCATGTACGTAAAACAGGAGCCGTTTTGGCGAAACGTGCGTCGGCTGCTGTTGTTCTGCATGTTTCTTGACAATAAAAACTCTGCAAAAGGACCTGATTGAAGATTTTGTTCCACTGTTTAAAAGGACATTTGAGAAATTGATTAAATGATGCTGTGCTCAGGTTTTAAGCATACCTGTGGATTATAGATACAATCATTGGGTGTGCTCAGGTGTATTTTGGGTTTGAATTGTTACAAAGGTGTCAAACTCCTATTGCGACAATAAATTCTCCATGCCATCTGAGTGAAATGTGTTACGTGAAATGAGCATAAAGATATACAGAAACATACCTCAGATGTAAACTGACAAAAACTAAAAACAAAATAACCCCCCCTGGAACCCACCCCTACCTTCCCCGTGGTGGCGGCAACAATCATAGAATGATGGAATCACATGACGCAAGAACTCTAATCAAAATTGAAAGAGATGAAGGGACCTTATGGTGGAAGGACAGACAGCTGCCAGGAGGCCGCGTGAGAGGAAGGAGAGTAGGGGGCCCCATTTGAATTCAAAATTCTTATAGTCATCTCTGAAGATGTCAGACATGCGCTCTAAGCTGAGCAATTTTCATAGGTGAGCGTGCCAAAGGGAAATAGACGGAGCTGATCTTAGCTGCCTGTACTGCTCGATTTCTCCGGCCTTATTGTGTTGTAGAGCGATTGATGTGACTTTAGTCTCTTTCCATTCAAGTCTAGGGGTTAGAGTAGTGTATAGAGCCTATTTATTAGGCACTTCGACATGATCCTGTGTTATGTATAATAGACTGAAGTCAAGGGTGAAATGTACTGCTATTGATGTGACTTCAGTCTCTTTCCATTCAAGTCTAGGGGTTAGAGTAGTGTATAGAGCCTAGTTATTAGGCACTTCGACATGATCCTGTGTTCTTCCCCATAGATCAGGGTTTGCATACATATCTTAGGGGATAGATTCGTTAGCATTAGGGGTAATCTGTTCTGTAGTGAGGGTATTTCATGGAGCCGTGCTGAATTCAGGCCTGGTAGGCCTTAAACGGGAGAGATATTATTCTTCCACCGATGTTAGTTCTATTTAATGAATGTATAATAGACTGAAGTCAAGGGTGAAATGTATTGCTCGATTTCCCTGGCCTTTCTGTGTTAAAAGGGGCCTAATGTGACTTCAGTCTCTTTCCATTCAAGTCTAAGGGTTAGAGTAGTGTATAGAGCCTATTTATTAGGCACTTCGACATGATCCTGTGTTCTTCCCCATAGATCAGGGTTTGCATACATATCCTAGGGGATAGATTCGTTAGCATTAGGGGTAATCTGTTCTGTAGTGAGGGTATTTCATGGAGCCGTGCTGAATTCAGGCCTGGTAGGCCTTAAACGGGAGAGACTCCATCTTTCCTCCTGCTCTGGCAGCTTGGGAAGCTTCTAGGTCATAGGCAGTGTTTTAGTTAGGAGGTGTTATTCGCTTGGAGAGAACCGGTTCAGGCCGGCCCTTATCGAAGGATTGTATTCTTCTTCATGCCGAAGACACTACATCAGGCCGGCCGGCTGGGAACGTGTCCTTATCACGGGGAGGTACAGGAATTTGGTGGGCGGCAGGTTACGTGCTGGAATTTTCCATGAGAAAATGCACATCTATATTAGTGAAAGTCTGAGGCAGACACTGGCACTTGCTTTTAGTCCGTGGGCGGCACCTGGCCGTTAGCAGTAAAGCTACTATTTATTCCAGGGAAGACAGATGATAAACTTGAAGGTGGAGAAAAACCGAGAGACAGATATTCTTCTAACACAGCAGCCAAAGAGAAGAGAGTAGCCAATGAGGAAGAGGTCCCAGTGACTCGGAGAAAAGAGAAGGGAGTAGATCTGTGACTGCAGAGGTGTGACTTCCAGGCGAAGCCGAGGCGCAGACGGGAAGGGAACCTGGATGGCCATTGAGTGCAGGCTACATACGACCAAGGTGATGTCGACCCCTTTTTATTAGAGTGTACAACTTAATCTTTCACTTTCCTTGCAGGTTATATGTGATGTATTCTGTGAGCGTGTATGTAGTAACTAAATAAAGTATTTAGTTTGTAGTGAGTCAACCTGTGCTGTGTGTTCTTGTATAGGAGGGTAGCCTATTCTTCTAGTCAGATATGACTTGACATGAACAGATGTTAATCCTGATCAGGTAAGTGGTAACTGAATGAGGGAGGAAGGAGCCCCTCGAACTGAAGAACAGGTTGTGCTCAACTAGTGGTCTTTGTGTGATCTGATATATGGTAACCCTGATTCCCCTGTCGTGTATTATGGTAATAATAGGATGAGCTCGTGCTAAGGCTGCCGACTGGGTAGGAAGTCCTGGGTCTGTCTGAGACCGCGAGGCTGAGGCTGCCGTTTGGGTAGGAAGTCCTGGGTCTGTCTGAGACCGCGAGGCTGAGGCTGCCGTCTGGGTAGGAAGTCCTGGGTCTGTTTGAGACCGCGAGGCTGAGGCTGCCGTCTGGGTAGGAAGTCCTGGGTCTGTCTGAGACCGCGAGGCTGAGGCTGCCGTCTGGGTAGGAAGTCCTGGGTCTGTCTGAGACCGCGAGGCTGAGGCTGCCGTCTGGGTAGGAAGTCCTGGGTCTGTTTGAGACCGCAAGGCTGAGGCTGCCGTCTGGGTAGGAAGTCCTGGGTCTGTCTGAGACCGCGAGGCTGAGGCTGCCGTCTGGGTAGGAAGTCCTGGGTCTGTTTGAGACCGCGAGGCTGAGGCTGCCGACTGGGCAGGAAGTCCTGGGTCTGTTTGAGACCGCGAGGCTGGGGCTGCCGTCTGGGTAGGAAGTCCTGGGTCTGTTTGAGACCGCGAGGCTGGGGCTGCCGTCTGGGCAGGAAGTCCTGGGTCTGTCTGAGACCGCGAGGCTGCTATATATATATATATATCCATATAATAGGAATTCCCTGTCCTTAGGTGGTACATGTATATATGTGTGTTCTTGTAAATAGGCCCTAGGGAGGGGGTAACGTTCTGATTTGGGTTAGAGAGGCTCTGTTGAGCGGGTTCTATCTGATCCGACAACCCAAGCAGAACATTGCCCCAATACAAAGCCACATGATCATTTTATCAGCCCGAGTCTGGTGTTCTAGGGAAGAGTCACGAAGCCCCAAAAGGACACCTGCCATGGTCTTGGGGATGGGGTATCCTAACATATCTTTTATGTGTGCTAGTATTTCCTCCCAGAAGGGCCGAATAGTTGGGCAATCCCACCATATGTGTTGAAAGTCTCCAAGTAGCCCGCTTCCCCTCCAACATCTGTCAGAGGTGGCGGGGAAGATCAGTCTTAACTTGGAAGGGTGCAGGTACCAGTCCATCATGGTCTTCAAGTGCGCCTCCCTGAGTTCTGCGGAATGGTTAAAACGTGTGATGTCAGACCACACGTGTGTCCATTCTTCATCTGAAATGGGACGATGTATCAAGTCTTCCCACATGGACATATAACGCGGGCGCGGGGCTAGAGCAGTTTTAAGCAGGAAGCTATATAAAAAGGAAATTACCCCTTTCATAGAGTATGTCTTAGTAAGGAAGGCTTCAAATTTTGTGAGGGGTCGAGTGGCAGCCTCCCGTACTTGAGGGTTAAGGGCCCAATGCATCAGTTGAGTATAGTGGAATTTTTCTGTATGCCCTATTCCATAGTCCCTTTTACAGTTATCAAAAGTTAGAGGGTCGAAGTTATGGAGCAGGTGTGTCAGAGCTAAGCAACCTCCCTTTCTCCAGGTGTCAAAGGGTCCCTCATGCAGGGCTGGGGGGAATGCCGGATTAAAGTAGAGCGGTGTAAATGGGGAGGGGAACGAAGTCCACCGGGCATCACCCGAGACTGAATCCTACACTCTTAGGGTGGTGCGTGTGGGAGTGCTAATGTATGTATTTTTAGGTCTGTCCCGTCTGGGGTGCCACACTAGATCCCAAATTGTCCTCCCCGTCACGCTGCGGTCCATGTGTAGCCAATGTTTTTCGGATTCCCCTTTCGACCATTCTACCAGGACACTCAGCTGAGCCGCTTTGTAATACAATTGAATATCTGGGAGTCCAACTCCCCCTTCATTACGAGAGCGACGCAAAAGAGAGAAAGAGAAGCGAGCACGTCCCCCCTGCCAAATAAAGCATAGGATCATGGCCTTCACTTTCCGGAAAAAGTCACACTCAATCTCAATAGGCAGGGCTTGAAATAAGTAGAGGAGCTTAGGCAGAAGGGTCATGTTCACGGCGTGAATTCGACCTAGCCAGGACAGGAAAAGAGGTTTCCATTTTGTAAGTTCCGCTTGGATACGTGCAAGAATGACGCTTTAATATCGAATTGACAACATATTCCTAAATGTTTGTTTGTCCCCCACTTCCTCGGGCTTTTTGGAATGCACACCTGGGGTATTCTCATTCAGAGAAAAGACTCTTTTTGTCATAGTCGCCAAATTCTCTTCAGAGCTCTTTGCCGCAGGATTATTCAAAGGGGTTTTACAGAATAATTAACAGGTGGATTCTATGTATATTCCTGTACTGATGAGAAGCCTAAAATATAACATGTAAGAAGATCTAACTTCGCCTAAAAGATTTCTTGGAATTGTGTGTGGAGACTTGAGTAGGGTTCCTCTTTTCTTTCGATTTACAGACTATGAACTCATTGTTTCAAAAGTTCATATGAACTCTCTAAAGAAGATTACATTTTAGTAACTTCCAAGAAAGTTAAGGCTCATAATAATCTTTTTATAAGAGAGAGGCAAATGCCTTAGAAGTATTAGGTAATATAAATACATGTGTGTGAGTTGATATAATCTGGAGAGAGTGTGCAGAGTGCAAGAGTACTTAAAAGCATTTGAGATATGTTACAAAGTGAACATGCTTAAAGAGTGGATTGCTTATGGATTATTTGTGTTTCCTTGCAATATCATCATTCGATTCTGCAAAATTCCCATAAGGAATAGGGGTGCAGAGTAAACACCCAGAAGGTGTTCGTTTTCATTTCTCCTTTCTCCCCCCCCCCCGTTGTGCTTACAACAGTGTCCAGAGAGTCTCTGACTGTAATCGTGGCAATACATTTGTCACGTTGGATACAGACCTGGTCTCCTGAATCAGTAGTTGAGACGCGATATCACTATCTGTGGTGATGGTGACGGGTAGAGTAATTCCTGCCTAGTTAAACAACCTTATCACTGACGGCCACTGTTTTCTCCTTCTCTCTCTATGAGCCTCCAGGAGGGATTAACCACGATGGACGACTCAAGGCAAACACCGCTTAGCACCTGCTCTGAAGAAGAAGACGAGGATCAGACCCTCCACAGTCCCCCTCCTAGGACTGAAGAAGAAAAACAGGAAAGAGAGAGAGAGACCATCCCTGTGGTAAAACCCAAGACTGTACCTCCCGACAATAAAACCCTACCATTTGGAAAATATATTCAGCCTCCGCGTCTGTATATCTGACCCGCCCTCCCACAGGTGGTGTCAGAAGTGGGATCTGGCAGGGACATGGAGGCTGCACTGGCCAAAATGGCTGAGAACCAGGAACACCTGGGAAAGGTGATGGAGCGATTCCTTACAGTGGTGGAAGAGGATCGGGGCAAGATACAGCAGGTTCTAACGGGACAAAGTCAGTCGCACGGGGCAGCCATGGACAAGATCACTGAGGTCCTAGGCCATCAGAGGGGACCTACCACTCTTCCATCCATGGTTCTCCAACGATATGTAAGTGGAGAAGACCCAGATTTTTTCTTCAATAACTTTGAACGTTTAGCTACGGCGGCAGCCTGGCCCGCAGACAAGTGGGGTCAATATCTGGGACCCCTCCTTTCAAGTGATCTCCAAGCGGCATACCAAGCTGCCACGGTACAAGGAATAGTACAATATGCTGAAATCAAACAATGTATCATGGAGAGGTTAGGCGTGGATGATGAGTCCTATAGAATAAAGTTGCGACAAATAAAAGAATGACCACAAGAAACCTCTAGGGTTCTGTATTTCAGGGTGAAAGACATGACCGACCGTTGGCTGAAACCTGCCACTACTGATAAGGATGGTATAATGGCCAAAATATATCTGGAACAATATTTGTCCTCTCTCCACCCTCCTATACAGAGGTGGGAACGACAGAAGGCCCGCCTCACTTTAGAGACAGCAGTGGAAATAGTCATGCGCAGAAAGTACAGAAATGGAGAGACGACCTCACCTGGAAAGCAGGAGGGTCTGGAACCCATAGACCACCCCGTCCACCTGTTGTAAAGAAATCCGAGCCTGTTACTATTATCCCCAGGACCCCGGTATTCTGGCCTCCTGCTCCAGGGCCTCAATGTTTCCATTGCGGAGGAATGGGACACATCGCCAGGTTTTGCTCCCAAAAGGAAGAAGCCATTGAGATAGGAATGGTTCGCAACTACTATTGTTCCCACTCTGAGAAAAGACTTCCCCCATACCACTGTCAAGTGACCGTGAATGGACAATCAGCCATGGCTTTGGCTGATACCGGTTGTCGCCAGAGTGTTGTCAGACCACAGGATTTGGAACCCTGGATAGGACCTATAGATGGAACTGTGGATATTCGATGTGTCCATGGAAATACCAAACGATACCCTACTGCCAATGTACGCATACAACACCAGCATGACCCAGGAACCTCTCTGAAGGTGGGACTCATCCCCAATCTACCGGAGCAAGTAATCCTGGGGAATGACTATCCAAACTTACCCCAAATGTTACAAAAAACTCTGACAAAAGACGAAGAATGATGGGCCATGGCTCCCTTTTCAAAAGAAGAACCAGAGTGGCTAACCTCAAAAGTCCGGAAAAGTAGAAAACAAAGAAAAGCAGAAAAAGGGAAGGCCCCTACGGTATTGCCGGTCTTGCAGGAAGAAAACCCCTGGGAAACTGACCGAAGTTTTCATGCCGCACAAAGGGAGGATCCAGTTCTACAGGAGGCATGGAACGCAGCCTTAGAGAACGAGGATCCCCTACATGTAGGTCCCTATTTTTTTGTCAAAAAGGGGTTGTTATACCGGAAGGGAAGCCCTGCGCAGAATCCCCAGTTAATGATCCCCGGCCCCTTCCGTGAAAAGGTGTTGTTTTTGGCCCATAGCCACCTGCTGGGGGGACATTTTGGAACCGAGAAAACAGAAAAACAAATTACTGGCCTGGAATCTACCAACAGGTGAAATGGTATTGCAGAGAATGCAACATCTGTCAGAAGAATAGTAGATACCGACCTCCACCTGTTCCTCTTCGTCCTTTACCCATCATAGACGAGCCCTTCTGTAGAGTAAGAATGGATATCATGGGCCCTCTGTTACCTTCCCGAAGTGGGTGTCGCTATGTGCTTGTCATTGTTGATTACGCCACACGGTTTCCGGAAGCCATAGCCTTACGTCGTCCGGATTCAGCCAATATTGCTAAGGCCATGATAGGTGTGTTTTCACGAGTAGGGTTCCCAAAAGAGATCCTAACCGATCAAGGGACACCATTTGTATCCAAAGTCATGAAATAGGTGTGTGCCCAGTTGGGGATCAACCAGATAAGGACCGCCGCATACCATCCCCAGACAGATGGGCTGGTTGAGCGGTACAACGCCACCCTCAAGTCCACTGTTTGAGCTCCTATATGGGCGTCAGCCACGGACATTGCTAGAAAGGACACAGGAGAAATGGGAATCGGAACCAGAGAACACCAAGCCCTTGATTGACTATGTGTCCAATTTAAAAACCTGCATAGGTCAGATTCGGGCCATTGTTCGCAACAACCTAGAAGAAGCCCAAGGGGCCCAAAAGGGACAATATGATAAAAAAGCTAAAGAGAGGTCCTTCAAGGTAGGAGACCCAGTACTACTAATGATGGCTTCCTCCGACCATAAACTACTGGGACAAAGGCAGGGACCATACACGGTGATGGAAAGAGTAACACCCATGACATATCGCATCTAAACAGATCCGGCATGGGGCATATCAGAGATCTTCCACATTAATTTGTTGAAGAGATGGGAGGGACCCTTACCGGCAGTTGTTGCCAAAGCGGAAGTCCCGGTGCCGTTATTTGTCCAGTGTATTGATCCTGTCCTCCCTCTAAAAACTGCGGCAGAAACTCTCTGACGTGCTTCTTCCCCTCCAAGACGACTTCTCCCTGTCACCAGGGAGAACGACCTTGTTGGAACATGCCATCAAGACCCCCCCTAGCAAAAGAGTATGTCTTAGGCCGTATAGGGTGCCCGAGGCTAGGCGAATCACCATTAGAGAGGAAATCCAAAACATTTTGCAAATGGACATCATCGAACCGTCCATCAGCAAATGGAATTCGCCTATTGTTCTTGTGCCAAAGCCGGATGGCTCGGTACACTTCTGTATCAATATCAGGGAAGTGAATAAAATATCTGCATTCGACACCTATCCCCTTCCAAGAGTAGACAAAATGGTCGAAAGGATAGGGCGAGCAAAGTACATTAGCACCCTCGACCTCTGGAAAGGGTATTGGCAGATACCCATGCGCGAACAAGATAAAGAAAAAACAGCGTTTTCCACACCTGATGGTTTATATCAATTTAAGGTGTTACCCTTCGGGTTGCATGGAGCTCCGGCTACTTTTCAAAGAGCCATGAATCTAATCTTACGACCTCACGAGAAGTATGCCGGAGCGTACATTGACGATATAGTCATTTATAGTGACACTTTGGAGCAACATCTGTCCCATTCGTCTCAAGTGATACAGGCTTTAGGGTCCCATGGTCTTAAGATCAATCCCACCAAGAGCCGTCTTGCGGCCCAAACAGTACGGTACCTAGGCTACCTATTGGGGGAAGGAGTCATTAGACCCCAGGATACCAAATTGTCTGCCTTTCCCAAATTCTGTCACCACAAACAAAGAAAGATCTTCGTGCCGTGTTGGGATTACTCGGTTATTACCGACGCTTTGTTCCCAATTTTTCTCAAGTGGCAGCTCCCCTCACTAATCTTTTGCATAAAACCGTAAAAACTGAGTTCAGACTGAGGAACCCTTCTCCTGATATCTTACAGGCCTTTGAGTCCCTAAAGAAAACCCTCACTTCTGATACTGTATTGGCCAGTCCTGATTACTCTCTTCCATTCATATTGCAAACCGATGCGTCGTAACAGGGACTAGGAGCCATATTATCGCAAGTGTCTAAGCAAGGTGATGAAATACCCATATTGTACATTTGCAGAAAACTATTTCCTAGGGAACGGAATTATGCCGTTATAGAGAATGAGGCTCTCGCAATTAAATGGGAAATAGAGATCTTGCGGTATTATCTCGAAGGAAGGGAATTGACCTTGTATACTGACCATGCCCCCTTAGAGTGGCTATCCCGGAATAAAGGTAACAATGAAAGGGTGATGAGATGGTTTTTGGCATTACAGCCCTATAGATTTCAGACTAAACATCGTAAGGGAGCAGAACAAGGAAATGTGGACTTCCTATCGAGATATCCTCAAAAACAGACCCCTTGTAGTAAGACAGCAAGGGAAAAGGGATGTAAGGGGCAGGATCCCGGGGTGCGACTCGGGTTGCATCTCTTACCTGGTATTAGTAAAAGACTGACACCCAACACCTTTACGAGCGAGGGACAAACTCCAGGAAACAGGGTAAAGGAAGGCACATCACGGAGGTCAACCACACCCACCTCTCGTGTTTTCCCACAGCGAGGCGAGAGGGTGGAAAAAGTAGGAGCTGACCTCGGAACAAGTGGTTCGCAACCACTGAAAAGGGACATTGCCCCGGACGGAGTATCTTTGACCGGAGGAGGAGACGGAAGTCAAGCGGAGATACGAGCAGAACAAGGAGGAGAAGACGGGAGCGGGGCCGAAGGAGAAGAACCCGAAGACCGCTGGTGCGAAGAGTGGTGGTGTCCACCGGAGGAGGCTGGAGAGCGGCCGCAACTCAAGAGCCAGTGAGTGACGGGGTTCAAGGGAAGGTGGGGGTAGATACTCGGGAGGAGGGTAGACGACAATCGCAGGGCGAGTAGAAGGAATCCTTTTCGTTCAATGGGCACAAGTATACCTTTCCTGGCACGGATATCACTATACGCTCTTGGCCTTAGTTTTCTTTCCTTTTCGTTTTCATTTCTCTTTTCTCCCACCCCCCGCTCCCCCCCGTTGTGCTTAGACCAGTCTCCAGAGAGTCCCTGATTGTAATTGTGGCAATACATTTGTCACATTGGATACAGACCTTCACCAACTGATTCCTTGATAAAATGCTGGGTAAATATGTTGGTCTCCTGAATCACTAGTAGAGACGCGATATCACTATCAGTGGTGGTGGTGACGGGTAGAGTAATTCCTGTCTAGTTAACCGACCTTATCACTGACGGCCACTATTTTCTCCTTCTCTCTCTATGAGCCTCCGGCTCTGAAGAAGAAGTCGAGGATCAGATCCTCCACAGTCCCCCGACTAGGACTGAAGAAGAAAAACAGGAAAGAGAGAGAGAGACCATCCCTGTAGTAAAACCCAAGACTGTACCTCCTGACAATAAAACCCTACCATTTGGAAAATATATTCACCCTCCGGGTCTGTATATCCGACATGCCCTCCCACACAGCACGAATGCATGTTGAGAACAATGAGAATAAAATGAACATTTCTGCCATGATTAAAATGTCATCTAAAACCTAACACCCTAAAACCTACTTCTATGTGCTGCACTATGAGAGCATGGAGTAGAATAACTTGCAGCTAGATTTTCTTATGGAGACTGAGCAGTCTGCATACCTGTCTGTAGCAGAACGCTATAATTATCAGGAGTCAGAGAAGCTGTGTTCCATGCGAAAGGCAAACATGAGTTCAGCTTCAGCATCAGTTCCTCCCTGGCTCAGAGTTCATATCAGCTTTCGGTAGAAAGTGCAATATGGCAGCATCTCTGGCAGCATCTCTGGCAGGCTGGATCTTTTTCTGGCTGTATCTTGCTTTCTATAATCTAGGGTGAAGGACCTCTCATGACAAGTGATCTAAGATGGGATTTCCAACATCACCCTAGGAATGTTTGATATAACCAATGAGCAGCAAGATGCTAGCCTAAGACGCATTCTTTTAAACAAATAAATTAAAAATGTGACAATTCAGACTACACTGTTTTGACTGTTGTTCTTCATTTGACCTTGAAATTGAGATAACAAGGCGCTTGTTCCAGACTAATGTTGCATCAGGTGGCTTGTTGATTTCTCTATCTCAATGGCTTTGACACTATCACAGTTCTTGGAAAGGTAAGGGCAGACAACATATGCGTCAAAGACAGACATGTTGATGATTGTGCAAATATACCAAAAATTGAGTCTCGGCCTACTTAAAATGGAGTCGGGCCTTATGTCTTTATATCATTCCAATTTCAATTTAATTAATTCTGTGTTTACATGACCATAAGGGAACGTTTTGGTATTTGAAAGTGCATTGGCATGCTACACAGGTACCACATTTATACTGGCCCAGTAATGGAGTAATGCCCCAGCTACTTATGATAGTATTACTGGCTTTGGTGTTCGTTCCTGTTAGCTGCATGGACTAAATGGTCTCTAATATTCTTGCCCCTTATATAGGCAAAGATGGGTTGGTCAAATGGCCATCCATCTGCCTAACGATGTGCCCATGTTTCTTCAACCACTTCATAATATTGTGAGTATGGGGACAAAATGTGTTGACACATACAAGTTTGCTTGAAGATTGCTGAACCCTGGATTGTAAGACCTCTTTCCTAGGGCAGAACCAAGCTCTCTTCACTGCTACTCTGACCAGACCTTTCGGTACCATCTTACTATCAATTTGGTGAGTAATATATTGACTTCCCTGAAGATGGCGGCGTCAGGCTAGACGCCGGTAGCAGCAACTGACCAGCTCTACGGGGGATGTAGCTATGGACACTACAATCATAACGGAAGAATGAATCCCAAGTGTTAATGCCCGGTCCAAACTATGCAGCCTTTTGAACCTACTGAATTTGCCGAACCTGTAATCATACCTTCTGGGTATGTGATCCTGAAAACGCCGCTCTCACTGCTCGCCTCGATCATCGGTTATGCCGCACTACGGATACTAACTGGTAACCGCCCCTCTCCACACTCTCCAGGTACGCAGCCTTCCTCCTCACCGCTGTATCCCGGGGGCAGTACTGAGCGCAGTGAGCTAGTCAAACGAACCGCCATCCAGGGCACAATGGCCCCAAAGAACGCTGCAGCGGCTAAGACAAGGGCAACGCGTCAAGCTCTCCGCGAACAAGATATGACTAGCAAGTATCCTCCCAGCGTCTCAGCAAAGAAAACGTCGGCGTTGAGAGCCTCGACTCTCAGCAAAATCTCCTCTGGCTCTGCCCCCGCTCCTGTTCCCACTGTGATCTCACCAATGCAGTACGCCGCTAGCCAGAGACCTTACGGAAACCCAGCACAGCAACTCTCGCCGAAGGAACAGCTCGCACCCAATGCCGTAGCAACTGCTGTACCTGTACCTGTACCTGTAGCTGGTTTTGAGCTTGAGAAATCGGACGGGTCGGATGGCTCAACGCTCATCACAGAACAGACGGAGGCAGCGTACAACTTGAATCCACCGGAATACACGGAGAGGCAAGAGGCTGCGCCTGCTCTCACTCCCGATGGGTCTGACACTACGGCTAACGCGGTAAGACAATTGGCTCATTCTCCCTTTGCCTCTGCCCCCCGCATTAGTGCTTCCCTGGGGGGGGGGTGAGAGATATTGTCACAAATGCCACAGAGATATTAGACCCTTCAGAGACTTTGGCACAAACTTTCAACATTACCGCTGGCTCAAGTGGCTTAATCGGACCTCCTGGCGCACACAGTAATAACAAGGATTGCAATCACACACCTGTGCCGCCTAAGCCGCTGCATGCAAAAACAAGTACCACTCTCCCACGCACGGGTCTAACTACTGACTCAAAGCGAGCGCAGTGCAATAATACGCTTCAAACGACGAATGAGGGCAAGGTGATTGAGGCGGAGGGCGCAGATTCAACCTGGAATGAAGGCGCAAAAATACCTAGCGGCGCAATAAGCGACCAGCCAACTCACCCTATTGAGACACTGGAAGCTGATAAGGACATTACTGATTTTTATTCCTTTTCAGAGGATATCAGCCTATCAGGTCTTACAGATGATGAGACTGATGAAGATGAGAATGACCTCGATTCAAATATAAGTACAGAATCAGATCCTAATCCCCCTAAAGAAAAACGAGATAGAAGGCGGACGATACTTAAAAAGAAAAGGGGAGACCAACAAGGGACAAATGAACTGACATGGGACTATAGTCCGACCGCTTTGACTCTAAATCAAAATCAAAACCAGAATGTGAACATAACGCCTCAAGCTTCATCTTCAGTCCAAGTCACTGACAGTGAACAGCCTGGTTCCCATGGGGCTTCCGGGGCTACACTGACTCAAGTTATGGACACTGTACTACAAGCTATTGCTTCTCATCGGGAGGAGACATCAAAAGACAGTCGTAAGGCACGAGTTGCGCTACAGAAAGTTCAAGGCGTAGTTCGCAAGCTGTCTAAAACTATGGGTGCCTTTACTGAAAGACTAAATGATATAGAAGACCGGATTGTGCTGAATGAAACCGAAGCTGCTACAACAAATGAGCGAGTGGGTGCACATGAAGCTGACCTTCAGGACATCAGGTGGAAACTGGAAGATTATGAAAACCGGCTTCGAAGAAATAACCTTCGTATCCTTGGTGTGCCTGAAAAAGCAGAAGGAGCAGACTGTCGATCTTTTGTCATACAGCTGCTACGTGATACCCTCCCCGAACTTTCAACCTGGGATTGGAACAATGATATACAGCGAGCTCATAGAGTTCCCCTAACCTTTAAACCCACAGCAGCCGTAGGCAAATATCCACGTGCAATCCTAGTCTATTTTGGAAATTTTTTACTTCGACAAGCTATATCTGACAAAGTTACGCCCGATAAACATCGTAGTAAGGACTCTATCTCATATTTCGTACGCCCCGACTTTTGCCACTTCACAGTCGAAAGAAGGTGGCGACTCAGACAGTTGATTAAACCCTTTCAAGAAGAGAAAGCAGTGGTATACCTGAACAATCCGGCCAAATTAAAAGTAATTTACGGCGGGCAAATAAAGTTTTTCACATCTGAGATCAAGGCCGAAGAATATCTAAAGACTTTAAAATGACTTACCAAACTGTGTATTACGCTACAATAGCCTATGTCATAGAGAACCACTTGATCTTTTTTTTCTTTTTTGGGCTGCATCCTCTGTTAGTCTTGGTCAGTCAATGCTAATCCATCCTCATAGACTCTTATGGAGTCTTGTTGCCTTTTTTGGGGGGGTGCGGGGGGGTTGGGAGGGCGGCGGGATGGTGCACGGGGGGAGACGGAGGGAAGGGAGGGGGGGAGGGTAAAAATGCATTGTAAAATGAGCAGACGAACGAGTACTAAAGGAACTTTGAGAAACAGTCAAACTCTTTTCTTGATCTTTGAATACTGTCCAAAACTTAGAATAACAAAATGGGGAAGCTAAAAATAGGATGTTGGAATGTGGCCGGACTCAATGATAAGGGAAAGAGGGCTCAATTTACTCAATTAATGATTCAAAACGCATGGGATATTATATGTTTACAGGAAACCCATATTCCTATAGGAGAGATAAATCAAATAAAAATTCCAGGCTTTAATATTTTGGTTTCAACTACTCAAACCTCTAAAACGAGGGGAGTTACAATTTTAGCAAAAACAAGATTGGGTACCTCAACTCGTAAAAAAGCTGACCCCCTTGGTAGATGGGCCATTGTCCAACTTAATATTGGAATCACTATTTGTTCTATCTATGGTCCTAACCTCGACGACCCTATGCTATTCATCGAACTAGAACTAGAACTTGCATCATGGGCAGGTACCTTAATTCTATGTGGCGACCTAAATCTAACGATAGGCCAACCACAATTCAATCACTACAACCAACCAACCCAATATACCCACAACGGCCGAAAACCCAGGGTATTTAGGGCTGTGCAAAATTTGATTCTCAGCCACAATCTTCGAGACATATGGCCTCTTAAGAACAGAACAGATCCCGGATATACATATTTTTCCTATCCTCATAGAAAATATGTTCGTATAGATTACATTTTCACAACTATGGATATTGCTTCAAATGCCGTCATTTTAAAATCCCCTAAGACAATATCAGATCATAATATTCGAGGCCCCCAGCTACAAGAAAGTTTATCGACAATGGACATTTGATCGTAAACTTCTTGTTAATCAAGAATACATAACCTATATCAGACAATGGACCAAAGAATTCTTTGACATCAACCAATATAGTGCATCTCGGTATAATGTATGGGATAGCTTTAAGGCCGCATTAAGGGGCGAGACTGCTACTTTTGTAGCTAGCCGCAAAAGAGAACGAGAAAATATCTATACACAACTAACAAATAGGCTTACAGACCTAGAATATCTACACGCTGACCAGCTACATTACGGGGTTCAGGCTGAAGACACCCTTAGTAAGATCCTAGTGCTTAAAGCCGAGATTAATAATGACTTAACGCAAAAAGCAGCTGAAATTTTCCAAGCAAACCGAAACAAAATCTATGAGACTGGAGAAAATGTAGGAAGACACCTTGCCCTCAGAACTCGGCAATCACAGTCTCGCAATTCCATCCAAACCATTGAATATGGCTGGCAGAAATATACTACCCAAGAGGATATAGCCTCATGTTTTCATGACTATTACCAAAAACTATATCAGAATGAAGATAAGCGGACAACTGCTGATACTAAGAAGTTCCTAGATGACTGGATCAGAGAGACAAACTTGGCTAGAATTATAGACGAGAACATAAAAAAAGAACTCGATAGTGAAATTTCCTTAACAGAAGTAGAGCTAGCTCTAGCCGAATTAGCGCTAGGAAAAGCAGCTGGACCAGATAAAATCCCCCTAGACCTCTATAAAATTCTGGGTAACCTAATTATTCCATATCTGCATGATCTTTTTCTCGGGATACAATGGCATGGCAAACCCCCCGAATCCTGGAAACAAACGAATATAGCCATATTTCTAAAAAAAGATAAACCGCCAGAATTAACAACTTCATACCGGCCAATATCATTGATCAACTCAGATTCAAAAACATATGCCAAGATTTTTGCTACTCGTCTTAATAGGATCGTTGAACATCTGGTCTCCCCCTGGCAACACGGCTTCATACTAAACAAGAGTACTACAGATCATACCCGCCGAGTTATCACCCTTTTTGACACCGTGGGAATAGGGGGCGGCCAGATGTCGATGATCCTATTAGACGCTGAGAAAGCCTTTGACCGGGTCTCTTGGCAGTTTCTCTGGGAAATATTAGCCACTAACAACATTGGACCTGTATTCATAAAATCTATCAAAGCCCTTTATGTTGACCCCACTGCAAGAGTAATGACTGGTGGCTGTGAGTCTAGCAATATAAACATTCAGAGAGGTACGCGACAAGGCTGTCCGTGCTCCCCATTATTATTTGCTTTATATATCAATCCTTTAATTCTCAAACTAATAACATCACCCGTGATTAAACCCATCAAAACAGGCATTTATAGGACCAAAGTCCTCGCATACGCCGACGACATAGCGGTTGTAACAACTAATCCTACACAGGCTATAACTGAAATTGAAGAAATCACACAATCTTTTGGACTACACTCTGGCTATTCATTAAACCAAGATAAAACCATGGTCATATGTACCGATAATACACCCTTTATAAGTCAATATAGAGTTAGTAATGCTAAATACCTAGGAGTCAACATCTCGCCAAAAATCAATGAAATTAATCAACTTAACTATGACCCTCTCATTAAAAAAATAAAAACAGACCTACTCAGAGTAAATAATCTTCATCTTTCCATAATTGGCAGAGGAAACTATGTTAAAATGACTATTCTACCCAAGATTTTATATTTGTTTCGAGCTATTCCTCTCCTCGCTTGTAATGATACAATGAAAACATTAGACAGAGTAATATCCTCGTTCATTTGGAATTACGGGAAGATTAGGAGAGCCCTTACTAAGCTAACATTACCACCCTCTAGAGGTGGTTTAGCAATTCCTAATTTAACATATTACTTATGGGCAACCATTTTGCAACAAATGGCGGTTTTACTTACATCTTGTCCCAACAATTGTAACGACCAAGGGCAATCCCCACCATCCTTACCATCAATCTACGAGCTAATGATGGGTCGCCAAGCCAGAGGCCTGTTATTGAAACAAGTAGAACCTTCTTATTTTAAAAAGGTAAAATTTAAAGTCATTACAGATGCCTATAAAACCTGGAGTCGAATTATTAAAACACTGAAAATCTCAAAGTATACCAAATATACACCTCTATGGGATAGTGCAGTAATACCACTCTACCTTAACGATAATATAACGAGACGCTGGGAGACTTTAGGTATTACAACTATTGGCGACCTGCTAGATAGTGACGGCAAAACAACATTTGATAGAATATATGTCAAATATCAAATCCATCCTTCAGACTACTTAAAATTTATTCAAATTTATACAACTCTTAGACACACTGAACTATATGTGGATATTAAGCCCATACCACTTTTAGATCTTATAGGTAAACAATCAACTAGAATCTGTAATATATATGATATCTTCATAAGAAACCACCCTGATGACCTTGAATATACAGAAACTCGGTGGGCTAACGAATTGAATAATGCCAATGTTGATATAGATATGAGTCTACATTTATCATCCAAAGTCCTACTTGCTTCCAACCTTAAGGCCCAAATATACAAAACTATATTCAATCTGTACTATACACCCCTCAAATTATTTACCTGGGGTAAGATAACTCACGATAAATGCCCCAGATGTACACTTGGACCTGCTAACCTTATACATATGTTCTCGGAATGTCCCAAATTGGATCAGATTAAAAAAAGCATTACAGAGTATTGGGCCGAAATCTTTGGACATGAAATCAAAACATCAACCACTATGTATTTGTTAGGGTATGATGAGTCCCTAGGCTTTAACAATTCCGAAATTCCCGCCATCTACATTGGCACTGCTGTTTACAGAATTATTCTCGCAGCAAGATGGAAAGATCCTGATGCTCCAACTTTCCAGGGATGGCTTAACAGACTATTAGCAATATACAAACAAGAACTTGCCATCTACATAACTAGAGGTAAAAAATCACGGTCATATGGGGAGCAAATCTGGGCACCAATAGCAAATTGGTATGAGCAGCAAAGGGCCTAAATAAACCCTCAGTTAATATATTACGGTCTACATATACAACTCTCTTGCTTTGACTTCTCCTACCTTAAAGAACCTTCTTCTTTTATTATTTTCTTCTTGTGTTATTGTTCTAAAGGAACTAAAGCTGAATTTATGATACGCTGACTTTATTGTTTGATCTTAATGTTATGCTTTATTGTCTCGAATCTTGCAATATATGTTATTTTGTATCTCTCGAATCTGCTCAAATAAAAAATGTTCAAAAAAAAAAAAGGTGGCTTGTTGATTTCTCTATCTCAATGGCTTTGACACTATCACAGTTCTTGGAAAGGTAAGGGCAGACAACATATTGATGATTGTGCAAATATACCAAAAATTGAGTCTCGGCCTACTTAAAATGGAGTCGGGCCTTATGTCTTTATATCATTCCAATTTCAATTTAATTAATTCTGTGTTTACATGACCATAAGGGAACGTTTTGGTATTTGAAAGTGCATTGGCATGCTACACAGTTACCACATTTATACTGGACCAGTAATGGAGTAATGCCCCAGCTACTTATGATAGTATTACTGGCTTTGGTGTTCGTTCCTGTTAGCTGCATGGACTAAATGGTCTCTAATATTCTTGCCCCTTATATAGGCAAAGATGGGTTGGTCAAATGGCCATCCATCTGCCTAACGATGTGCCCATGTTTCTTCAACCACTTCATAATATTGTGAGTATGGGGACAAAATGTGTTGACACATACAAGTTTGCTTGAAGATTGCTGAACCCTGGATTGTAAGACCTCTTTCCTAGGGCAGAACCAAGCTCTCTTCACTGCTACTCTGACCAGACCTTTCGGTACCATCTTACTATCAATTTGGTGAGTAATATATTGACTTCCCTAAAGTAGTCTTCTTTGTGAGTGTACTTGCAGAGTAATCTGAGAAACAGGCCGTATGGTTGGCCATCCATCAGTGCACATGGATGAAAGCTCTGGTATTGTAAATGTTTGTTCATCAGGTGGTTTTCATTATGTTTGATCCACAGATCTAGAAATGATATACATACAGGGGGGGAGTGTTATATGTATACTGTAAATCTAACTCCATCACCTATGACTGCAATGGTCAAGAACGCATTGCCCATATCGGGCAAACATATTGTAACACATATTATGGAATTCTATGTACAGTGATCCTGTATTCAAAATGACAATAAAAAACTCTCTAGATTCATTGAGATTTATCGTAAACGTGCTGTCTCTTACATAAGTTTCAATCTGTGGTACAAAACCTTTGATAGAGATGTAAATGAACTTCACCAGGGATTTTAGTATCGGACCACATCCCAATAGTATCGGTATTCCCAGTGACCGTCAGCTATATTTATGTATTTTTGGTAGGGTAAAAAGTACCAGAGTTCTTGACTATTTCTTATTGAGAGAGTTGAATTAATTCAGAAATAGGAAGCCTTCTTCTTTCTCTCGGGTCGTAAGTGCCAGGATCTTTAGTTTAATTTGAGGCAAAGGATTGTCTAGACGTTTTATACAATGCTCTCTAATACTTAACTGCCTGAAAAATCTCTGAGCCTTTGTCTGCTGTCCTGATTACAATTGACACATTTTTCAAGTCATTCAATGCTATGCGTTCTGACAAAGTAATGTAACAGGGGGTAAAGTACCAGCTGTTTTTAATGTGGTCAAGGTAGCTCAATACGAGTCTCTCATAGGTCAACAGTTCTGGTGGCATGGCAATATTGGGAGGAAGGAAGATTCTGGCTAATTGCTGAAGGGAAGACTGCGAGCTCAGGACAAAGAGAAGGACGTTGTCTGGATGCAAAGATGGCTTATCCTCTCATCCACTTGGCTAGCCGAACCCATTTACCATCTCTTCTAACCCACTCCGCCAGCAGAATAGCTAAGGTGAAAAGGAGCGGAGAGAGGGGGTAATCCTGTCAGCTACCCTGCCTTGTAGGGAAAAGGGAGGATGGCACCTCATTAACTCTTACTCTCTTAATGACACTGAAGTAGACAAAAACGTGATGGATAGAATGCTTGAATTAATCTTAGCCTCTGATCATTACTCGGGCTGCATCCCTGTCCACGATTATTCTGCACACCATGCCACCTCAGTTTGAATCTAGCCATATGCAATTCGGTCTTGACCGCGCTCCAAAGGGAACAGTTCAGCCCAATCTGCCAGACCAGGGCCTCACTGAACCAGAGCACAAGCATCCCACAACTGGATTCAACCCTATTAAGGCTCCTTAGCTAGGTATAGCTTGGTTCCAGCAGTGCAGTGTGCACAGAACCCACGTCTGGGCATACCCATCCCACTTAGGGACCTGATGTCTTCATTTGAGCACAAGCGGAACACTGGCAAACATGTCATTGAACATCTTGTCTCAAACAGGACCACCCAAAATGTCCAGCACTGAGAGCACTTAAACAACGCTTTTTTTCTGAAGCCTGGCACTGGGAAGAGACAGTTCCCCTTTGTGAAAGAATAATTTTTCAAACATAGTTCGCTTTTGGGTCTTCTTGAACCCGTTCATCCTGATCTAACTTCTTTACCTCATATGTGACTGAGTCCAAAACCTTCTCCAGCTCTGTGATATTTGCTGTTTGAATGGCCAAGATATAAGGTGCTTCTGTTGTTATCATTTCAGGTTCTATCTGTCTTGACAAAGATTCAACCTTACCATGCCTCTTTCTGAGTCTATTAGTTATTGCTACTGGATTTTGGAACAAAAACACATCCACTGAGCATGTCAGGCATTAGAACACTTGATTGAATTTAAGGACCTTAGGGCCTGATTTAGATCCTGATGGTCAGCCTGTTTCTTCGTCACCCTGATGGAGGTACCGTCCATCAGATTTAGCAATGACCGTCAAGCTGGCAGTCATTTCTTAAAACAGCCGTCATGGCGGTTCTTTTCAATGCTTTTTAGGTCTCGCCTGAGCTAGCGCATGCGCTGCTCGGAGAGACATTTAGTAGGGGCTTTAAAAAGTGCTACCACAAGCTGCTTTGGCTGGCCTAGCGCTTGCGTTCACGCGTGCGTGCACGTGCGCAACTGCCAGCTTTATCTGTCTTTCCTCTCACTTGATTGCTTCCTCAACGCTCCTCCGCCCCGCCCCTTCCCCGCCGCGTCGCGCTGCTTTGACTTTCACATGCGGCCAATGCTTGTTTTTATAAAACTTTGAGCGCGAGGTGCGCGCGCGTCCAATGCTTGTCTTCACTTCTTCTGGTGTCCTAAAGTGATGTTCTAATCTGCTGTTGTCTTCTGGCTGCCTGTGTCTTTTTTCGTCACATGGTCCGGTGTCTCATTGTTCTGCCGGTGTTTCCTGATTTCCTAATCGCTTTTGATGTCTAACAGGTTTTCTGTGTTTGCTGTGATTACCCCATCAGTTGTGTGTCTCAAGATTTCCGGTGTCTGCTGTAATCATCAGTTGTGTGTCTTTATCATCTCAGGTGTCTGCTGATTTTATTATCCGTGTGGTGTCTTCAGGTTGTCTGTTTCTAAGGATTTCTGCACCAGTTATGTTTTTTTTCTGCTCTCTTTCTGATTGGATGCCCCTAACAGTTGGTAGCTCCATTTTACCTGTGCTCTTTTCTTCACCTTTTCTGGTGCTATCACGCAATCTGTTGTGCTCTCTTCAAGCTGCCTTTGTTGTATGATTTAATTGTATGTCCCGGTGTTTCTGTGCACAGTGTCTGCTAATTTCATAATACGTTTTGCTGTCTGCGAGCTTCCTGTATCTGCTGGTGTTATCATCGGTTCTGGTGTCTTGTCTCTGCTGTCTTTATCATCAGCGTTAGATTTCATAATCAGTTGTGGTGTCTTCTGGCTCCCTTTCTTGGTAAATGTCAGCACTTGTTCTGTGCGTCTAGTGACATGATTCCCCCCTGAAGACTTCATTCCCCCTCTTTCTTCTGGTTTCATTCGTGCACCTGTTCTAGGGCTCACCGGCTTATCGGATTTTATAATCTTTCAGCTGAATGTTACCTCTAGCTGCTTATTCTAGCTTCACTTACTAGGATATTTTTAAGTTCCCCTTATTACCCGATTGATCCTTTATTCTGCTGCCATCTGACTTCTAGTATTTGCTTGCTTTTCATTCTCTTTTCTGTCTCCCAAGCTCGTGGGAAGAATTGTTTGCTGCTGCTTTGTCCCAGTTTCACAATTTTGCTTCCATGACACTTTTCTTGGCCTGATTGCTTCCAGACACACCTATACAAAAAGTGTAAGCATAGCCAATAGGTCTCGCCTTTGGGACCTTATAAGTTTTTAGCCATGCAACAGTGGTGTTGTTGTACTAAGGATATTGTGCTGCATACCTAAATACTTATAAGGTCCCAAAAGCGAGACCTATTGGCTATGCCAATGCTTGTTAAAGTTTGGTGTAGGGCTCCGTCAATATGACTGAGCCCTGCACCAAACTGTTATCTTTTTAGGTCGAGCCTGGGCAGCGCATGTGCTGCTCTGCGAGCCATGCTGTATTGGAGTCTAGACTGAAATCCCGCCCCTTTTCTAAATGCTGGCTTCTGATTCGGTAATAGGCTTTTTAGTCCCTCCTGGTGTGGTAAATTTATCTAATTTGGCGTACAGAGAATGATCATGCAGTATGCACAAAACTTTTCTCAGATGCTGTCTATGTTCATCCAAGGTTCGTGAAAAAGTGAGAATGTCATCCGGATATATTATTATGTAGGTGTCTACTCTCACGGAAGATATCATTGACTGGGTGTTGAAACAAAGAAGCAAAGGCCAAAAGGCTTGACTAGGTACTCAAAATGTCCATATCTAGTATTAAGAGCAGTTGTCTATGCTTCTCCTGCTTTTACGTGATTATGAGCTTCTCAATTTAGTGCAGATTTCCACTAAATCGAATTTAGGAAACTTGGTGAATGTTCTTTCATAGCCAGGATGTTCCTAATACAGAGTGAAAATTAGGAGTATCTATGAGACAAAAACAAATGGCCTCACAATGTCCTGAATCCATAGCCATGAGTAAGTCTTCCATTTCTTTGCAGATGTCCCTCCAGGGTAAGAGGTGTGCCATCAATCCCTACAATGAAGTCTGCTTTCTGGTTCAATCGAGTAGGGATGTGATGGGCTTCAGCAATTTTAATGTCCATGAAGCAACCCACTGTTCCAAAATCCAATAGAGCTCAGCATTTTAATGGCCCTATTAGATGTACCAAAGTGACCTTCACTAGGAAATGTGCACAACCTTATGCAGCCACTTGAATACCATTCTTTCCTGTTCTTGGCCTGTGGCTTAAAACCAGGTTCATGTATATCCCTGAATCTGATGGCAGTTTTTAGGTCTCACCTAGGCAGCGCGCATGCGGTGCACTAGGAGATGTCCTTTAGGAATCGGTCTGCTCCTTTTCAAGCACACTTGTGCTTTTGCTGGCATCCACCTTGCGGGAGCAAGCAGCGACGCGCGAGCCAATTGAAAACATATGGCTCTCGCATCGCCTCTGCTCGCTCCCGCAAGGCGGAGGCCAGCACAAGCACGAGTGCTTCAAAACAGTTGCTGCTTGTTCTGTTTATCTTGCAATTAGCTTCTGACTGTAGCTCTTTAAAGAGGCAAACTGCGCGAAAACGAAACTTACATATTCACTTTCGGTTTAGTGGGAACAGTTTCACCATTGCTGTTCCACCTAAAAATGCTCAAATATAAATCAATGTGGTGCTGATTTTACAACAAGCGCCATGCTTTAAAGTTATTTGCAGCCTGACCCCGTCACAACACTAGAGCCCGCCCTCACCACTGCCGTAATGACTTTCTGCACAGAACAACCCTCCCTCCTCCCAAACTTCAACCGGAGCGATGCCGTGGTTTGTTATTTTTACTTCCTCCACTGCCCGCTGTTTTCTTTTATATATTTTTTTTTTTTAAATCATAGAGATCTGAAAATACATCGCTCACACCTCCCTGAAGAGCGGCGCATACTGGTGATTCTGGTAGCGTGCCACCAAAGAGGTAGACACTTTTCCAGGCCAAAATATTAATCCAAAGCACAGGTCTCTGCTTTAAATTGTGTAAAGTCACGGCCATCAAGCTGCAGCTAACACTCCACCTGAGACTCTGTAAGTCTATGCAAATCTTTCTTCCTCCAGAGTCCCACAGATCACTCCTTCTTGAATTCCGCTACCCAAATGTGCGGTGTGTTTGTGCGTGTGGTGTGTTTGCACGGAATGTGTCTGTGGTGTGTTTGCGCGGGGTGTGGTGTGTGTGTGGTGTGTGTGCACCTGGTGTGTTTGCGCCGGGTGTGTGTGTGTTGTGTATGTGTGTGTGTTTTTTTCTTTCCTAGAAAGTATCACTCACTACTGGTCCACAACAGGGTATCGATGTTCCCTAAATAACGCTTTGACCTAAAACCTGCTGATGTAAAAACTCTCTGTATGCCATTGCGCCTAGTCCACTGCTAATAAAATGTGAAATTAGCTTGATTCTCTTTTACATTTTCTGCTACTGCTGAGCCCAATTCTAAGTCGAACAGTTCATCTTTTAAGGGAAGTCTTCCAAGGAGGTCATTTGGGCATTATATTTTGGGATTTAAATGTGCTGCCTGGCAATCATCAGCTGAAAACCTTGATACTGGTGTGCAGAAGTATGAATTCCCAAAGCTGCGTCCTGACTGTCAGAAGCAGAGGAGGCTCTGGCCTCATCCATTTCACACAGTCTGCTGCTGGCTTCTCAAAGCTTCTCTATTTGCAAACCATTCGGTTATTAATTCACGGAGATAAATTTAGACTTTACTGAAGCAAGGGCTTCCCATGACCCCAGATGTGCGCCCGGGCATTCTGCGGAGTGACGGACGTTAACTAGAAAGGAGTGCCCCCTGGGAGCACGCCCCCTCATGTGGATGCCAGGGTGCGAGAGAGGAAGGCCCGCTGTGATAACGCGCAGTACTTCGGATGTCCGGGCCTTCTGGAGCCCCGCTGAGCTCTTCCTGGTCGCTGAGTGCAGCATCCTTTATCACTTCCGCTCTGGTAGCCAGGAGCATCCCTGGCCCTTTACACTCCCACCCAAGTCCATATCTGTCAGAACTCATCACTGCAGAGTGCGGCCTGCTCGAGTGAGCCTTCCCTACAGCACTAGAGGCTCCAGCACAACTGTTCACGTTAATCCTTGAACACACCGTAAAGGAGGGTTGGGGAGAATGGACAGTGAATGAGGGGCAATGTGACCTTTTATCCAGCAGCAGGTGGGCCATGCCAATCTCACATTTCCAAAACTGAAAACAAAACTTTTTGTTGCCACCTGCGGGATGAGTATTTTTCTTTTCTTTTATTTCTGTTACTAATTTTGAGAAGAAGTAAAACATTTAAATAAATGAACTACTGCGCACATACATGTGTTCTCCAGCCTATACCGGGCGTCAATGTAGGTTAAGATTACTCTGACAAGTTACTGAGCTCACACTGCACAAGAGACAGCCACCAAGGCATGAGCCAATAGGTCTCGCCTTTGGGACCTTATAAAGGGTTTAGCCATGCAACAGTTGATGTTGTTGCACCAAGTATATTGTACTGCATAACTAAATACTTATAAGGTCCCAAAGGCAAGACCTATTGGCTATGCCAATGCTTGCTTTCAAAAGTGGCCAGGTTGCCAACAGTACATGCATACATTTGTCTTCCATCTCTTTTTTCACCTCTTCCTTAGAAAGAGACTTGCGTACATTCCCAATTTGCATTGGTTCTTAGGGGGTCATAGCAGAAAGAGACACTATAGCAGGACTAAGTATCCATCAATGAGGCATGGTTTTCCTTTCCAATTTTCTTTCTTTTTGTTGATGATCGATTTGAAACACCAAATCAATTACTGCGTTGATAGCAGTAGAACGATTGGAAATTAGTGTAATCGCATCCTTTAGATCATCTCAAAGTCCGTGATAAAAGGCAGATGTGAAAGCTTCATCTGTCCACCTCACTTCTACATTTAGTTGGCTGAGTTCACTAATATAAGCAATGGATCTTTTCAGCCCTGCCTCAGAGATAATAATACTGCATGGGCCATCTGTGCAGTGTGTCTTTGTCAGAAGACATCTTTAAACTGGTCAATGAATATATTGTACTGCTGCAACCAAGGACTCTGGTTCACTATCAGTGGCATGGCCCTGATGAACGTGACTTTCATTAAATAGGGCAGAATGAAAGTAGTCTTTGCTGAATCTGATTCTCATTACATGGGTTGAGCTAGGAAATGTAAGCTGCATTGTGGGAAACAGGATTGAAAATATTGTGGATCCCTGCTAAACTGCTCGGGCAGAGCCATTACTGGCAAACAAGTGTTACACATGAAACCAGGAAATGGTTTTGTGGAATCACATACAGATATGCAAGCGGCAGGAACCAGAGAGGCATTACTTGTTTCTCCTGAGTGCAGGGAAACTTGATTTAAACAATTTAACAAATATACCCGCTCACTACAAGTGGGTTTTAAATTGCCTTGAATCTCTGTAATGGCTTGTGCCAGCTCAGTAACTGGAATCCGAACTCATGTAGCATGCTACTTGCCAAAAAAGTGCTTTAACACCCCATCAGGGGTAACAAGCGCTATATAAATGCAAACTTTTTCCACTCTTCTATCCCTGCGCTATCCTTCTGAATCCAAATACTAACATATCCACCATTCCAATTACTTTCATATTCTAATATACTAATTCAACACTAATCCTTTATGGGTTCCGGAGTAGCGTGCTACTCGCTGAAAAAGCACTTTGACGCCTCGTCAGGGGTAGAAAGCACTATATAAATGCAATTACAATACAATACAATACAATGCCAGTGCAGAGTGGACTTGGCAAGGTTTTTGCAAATGTTATCCAACAACTTCAAACAACAGCCCACCCCACCCCCCAGAATGTGACTTCATCCACACGTAGGCGAATATACTGAACAAAGCTAAACAAGCTCTCTCTGGTGTTAAGGCTCTGGTTGGAACACACTCTTTGGTAATAGATTGACTCACTAATCAGGGAAAGAACATGCAGCATTTTATTACTGATGAAAAGCACAAAACATTCACAACAAGTAAATATTAATTGGGTATACTCACTGGCTTTGGAAAGAGGGGCCACAGTGCACCTAAGACAGGCAGGGAGAAGCCAATTAGTCAAAAGATCTGGAAACCAATCAGGGCTCTTCTGACAAGAGAAGGGAAAAGTGGAAAACACAGCAATACAAGAAAGCCAAAATGAAACCCAAAGAGCACAGACAAAGAGGCCAGAATGCTAAGGAATCAAAGAAGGGAAAAATAATAAAGGTGGTGGATAGGACACATTAGATTAACTAATGACAAGTGTAAAGTAACACAACAAGGAAAGTTGCCAGTCAGCTTCCTAAAGACTTCATGTTGTTTAAATATCGATGCTGCCTAGCGTGACCCAGATGTCCAACCAGGTTGGCCTGCTACAAATAACACCACTGCCACTAAATGACGATCTGCCACAGTCTTAAAGGAATACGCCTCACAGGTGTTCTTGCCTTTCACTAATGTGCTGTCCCCAGGGCAGCATGAGTTTGCAACTGCCTCAAGGCAGCGAATTACTTATAATAGGGGGCATTGTGTCTGGGTGTGCCCGGCACACCTGTTTATGTTATGTGATATGTGCCCAGGTTGTAGCGAAAACCAAAAGTAGATTGAGGAGTATACGTATGGTTCCCCCCATCTAAATAATATAGTGGAGGCAATGATAAAATAATGCCTTAAATGTAAAGCAAATGCAAAAAGAACTGTTGATGGACAGAATGCAGAACAATGTCATACATTCACCCCAGTACAGAGATCTGGGCCTAAATCCATCGTTTTGTTTGCTCACCATGCCATCCCAGTTTGGACCCAACCATATGCAAATCAGTCTTGACCCTGTGCCCCATGGCAACAGTTCAGCCCGAACTGCCAGGCCAGGTCCTCCCTGGACTGGAAACAAGCATCCTAGGACCGGTTTCGGGGTTTGACGGCTCTTCAGCCAGGATAGCTTGATTCCAGTGGCATGGAGAGCACGGGACTCACGTCTGAGCATACCCGTCCCACTCGGGGTGACAAATGCAAAAAGAACTGTTGATGGACAGAATGCAGAACAATGTCATACATTCACCCCAGTACAGAGATCTGGGAATAAATCCATCATGTTTTTTGCTCACCTTGCCATTCCAGTTTGGACCCAACCATATGCAAATCAGTCTTGACCCTGTGCCCCATGGGAACAGTCCAGCCTGAACTGCCATGCCATGTCCTCCCTGGACTGGAAACAAGCATCCTAGGACCGGTTTTAGGGTTTCACCCCTCTTCAGCCAGGATAGCTTGATTCCAGTGGCATGGAGAGCACGGGACTCACGTCTGAGCACGCCCGTCCCACTCGGGGTGACAAATGCAAAAAGAACAACCATATGCAAATCAGTCTTGACCCTGTGCCCCATGGGAACAGTCCATCCTGAACTGCCAGGCCAGGTCCTCCCTGGACTGGAAACAAGCATCCTAGGACCGGTTTTGGGGTTTCACCCCTCTTCAGCCAGGATAGCTTGATTCCAGTGGCATGGAGAGCACGGGACTCACGTCTGAGCATACCCGTCCCACTCAGGGTGACAAATGCAAAAAGAACTATTGATGGACAGAATGAAGAACACTGTCGTACATTCACCCCAGTACAGAGATCTGGGCCTAAATCCATCGTTTTCTTTGCTCACCATGCCATTCCAGTTTGGACCCAACCATATGCAAATCAGTCTTGACCCTGTGCCCCATGGGAACAGTCCAGCCCAAACTGCCAGGCCAGGTCCTCCCTGGACTGGAAACAAGCATCCTAGGACCGGTTTCGGGGTTTGACCCCTCTTCAGCCAGGATAGCTTGATTCCAGTGGCATGGAGAGCACGGGACTCACGTCTGAGCATACCCATCCCACTCGGGGTGACAAATGCAAAAAGAACTGTTGATGGACAGAATGCAGAACAATGTCATACATTCACCCCAGTACAGAGATCTAGGCCTAAATCCATTGGTTATTTTGCTCACCATGCCATTCCAGTTTGGACCCAACCATATGCAAATCAGTCTTGACCCTGTGCCCCATGGGAACAGTCCAGCCCGAACTGCCAGGCCAGGTCCTCCCTGGACTGGAAACAGCATCCTAGGACCGGTTTCGGGGGTTTGACCCCTCTTCAGCCAGGATAGCTTGATTCCAGTGGCATGGAGAGCACGGGACTCACATCTGAGCATACCCGTCCCACTCGGGGTGACAAATGCAAAAAGAACTGTTGATGGACAGAATGCAGAACAATGTCATACATTCACCCCAGTACAGAGATCTGGGCCTAAATCCATAATTTTTTTTGCTCACCATGCCATTCCAGTTTGGACCCAACCATATGCAAATCAGTCTTGACCCTGTGCCCCATGGGAACAGTCCAGCCTGAACTGCCAGGCCAGGTCCTCCCTGGACTGGAAACAAGCATCCTAGGACCGGTTTCGGGGTTTCACCCCTCCAGCCAGGATAGCTTGATTCCAGTGGCATGGAGAGCACGGCACTCACGTCTAAGCACACCCGTCCCACTCGGGGTGACAAATGCAAAAAGAACAACCATATGCAAATCAGTCTTGACCCTGTGCCCCATTGGAACAGTCCAGCCCGAACTGCCAGGCCAGGTCCTCCCTGGACTGGAAACAAGCATCCTAGAACCGGTTTCGGAGTTTCACCCCCATTTCAGCCAGGATAGCTGAAAACACAGGAAAGGTAATGTACTGAAGATAAAGGTAGATAAATATGTTTACAAGTGGCAAAACAATGTGGCACACATGTTATCTTTGTGCTTGAAAATGAATGTCAGTTATTACCAAAGACAGCTGTACGCATTTTATCACCATGAGAAGAATGACAGCGTAGGAGTCATCCGGGTGCCCGCAGGCAAGATGGGGGCCGCACTCTAAGGCAGCTCCGACTGGCCACCACATATCCTTCATTATCCTGCCGACTGGCAGCCATCGACCTTGTTGGAGGCACCGAGGGTCTTGCCCACCCTGGGTCCTCCCCCCCCCAGAGGCAACAACAAGTGATTTTCTCCCAATGTGAGCAGTGCAGACATGGGCTAGGACCGGACCCCTCACCTGCACAACCAAGGACACCACATGGTGCAGGTAGTGGTCAGCAGGGAATTGGCAATGGCTACCACCTATGATAAGTGCCACAAAATGACAGAGCCGCCACGCTTGTGAAGGAGAAGAGAGCAGCAGTAGCCACGGTGCATCGTTTGTGGTCCAAACAATATACTGGGCTGCTGCAGGTGCGCCCGATGACACCGATCAACGTGTGGCTGCTGCTGGTTGTTGACTGGCAGCGACTGACATGGGCTGGAGAGACTGCTGTACTCATGCAAAAGGAGGGCAGTGGCGACCGCTGTGAGATACATCTGCCCGCTGGGCTTTCGGAGCACACTGGGAGTCAATGACTCTTGCAGCCTGCAACACGGGAAGTACGGGTAGCAGGCATGGCACCCTCCTGCCAGCCCCTCTTCAGAGACTGAGCCTCCGGCCAACGAATAGTATACCTCGGGCCCAACTGGTCAGTGATCCTCAGTGAACAATGAGGCGGAGACCCAGTGGGACCCTTCCTTCCTGGTGTGGAGACCCAGAGCCCATGGGAGAGTTGGGACGCACCAGGCCGCCCCGATTGGCTGAAATGGCACCCCTATAACCTTGACTCTTGGGCCTCTTTAACCTGGGTGCATAGACTGATATCCCCCAACACAGACCTGTTTCGACATGTGGAGTGGCGGACATCTTCAGTTTCTGCCCTGTTTATAGTGCAACAACCTAGACATAATGCTCAAAGGCAAACTCGCTGACCCAATAGACAGATTTACCATGCTTACCAATGTGACGGGAGGGCCCGAGAACAGGCTGGGTCTGGTCCAGAACAGGTTTCCCTGGAAGTTATATTCTATGCGATTAAAACATCTTGGGCTTCTTAGGAGGACCGGATTTGAAGTGTTGTAGTGGAGGTATTACTGCTGAGACAAGATCTGCGCAACCTCTCCGACCACGCCATAAAAGCCGAAGACCATATCAACTCCCCTTCGGAAGACCAGTTGTACATGCTTAATGCCGATTATATTAAACTCAAGCAAACTGTCACAAGACTAGAACTACGAGCAGAGGATGCAGAGGCCAGATTATGCTGTAACAACCTCAGTCTGGTGAAGCGTCCTGAGGGCCAAGAAGGCATGTGCACAGAGACATTCCTTACAGAATGGTTCAAATCCTAGACTGGTGCCCCTCCTCCCCCGATGGTAATATGCCTTCTAAACTACGCACACAGAGACTCTATGCTGAGAGAGACCTTGAGAGAGACAAGAGGTTTTATGTAACACCACAAAAACACAACTTTTTCCAAACTACACCGCCAAGACACAGCAAATGCACAGGCCCTTTATTGCAGTACAACAAAAGATGAGATCCCTGGAACTACAGTACTCACCATTGTACCCTGCCAAACTGAAAGTCAAATTTCCAGGAAAAACATTTTTTTGAAACACCAGAAAGTGCTTGGGAGAGGGTGGAGAAGAGACACGACAACAGAGGAAGACAGCGGAGAACAGCCCCAGGTCACCGAAGGGCTCACCAAACAACCGACTAGATATCCGAGGCCTCCTCCGCCCAGAGAAGAACTGGCGGCGAAGGCTTAGGTCACAACGACCCAAAGGAATATAAGACACAGACCCTGGGGCCTACGAATCCAGCAGTGATGATGAGAGAGGAATCTCCGAAATCGGGGCAGAGGGGAGGATGGGGCGAATGATGGACTGCAACTGACATGAACTAAATAGCTGTCACAGTTAAGAAATAACATGTCTGCCAGACTGCATGAATTTATATCCACTTTGGTGGCCTATCCTGCCAAGTTAGGGACCAGACGAGAGTTAGTTGAGTTTGAAGCGACAGATGCTTCACATAAGCTAGAATGGGGGGTGGGGGGACAAGGGAGGGAGTTTGTGTTTAATCCAGTTACAAGAGGTACCAGATCGCAACTTGAGTGGAATGTTCCAGTTCGAAACACAGCCTTGAAAACATTATCCCTATAGCGGCTGATTTTAAAATAATCTCTTGGAATGTCAACGGCTGAATATTAAGATTAAAAGAGGAACTGTGCTGCAATACCTTATAAAAGCTTAGTCCCCAAGTACTATTGCTGCAGGAAACCCACTTGTTGGGTACTAAATGTAGGTTCTTGGGTCGAATCAGCTTCTCCCATGAATACTACGCAGGATTTACTCCAGGCTCTAGAGGGGTGGTGGTCTTACTATAGCACTCATTTCCTTCACAGTTACTACATTGCATGCTGGCCCCCTGGGCCATTACATATGGGTTTCCGGACAGTTAGAAGGCGCCACCTGGTCCCTTGTGAGTATCTACATGGCCCCAGTCATAATAGACCGCACACTGCATACACTCTCGGAATTGATCTTTGAGCTCCCTGTGGGTTAATAAGAGGGGACTTCAATTCAATCATGGACCCAACCTTAGATGTTCGTACACTGGACTACCACGTCCCACTACCCCTCTGTTGAATGGAGCCTCTTCCCTAGGGCTCTCAGATGTGTGGAGTGTACAACATCTGAACACCCAGGCGTACACGTACTATTCCAGTGCACATGGCTCACATTCCAGGCAACATCATTTTTTGGTCCCCGCGGCACACTGGCCAACGGTGCGATCCTCAGACATTCTCCCCCGGTGTCTCTCTAACCACTCTCCAGTGACATTGACAATGATGGGACTCCCCAGAATATTGAACCGACATTGAGAGCAGTTGGGTCACCTTCCAACATCGCCTGTATGATATGGGGAGATACAACCAGTAAGCTGTTATACTGGTTAGCACACCACAACCAGGAACTCAGGGTGGTAGAGGGAATAGAGGACACCACAGGCTATGTAGTGACTAAGTCCGCAGACATGGCTGACACGTTTGCAGATTATTAGAGCAAGCTCTACAAAGTGCTTCCTATTCCTGTGGCAGAACATAACAACCCTGTAATAAAAGATCTTCCAGTGGCAATACTGCAATCAGACAAAAGAGACGCCTTGGACTGGCCCATATCTGACACAGAAATATACACAACAATCAATGCCATGCCACTGGGAAAAAGTCCTGGGCTGAATGGCTTCCTCCCTGAATTTTATAAGCCATTGGCCAGAGTATTGATTGATCCACTAAATGCGTTTTACAAATAATTGCTCCAACTGGGAAATGGCTTGTGGACATGGGAGGGGGGACAATAGTAATTATCCCCAAACAGGAAAAGACCCATAGTCTTCACTTCTTTATCGACCTAATTTGCTTATTAATGTTGAGATGAAAATATTGGCTAAAGTCTTAGCCTCTATGTTGGCTGGGGTGATCTGTACTCTGGTCCACCCAGACTAGAACAGTTTCATGCCAACACGTGACACTGGAGACATCATCAGAATGCTACACATGGCACTTGATTTCTACACCACCCTCCTAGACTGGCAGCATTATTAGTTTAGACTTTGAAAATGCATTTAACTCTGTGTCTTGGCCCTTTCTATTTCAGGTCAGTGGCGGCTGGTGAGATTTGAAAATTGGTGAGGTGTAAAAGTTCAGAGTGCCCGCTGGTGAGCGAGCGTGATGAGCGAGTTTGACTGTCATAAGGGAGTTTTATGGGAGGTTCACTCCCCAAGAAAATGTTGGAAAAAGAGTGGGTAAATGGTGTATTTTTAAGCAAATTTGAGAAAGCAAGGTCAATAAAGCAATTGGGAAAATGTAGATATTACATAAATTGAGAGATTTCATATGATAATGACATAGGTATCAGTTTATTCAGTACAACCACAGAACTTCATAACAGACTTTGAGATAATGCTGAGTACCTCACAGATTTCTTTATTTATTAATATACCTTTACAAATGAAATATACTGAGGAAATACAAGTTATTATGATTTGTCGGACAGGACACAATAAGACAGCAATGAAGAAACATTAAAAGGCAGTAGGGCACCCTACATCTCATTCAGAGGATGAAGAAATATTATCACATCACTCCCATCCTGATGATGGGCCTCCATTAGCTCCCCTCGCTGGTCCACTACATTATCAACCCCACCACCCACCATGTAGACCACTGCACATACATAGCCCTTAATTACCATGTAAACATCAGTTAGTTTCCTTACCTTAAACACTGGGGTTGGGATGTGATGGTTCAAGAGCAGCAAAGGAGGTTGGGTTCTGTACCCTCCTCCTGTTCTTTGTCCAAAAATTATGTAAAATTCTTCATGCTTAACCAGATGCTGAAAATACAAATATTACATAATTAGGAATTGCTCAAGGATGCTGCTGTAGCATAGCACACTGTTATTAACATATAGCCCCCATTTCCATAGCAATTGCCCCTACATTTGCATAGACTATTATGCAGTAGATTCTACTGATAAAATTTTTAAAGCATACAAACGTGTGGTAATTCGGCTTCAATCGCACTTGAGAAGTAACAAAAGGTGCTTCATTTGTTCTTTCCTAACTGCAAATATATTTTGAATTATTTGTACAGTTTATTAGCATTTTGAGTTTGTGTCCTAATGCCTCTCGCTTTTTTTGTCTGTATTTTTTTAAGTTTATTCATTAAAATTCCAAAACTAGATATTGGTTAATATAAATGCTCGTCATAAATGAACCAAAGAAAATGGAGGGTTATAAAGTCCTAATAAATAGTGAGTTGACAAATATTAGCTGTAAATCTTACAACATTAGGTAATGTAAGAAGGTAGGATGGCCGAGGACCAACACACATGACATTTCGCTTGTAATGAAAAGGCCTGCTGAGCAACCTTGACTGACCACCGATACAATGGCTGATTAGCATTGTTGAAGAGATGTGAACAACATAATTTACAAGGTATTCATACTATTGCATCTATAGTAGTGGATTTCAGACGCGCACAAACCTTCAATATTGCCACCCAGCCAGCAAATCTCCACCCTTTGACTACAGTGAGATCAACATCTCCAATATCGGACTGTACCCAGCTATGAGTACAGACAACACTTTGAGTGTTTGTTTTGAGTGTTGTTCCTTACGTCTTGGCCAACTACACTTTGGAAATAACTGTGTGAAACCGAAGATTTAAAAACTGGCAACAAATCAGGCACACGTGAACATGAGTAACCCTACCCTTCCCTGATCGACGGACAGGCACGATTAGGTCCTTGTTAATTGGACATTATTTATTGAATGCCAAAATCTCAAACAAATGTCCTTACTAGTTGGTAGCTGGAACCCTATCCAACTCCCATAGACTGAAAAAGGGTGATGTTGAGATACAGCAACCGGTAGTTGGGTGCTCCATACAATGAACGTTTGCCCTCACTTCCTTACATTTATACAACTTTCTAAAGCTCCCCTTGGGCATGGGTATGTAGAAATGGTTTCCTTTCTCGCCCCTTTCTAATTGAGTGAGGAACGAGGCATGGTTGCCTGATATCCCCACTCCTATTGGCCTTAACCATTGAACCCCTTGCTGCATAGATTCGCATGGACACCCAGATATAGGGCATAGACTGGGGCGGAGGCATAGAGGACCGGATCTCTCTCTTTGCGGACAACTTTCTACTCTACTTGGAACGTCCACATTTGGCAGTCCCCCGTATTTTTCAGATGATGAAGATCTACGGAGAGGCCTCAGGACTCACAGTTAATTGGCATAAATCAGTCCTGACACCTGTAAAGATGACCGTCAGGGTGGACCTACCAACAACTCTTATCCTCCGAAAGTCATCCGGCCCTTTTGAATATCTTTGTTGATTGTCTAGCAGAGACTGGGGGACTACTGGGAGCTAAACGTAGAGCTGCTATTGAGCAAACTCCCATAACAACTTACATCTTGGGGTTGGCTTCCACTCTTGATCATTGAGCGGGTGGGTCTATATAAAATGATCTCCTTCCCACAGTTGTTTTACATTCTACAAAACTACCCATATCCATTGCATGACACCTTCTTTAGCAGGCTTCGAGTCGCACTTTCCACGTATATATGGGAGAGCGGCCCCTTGCTAGTATCCTTTAAGGTAGTGGAGTCGCCATTGGTTGGGGGACTTGGAATGCCCGCCATACAACTGTTCCACTTGGCAGTTCACATGCTCCCTATCAACGACTGGTTTTACATGGATTTTGACGAGCCTACAACCCGTTTGGAACTCAGAGAAGTTGTAAAGTAGGGGGTTCTAGCACTCCTCTACTGATCCAAAACACAGAAGGACCGCCCTAGGCGACCACTCAGGCGAACCCTCTGTGGGCGAGTGACTGGATACTCTTGCTCACATGCCTAGAGGGATTTGAGGTGTGGGACAAAATAGGCATAACTACATTGGGAGATGTCTGGACTGCATCACATATGAAATCATACGCTGACCGCAGGACTGAATTGTATGACCTCCAAAGATTGCAATTTTTTAGGTTCCTCTAACTATGGCATGCTCTAGAGAAGCACAAAAAGGCACTTAAACCCATCCTCAACCACAATCCAATCGAGGCCCACTTGGCTCTCGAGATAATGAAGAGCAAAGGGGGTATCTCGGCCATACAAAACACTGGTAGTCCTTTTCTGTCCTTGAGCGAGCCATCGGTGGTTGATGTTGGAGACTTAGATGATGATGACTGACGAGATGCTAAAACAGCAGCCAGGACACAGGCCATCTCTTCTAGGCTAAGCCTAGTATAATTTAAATACTTTCCCAATGTATACTATACCCCAGAGAAATTACAACAAATACACAGAACATAGACTGCTGAATGTACCTGCTGCCTCAGGTCACTGAGGACCTTGCAACATATGATCTGGGACTGCCCAAGGATAAGCACATACTGAACCAGAAGTCATACCACCCTTCCAAATAGTTTGGGTTACCCTATGAAGTGTGAACCCGGAAGGGCACTACTGGGCATACATCTAGGGTGGAACGGCACAAACGGAGATAAAATACTGTATAGTGTTGGCTCCCTGGTTGCCAAAAGAGAGATTGCTAAATACTACTGCTCTTCGGAAGTGCCACCCTGGTAGAATAGCTCTCCGACATGGACTGTTATGCACTAGCAGAGGCCAGGGTCTATAAAAGCCATAGTTGCCCTGAAAACACGGAAAGATATGGGGTAAATGGACGGAGCACTTCCACGAGGTATTACCAGGAAATATTTGTTGATGTACTCCAAGAGCTGTGGGTGTCGCCCAGTTGTGCACACCGACCTTTATTCATGCTGCTTTGTTGCAACACACAGACATACTCCTAAATGCTCTAGTGCCTGTGTTTGTTGTTGTTTGTCTTCTTGAATATGAAAACTGCAACAAAAAGATACTTAAAAAATAAGAATCTCAGCTTAAGTTGGCCGTGCAGAAATGAAGGGCCTTATTATGAGTTTGGCGGACAGGGTTACTCCTCTATCACGTCCACCGTATTACAAACCATTTACATCCTATGGAACTTGTAAGACGGCGGACGGACGGGATATCTATCACGTTTGTGACGGAGTAACCCATCCGCCAAGCTCGTAATCAGGCCCTAAGTCGAATGTCAATCACTTCATATGAAGGTCTTGACAAGATGGGATTGGATCTTGTGACCTGCATCATATAAAGGAACGCTCGGCAGTCTTCTAGGCTTCGACTTCTTTGATCTTTTACACACAGTGCTCTGCGGCACAGGCCTGAACCAGATTAGCTGTTGCGTCAGTAATGGAAACTGCAACATGATGGATACATGCAGAACTCTGCAGTGGGGGTAATAATACATTGAGCTATGTTGCCAGGGGATACACTGAGCCAGCTCGAGAGTTCCTATAGGACACTGGTTTAGATTACAATGCGGCCATTGCTAATGTTCTGCTCTGCACCTACTTGACTTCTCTGAGGATGAGCAGAATTTATCATGGCAGATCCCCCATGTGGAGGGCAGGATGCTGCCACATTCATTGGCAGGGACCTGCATCATAGTGGCACAGTGCTGGGAGGGAGTGGCATCCAGGCTGAGGAGGGTAACTATGATTCACACTGGGGACACACTGACACACTGCCTAGTGAATATCATTCCTACGGTGAAAAAAGAAGAAAATGTAGCACTTGCTGAGGAAATGCACATGAAGGAGGTCAGGCCAGATGAGGGACTGGGGGAGGACCTGGTATCTTGGACCGATATGAGGACAGTCCTTGCCGGCACCTCCGAATGATGTCCCCTTGTAATCAGATTGGTAACGAGACCGAATATCGAGGGTAAACAAATTCGACCTTCCGTAATATCGAGTTAAAATAATTGTGGGATGGAAATATCGAGTGCAATAATATCGTCAAGAATATCGATTTGAGCTCTCCACTATTCCAAATAGCACTGAAGTACTGGAAATATGCTTTAATGTATACACAGCCGCGCCTTTCCTATGCACCAAATATCCCTCTTTTTGGATTGCCCATACCAACTGGTATAGTCACGCAGGGTCTGCTGGCTGGATGGGAAGATGGAGGGATAACAACAGTGGGGGCAATGTTTCAGGAAGGTACCCTGCTATCACACGCGGACTTTGTTAATACTAATGGCTTACCAGACACTCCATTTCTCTTACATGCAGGTTTATCGCATTGCGTAAGAAGGATGTGGGCCCCGGATGGGCAAGAACCTCCCACAAATGAACTAGTGCATATGTTGCATCTAATGGGGAACGGTAGGCACTTGAAGAAATGGTTGTACACGGGCATCAGGGAAACACATGTTTCTCCACTAGGAGCATTGCGGGCTAAGTGGGAGGCAGATATGGAATTAGAACTGACGGACAAAGAGTGGACAACGCTTCTGGCCTACCCAAAAGCAGTGTCACGCAATGCGCAATTTAAATTCATTCAATACCTGATTACGCAGAGGGCATACCTAACACCACATAGACTACACAAGATGTTCCCTACAGTGTGCTCGGGCTGCCCGAGATGTATAGAGGCAGATGCAGGGTCCATTCATATGTTGTGGGCATGTCCAGCACTCACACACTACTGGGCGCAGGTAGCGCAAATACTAACGGATGTGGTTGGCGGGCAGACATGGAATACGGCAAAGAGCTGCATACTAGGGATATACCCACGACCAAAGGGATGCAAGGTGCAGGCACGTTTTGCTAACCTAGCGTTGCTACTAGCAAAGAGGCACATTACTAGGAGGTGGAAGGCAACGAGGCCACCAAAAATAGAGACGTGGAAGGAGGAAGTAGTGAAGTGGAACCTAGCCGAAAGCGCTGTGAGAAGCAGAGAGGGGCAACGAGGGCAGAGAAAAATACCCATAGCAATGGCATGGAATATGCTGTGTGAAGCCTTTAAAGCATGGGATGGGTCTGCATAGGTGGAAGATGACCCGATAATTGAAACATTATAGGTGTCGGCACTGGGCATTCATGTTGATTCAGTGTACTTGTGGGCAGCCCTTATAAGATGCAGGGCCAATTGTGTTGGGGAGTGAGGTGTCGTACATGTGATGATTTAGAATGAGATATGGTAAACTGTATTGTGCTGCCGACCCATGCTTCTTTAATATCTCAATTGTAATAGGTTACTACTATGTACGTTTGAGCGGATTCCAGATGTGTTCCAAGTTAGTTAACTGCGGGAGGGTGGGGGGAGGGACTCAGGGTGGTTGACTTGAGTGTAATAGGAATATGCATTGCTCGCTCAAATTATCGAATGTGGTTCACACAGACAGTGCACACATATAAAGCAGAAGGATCATGCTATATAAGTATATTCACTGTATTAGAGGACTAGTAATTGTATGCCAAGACAACAACTAATGCTTGCAAATGAGAATTGCATTGGTATATTCATGTATTTGCATGGGTGCAAAATGTTTGTATGCACACTTGAAAAAACTCAATAAAGTTTGTGTTAATAAAAAAAAGAATATCAATTTGAAGGTAAGTAATATAGATTTAAACAATATATAAGGTATTAATATCGTTTACAAAAATATAGATGTTAAAATATCTTTTTTTATTAGTTATGTATAGTATATATTTTAAATGTATGTGATGTATTTTTTGCATAAGTTTTGTTCATGTTTTGTAATATACGTGTCACATTTTTTGCAGGTATTAATTTTATTTTAATCAACTTTTGTGTTTTTTAGTTCTGTAGCAGGTTGCTGGTTTATAGGGGAATTGGGTGGGAAGTAATTTCATTATAATAAATTAATGAATATTTGTAATTTATTAATATTTAATGAGATTTATAATGTTAATTGTGTACATTTTAGGTGCAGTTTGTGAGGTTTATAGGGGTAAAGGGTGGGAAGTAATTTATTTAAAAAAAAAAAAAAATTCGTTGTTAATTAACATTAATTAATTGACAATTAATTATGGTGATTGTGTAATTAACTTTAGGTGTGGGTTGTGGGGTTTATCATGGTAAAGGGTGGGCAGTAATTTATTTTTGATGAATTAATAATAAGTTGTTCATTAACATTAATGAATGAATTGGCAATTCATTGTGATAATTGTGTAATTAATTTTAGGTGCGGGTTATGAGGTTTATAGGGGTAAAGGGTGGGAAGTAATTTATTTTTTATTAAATAATAGTTAGTTGTTAATTAATATTAATTAATTGACAATTAATTATGGTACGTGTGTAATTACGTTTTAGGTGCAGGTTGTCGGATTTATTGGGGTAAAGGGTGGGAAGTAATTTATGTTTAATTAATTAATAATTAGTTGAGCATTAATCTTTATTAATTAATTGATATTTAATTAGGGTGTTTATTTTTGTGTGTGTGCGTTTCACTTTTATAGGGGTAAAGGGTGGGGAGTAAAATTAATATTACTTACTTTATAATTAGTTGTTAAATATTATTAGTTTTGTTATTGAAAATACAGTTTAATTGTGTAAATAATTGTTTTACAGTTTAATTGTAGCTGTGGGTTGTGGGGATTATAGGGGTAAAGTGTGGGAAGTTAATTAATTTAATCAGTTTTAATTCGTTTTTTGATTAACAATATTTCTTTCATCGGTGATTAATTATGGAAGTACATTTGAAAAAAAAATTAGACTTGAGTTGTGAATTGTGTGGTGTTATAGGGTAGGAAATTAAAAAAAAAAAAATTATGTAATAATTTTTGTTTTTGTTTCTAGATATTTTCCAATTAAAAACATGTATTTGTTTGAAAAATATTTTTTAGTTTATTTAATGTAATAATTGTAGGTATTTGTCATATGTATTTAACATTATAATATGATTTTATTTTTACAATGTTTAATATTAAATTTATTAGTATTTACATTTTTAACATATTTATATATCTTTATTTATTTATTATGTTTTTTAAATATTATTTTGTTGTTGTTAATATTTTGTTTGTTTTCAATTTTGAGCTGAGTGGAGTGGGAATATTAATTGTAACCCCTCTGCAATTCAGCAATTTACCTACTGTTACACTTATTGGAGTGGGAACAGTAATTTGTACCACTCCGCTATCCAACACTTTCCATGTTTTACAATGATAGTAAAACATGTCGTATACATATCAGTGTAGTAGTTTTACAGCAGCAATTGTTTCCTTGTTGCGGGTTTGGTTTACAGGGGTGGGTTAGGGTAGGTGGAATGTACTGGGTTCTAGTCATTATATACCTCAGGCACGCCATTTATGTTGTAATATTAAATCGAAAATATACGTGAATTTCTCCTTGGTCTGAATAAAACGGTTATGCACAGGAACGTATGAACAGCTTGCGACATGATGTTGTGAAATGATATGTATATAATTTGCAAATCATTTGTTTACAAAACTAACATGTATGAAGAATTGCTCAAATATGTAATGTGCACCAGAAATACTCAATAAAGTTTGTCTTAAAAAAAAAGAAGAAGGAGTAGAATGAAAACAGAACCTATTCTTTCGGCTTGTCTATATTAGTCCTCGGTAAGTCTGCCAGGACTCCCAGATTTTCTCCCCTTTTTTGGGGCACCCTCTGCTCTTATATATCACCCATTCTGATTGCCAACACCTGTTTACATCTTTAACCCTCTCATCCAATGTCGAACAGTGACCGCCCCTCATTTCCTTGGAACATTCCTTTACGCTACCACTGTTGCCAATGCCAACCATTCCTTTATGTGTTTCGGCCAGTCCTCATTTCCGGAGGTTGCCAGCAGGAACCACTTGGGCTCCAATGGGACGTCGAAGCCAACAACTGTCGCCATGGTGTCAGCAATGGTCCGCCAGTACGCCTGCAGGATTGTCCAGTTTATTTGCTTGGACGGGTCCCATCCCTCTGGGTTTCCCCATTCTTACTGTGTCCGCCACCAGAGTGTCATATGTGGGTCTGTTTCTTCGACACGTGGTGAATGCTCCGTAGATGGGAGACCCCCTTTGCCCCCGTTATTTTATGGCTCCCTAGTATTTCCGGTGGTGTACTTATGTTGCCCCAGTCCGGTAGGAGGCTCAAGTCCCTTTACTCCGCAATGAGCAGTGGACTCTCCTCCCTTCCGACCTCCAAATGATTTAGTCCCAGCGAAGGAGATGGTTCAGCGGATCCGGAGAGCCCACCAGCCCCAGGCCCGTTGGCAGTTCCAGTCCCGAACCAGGTATTATGCAACCTTCATTTGAATCAGCTCCTGCACTTGGCAGCCCTTACTTCTGTTCTATAAGAGGATGATAAGAAGATGTCACTCTCTGGGATAGTTCTGGGGTCCAGCCGATCTTTTCTGCTAGGCCCCTGTCTTTTCTTAACCCCACTCCAGGCTCTCGTTCCACTACGATGTACGGCTGTCAGGCCCTCTTATCGCTAGTACTCCAGAGGCCTCCCGGTTCGACTCCTCTGTCCAGGACCGGCTCTCCACTCTGGTTAGAGGCAATGAAAGGGTGGCCGTTTCTCCCCATGTCCCAGGCCCACTGCACAGATCGTTTCACTGCTCAGGCATCTCTGGCATATATATTAAATCTAAATTTTGTTTTTTAAATTAATTTTATTATATAATCTATTTAATATTTATTATTTTATTTTATATATATAAAAATCGATATTTTGTACAACTATATATTTGACATCGATATTTTTTCCCGATATTTTTGTACTTACCTGTTTAAGTATAGGGAGTTGATATTTTTGCATTCTATATTTTTACCTCAATATTTTTTTCATCTATATTTTTAAGTTCGATATTCTGTCATTGAACCTTAGGGGGCTAGATTTATTAGAGGGCAAAAGAGAAGAAAAGAAAAGAGTAAAAACACTGAGGCCCATTTTATGTAGAACTCATTGCATTGTATTGCAACATTTATGTAGCGTTTACTACCCCTATGTGGGGCGTTGAAGTACTTGCTTACATGGTTAGCACACTACACACTAGGATGTGTGGTTGAAAGGGTGTTGCCTTTGTTTTGATCCTATGTGGGAAGTGTTTACATGTTGTGCATGATGACCACCAGTGTGCTGCTACTTTATTATGAGATGCAGCACTTGGAAGTGTGATGGATGAAAAAGTGTGAGGCCTATTTTATGGTGTGCTAGACCAGTTTTTAATGATGATTTCCCTGATATGAAAACAAACATTGACAGCAGCAAACTTCAATACGTGCAGTACTGCATACCCGGCAAAAAATGTATACAGCATGTCTTTAAAGATTCAAAACTACTCCAATATGAAAACATGGGCCACTCTTTTAGCTAATTAGGGCCAGATATACAAACATTAGGAATACCAATTTCCTAATTGCGATTCTCTCCGAATCGCAATTAGGAAATCGGTATTCCTAATGTATGAAACTCCTGGAGGGAATATAGGGATTCCTTGTGGGTTGCAAATCGACCTACCTCATAAATATTAATGAGGTAGGTCGCAGTTTGTGACCCATAAGGAATCACAGCCATCACAGGAATGGTGGTCGCTTTTTAATACAGCAATGCGTTAAAAAAAAAAGTAAACTTTGAAGTTTAAATTTTTTAAGAGTAGGCAGGGGTTCATGGGATTACTGCCTACTGTTAAAAAGCATTATTATTTACATTCTCAAAGTGGAACAGGTTCCGTGGGGGCCCCTTCCCATTTGCTTATGGTGGTAAAGTATTTCTGTTTTGCAACCTTAATTTGATTGCAAAACAGTAATACATTCCGTACCGATTCAGTATTTGGAAGGGACACCCTAAATACTCCCTTCCACATACCGAATTGCAAATTCAAAATGCGATTCGGTAAGTCAACAAATTCCATTTCGCACATTTGAAAAGGCATTTTTTTGGTTTGCAAGCAGTCCGATTGGAAAAATGCTTTGTACATCTGGCCCCTATTTCACTTTTATTTTGGGGCTATTTTCCTTCCCCGCTCATGGTATTCACATATTAAGAATTTGTTATGGTATGAAAAGGATAAATACGTTTTTTTAAAACATCTTGACCAAATAAGTGCCACTAACTTGAGTATTAAGAACACCTGCTATTCAGTGTACTACTGACCTGCATGATTGGGGAATAGTGTTCAGTATGTGAGTGTGCATGTGTTGTTTTGTAAAATTAGATTCTGGAAAGGTGTCTGACTTTTTCATCTGGCTGTTGCTTAATGTTCAGACATTGCTTTAAACAAAGGGGGTAAGCTACCAGCAGCTGTCCCAAGTCACCAGCCCCGTCTCTGGTTTAGCTTACCTTTTTCCACAGAGAAGGGGGTGGGGAAGGAGGATACCACATTGAAGGAGGGGTGCACCGGGGGGCTCTTGAAGGAGGGGTGCACGAGGGGGCTCTGCCCTAGCCAGTCTCATCATTTGCTTTTCTTCTTCGTAGTCTTCCTCTTATTCATTTGGATCCAATGGGAAGGTAGTGAATGGTGGGTGAATAGGGTGTGGTTGACATCGGCCCTTCTGGAATGTAAATGAATATGAATTTGCAAAAGGCTAAAGAAGTGATAACTATTTTACATTCATTTAAAAGGTGTTCATGTGTACGGCCCCAGGTAGAAAATAGTCCATTTGTGATAAAAGGTAAGGGCCCATTTGATTACGCTATTTTTGCCAGTATGCATATGTTTATTGCCGAAAGTTGTGAAATTAACTCCTATCAGGTATCCATAAAAGATACCTAGCAGACATAAATTAATTTACTACATCATACTTGTGTCCCACAACTGCGTACAATTCTACAGAAGTGCACCGCACCTAAGGGATGGGGAATCCAGATCAAGGTGGTTTGTCTTGAGAGTTTATGAATGCCCACAAACCTGTGATTTTTGTAGGCATTCACAAACTCCTCTTAACCCTTTCCCACCCTTTCAAATGGTTGAAGAGTTGCTCGTGGAAAGTTCTGCAGTAAACCCCATGCCAAGGTAAAATTGTAACATCCCTAAATTTTGTGAAATAGAGGGGAATGGTTTTCTCCACTGTGAAAAATATTTTAACTGCGGGGAAAAAAGAAAAAATGTGCAGCTGCAAATCCAGAAGCCAAGGAGAAGGACTTCATTTCCCATTGCCCATCTTCACAGGATGTGATATCATTGAATTTCCCATCATCCATCTGAAAAGTAAGTGACATCACTGGTATCCTGTCAAAACTCTCTTTCAAATAGGAAGCCAAGTAAGAGGACTTTATTTCCTATTGCCCATCTGCCCTGGAAATTACATTACTGGATTTCGAATCATCCATTTGCACAGGAAGTGACATCACTGGTTTCCTGCCTATGATCTCCTCACAGGACTTATTTAATGGTGGCTACAGAGAGGACGCCCAGCGGTTGGGTGCAGTGGGCTCACCACTGCTGCATCAAAGTCATGACAAAGGCAAGCCCATCTGCACCTGAACCACACCAAGTCTAGGAACCCTGGTTCTCCCCCTACCCACTGATATCCTGCTGCGCCCCTCCATGCTCCTAAATTGGCTGCCACTCACTGCACTGCTGCCACACTGCACCACACAACATGGAAGACGCATTCACATGCGCCTCCTGCAAGTTCTCATGCACTCTTACACACACTACACTCAGCACTCTCACATCAACAGCACCCAGCACCCCACTCTCACACAGCCCAAACACTACTCGAACAAAATGCCACATTTGCATGCATGCTCCTCAACACCCGCTCGCTCACCATACACGCCACAGAGCTATGTGAACTATTGCACAATCATGCTCTGGACCTGCTCTTTCTCCTGGAACATGGCTAAACCCAACCTCAGCACCGGAGATCACTACAGCCATCTCTGCTGGCTACGAAATCATTAGGCAAGACCATCAGCACAAGCCTGGAGATCAACACCATATTCAAGATACCATCAGTGTTACCACCTACAAGGACACCCCCGCCAGCTACATGGAACACCTCATTTTCAACATACACATGGCACTCAACTTCTCCCTCTTTGGTACCCTTGTATACCAGGACCCTGCACCAATTTCGCCAGTGACATCAGACGCGTTGTCACACCCCTCATCATCAAAGCCAGCACCTTCATCCACCTCAGAGACCTTAATTTTCACCTAGAAGACCCCACTGACCCAAACTCCACGACCCTTCTAAAAAACTTTGGCCTCACCTAGCACGTTATTGCACCCACCCACATTGCCGCACACCTATTGGACATGATTTTGTTCTCAATCAGCAACATCACATTCAGGAAGCCAGCAACTATGACCTGAACAGACCACTCCCCAATCAGTTTCAGCATACCAGTCCCACACCATCACTACAGGAACGGCCCGACGCAGCTAGAAAAACATCTCAGAAGAGGAGTGGCATCTGCCCTCTCTAAGAACGGGTCCGAACACACCCATGACTTGTTGAAAGCCATCAAAACCCTCAGCAGCTGGATCACTGCATACACCAACACCTTGGCTCCCCCAAATACAACCCAAAGGCAAGAGCCCCACCACAGGCCAGCTGGTACACAAAGGAACTCAGGCTGATGAAACCCCACTATGAGCAACTAGAATGCAAATCAAGAACAAGTCAAGACACCACAGGTAAAGACATCCTCAAATCAGAGCTAAGATGCTACAGCAGCCACATTCCCGTACACCTTGAAACATGCCACCATCATGCCTTTGACATTGTTTAGGGGTCGCATTTGCGACCCCTAGCATGCCACCTGCGACCCCTGGCACTGTCATTGTGACCCCTGGGCTACGGATTGACTGGCCATGGCTTGCATTGAGTATTCCCCCAGGGAGCTTCTTAAAAAGTATACAAAAAAGAAAGGCCCTGCACTTGAAGGGATTGATTAATATCAGAATGCAAGTTAAGTCATTCCAGGCGAGCAGAAGCAAAGAGCACGGGTCGTGGAGAGTTCAGGCCTGGCTGTGCCTCTCACCTCTAAATATTCAGGTAGAGTTTTAGCATACATTATTTATTTTAAATGTATATTATCTGACAGTGATGCTTCCCAGCTGATTTTGCACACCACCTAGCAGTGCCAGGCAATTAATAGCCCATCCTGTCTGAAGCACCCCAATTTCCATCGCAGAACACACAGGACTGCCTTCTATATTAGACCCTATCTGGTGCTTTTCTCAACAGGCCTGCTCAGACTTAGCTCCTGCTCCCTCAGTCCAAAGTAGGGCCCTGCTTTTCTTCTCTTTCAGTCCTATGCCCTCCTTTGTGTCTTTTTCAGGGTCGAGCCTGCGAGTGCATGTGCTAATGCATGCGTTTTGCTTGGAAAACACTATTGTTAACCAAAAGGGCTTGAAGCCTGCCAGCTGCTAACCATTTGTTGACTTGCATGGTACTCTTCTTTACAACCTTGTAATTCATCACTTCAGGCCTAACATCATACCTGTTCCTCTCTGTGGAGCGGGGACCAAGCACTGATTGATTCAACTTAATCAGTGACCATCCGCTCCACCCGACGTGATTGAGGTACTGTTTTTTTCTTTTTAACTTCCAGTGCCCTGCAAACAGAAGATGTATGACTGGTGAAAATGTGCCCAGCAGGACAAACAAAATTGTAAAGTTTTATTTTCTATAGTTAACTTTCTTTTATTTTGCCAAGTCTTCCTTTCTCACTTTGTTTTCTTTTGTTTTTGCTTGTGGGTGCTGTTCTCAAAAGATGATGATTATTTTAATGCAAAACTACATTCTTTCTTTCTTATATGTAATTTCTGAAATGATGCTTTTACACACGATCATTCAGTACACCCCAATCCACCCCACTCCAATACCCCCACTCCAATTTACACCAATCCATCCCACCTCACCCCACACCAATCCACCCCACTCAATCCAATCCACCACAGACCAATCCAATCAAATCCAAACCACTCACGTCAATCCAATCTATTCCCATCCACCACACTCCAATCTTCCCAACCTACCCTAATCCAATCCAAAACAACCTGCCCCACTTCAATCCAAAACAATTGGTCCCACTCCAATCCAAAACAACCTGACCACTCTAAAACAATCTGCCCCACTCCAATCCAAAACAATCCGCCCACTCAATACAATCCACCCAGACCCATCCAATCCAAACCCTCTCATCGCAAATCAATCCACTCCAAACCACCACACTCCAATCTTCCAAACTCACCCCACCCCAAACTGCCCCACTCCGATCCAAAACAATATGCCCACTCGAAAACAATCTGCCCCACTCCAATCCTAAACAATCTGTCCCAATATAATCTGCCCCACTCCAATCCAAAATGATCTACCCCAATCCAAACAAAAAAAAACTGCCAACTATAAAACAATCTGCCCCACTCCAATCCAAAACAATCTGCCCCTCTCAATCCAATCCAATACACCATAGACCAGTACAAACCAAACCACTCACCACATTTCAATCCACTCCAATCTTCCAAACCCACCCCACTCCAAACTGCCCCACTCCAATCCAAAACAATCTGCCCCGCTCCAATCTGAAATAATCTGCCCACTCTAAGACAATCTGCCCCACTCCAATCTAAATCTGCCCCACTTAAATCCAAAACAGTCTGCCCCACTCCAATCCATAACAATTTGCCCCATTCCAATCTTCCCCACTCCAATCCAAAATAATTAGCCCCATACCAGTCTGCCTCACTCCAATCCAAAAAAGTGGGCCCCACTATAATCGGCCCCACTCCAATCCAAAACAATCTGCCCACTCTAAAACAATCTACCCCACTCCAATCTAAATCTGCCCCACTCCAATCCAAAACAATCTGCCCCACTCCAATCTTCCCCACTCCAATCCACAATAATTTGCCCGATTCCAGTCTGCCTCACTCCAATCTAAAACAGTCTGCCCCACTCTAATCGGCCCCACTCCAATCCAAAACAATCTGTCTCACAGCAGTCTTTCCCAATCAAGTTTACCCAAATCCAAAACAATATGCCCCACTCCAATACATCCCACTCCAATCTGCCCCACTCCAATTCAAAACAATCTGCCCCAAATTCAGTTTTTCCCACTCCAATCCAAAATAGTTTGCCCCACTTTAATCCGCCCCACTCAAATCCAAAACAATATGCCCCACTCCAATCCAAAATAATCCCCCCCACTCAATCCATCCATCCCAGACAAACTCAATCCAAACCAATCTGCCTCACTCAATCTGCCCAATTTTAATCTTCCCCACCCCATTCGAAAACAATCTACCCCATGCCAATCTAAATCAATCTGATGCCTGTATTAAGAATTTAGCCGATATTGATATGTTGATGGGAAATGTAGTCCCACAAGCATTATGGGCTCGGATTCGTAGAGAGGATCACGCCCAAGCATTGGGTGGCGATTGGGCTGCTATAACTGCCGCGGATGAAGCCCAAGTGGGTGGTGCTAAGCCTGATGTTTTGATATCAGAACTCCCTGGTAGGATTATTACTTTAATGAAAACGATGATGCCCGCCTTGCGAGTTAATTGGGATAAATTAGCTGCATGTAAGCAGAAGAAAGATGAGAGTGTCTCTGATTTCTTCACTCGTTTTGAGGAGACGTTTATTGATCACAGTGGTCAGCATATGACTACGGAGGGTGGACAGCGATTATTTGTAGCTAAATTCGTATTTAATTTGCTTCCCGAACTGTCACATAATTTGAAAGACTCCGAGAGTTCATGGGCTGTTTCTTCTTCTGCCCAGATATTGGCTACTGCTCAATATTATGAGAACAGGGATAAAGAGGAGAAAGATAAGCAAGAGAAGAAGACAAAAGAATTAAAAACGAAGGTTCTTATCCTCCTCGTTATACTCAGCGCCAGTTTCAACAGCCTCCACAGTTTCAGAGGGTGTATCAAAAGCCTGAGCCCTTTATTCCGCGACCTTTATTAGGTCCTAACCAATGTGTCTATTGTAGAGAGGAAGGTCACTTTAAGAATAGCTGCCCGGTTTTATTGCAACGTAAGGGAGAACTATCTGCTCCACGAGGCCGTGGTGGTTTCCAGATAATATACAGGGGTAGAGGTCGAGGTGTGATGCCTCAAGAACAGCGTTCCTTACCCCCTCCAAATTCTACGAACTACTTCGATCGGCAGAATACTCAGTCTACACAGTATTACAATGACGATTATCATGTTGAAGGTGAAAATGAAAGCCTTCACGCTAACTAGGACAGCCATAGACAAAGTGAGGGAGTTATATCGATTCCAGTAAATCAGGATGGGCCTTATGTCAATGTTACTACAATGGGTGTTTCAGAGCCATTTCTTTTAGATACTGGTGCGATGAGAAGTTCTATCATTCATTCTAAACTCCCTGGGGCACCTTTGTCTGGCTTAATAAATGTATCGGTAGGATTTTCTGATGCCCTAGTTCGTAACCCGGTCTCCTGTCCTTTGCCTATTTCAATTGGCCCTTATGATATGGAAGCTCCTCTTCTTTTAACAACTGGTTGCGGCGAGAATCTGTTGGGTTTGGATCTATTGAAAAGAATGCATGCAACGATATCTTGTTCTCCTTCTGGTGTGCATCTTACTTTAGGGCAGAAATTGACTTCTTCAATGGTGCCGATCACGATCCGGTAAAAACCGGGTACGAACCGTCGGACGGAGCATATTCTCCGTCCGACGCGTACCCGGACGTCAATTTCTACAAACAAGGAATTACGAATCGCACGGGTACACCATGACCGTACGATTCGTAAAAAAGTCCGACCGAACAAAAAAACACCTACCAATGCGATCCGGGAAAGTGCCGACCTGACGTCGGGACGCTCGCAGCCAGCCATTCACGACCCAGGAATCACGATTCGCACCGACGTCACCCCGCACGGTGAATATTTTGCGGCAGCCAAAAACTGCCGGGAAATCAGGACGACGCGAACAAGGACCACCAGTACGCGACGGACAGACGACGACGCGAACAAGGAGGACCAGTACGTGACGGACACACAGGACGACGCCACCAAGGAGGACCCGTACGCGACAGGACGACGAGATTGGAGTACCAGTACGCGACGGACAGACATGGACCCGAACCTACGAGTCATCCCTGCCCTCATAGCAGTCCACCTGCTCTACAGGCACCGACGCAGACGCCGCAGAAGGTCAGAATAACTAAGGGAGGGGGGAAAGTGGGGTGGGGTGGGGGTGGCACGACCAGGGCAGACCACAAAACAACCACATAAGTCACACATGGCCTGGACATACCTGACTCCCATGCCCTGGCCACCACGAGGGGGTGGGGGTGTGTCCTGATAACCCAGCGACCGCCACAACGGAAGTCCGTCACCACGCGAACCGGCAACACAACCAGACAGGTACGTCCCGTACCCACGCCTCAAGAGCGTGGGTACGAGTCGTACCACGCCCACACACACGTCACCCCAACAATGGCGGGACGGATCGTACCCACGTGGCAAAGGCCTGGGTACGGCCCGCACAAGCATCACATAGCGTGGGGACGGATATGTACGGACCCTACCCCCACCCGCGTATGCATGGAGCGTACCCCCACCCCAACAGTGTAAGTACGACTCGAACCCTCACCCGCGGACGTACGGACCGTACCCCCACCCCCACCAGTGTAAGTACGACCCGTACCCCCACCCCCGTATGCATGGAGCGTACCCCCCATGCCAACAGTGTAAGTACGACCCGTACCCTCACCCGCGTATGCATGGAGCGTACCCCCCATGCCAACAGTGTAAGTACGACCCGTACCCTCACCCGCGTATGCATGGAGCGTAACCCCCATGCCAACAGTGTAAGTACGACCCGTACCCCCACCCGCGTATGCATGGAGCGTGCCCCCCACCCCATCAGTGTAAGTACGACTCGAACCCTCACCCGCGGACGTACGGACCATACCCCCACCCCCACCAGTGTAAGTACGACCCGTACCCCCACCCGCGTATGCAAGGAGAGTACCCCCCACCCCAACAGTGTAAGTACGACTCGAACCCTCACCCGCGGACGTACGGACCGTACCCCCACCCCCACCAGTGTAAGTACGACCCGTACCCCCACCCGCGTATGCATGGAGCGTACCCCCCATGCCAACAGTGTAAGTACGACCCGTACCCTCACCCGCGTATGCATGGAGCGTAACCCCCATGCCAACAGTGTAAGTACGACCCGTACCCCCACCCGCGTATGCATGGAGCGTGCCCCCCACCCCATCAGTGTAAGTACGACTCGAACCCTCACCCGCGGACGTACGGACCGTACCCCCACCCCACCAGTGTAAGTACGACCCGTACCCCCACCCGCGTATGCATGGAGCGTACCCCCCATGCCAACAGTGTAAGTACGACCCGTACCCTCACCTCGAATGCATGGAGCGCACCCACACCGTGTATGTCACAAGCGTACATATCCAGAAATTGGAGGTGTGTGTGCAGAGTCCTCCCAGCAGTGCCCAGAGACAGGAGGGTGTGTGCAGAGTCCTCCCAGCAGTGCCCTGAGACAGGAGGGGTGGGTGCAGAGTCCTCCCAGCAGTGTCCAGACCCAGGAGGGGTGTGTGCAGAGTCCCCCCAGCAGTGTCCAGACCCAGGAGGGGTGTGTGCAGAGTCCTCCCAGCAGTGCCCAGAGACAGGAGGGGTGGGTGTGGAGTCCTCCCAGCAGTGCCCTGAGACAGGAGGGGTGGGTGCAGAGTCCTCCCAGCAGTGCCCTGAGACAGGAGGGGTGGGTGTGGAGTCCTCCCAGCAGTGTCCAGACCCAGGAGGGGTGTGTGCAGAGTCCTCCCAGCAGTGCCCTGAGACAGGAGGGGTGGGTGCAGAGTCCTCCCAGCAGTGTCCAGACCCAGGAGGGGTGTGTGCAGAGTCCCCCCAGCAGTGTCCAGACCCAGGAGGGGTGTGTGCAGAGTCCTCCCAGCAGTGCCCAGAGACAGGAGGGGTGGGTGTGGAGTCCTCCCAGCAGTGCCCTGAGACAGGAGGGGTGGGTGCAGAGTCCTCCCAGCAGTGCCCTGAGACAGGAGGGGTGGGTGCAGAGTCCTCCCAGCAGTGTCCAGACCCAGGAGGGGTGTGTGCAGAGTCCCCCCAGCAGTGTCCAGACCCAGGAGGGGTGTGTGCAGAGTCCTCCCAGCAGTGCCCAGAGACAGGAGGGGTGGGTGTGGAGTCCTCCCAGCAGTGCCCTGAGACAGGAGGGGTGGGTGCAGAGTCCTCCCAGCAGTGCCCTGAGACAGGAGGGGTGGGTGTGGAGTCCTCCCAGCAGTGTCCAGACCCAGGAGGGGTGTGTGCAGAGTCCTCCCAGCAGTGCCCTGAGACAGGAGGGGTGGGTGCAGTGTCCTCCCAGCAGTGTCCAGACCCAGGAGGGGTGTGTGCAGAGTCCCCCCAGCAGTGTCCAGACCCAGGAGGGGTGTGTGCAGAGTCCTCCCAGCAGTGCCCAGAGACAGGAGGGGTGGGTGCCCATCACTCCCAGCAGTGCCCTGATACAGGAGGGGTGTAACACATGTGTGTGAGGCCAGAATTATCCACATGCATACTGGCTACAAGGGAACATGTCCCCATGAACTCATGTCAACAGACTCCACACACAAGTACAGTGATCACCAAGGATGCCACGATTGTCGCAGGTGGAGACATGGCCCTGCATGCATGGCCAAAGTAGAAGGGCTCCGTCACACACACAGCTCATGTAGACACAGCTCTGCGCTAAACATTGGGAACACCCTGCAGGGAAGAAAGCTGGGTACACAGAGGAAGGAATACACCCTGGGACAAGTGCACCATGCAGTAACTGCTTACATGAACAAAGAAAGTTAGCCAACACCTTGTGATGGCACACAGATCACAGGGTCCCACCAATGAGCAGTACACTACTACACATCCCACACACCCAAACCCTTACACACCACCCAAAACCATGTAGCAGCCCCACCAACACCAATACCAGCATAGCAGTAGTGTGATAATGAAAACAAAATTAAGCTTTATTCAGCATGAGCACAATGTCCGTGGATCGCAGGCAGTTCAATCTTCACAAAGCCCATAGGGCAGTCAATGATTCTCAGCTGGATGGGGGACACAGTGGGATGCGTGTCCCCTACATTGCCTGCACAGTCAAATGGCATCGTCTTCCACACTGGTGAAGGCATCAGGGGGGGGGGAAGCAACAGGCACCGCAGGGACATCAGGGCAAAGGGGCGGCGTTGTGGGTGCAGGGATGGAGGACTCCACCACAGGGGGTGGGTCAGTGCCAAAGGCGGAGGCCAGGATGGCACTACACACCTTTGCAAGGTCCTCCAGGGAGTCCCCTGCACCCGAAGGGACCTCAGGCCCCAAGGAGGGGGGGGGGTCAGAGGGATGGGTCGCAGCGCCACCGGGGGAGGGTGGAGACAGGGGGGGAGACTCAACCACCCTGACCGGGGACCTCCTTGACCGCTTGCGTGGTGGTGTAACTGTGGGGCTCAGGGAAAGAGCGGCCATGAAGGTGTCCTTGGGGGAGATGTGGCCAGGAGAGCTGAGGGGAGGGGATTTGGAGGGAGTGGACTGGGTGGAATGCGGACTCCCACTATGGCTGCGTGTCACACGTTTGCCCCCCGACCCAGTGGGTGTGCCTACCTCACCCTGTGTGTGCGTGTCAGGAGGATTGCGGTGGACCTTCCCTGCTGGTGTGGTGCCCGTGTCCGTTGATGTGGGTGCATGCCGACGTCTGGGTGTACGTGTGACAGGCATGGGAGTGGGAAGTGTGGATGGGGCAGGGGTAGGTGGGGGGAGGTCGCGCTGCAGGAGACCCACTGCTGCAGTCAGTGTGGAGTCGATGGACCTCAGCAAGTTGCGTTGGTCAGCCTGCGATGAATGAATGCCCTCCAAGAAAGCCTCGATGTTGGTGAGGGTTTTGCCGTGGGCATGGAGGACATTAAGGATCGCAGCCTGACCAACCTGCAGTTGCCGCTGGATGTCCACAGACTCTGCATTGGCGGCAGCAGTGGAGACAGGGGCAGGGGGTGCGGTGCCTGGCAGGAAGGAGACATGCTGTGACCGGGCACGCTGGGAAGGGACACGAGCAAGTGGGAGGTGGCTGGTGGAAACTGAGGGGGCGGTGCGAGGTGTTGTTCCGCTGTCAGCTGCTGGTGCAGCCTCCGCCCACTCGGAGACATCGTCCCCGGACCTGTCAGCTTCGTAGTCTGATGTGCCAGTCGACAGGTCCTCGGCCACACTCTCCTCCGCCTCTGTACCACTCGATGTGCCAGACCCGATGTCACGGCTGGCACTGGTGCTCGGTCCCTCCGCCTGGTCTGTGTCCATGTCTCCCTCTGTGTCCCCCGACGATGCTGTGGGCAGGGTGGAGAGACAGAAATAATCAGACATCTGTACACATCTGTCACATGAGTCCAATCCACATAGGTAACATTGCATGGCCTGAAAAGGAAGATCCCTAACATCTACTGAACAGGGTACCGATGTAGGGCATGAAACACACAGTTGGTTGAGCCACCATGCCACTGAAATACCATGGAGAGCATGAGACAATAGCTAAACACAGGAAAAGGAGTCTGACATAGCACCCAGGCCCTGGGGACAATCCAGCACTGCATCTGCACCACACAGCGTTGGCGAAAATACCGATGACCAGGGACCATATCCATGAACTTGAGACACATGCTGCATAGGTAATGCTGAAAACATGCACAACATGACTCTGTCACTGCACATTGCGTGTGTGTCCAGACACATCACACACTGCCCAGACCCAGCAAGTGGTAATCAGGATTTAACACATAGGCATTGCCCGCCCCAACAAGACCCTACACGAGGCAAATTGTTGAGACACAGGTGGCACCAACATCTCATAGACTGGGTGATACACACAGGGGCAGGCAAAAAGCGAGATTGAACGCCAAACAGCCAAGGTGCGCCTGTACAAATAATGTGGTACCAGTGCCCATCCTCAGATGAGTATAGCAAGACACACAGGCACTGGCAACTGTGAGTATGAAGAAGGACAATCAGGTCAGGCTGCACAGTGGACACCTGTACAAAATAGCACGTCTATATACATGGTGACAGGGGACAATGGCAGAGAGCACAACTTACGCTGTAGACACTGACAGTGGCCACGTTTATGATGACACATACACCACTGAGGAAAAGGTGCCCCAGGGGACAGTAGTGGGCACGCAACTACATGCTACTGAATGGTAATGACTGCAACACACGTCACCATCCCTGCACTATGTGTATCGCACACTCATGCACATCATGTCACAGGCCACTACATGGGACATGCGCGCTGTAAGGCATGACACATGAGAGACCAACTCCCATGTCTGGAGTCAGCATCAGTGCCAACTGATATGGAACCCACATGCAGTGAACTTGACAGTGCACAGGCAATGTCCCACAACCTGTTACACACCACCCCCACACATGATGCTACAGACATTGTTCCCGTGGACAAAGCGCCAGCCTACATTACCCTGTGGAGGAGTGACTACACACAGACCAGGGAACACATTGCAAGGAGGGGAAGGGTGGCAGGGGCACAGCGCTATACTGGGGCAAACAGGATCTGCACAGCACCTTTAAACCCTGCCAGTGAATTCATGCTACTGTGCCCTTACAAATGCCGGTGACACACAACAAACACACATGTACCTACCCCCTTCCGGCTGCTGCATCGCCTGTAAGCGCCTCTCCAGGTCTGGAAAGACCACCGGCAGCACACGCCTGTGGAGGTGGCTCAGACGGCGGCGGCCGCGGTTCTTGTGGCTCTCAGGTGAGTCCCCCAGCAGGAGCCGTGCAATCCTCCGCGTCCAGCACCGGATATCCTGCCAGCGTTTCCTCACCTGGGGCAGGCTCCGCCTCCGACCATCCACACGCCTCACGGCACTGACGGCGGTCAGCCAGATCTGCTCCTTGGCAGTGGCGCCTACCTGTGAGGTAGAACAAGTGACACCACATCAATACACCAGCCACATGTCACAGAGAGACATATGGGTACAAATTAGCTGGTTACAACAAGGCATGTCATGCAGCCAACGCATTGCACCTTTGTCATAGGGACATCATCCCCTGGTGAGGGGAAAAAGCACTACGTGCCACAGTGGGTACACAGGTGGAATGATGGCAATGTCACAATCAATGATCAAGGCTCACACTGTGCATCACACCCACCCCTCCTGTCTCAGGGCACTGCTGTTAGTGATAGGCACACACCCCTCCTGTCTCAGGGCACTGCTGGGAGCACACTGTACCCACCCCTCCTGTCTCAGGGCACTGCTGGGAGCACTCTGTACCCACCCCTCCTGTCTCAGGGCACTGCTGGGAGACATCAGGCACCCCCCCCCTGGGACCCCCCCGACAGTACATGGCATGTGTGTTACACCTGGACGCAATGGCAGAAGTCACAGTCACAACATAGGGACAGTCTGTGGCAGTGGCCTATGCACTCACCTGATACCCTGGTCGCCCATACAGCATGGGGTACTGTGGGAGGATCACATCCAGCAGAGCCATGTTCTCCTCCAGGGTGAATGGCTGTGTCCTCTCCACAGCCCTTGACATGGTTCCAGGGAATCAGTAGCAGCAGCTGGGTCGACGAATGCAAAGATGTGCAGGCAAGTGCTCCCTCATGGGACCTGGCTGCCTTATATGTGCCCTTCTGCCCAGTCTCATGCACAGGAGTACAGAGAGATTGGTCACTCACATTTGCATCCTATGTTTCCACCAATCCCTACAAACCTAGCAGTCTGTGTGTTCTCTATCGGTTTCATTCTCCTGCATGATGTCAGCCCCACAAACACATTGCAACAAAGTAGACAAATTCCAACTGACTTCTGCTGTGCACCTTCCAGAACAATTTCGAATTTTGAACTTGGTCTCCATGACAACCAGCATGCATGTAGGCCTTAATACTTGTCCCCTATGTAATTTGGAGCATCACACACAGGTACGGTGCGTGTGGGGGCCCTAGGGCACCCCAAATGCATGGCAACGGCCCGTACATGCATGCCTACCCTCTCCATCACTATGGGTCTGCACGCGTATGCGTACCCGTAGTGGTACGGACCGTACACTCGCATCTACGCTCACTATCACTATGGGTCTGCACGCGTATGCGTACCCGTAGTGGTACGGACCGTACACTCGCATCTACGCTCTCCATCACTATGGGTCTGCACGCGTATGCGTACCCGTAGTGGTACGGACCGTACACTCGCATCTACGCTCACTATCACTACGAGTACGCATACGCGTGCAGACCCATAGTGATGGAGAGCGTAGATGCGAGTGTACGGTCCGTACCACTACGGGTACGCATACGCGTGCAGACCCATAGTGATAGTGAGCGTACATGCGAGTGTACGGTCCGTACCACTACGGGTACGCATACGCGTGCAGACCCATAGTGATGGAGAGGGTAGGCATGCATGTACGGGCCGTTGCCATGCATTTGGGGTGCCCTAGGGCCCCCACACGCACCGTACCTGTTTGGCCGAGCAGCACTACCGCTTCGCCAGTTCTAACGATATCCATGTGCTTTCCATTTAGGGGACGCTGGCTATCCCAACATGCCTTGGCTGCTGACACCTCTCCGCAACCCCATCACGCCGGCCCAGCTCCGCTACAACACCGCCCATGGCCGGACAAGGCGAGTGATAGAGAGGACGTTTGGCATGCTGAAGAGCCGATTCCGGTGCCTCCACAAGACCGGCGGCGCACTCCCATATGCCCCGGCAAAGGTTTGCAAGATCTTCATGGTCTGCTGCATGCTGCACAACATGGCAGTTGAAAGAGCTGTGCCACTCATCCTGAATCAACATGACGAGGACCATCCACCCGTGGAGGACGAAGGGCTTGGCAATGGGGCTAGTGATGTGGAGGATGTGGAGCCGCAAGAGGACATCCGGACTCGGCTCATACGCGACTTCTTTGCTTAGTGGTGAGTACCAGTGTCTGAGTGTGCACGCCTTGGTCCCCGTGTGGCATGTGTTGTGATGTGTGTGTCCACCTGCATGTATGGCACGTGAGTCAGAGGTGTGTGTGGGTGTGTCACTGGAGTGATGGTGGCAGTGATGGTAGTATTTCCCCAGTCATAATTTTGACCTAGCATGTTGTCATCCATACATGTGTCGAGTCAATGCACATGCAAGTGGCTGTGCTTTTTGTGGCTGACTTCTTGTGTGTCTATCTTCCCCAGGTACCTGCGCATGCCATCTGCTGGTTGCATTGTTGTGGCACTGCTATTCCTCATGGACATGGCATCGTGGGCTGACTCAGCGTTACAGGCACGGACACGTTTGGAAGTCTCCATGGGGTAAGGGATGCATCTGGGGTGTATTGGGTGTGGCAGTTGTTCACGATGTGTGCACACTGCCCAGGTCGGGGTTTGGTTCCTCTGCAGTCATGTGGCATCCCCATGGGACACGACATGCAGCTGGGTACACCAGAATAGATGGGCTGCCTGGTTGTCAGTCATCAGTGATGGGATGGTGGATTGTGATGATGGCATCAATGTGTGTGACACTGCCCTCGGACACATACGGTTGACATTGGCTTGACATGGCGTGGGACTTCCACATCAGCGGATCTATGGTGTATGGCAGGCTCTCCGTGTGCAGCTGTGGGTATTTAGCTGTTAGCCGACGCTTGTGTGCCAGTACCATGGCTATCACGCATTTGTGCTGCAGAAGGGGGGTGCCAGTGTTTGAGCCACATGTTACTCCACATGATGTGTTCATGTGTACTTCAAGTTGCCTCTGCAATCCCAAAAACATGACTATTAAAGGTGTCCCTATGCCTCCAAGGTGCCTCTGCTCAGTCAATGCTGGTGTGTTGGCACGGTGCATCCTGCATGTCTGGCATGGTATTCCCAGATTGTGGCTATGTGTCAATGTGTCGAGTGGCAAGATGCAAGCTGTGTGTGTGTGCTGAGACTGTGTATTGGGCATGATGTCCATGACTGTGTGGGTAGTGTGACATGTGCCATCCCCATGCATCCAACGTTGTCCAGGCCCCCATTCTCTGCATCCACCGGACTCAAGCTTGCAGGACATGGTTCTGCCACCTGTCTACACGTACCTGGGTGCCCCCCAGGACACGGGCCAGGTTCCCTGACCTCTGCGCATGACTGTTGCTGTACTCAATGTGTCTGTCAGCACGGTTGTTCGGCCACCCCCTCAGCTGGTTCTGCACATCACGGGTGTGTATGGTGCTCCATGTCTGTCTTGTCTAATAAACTGTGACCCATGTGTCCTGTGCCAGACTCAGGCCCCAGGGTGTGGATGGTTGAAGTGAACAGATGACTCAGGCATGTTTAGACTGTACAAGACACATGTTAGGTAATAATGCTACCAGCAAGCATCTACTCTTAATAGTGTGATTTATTAGGGGGGGGGGGGGGGACAAAGTGGGGGGCTTTCCGGGATTAGGGAATCCAAAGTTCAGTAGGGGAGTTGGTGTCCTTGCCATTGGAAATCCTCAGAGTCCATGCCACAGTCTTTGTCAACATTGGTCAGCCAGTGACCAGCAGGGCCATGTGGCAGAGAATGTCTCTTGATGCTGTGATGCTGTTGCTCCAGTGGGCCAGGTGCCAGGCCAGGTGTCCTGGGAGATGGTGATGTTGCAGCCACCCTCACGGTCCTTTCCGTGGACGACCCGGCTTCCTGCGGGGAACCTCAGCAGCAGGCCGTGACGACGTCTGGGATGCTCCGTCGGATGTTTCCTCCTCCTCCTCATGATCCCTCCCTGTGGGTGGTGATGTTCTCCGCCTTCTGGCACAGGGAGGGTCGGCCATGGTGTCGGCCATCCGACGGAGTTCAGCGTGAATCCCCTGGGACGCCGTCACTTGCTCAGCCTGTCTGTCCTCCATCCTCCGTTGGTGTAGCTGTAGACAGGCTATTAGCTCCGCATGTTGCTGGGCCTGCTGGACCTTGATCCCCTCGAGGACGGACACAACCTGGGCCATGCCCGTGGTGTCCTGCCGTTATGAGTCCAGGATGTTACGGACATGTGAAAATACCGGATCCCCAGCCAACTGGTCAGGCTCGCGCCTCCGCCGTCCTCCACTCCCACCACCCCTGCCCACTTGCGTCTGGCCTGCACTTGTGGGCACATCGGGTCTCCGGGACCCCTGAGGGGTGGCATTGGCGTTGTCGCCTGCCTCCTCCTGGGTGCCCGGGACACCGTGTCCCTCCTGGCGAGCCTGGCTGCATTGTGGTGTTGGGGCAGGGATCCTGGGTGTCTCCTGGGATGTGGCAGGAGTGGGGGTGGTGGTTGGCACGGTTGTACCTGACGCAGGTGCTGCAGGTGGTTGGACACCAGAGGGGCCAGGTCGGTCGGGGTCGTCCGCAGAGTGGTGAGAGTGGTCGCTGCCGGTGGGATCGGTCTCCTGCAGATCCGGGTCCTGTGAGTGTTCCCCCCCAGTGTTGGGGGGTGCAGCACGACGTTGACCTGTGTGTGAGAGAGAAAATGTTAATTTTGATCCATGCAACATCCATGTTTCATCCGTTACAAAGTTGGCACATTTCCTCTTGGAATTAGGATCTGTCTTGCATTCCACTCACAGTGCACTTGTGCATGTGTGTGTCCCTTGGGCACCAATTTGGCCCCTTTAACTATGTGTGGCACAGTCTTACTTGCTGCGTCAAGTGTGACTGCAGTCAGCAGTGGAGTGTGCATGTGTGCCGAGCTATACATTTGCGCCTTCCTTGTAGCACTGTACATGTGCACATGGAGTGGATCCACACACTCATATGATGCAGGTGGCTGTCCTTGTGCTCGTGTACAGGTTGTGACATGGCCCTGCGTTTTGCCATGATGAAGAGGGGGGGTTCTGGCACTGGCCACCCTTGTCTACATGCACGCAGTCCACCTGCTGACGAGCAGAAATTCCCACACACCACAGGACTGATTTGCTCTCCCTGTGTCTCCCTCCTTCTCTGTCCCCCTCTCCCTCCCTCTCTGTCCCCCTCTCCCTCCCTCTGTGTCCCCCTCTCCCTCCCTCTGTGTCCCCCTCTCCCTCCCTCTGTGTGTCAGCCTCCTCCCTCTGTCCATCTTCCTGTGTCTCCCTCCCTCTGTGTCCCCCTCTCCCTCCCTCTGTGTGTCAGCCTCCTCCCTCTGTCCATCTTCCTGTGTCTCCCTCCCTCTGTGTCCCCCTCTCCCTCCCTCTGTGTGTCAGCCTCCTCCCTCTGTCCATCTTCCTGTGTCTCCCTCCCTCTCTGTCCCCCTCTCCCTCCCTCTCTGTCCCCCTCTCCCTCCCTCTGTGTGTCAGCCTCCTCCCTCTGTCCGTCTCCCTCCCTCTCAGTCCCCCTCTCCCTCCCTCTGTGTCCCCCTCTCCCTCCCTCCGTGTGTCACCCTCTGTCACCTTGGCCCAGCTTCCTGGGCACACACTGTTAGCAGATCTTTGAGTGGCCCTTGGCCTGTTGATGTGAGTTTGTTTCTGATCTCCAGGCACCCATTTTGTCTGCTGTGTGTCTGTGCGCTGCTGCTGTGGTGGTGTGTGCTGCCACTCTTTCACACTGTTGGCTGTTCATTAGCTGCTGGCATGTGCAAAACAGTGCCTTCACCCCCATGTGTTGATGCAAGGCATCCGCCATTTGCTGGCAAGTCATTCCTGTGTTGGGACACAGTGTTTGTCTGGCTGTGACCTAGGCCATATGGGCAGAGGGCATTGTTGTCTGCTTTGGAGTCGCACTATGTGATTCTTGGTGCCCAGCCTCCCGCCATCCGGGTTACCGTGTCATGTGTTGTTGTCTTCTGTGGCCTGTGACTTGACATTGTCCAGCTGGGTGCATGGGGCATGGTGGCAGCAGTGGCATGTGCCTGCTCATGGAGTGTGGTTGAGTAATGCGATGGCTTGTGGTGGTTGCGTGCCTGTTATTAATTTTGGTTGTGGTTGCAGTTCCCCCCATGTGAGGTGCGTTGTTTGTGTACTCACCCGGGTCTCGGAGTCCTTCTACTCCTTCAACTGCCTCCACCGGCAGTATGGCCATCACCCTCTCCTCCCAGGGATGGTACTGTACGGGTCTGCGGGAGGGCCCTCCTCCGGTGGCGTTGGCCTGGTCGTGTTCCTCCTGTCTCTTGGCTCTGACCCTCCTCCGCAGATCGTACCACCTGTTCTGGCAATCCTGCTTGGTCCTCCTGGTGTCCGCAACAGCATTCACAGCATCGACGATGGTCTGCCACATGGCTGTTTTGGCTGCCTGGCTGGTGCTTCTGACCAATGTTCCAAAGATCTGTGGCTCGACTCTGAGGATTTGATCAACAAGGACCTCCAACTCTCGGTGACTGAACTTTGGATTCTTGGTAGTGGGCATGGTGAGGGGTGTGGGTGGGGATGGTGTGGGTGTGGGGGGTGTGTGGATGTTGGGGGGGGGTGTGGATGGTTGTGTGTGTGTGTGAATGTGATGAGAGGGTGTTTGTGAGGGTGGTCGTGTGAAGGTGTGCAAGTGTAAGATGTGGTGTCGCTTGTAGTCTGGTTCTGTGGTGTCTGGCAGCAGTGGGTCTGTTGCAAAGGCTCATGGTTTGTGTGTGTGGGCCCTTTTTATTGGTCCATGGGTGGGTGTGGCAGTGTTTGAATTTTGGGTGGGTGTGTTATAAGGAGTGGTGGTGTATTGGGCCTCTGTTTGTTTTTGACAGTTGCAGGTCAGTGATTGTGTTATTTTAGTGGTTGTTGGCCATGTTTAGTGGCTGTGTGCCTTTCGAATGGTGTATTGTTGAGTTGTTTTGTTTTGTCCTTGTTGTGTACGTGCGTTTTGAGCGTGTGTACGGTGTGTACATGGGCCATTTGGTTGTACGATTTGGTCCTTGTGTGTGGCTTTGTACGACTCGTACATGCGGTTGTGATGTTGGGGCATGGGGTGCGCTCCGTACTTAGGAGGTTGTGTTGGCGGTGCGCCAGGAACGTACTGGGGTGGGGGTACGACTGGAACGTACTGGGGTGTACATAGACGGTGGTACGACACGTACAGGGGTGGGGGGGTGTACATAGACGGTGTTACGACACGTACAGGGGTGGGGGGGTGTACATAGACGGTGGTACGACACGTACAGGGGTGGGGGGGTGTACATAGACGGTGTTACGACACGTACAGGGGTGGGGGGGTGTACATTGACGGTGGTACGACACGTACTGGGGTGGGGGTACGACTGGAACGTACTGGGGTGTACATAGACGGTGGTACGACACGTACAGGGGTGGGGGGGTGTACATTGACGGTGGTACGACACGTACAGGGGTGGGGGGGTGTACATTGACGGTGGTACGACACGTACAGGGGTGGGGGGGTGTACATTGACGGTGGTACGACACGTACTGGGGTGGGGGTACGACTGGAACGTACTGGGGTGTACATAGACGGTGGTACGACACGTACAGGGGTGGGGGGGTGTACATTGACGGTGGTACGACACGTACAGGGGTGGGGGGGTGTACATTAACGGTGGTACGACACGTACAGGGGTGGGGGGGTGTACATTGACGGTGGTACGACACGTACTGGGGTGGGGGTACGACTGGAACGTACTGGGGTGTACATAGACGGTGGTACGACACGTACAGGGGTGGGGGGGTGTACATTGACGGTGGTACGACACGTACAGGGGTGGGGGGGTGTACATTGACGGTGGTACGACACGTACAGGGGTGGGGGGGTGTACATTGACGGTGGTACGACACGTACTGGGGTGGGGGTACGACTGGAACGTACTGGGGTGTACATAGACGGTGGTACGACACGTACAGGGGTGGGGGGGTGTACATTGACGGTGGTACGACACGTACTGGGGTGGGGGTACGACTGGAACGTACTGGGGTGTTGGTACACGGGGGGTATGACACGTACTGGGGTGGGGGTGTGGCTCGAACGTACTGGGGTGTAGGTTCACGGTGGTACGACACGTACTGGGGTGGGGGTACGACTGGAACGTACTGGGGTGTTGGTACACGGGGGTACGACACGTACTGGGTGGGGGTACGACTGGAACGTACTGGGGTGTACATAGACGGTGGTACGACACGTACAGGGGTGGGGGGGTGTACATTGGCGGTGGTACGACACGTACTGGGGTGGGGGTACGACTGGAACGTACTGGGGTGTACATAGACGGGTGGGGGTATACATATACGGGGGTACGTGTCAGACGTACGGGGGCTGGGGGGAGTGTTGGGCGCGTATGCGGGCACATGTCTCTATGGTTGCTGTAGGAGTTCGGTGCGGACGGTGTTTTTTCCATACGGTTGTAACCTCGGACGCACGGGATGGATCGTGATTCCTCGGTCGGACTTGGCTTTTCACGTTTGTACGGTAAATCGTCCGAGGACGTGTCGGACACATTTTCCGACCCGAGGACGTGTGGGGAATGATTCCCAGTGCGGTTCGTATGGACTTTTTACCATGCGAATCGTGATTGCCAGTTCGTACGGCACTTGTGCGATTCGTACGGTAAAAAGACCCGATACGAGTCGCACGGGGGAATTTTTTACAGGATCGTGATCGGCACCAATGTATTTGTCTAAAGATCAATTCCCACCTGAATTGCTCTCTCTTTCTGCAACGCTCTGGGCTACGGGTCCAAATGATGTTGGTTGTCTTGAGATCCCGCCTTATGTTGTTACTCTCAAGCCCAATGCTAAATTGCCACGCATTCCTCAATACAGAATTTCCAATGAAGGTGAAAGAGCTCTTTTGGATATCATTTATGATTTGGTTCAGAAGGGTGTGATTGAGGAAACAAGAGGAAATGTATGTAATAGTCCTATTCTTCCTGTTCTTAAACGCACTGATCCTTCTAAGCCTCCTGTTTATCGTTTTGTGATTGATCTTCGGGAGGTCAATAAAAATTTTGTACCACAGTTTCCTGTTGTTCCAGATATCACTGCCCTGTTAACTATGATACCTGCCTCAGCGGCTTGGTTTTCTGTTATTGATCTGAAAAATGTTTTCTTCAGCATTCCCATTGCCAAAGAGAGTAGGGATATTTTTGGTTTCTCTCTAGGAGGCCGAAGTTTCCGGTTCAAGCGCGCACCCCAAGGCTATTGTGAAAGCCCCTCCATTTATAGTCAAGCTCTGAAATGTCAGCTCGATGTTTTTCCTTTGCCCCCAGGTGCTACTCTTATTCAATATATGGATGATTTGTTGATTGCTGCTGATTCAGAGGATGTCTGCAAGGATGTGACTGTTGCACTGTTACGTCACTTGTCTGATCTTAATCATAAGGTTTCGCCTTCTAAACTACAATATGTCCGTCGAGAGGTTACCTATTTGGGTCATCTCTTATCAAAGGAGGGAAGGCGATTAACCCCAGAACGAATTCAAGCAATTGCGCAAATGTCTGTGCCATCTACGCAAAGAGAGGTGTGCGCCTTTCTGGGCATCACTTCTTATTGTAGACAATGGATTCCGAATTTTTCTTTGTTGGCCAAACCTTTGTTAGCACTCACTTTGAAAGACACACCCCAACCCCTTCCTTGGACTGACGAATGTCAGAAGAGTTTTTCTGATTTACGTACTGCTCTGTGTTCTGCTACTGTGTTGGGTACTCCAGATTACAGTAAGCTCTTCACGCTCTATGTCCATGAAAGAGAGGGTTGTGGGTTGTCAGTCTTAACACAACGATTTGGAGACAAGCAGCGGCCATGTGCCTACTTTTCGGCTACATTAGATCCAGTAGCCAAGGCATTGCCTAATTGTCTTAAAGCTACAGCAGCAGCAGCAATTTCTATTCGTCAGTCTGCTGGAGTGGTGCTAGATAACACTCTTATTGTTATGGTACCACATGCAGTGGATACCTTGCTAAATAGGACGAAAACACAACATCTTACAAGTGCTCGATTGTCTGGATATGAGCTGGCGCTCTTTGCTAGTCATGTGCACATCAAACGATGTAATATTTTAAATCCAGCCACACTGTTACCTCTTCCAGAAGAGAAAGATATTCGGAAACAACATGATTGTTTTCTCCATACTGAGGAGGAGACAAAAGGCAGGATTGATTTGAAAGATATGCCGTTAGTGGATCCAGATGGGATCCTATGGGTGGATGTGTCTTGTTTCAAACTCCCAAATGGTGAGACAACTTCAGCTTATGCTGTTACCACCTTGTATACAATCGTGGAGACAGCACGCATCAGACATAATTCCGCTCAGGCAGCTGAACTGATAGCTTTGACCAGAGTGTGTGTGTTATCTAAAGGAAAGAGAGTGAATGTGTATACCGACAGCCAGTATGCGTTCGGTGTGGCGCATAGCTTCGGTCGTTTGTGGAAGGAAAGAGGGTTCCTTACCTCCCACGGTACTAAAATACAGCATGGTCAATTGGTAACTGAGTCACTTGTTTTGCCTACCCAGATAGCAATTGTGAAATGTAGTGCGCATAAGAAGATTACTGATGATGTTGGTCGCGGAAATGCTTTTGCGGATGAGGTAGCAAAAAGGACAGCCAGAGATGCTACAAGTCGCATGTATGTTGCGGGCCCTGCGAATTGGGTCAGGGAAAGAGGGATGTGTGAGGACACTATAGAAAGTGTGAGATCGATTCAGGGAGATGCTACAGAGAAAGAGTTGAGAAAGTGGAAAGAGAGTACAGGAATGTTAGACGCAACAGGATGTTGGATAGAATTGTCAGAAAACCAGCGTTGGCTGTTACCAGACGCCTACGTACTGCCTGTAGTTACTATGGCGCATGGTCCAGCCCACATCAGTGCAAAAGGAATATGTAAACTTCTGGCTCCAGTGTGGCTGAACGAAGGGATTCCAAAATGTGCAGATAATGTGGTGAAGCATTGTATCATTTGTTTGATGTACAATCCGGGAAAGGGAACCCCAACTCCGGCAGTTCATTTTGCTCTCCGAACATATCCTTTTGAGGTGTTGCAAACCGACTACATTCACATGGATCGATGTAACAATCTTAAATATGTTCTGGTAGTGGTATGCGCCTTTTCCAGATGGATAGAGGCTTACCCCTGTTGCAGGGATTCTGCTTTTGCACAGAACTATGCGCAGGAGACCAGGACCTCAGAGAATTGTGGTGTACCAGAAAACTCCCCTCAGAACCCAGAACCCCTTATCCGACTAGCTTAGTATCCCATTCGTTAACCTAGATCTAGCTAGGTGGTCCCAATGTATAGACAAACCAGAACAAGCGACTTAGATATTTCTCAGGAGTGGTGGGAATCCGAAATACCTGTTCGTACTTATTTGTTAGTCCACAACATAATAATACAGACACGGTAAAGTTTAAAGAGTTTATTTTATAAACCTCGCGTCCTAAGATGCAGTACTTTGGCTAACACTAGCAGACTAACAGTACAGATCAGAATCATTAGCATTATTACAATACCATATAGAATGAAAGGAGCAATCATACTATTAATGACAGTGGTATACGGCCACACTCCTTTCACTATAATCTAATACATTATTATTATTATTAGACTATTAGAAGGTCTCTTAGGCTAACGGGGGGGGACCCCATACCGTATAGATCAGCTTAGTAGAATCACATCAAAGAATCAGCTCTCACAGCATGCATCAGCTCTTCTTGTTCGAATGAATGTAAAACCAAACTGTTCTGCAATATTAAAGACGCTCGTCCTTCAAACATTGGCAGCTGTATGCATGATATGTCTAACAAGTGTCTACGATCAATCTAAACACAACACTCTGTACCTTCTAGTGACCCAGACGCGTTCTTTGCATGATGTACAGACCAAGGGCACATTTCACGGTTTAAGAATGTATAACAACCGTTTGTTATCCTGTAAGGCAAAGTCGAGTCAGCATTTTACAAAATGAATAACACATAACAACAGTGTCGTGTGCAGCGCAGCAGAAGCGACAAGCTTGCTTGTTAACTATGATCTCGGTTGTGCTAACTTAGTGTTGTAAATAGGGCGTGGCTTAGTCCATCTCACACCCCCCCATGATCGGAGCACTAATCAATAGGGATACACTTATCAAGAACGCAGAGTTCAAGTGATTTAGAACGGACTCAAGGGCATATAAGGTAAGTGTAAAGTCCGAGAATAAAAAAAGTTCGTTTAAAAAATGGAAAAAAAATAAAAATGATGTGATAAAAGGTAAGCAAAATTTTCGTCGAAATTTAACAATTCTGGATGCAAGCTGCATTGACAATGTCAATCAGTCAATCCATGAAGGTATATGCACCGTAAGTTGCAACTGCTTCCAAGAGGAAATCATTGGAGCGTCCCGCAAAAGTATCAGCCATCCAGTTGAGCAAGTGAAAGGAACATACATGTTCGTCAATTATCGGAGCATCCAGCACCATGATAGGACAACTGCCAGTCTCCTCAATATAACTCCTTTCAAGGAAATCAATAGCTGCCTCTCCGATATCCCAGTTTCCACGGACTCCGTGTGCCGCACCCAAAGCCATAAACGCGACACCAGAACAGTCGAATTTATGAGCCACTAAGGGACACATTAGTTCATCAAAATCCGGGTCAGGCGACGCCAAGTTTGACAGGCACAAGTCCAGAGCCCATTGGAAGGGACAATCTAGGCAATGAAAAACAGGTTGCACACACGTAAAAAAGGGAAACCGGAAAGACAATCCATACTTTTTTTTTTTTTTTTGAAACCTTTATTACAAATTTAAAAAAATATACAGACACGGGCCTACAACCTCCAGGCCGGCCGCCAACAAATGACATAATCATAACCACACCAATACAAGCAACAACAACAAATAACCAAGTTGCAGAGTAGTGTCACTGGCGGCGTTGAGAGGTCGCAAACATCACATATAGCGGTTTCATTTTAAGTGATGAAAAACAAACAAACAACGAACAAACCCACAAGGCAGCAAAATTCGAAGTGGCAAAAGGTGCTCATCACAGCAGGGAGGGATCCATAGAAGGACAGTAACAGGAGGGGGGAAGGAGGGCAGGTGGCAGAGACCAAATTATCACAGTAGAACAGGATCGCAGGAATGTGCAGACTAAGGGGACAAGGCATCATCCGGGTCCCGCGTGAGGGGTGGGGTGCAAATTCCTCCGCGATAGGAGTTCCAGGGACCCCACACCGTTTTCCATTTCCCAGGTTTGCCTCTCGCCACATACACCGTCTTCTCTCGAAACATGCACCAGTCCATATTTTCCTTCCAGGCCAAGACCGTGGGTGGCCTCTGGGAGCCCCACAACCGTGCAATGTCACGCTTGGCCACCATATATCCCAGTGTCACCCACCACATTTGCGCCACCGTATAATCATTTGGTTCCCATACATTCAACAGACACCTCCTCGCCTCCGGGAGCAACGCAACATGCGTGACTGCCTGCAGCACAGCATGCACACCACGCCAGAACCGAGTCACCTCCGGACACTCCCACAGAACATGGAGAAAAGTCCCCACCATACCACACCCACGCTTACACATCCCATCCACCGCATAACCCATACGCATCAGGCCAGGTCCCGTGACATACACTCTATGAAGTATCTTAAGCTGGACGAAGCGAAGTCGGGCCGGTATGGCCACCTCTTTCGGGGAGGCCACCGCCGACACCCAATCCTCGTCATCCAGCTCCAGTCCATCAGCAACCCAAGCATCCCGAAGGGCGGTTAACAACCCCGATCGGTCGTTGATTAGCTTCTTGTAGATCAAGGAGATAGTGCTATCCGGCACATAGCCGTCAAGCACTCTATCTTCCAACGGGGAACACACCGGGATAGACGCAACCTCCGGGAATACGGAACGCAACGCGTGCCGAATCTGTACATATCGGAAGTACTCCCTATCGTGCAAGTGATACTCAGCTTTCAGCGCATCAAACGTTTTAAATCCCTCTTTCGTCCAGAGATCACCCACTCTACTGATGCCAATCATGTCCCACTTCTCGAAGCCTTTCGTCGACCACAAACCACCCAACCGCTCGGAGGCATATAATGGCGTCACCCGGGTCAGCCGATCTCTCCACCCCATCGCCGTGTTCGCCGCATGCCACACCCGGACCGCAACCCGAGTCGGGCCTGTCAAGCGCGCGTCAATCGACCTGGAATAGAGCGCCCGATTATAGTCGCCGCCCGGCAATAACAGTTTGTCCATCTCAAAGGCCGGGTTGAGGGCCGGCCCGTAAAGCCCGTGATTTATCGCCGCCAACTGGGAGGCCCAATAATACCGTTTAATGTCAGGGAGGGCAACCCCCCCATCATACCACGGGAGCGTTAGCTTGGCGAGAGCAATTCGCGGCCTCCCATCCCAGAACAATCGGTGCTGGAGACCCTCAACCTCCCGAAAACAACTAGCAGGCACGACATCCATCGTGTTTTGTAAGGCATATAAAAACCGCGGTAGCGACATCATTTTAAACAGCGCCGCCCGGCCAAGCGGCGAGAGCGGCAACTGCCGCCAACGCGCCACATCCGTCTTCAGACGCCGGAGAGGGGGAAGTAGATTCTGCGTATACCGGGCCACAGGATCCAGAGTGAAAAAAATACCCAGATACTTAAAACCCTGCTGGGCAACCTGAATAGGGCAACCCCGCGGAAGGATGGGGGCCTCCCCGGAGAGGACATAGACGCAGGACTTAGACCAGTTGATGACCAACCCGGAGTTACAGCCGAAGGAGCGCAGTACATCCACTAACACAATCAGCGACTCACGGGGGGATGCGAGGTACAAAAGAATATCGTCCGCATAAAGAGAAACACGATCCTCATATTCAGGAGTCCATCGGAGTCCACGAATCGAAGGGTGCCATCGCAACCATTCCGCCAGGGGCTCCATGGAGAGTGCAAAGAGGAGAGGCGATAACGGACAACCCTGACGCGTGCCCCTGCCCAGTTCAAAGGGAGCCGACACCCTACCGTTTACCACTACCTGAGCCAATGGTCCGCAATACAACAATTTCACCCAACCAATGAATCCCGGGCCAAACCCAAACTTTTCCAGCGTTGCCCAAATATACGGCCACTCCAGCGTATCAAACGCCATAGTCGCGTCCAAGGACGCCAAAATGGCCGGCTCACGAATAAAGGGAACCCTCGCAAGCACCCCATGCAAACGCCGCAGGTTAAGTGCAGTATTACGATGGGGGACGAAGCCGGACTGATCCTGATGTATCAGATCACAGACCACACTAGCCAAGCGGGTAGCCAACACCTTGGCGAGGATTTTAGATTCCGCATTCAGAAGCGATATGGGCCTATAGGACGTGACCTGGTCCCGCGGCTTCCCCTCTTTATGAATAACCACAATGGTAGCAAGGCGTTGGTCTAGCGGGAGGGAGCCCGCTGCACGGGCCGCGATAAACATATCGCGAAGATGAGGCGCTAGCGTGTCCGGACGCAGCTTATACAGTTCGATGGGGAGGCCATTAGGACCCATGGCCTTGCCGGAGGCAACTGACCGTATGGCCAGGGCGATCTCCTCAGACGTCGGAGGCGCGTCCATCAACAATTTATCATCGTCCGAAAGGGACGGCAACACAATGTCCCTGAGCATAATGCGGGAATCCTCCTCCGGGCGATCGGAGACCGGGGAGTACACCCCGCGGAAATACTCCGCAAAGCAGTCAACAATTTCTACGGGATCTGTAACACACACACCATCCACTCTCTCAACCTGCGGCACCACACGAGACAATCCATACTTGACGCTTAATACCGCCAGTGGTAAGGTGCCGTAGAAATCAAGCATCCGGCTACGAAGATGGAGCAAGCGCAGCATTCTGTCTTGCAACTCTCGGTGTGCAGCCATAGCGAAGAGCGCAAATCAACAAGAGGATCCCAGCCACCAAAGCGAGGAGCAAGGGGAACCCTCCGAAGACACTCGAAAAAATAGAATGTAAAAATGCGGGAATCACACCAAAAACAGTCTGGAAAGATGTCACGAGGCCGAAGCCCACAATTTTAAAAAAATGAACAAGGCCAGTCGTAGACGAAGCATTAAAGATAGTTTGAATCAAAGTTCCAAAATGGAGGGGGAGGTCGGTATTTAAAAGAGCTTGTACCTCAGTGCGTGTGTTTGCAACATTAAGAAGAAATGTTTCACGGGATGAAGTTAACGCAACCACTTTTTTAGACAAAAGAGCCCTTATTCTGCTCATCCTATTAAACTCTGCGTTCAAGGTTGGAATCGCTGGCCAGATGGATATATCGAGTCGGCCTTGCGGGGGTGGGAAAAGGACGTTATTACAGCAAACTACTTTTTGTGAAACAGTCACTATGTAAGGAATACCCACTAGCATCCCACAGCAAGCTTCACTATTTAAAAGCAAATAACTACCGTTGGCAAGCAGCTTAAAAGAAGACGTTATAACTGGCATTGGAATCCCCTTTAGGACACAAGCTAAATTAGGAGCGTGTATATTGCAAGCGCCATGTAATTGTATATGTCTGCAAACAACAGAGTGATCAGGAGCGGAATTGCATTCTTCACCTTTTAAGTAAACTTCCTTGCCATCCCTCACGCATCTGTAAGTGAACGGAAGTGACCAAACTTCATGCAGAAACGCATCACCAAGTTGTTCGTATCTGCCGATAGCATAGTGTTTCATGTAGGAACTAAACTTGAACAAACTGAACGGTAAAGTTACTAAACCGTGAACTAACCACACGGCTGAATTTAACTCAGCTACAGAAAACGGTAAAGGTTCTAATTTTTCAATGTGCAGCAATGCATAAGTAGCATCTTTCATGGACATGAACTGCTGTTTGTCAGTCAAATGAAACGGAAGGAACAACGATGAAATATTCATGTAATCCCAAGGGACTTTCCCTGCCTTTAACGTTTGCAATGTCCATGCAAACTGCCTAATTGAACGCAATTGATTTTGACCATGATACAACACAGATACATCATCTTGCACAATGTCTACGACAGAAGAAACAATATTATCTAATGGATAAATTCTAGAAGACAACGTATTAATACTATTATCTATCACAGCTAATACATTTTCCATATTGGCCTGGTCAATAGCACGTAATCTAGAAGCAGCCTCAAGTTGCGACAACTTCCAAACTTCATTGTAAATAGCATAAGCCCATCGTTTAGATCTACCATTAACAGGACCCTTAATGAAATCATTCAAATCTATTTTTTCATTTAAACGTGACAGATGAAGTTTAACTGTAGTTAAGGTGGAATGTTGCAGCCATGACTGACATAACTTACCTACAGAGCAGGTAGTCACCGTGTGTGAAGATGTGAAACGAGGGTCAACCCTAAGTTGTGTATACCCCGGGGTCAAATCTAGAAATCTACGTTGACAGGAATCTGAGCTTGTTTGCCATACCAACCAACCCTCAGGATTCAATGTTGAAATATTGAAGGTGCCATTGGAAACAAGCGACTGCAACCTAGTAAGGGACAGATCTGAGTGATTTTCCCAACCAGGATAAGCACCCAAATCAGGGATCGAGGGGGAAATTAATTTTTTAGATATAGCCAATCCAAAACAGGTTGTCTGAAAAATAGATGAATTTAAAAATAAAATATGGTTAGGGATAAGACAGGCACGATGCAAAGCTTCTGTTCCTTGTACCTGCCACGGTTTAGTTCCCCAAACCGATTTAAGATCGATAGTACCTTTCCATACGTCATAACCTCCAATAGCCAATTCCTCCATAAAGGCTTTGGAATATAATAATTTTGTGTGTGTCAGTCTGACTTTAGAAGAGGGTTCTTCCGTTACCTTAAAGTAAAAAGATTCAGGGGTTGACACACTAAAATCCGAAAAGTATGTGAATTTTTTCAATAAAGTGGCAGAGCTGCCAGGCATAGGGACAGGACAATGTTCCCATTGTGCGAAATTAACAAAATTTCTGAAAGTATTTGCTCTGTGTAGGAAATGTGTGCCATAATGTTGAAAACAAAACTGCTCCTCATAGTTTGCAGTATTTAAATACAGATCTTCGGCATCAAATGCAGCATAATATTTTAAATCAGAAAACAGTGCTTCTATTGCTTGTACATCCCAATCATCTGAGCGGATGTTTTGTTTAACTACATCACCCATAGAAACACGAAAAACAGTTGGCACATTAATAACTTCGGTGGGACCATGAATTTGAAAGTTCACCGCATCCCAAGCAATCCCATCACGTACAGGTCAGGCGGTGATGTTCACAAACGTCTGGTCTCTTTTCATGATGTGTGATGAGGAATGGGGGGCCAAAGTTCCATCAATTAATTGAATTGTCGAACGCTCATTTAGGTCGTGTCCATTGATAAGTCTAAAAAACACTACCACAAAGCCAATTGTCATGAATAAAAAAATACAAATTAGCACCAACCAGATGTAAGTCCAAGGTGCAACCAAAAAATGTCTCTTGAACCAGGCAAAAAATATAGAGATTTTGGAAGGGACAGTGGAAGTCAATGATTCAGTTTCAAAGGAAGAATGTGACTGGGCAAGTGTTGTTGTATTTAAAAGGGGCAAAGCGACTTCTGTAGGATAAGCATACTCAGGATCAGCGGGCAAACCACCAGCAGTAGGTGGCGGATCATTAACTGTGATCATCTCAACGGAAACCTCAGGCACGATGATAGAGGGTGGCACCACAACAGAGTTTCTCAGCATCGAAGGGCAGGAAACTGAAGGTGTCATACTATGGAGAATCGGCCACCCTGTGTAGCTTGACATTTTCAATTGAAATGTACCTTTTTTCTTTGCGACCAGGAAGTGGTGGTAAAACAACTGTACGTGTACCCAATACACCAAGCACCGGGACTGGTGCACGATAAGAGGGGCCAAACTCCTTCTTGTTCTCCACCTTCTCACGGACCAGATCACCAACTCGAGGCAGCCAGCCGACCACCGGAATCAGGAGCGCTTCTTCAGATGAAGAGGGCACATGTTCCTTTGCTAGAGTGTCTCTTGCTTCTTGTAGATTCTGTAATACAGCACAGTGGTCATCGAGGTCAAAAGGCGCGGCAGCCGCCGCCATGTCTAGACCATCAAGGTCCGGAACAAACATTCTTACTCCAAAGAGCATCATGTAAGGGGTCCTCCCACCCAGAGACCTTCTAGGGAGATTATTAAGTGCACGTTGGACGTCATACAAGTGGGCAAGCCAGTTCTGGCCTGTACCTAACACCTTGGCTGTCAATGATTGCTTTAGGTCACGGTTCATCCGCTCCACAACACTATTGCCCTCAGGCCGGTATGGAGACGAAAATTTGACTTGGACCCCCAAACTTCTCATTGCCTCTTTGTAAGCCTTAGAGGCGAACGCCGGGCCCTGATCAGAGCGAAGGGTACCACACGCAAAACTCCCTATAAAGACACGCAATGCTTTGATGACAGTCCTGGCATCAGCACTCCTTTGTGGTCACACCCACAGAAAACGTGTACACGAGTCTACTGCAACCAAGATGTACTTGTACGCAGTATCAGAGGTAAAAGGACCGCAGTGATCTAAATAAACACACGCTAGTGGTTGATTAGATATATGCAGCTGCGTCGGAGGTGGACGCGCAACAGAAGAAGGTTTGATCTGCTGGCAAATGTCACAATTAAGTACATAAGCCCGCGCTTGTTTATACAAACCGTACCACCAGTAACGTTGCTGCAAAAGAGAGACAGTCGCTGACACTCCAGCATGCGCAGACGCAACACCTTCGTGGGCAGCTGTTATCAGATTTGGTCTGCAGTCCGCGTTGGGAATCAATCTATCACCAACGTCGTTAATCCTCACTAATGGGACTTTATCAGGACTTAAGTGATAATGGTATCGAGAAGGGAAACCTCTAGGGAAGTTTGTCCCTGTCTCTGATGCCGCAATAGCTGCTAAGATGTCTGCATCTATCTTTGATTTTGATCTTGTAACTGCTGCTACTAAATATGTTGCCACTGCTGTTTTAGCTGCCTCGTCAGCCAAACTGTTACCGACAGCATGGACACCAACTCGTTGGTGACCAAGAGTGTGAATTACATCCAATAGTGGTCAACTCCCTTTGAGTTCTGACACTCGAGCCCAAATTGTTTTATGCTTCACTGAGCAACCTTTGGAGTCACGAAAACCATTCATAATCCAAAAAAGTATATTGTCGTTGTAAGATTGAACACAGTAGTAAGAGTCACTCACTATAAGAGTAGTGACTCTATGATCAGCAAACTCAAGTGCAAGCACCAGAGCACGAAGCTCCGCCAGTTGCGCGGTACAATCACCCAATGACTGCGTATGCACTGCATCAGATTTGAACTCTCCATTCACGAAAGTACCGACTACAATTGCGCAAGCCGCCCTCGATAGGGCGCAATGACTGTGGAGCTGGATGAACGAATTCATATTCCAAACTCTCCTGTGTCTGCAACGCCGCGTCAAAGATGTATTCGACGTCGGGCGAATCTAAGGAGGTCGCCCATTGTATCCACCTTGGATGCAAAGCCTTAGAATTTGGTACACTAGCCTTAGTGACTGCTTCTAGAGCAGGAAACGGTGTTACCACCAGCATGCGCTTTCCTTGTGATAGCGCTCGTTCCTTCAGGATCGCCATCTGAACTGCTGTCAAGACTTTTTCAACAGTGGAAAATCGCAGCTCAGCCGAAGTGTACAGATGAGATTTGTAAGCAATGGGGACAGTGTCACCCTCATTGAACGTTAAGTACGTGAAACCTTCCGCGCCTGGAACAATTCTAATGACCAGGTTGGTGTGGTTGTCACGAGTTTTTAGATATTTAGCTGTAAGAAGATCAGTTTGCAAAGTATATAATGCCAACGTGTGCTCTGGCAGCCAGCAAGATCTGGTATAAGTTGGTTGTATCAAGGCATAAAGTGTCTTGATACGCTGGGCATAATCAGGAATGTAGGATCGACCGAAATTCAGAAAATCCAGCAAGGATTGTAGTTTTTTCAGTGTCGTAGGGATACGAAGGTTCGCGCATTTCTCAAGGAACTGCGGTGCCGAGCTGCGACCTTCATTATTGAGTTCGTACCCCAAGAACAACACTGTAAATTCAGCAATGTGCGACTTCTTAAAGTTAAACTTGTAACCGAAGTCTGCAAACATAGTCACTATGTTATCCACACGAGCAAGGTGTGGAAGCAACTCGTCGTCTGTCAGATATATGTCGTCGACATACGAGTATGCTTCCGGGTCTACCATCTCTAAGAGAGAGACCACGCGAGCGGCAAAAACTCCAGGGCTGTTTTTGTAGCCCATCGGGAGCCTCTTGAACAATTTTTGTTTGCCACCCGAGGTGAATGCTGTCCACTCATAACTAAGAGGGGCCAGATTATGGCAATAAAAGCCATTGGATAGGTCAAGTGTAGTTTTGAAACGTTTTCTCACAAGACTATCTACGAGAGCCGAACTATGAGTATTTTGTACCGCACACGTCCGGCAATGTGAGTTTAAATGCCGGTAATCCAAAACTAGGCGGTACGATCCGTCAGGCTTTGTTACAGTGAATAAAGGATTATTCATGGGTGACACACATGTCTCAATTACTCCTTGATATTCCAATTGTTCAAGGATTGACGCGACGTGAGGTCTAGCCTCGCGACGCATGGGATATTGGGGTTGAGGCTGGGGCCCGGATCGCAATGGAATCTCGTGATTGGGAGAACATTTATCCCAGCCAACCTGATTACGATATAACGCAGGCGCAAGCCCCTGTGCCCACTCCCCAGCCAACCTAGTAGACTCCTCCGTGGGCACTGCGTGCCCAAAGGAAGGAAGTATAACTTCCTCGCCCCTAGGGGCGTCCAAAACGAAAGCCGGAGGCCAATCTTTCTCCGCCAAAAGAATATCATATGTGGTGGTAAGATCATCCCAAAAAACCCCTTTAATTTTGCGTTGTATGTCACCCTCAATATTAAGGACTATTTCAAATAATTTTTCTGGGGGGGCTACGCGAGTATCAGCAGTTTCAACTGTCACATAAATGTCAGTTGCTGTCGCCTCCAGAAACGGACGCAATGCTTCCCGCACTACTGTAACCTCCGCTGCGCTGTCTAGCAGCGTTAGTGCCCATGTCAGGTTCCGAAGCTGTGTCCTGACCATCTGAGGCATATCCCGCTGAGATAGCAGCAACTTTCTTTTTCTGAAACGGTGGACGCGGTCTGGCAGCGTCTTCCTGCTTGCCTTTACCGTCAGTCTGGCGGGGCTGGTCTCGACCTTGAGTGCCCCGTCCTCTTCCTCGATCCCCACCACCAGAGTGCGAAGCCGATGTTTCCTGTGAAGAACGAGGAGAGCGTTGTTCAGAAACCTGAAACCTATCAGGTGTCTTAATACGAGTACGATCGCGCAAATCATAAGTGCGTTCACTATACGACTGAACTGGTGAGGCAGGACGAGAAACCTGTTTCTGTTGCTGCTTCTCTTGTTTTTTGGCTCGCCAACTTTGTTTAGGAAAGTTGGGCTTTTCGTCTTTTGTAGACAAACTCACCTTAGTTTGTTGCACTACATCTGGAACTTTGATGGTGGGTTTTACACCTAAGGCACTACGTCCAACCATCCTGTAGGCTTTCGCAATAATTTTTGCGAACTGCCGAGGCTTGTCTTCTTCAGCCAGAAGCTCCAGCATATTGCCAACTTGGAACTGCATGGCATCTCCTTTGAGGTTGCCCATTACCATGGAACAAACCACATCGAAACTGTCGACAAGCCTCATTCCCAACTCAATAGCTGCCTCCGCACCATGACTTTCTTGAACTTTCTTGATGACGGAGGGTAGTACAGCCATAGACGGAGTGCCGTAGCACTTCGAATATGTCGCAGCAAAGATCTTGCCCCAATTGTCACAATCAACAAGCTCAGGGACCAGGTCTTTGGGCAAAGTAATGGTGAGTATCCTGTGTTTATCCACAGGTGTAGTGTTTGGAAACACGGCTTCTAATTGATCAAATTATTCTGCAAGCCAGTAAGGAAATTCATCCTTACTGAGGGGGCGCTTGCGGACAACCGCGTTAACCATAACAGGGCTTATCACCACCGCGTGATGGTGATCCGCCCCGTGTCCAGCAACCGCAGGTGTTCCCACCTGAACTGTGCGTGACACATACTGCACTAAAGCCCTATGGACCGTAATCAGGGCAGTGTGTAGTGTTCGTAAATCACCCACGCCTATCGTCATGTAGCGTGGGTGTGGAGTATATCCGGCCAGTACCGGCCATGTAGCTCCCGCAATTGATAACGGGCCCATTCTCGCCGGTACGACCTCATGGGGGAGGGCGCCATTAAACCAAATTGTATGCTGCCAGGCAGTAATAGGAATTTCCAGAGTCCGATATGGGGCATAAGCCGCAGGTACAGCCGAGGCTGTATAGTCGTGGAACAAATTATCGTCTGTATCCACCTCCGCAAAGGTCACCCATGAGTAAAACAACTCATACGGGTAGGTGGTATCAGCACTGACCACAAAAACTACAGACATCCCGTCATCAGGTACCCCATACGCCCTCAGATGAGCGCGCAGAGGAACCCTACTATGAGCGGGAATATTAACCGCCATAAGGACTCCTTAAAGAATAACAACGATTTACTCAGTAGCACTTGGGCTCAAAAATGATAACCTTTTTAATTTTCAAGCTTGATAGAACCTTTAGTCGAAACCTAGGTAGGTTAAACCGTCACTCAAGTTTTCCGGAAACGAGAGCGAGGGATGTTGTGGACTAAAATCAGCACTACTAAAGCGTCTCAGACGTTAAGACCAAACGTTAGGTGTGCCATGTTGCAGGGATTCTGCTTTTGCACAGAACTATGCGCAGGAGACCAGGACCTCAGAGAATTGTGGTGTACCAGAAAACTCCCCTCAGAACCCAGAACCCCTTATCCAACTAGCTTAGTATCCCATTTGTTAACCTAGATCTAGCTAAGTGGTCCCAATGTATAGACAAACCAGAACAAGCGACTTAGATATTTCTCAGGAGTGGTGGGAATCCGAAATACCTGTTCGTACTTATTTGTTAGTCCACAACATAATAATACAGACACGGTAAAGTTTAAAGAGTTTATTTTATAAACCTCGTGTCCTAAGATGCAGTACTTTGGCTAACACTAGCAGACTAACAGTACAGATCAGAATCATTAGCATTATTACAATACCATATAGAATGAAAGGAGAAATCATACTATTAATGACAGTGGTATACGGCCACACTCCTTTCACTATAATCTAATACATTATTATTATTATTAGACTATTAGAAGGTCTCTTAGGCTAACGGGGGGGACCCCATACCGTATAGATCAGCTTAGTAGAATCACATCAAAGGATCAGCTCTCACAGCATGCATCAGCTCTTCTTGTTCGAATGAATGTAAAACCAAACTGTTCTGCAATATTAAAGACGCTCGCCCTTCAAACATTGGCAGCTGTATGCATGATATGTCTAACAAGTGTCTACGATCAATCTAAACACAACACTCTGTACCTTCTAGTGACCCAGACGCGTTCTTTGCATGATGTACAGACCAAGGGCACATTTCACGGTTTAAGAATGTATAACAACCGTTTGTTATCCTGTAAGGCAAAGTCGAGTCAGCATTTTACAAAATGAATAACACCTAACAACAGTGTCGTGTGCAGCGCAGCAGAAGCGACAAGCTTGCTTGTTAACTATGATCTCGGTTGTGCTAACTTAGTGTTGTAAATAGGGCGTGGCTTAGTCCATCTCACACCCCCTGAAAGACAACACTGCTTTGTCCACTGCTAAGGTTCTTCTAAAAGAGTTCTTCCCTAGGTTTGGTTTGCCGCGCATTGTCTGGAGTGACAATGGAAGTGAATTTGTAGGCCAAATTATGCAAAAGGTGTGTACCGGTCTTGGTATAAGGCAGAAGTTTCATGCGGCAAATCATCCTCAGTCCGCGGGTTTGGTAGAGTGGTATAACGGCACTCTCAAACTTAAGCTTGCAAAAGTACAAGCCAGCACAGGTCATAATTGGCCCGATGCTTTACCTTTGGCTCTCCTGTCCACTAGAACAGCTGTACATTCTCGTTTGGGACTCAGCCCATACGAGATTGTTTTCGGGCTCCCAGCTAATGTATGGGGAGTCCCTCGCCCTAGAAAGTATTCTGATATACAGTATCCAATGCTGATTGACTATTTACATGACCTCACCACTAAATTACGTGTTCTTCACCAACAGGTTCAAAACGCTTTACCAGAAGCCTCCACAGACCCAGGTCATTCTATCCAACCTGGAGACTGGGTCTGTGTGAAAATTTTTCAGAGGACAAAGAATTTGGAACCTCGCTGGAAGCCACCTCGACAAGTTCTCCTGACAGCTCGCACAGCAGTAAAAGTCGAAGGGAAAAAGAACTGGATCCACGGCGTGCACTGCAAGAAAGTGCCCTTGCCCTTGCCTTTTGATCAGTGGGTTCGTAAGGGTATAGGTGATTCTGAAGGAGAAAAAGTCCCCTGATTCATACCTTTCAGTAGTGCACACCTGGATGGAACTCGATCGGAGAAAGAAGATGACGACATTCTACAAGAAGCCATACCTTCCCATCTCCGATTAAACACTACAGAGCCACAGACCCTATTTCAAGACCAAACTGTACCAACAAGGACTAGATACAATTTAAGACCTAGATTGGCCAAGGACACCTGAGATTTCCATCTCTTCAGCAACACATCAGTATTCAGCATTGGAAACCAAGCATCACAGGTGCAAGGGCATGTTAAACATCATCAACATAATGTACAGCTAAATCTAATTCACAGGGATAAAGAAAAAAGCTTTATTCAGCATATTAAAAGTTAAATGTCTGTTCAAACAAAAGGCCAATGGCCAGTCCATGTCCAAATGCCAAGGAGTGAAGTAGAGTGACAACTGTCACACCTTGCTTGCCTGCGCTGCCAAGGACCGGGTCATCCCCTCGGAGGGGCATACATGGGGGAAGGCCAGGCACCACAGGGACAGGATCAGGGCGCAGCAGAAGGAGGCAGTGAAGAGGTGGTGGATGCAGGTGAGACACTTGCAACTGCAGTGGAGCTGACTGAAGTGGTGGGTGCTGTCACAACTGTGGGGCACAAGTCAGATGGGGTGGGTGCCGGCACAACTCCAGTGGGCAGGTCAGATGGAGTGGATTGGGTCACCACTGCAGTTCCCAAGTCAGACGGGGTGGTCGTGGACTCCAATGCAGTGCGAGCGTAATGCGGGGCAGGTGAGGTCGGCAGGGCAGGGGGGTACACGGTCCCCACATCAGTGGCACCAACCGTCTGACCAGGTGTGGAGGAGCAAGTACTAGGGGGGGATGGCCTTAGCATTTTGGGGATGGTGTATCTGTGGGTGGGGGAACCCGGGGCAGGGCGTGGCAGGGGAACCTCTGGAGTGGTGGCCTGGGGGATGGAGGACGGAGACTTTGCCTTGGAGCTGCGTGGTAGCGGGGGGTCTTGCTCTTCTGGCGCCGGGGGGACTTGCGGGTGGGGGTCTCTGTCTGACTGCGCCTGGGGGAGGGTGTCCGGGTGTGAGGGGCACTCCCCTCCATGTGTGGGGACTTCCTCTTTCCCTTGTAATCAGGATCTTCTGGGTCGTTGGGGAAGAGGCCAAGGTCACAGAGGAAGAGCTTCTGGGGAGATGGGGTTGCAGGTGATGCAAGGGAAGGGGGCTGGGAGGGAGAAGTCTCGGAGGACTGTGGAGTGGTTGTGGATGACTGTGTGTGTGTCTGCAAACCAGCCCCTGTGAGTGTGGTATCAGTCCCCTGCACTTGCTTGTGTGCACGTCTAGACCTTGGTTTGGGTGTTTATGTGCTTGGGCAAGGTAGGCTGCTAGGAATCGTGGGTGGTGCAGGGGTAGGAGGGGTGCGGGACTGTTGGAGGAGGGACACTGCTGCCATCAGGGAGGAGGCCACGGACTGATTGGTCCTCTGTAGGGCAGACATGTCTGAGGAAATGCCCTCCATGAATGACACCAGTTGTGTCAACAGACCTGTGTGTGCATGGAGGACCTTCAGCATCGACGTCTGCCCTACATGTAAGTCCACAGACTCCTCACTCAGGGCAGCAGGGGACACAGGGGCAGGGGGTGTGGTGCCTGGCACAAAGGAGACATGCTCACGAACACGTGAGCCCACAGGGACCTCTGGGATGAGAGCCGATGGGAGGGTGGTGGTGGTGGTGGCGGGGACAGCCTCAATAGCTGGGGTTTGGTGGCTGCTGACACCCGCCTCCACAAGGGAGTCATCCTCAGAGCTGCTGTGGCCCTCAGCTGGGGGGGATGGTGCTGACAACTCCTCTGTGTGGCTCCACTCGCCCTCTGTGCCACTGGGTCCACCTGACTCCTTTCCTTCTGTCCCTGTAAGGCTCTGTGGCTCCTTCTGGTCCATGGAGCTGTCTCCTCCTGTGGCCGTGGATGTATCTGGATAGGAATAGGAAGTAAGAGAACAACATCAGTCACCTGCACCGACTGCACACACCACAGTGAGTACATCACATCACAGGGCAAGCCCTGGCATCATCAGCTGAACACAGCTCAAAGTGCCAACACTGTTTAGAATAAGCCAATTGTCATTCTCAGCATCAACCATGGCACACATATCCCTCCTTGACTTTCACACATATGCCTGTTGCATGTTGGATTCTAACACCCCAATGTGCCAACATGCACCACCCGCACATTAGTTGTACATGCAAGTGAACATGTAGGAGCATGTCACTATACACACAGCACATCTCTTGCTACTGTCTCAGTACAGGTGTCCGGATGAAGGGATGGGCAGAGACTCATTTCACATGCTTGTGATGCTTGCCAGCAACACACACTATGATGTGTTCATGTCCTGATGGGCAATGCCACAATGGGGTGCATGGTGCACACTTGAGCACAATGCAGGATCACTCTTAGCAAGTTAAATACCATGGCACTGGGATGCCCTGAAAGTCAGTAAACACTGTCTCCTGTCACAGGGGTAGGGCATCCAGACAACAACAATATGCACTGACTCACAATCCTAGCTCAGGGGTAAAGCTAACTCTGCAGATGACCGGCGCACTTGCCCATCCCATGCAAACAACATATCCAGGACCCAGAAGACCCCACATCATGCAAATCAGACATATGAGTCTCTGCAAACACAAATCCCTGTACAGTAACACATCACAGTCTGCCATGCATGTAATCCAGCTGCATGAAGGACACAGTTGCATACACCATTGTGCGCTGTCAGATGATCACAGACCTATATGTCACACAGGTCTTGTCTCTCACAGTCACATATCAGATGTCCTGCTGACCCTCTGAATCATGGACACCCCAGTTGTACGTAACAACAAGCCACACCCTAATGACACAGAGGCAGACACCTGAGGGCACATGTCACTAAGCACAACTTGCAATTTCATACACAGGAGTGGGATTACAGAGTGTTTCTAAATGCCCTTGAGGAGGCATGACTGGCCAGGTCTATGTGAAACAGTGTTAGGCCCTGGACAGTCGTCAGGTGGCTAAGCAAGTGTGACATACTTGATATACATACTCCTGAGGCCCATAAATTGGAGTCCCCTGCTGCATGGGTTTGTTTGGAATACCCCAGCCACATGTTGCGACTCAGACCAGCTATTGGAACACGTCTCAAGGGCACACACAGATCACATGTCAGATCTCAGGCATTGTGTAAACAATTGACCCACCCATGAAAAACACAACAGAGTCACGGGAACAGATGCTGACCGGTAGCTGAAGCATAGCTGACTGCAGGGACACAGTGCCCTAGTGACACAAGCAACAGACTGTAGGGGCCACAACTGTGGAACAGATGAGGAGGGTGCATCACACAATTGAGGTACATGAGTATTGCACTACAAGACCTACGTAATGTGGAAGTGTGACCAGGCCAAAAGACTGCTATTAGCATGTCAGACATAGTACACAGATCAGGCATGGACTTACCCCCTTCCTGCTGCTGTCTGGCATTCAGCTGCCTATCCAGGTCCGGGAAGACCACCGCCAGGATCCGGAGCATGTGGGGAGTCAGGGTCCGGTGTCCGCCCCTCCTGCGTGGAGGTGACAGCTTCAGCTGGACTCTAGTTTTCCTCCGGGTCCAGCCCCGAAGGTCCTGCCACCTCTTCTGGCAGTTGCGGATCCGTCGCTTGTAGACCCCCACAGAACGAACAGCCCAGGCGATGGTCAGCCAGATCTCCTGCTTCTGGTGGGTATCAACCTGTGAGGATGACAAAGTGAAAAGTACATTAACACACATGCCCCAGATTTGTGCAGCACACATTTGGATATACATGTCATCATCACAAAGGGAAATGAATTACACAGGTAGTGCAACCATGGGGAAGGAAAATTCACCTGCATGTCTGACATGTTAACAATGCCTGGATAGTTTAAGCTTGCACTAATGCACTTTAGCAGCAGGAAACTTATTCATTACATGTACCTACACACGTTGTGGGATGAAAGGAGTCAGTGAGAATGCTTGCCACTGGTGTACACACTGCTAGTACTGCTAGTTAGACAACATGCATAATTAGGAAGGCAGTGGACTGCACACTCACCTCCTCCCCTGGTTTCCCATAGAGCTTGCTGTACTGTGGAAGGAGCCCGTCCAGCAGGGCCTGGCTCTTCACCTCAGTGAAGGCTGGGGCCCTCTCCAGAGTACGTGCCATAGCAGGAGCCAGAGGATGCAGAGACAGCAGCAGTGGCAGCAGGGATGTGGTCCAGTAGCATGTAGTGCAGGCAAGTGAGCTCCCTGGGGGCCAGCCAGCCTTATATCTGTGCTGCAGAGGCAGACTCTGTGCCATGTGTCCCAAGTGATAGGTCCAAACGGTTGCATTCTATGAATCTGGCCAATCCATTTAAATGTACGACTCGTACACGCCTTCCGCATCGTTCAAATCTTCACCTTCATGGAACACTTGAAATTGCAACATTGTTGTAGTCATCCAACTGAATTTCCAGTGCACAAGTCTTACAAGTTTTGAATCCGCATCCGTCTCCATGACAGTCCGGAGCCAATGGGTGCGCCTGGCTCGTTCAACTGACTGTACAATGCGTATTTTGATTATACATATGCACCCGTCTCCATACGATTCAATGGCCAAGGCGTACGCCTGTCTCGGACCATGCCTGTCCGACGCGAATGCATGATAGTTACCCGCATCGGACTTCATTGCATTCAATGACAAAGCGTACGCACGGCTCGGTCATGAACCGTGCAATGCGCACGCATTGTCACCCGCGTAGGACCTAATTCCATTCAATGACAAAGCGTACGCACGGCTCGGTCATGAACCGTGCAATGCGTACGCACTGTCACCCGCATCGGACCTCATTGGTGTGACTATTATATGGATGCAACACACATTTACTGGCCAGGGATACCTGTGCACACCTACCACACTACAGCATTGGCCACACAGTGTCCCATGGCATGTAAGGCTGCATTCCCTGGGTGTTTGGGGGGAAGCACATATGGTTTGTTGGGTGGCACTTTGTGCAGCCACTCCCAGGCTGTGCACATGTACATGGGGGCACAATCCTTTGTGTGTTGTACACATTACCACTGTGATGTGCAATTGTACAGTAATGGGCATGAGTGACAGACACAGTTTCAGGTTGGATATGTTTAGGACATGCCACATACACCCTGAGTCCTGGGGGTGATGGCATGTACGTCACAGTGAGAACTGTAGCCACAATACTGATGTGCACCCACAGTCTGTGTGCATGTTGTGTCTCAGATGTGTCTGATCAAATGTGCCCAATGGGTGACAGTCTCCACATCCATGTGGTATATGCATCAACCTTGATGGGGTGTGTGTCTAAGAGACGTACATGTAGGGCCGGCAGGAACAACAGTGGCCACTACCTGTGGGACTTATGCTTGCCTTGTGGTGTGTACGTGCTATGCCATGTCCATTGCTGTGTCGTTGTGGCAATACAGGGACCCTGGGTTTCTGCATGGTAAAGATCTGTGATGCCTGGGAGACATCAGACCTCACTTGTCACTGTGGTGTGTGTTTGGAACGTTGCAGCAGTACATAGGTTGGGTGACACAGCCAGATGATTGGCCATTGCACTACATGGGACTCATGTAGACATGTGGAACTGAGATGCGAGGTGGTGGTCATGTAGGTGACATATGTGTCCATGTCCAACAGCACACACCTCAGTACATTGTGTAATGTTATGATCTGGCATGTGATATTGATCCTGGTCATGGCCACATAGGTGGGTGAACTGACAATCTTCCTTTGTGCATCTCTGTACTGCAGGGCACCAGCTGTCCATCGACCGTTCCCAGACCTTGCAACCATGCAGGAACGCGACTGCATCAGACGGTACCGCTTCACCAGGCCACTGATTGAGGAGTTGGCGGAGCAGTTGGCGCCACATCTGCTACCTGGTCAGACATACCCTACAGCACTGACCCCAGAGGTGAAGGTGATGGCAGCCCTGCACTTCTTTGCTACTGGTACCTTCCAGTACACTGTGGCTACTGCTGGTGGTATGTCGCAACCGATGTTTAGTCGGGTGCTACGCGATGTCTTGGAGGGGATGTTGCATTTCCTAGACCTGTATATCAAGTTCCCGAGCCCAGCTGGACTCCCTGAAATAAAGGATGACTTTTATACACTGGGTAGGATGCCAAACGTCATCGGATCTATTGATGGGACACATGTGACCCTGATACCACCACAGGCACATGAGCAGGCATACCGTAACAGGAAGCACTACCACTCCATCAATGCTCTGGTGGTATGTCTTGCTGACATGTCGATCACACATGTGTGTGCACGATTCCCTGGTTCTGCGCACAATGCCTACATTATGAGGAGTAGTCGCATTGCAATGTTGATGTCACAGATGCCAGCTCAGCATGCCTGGCTTGTCGGTGTGTACTGACTGTTTCTCATTGTGTGTGTTTGCCAATGTTGTATTCCGCACTCCTACAAAACTCAGCTACTTGTTCATTTTTGTGTGTGTAGGTGACTCCGGATACCCCAACATGCCGTGGTTGCTGACACCCCTCAGGAACCCTGTGACACCAGCCGAGCTGCGCTACAATGAGGCACTTGGTCAGAGCAGGAGGGTGATTGAGCGGATATTCGGCCTTCTGAAAATCCGCTTTCGCTGCCTGGACAAGACCGGAGGGGCCCTCCCATATGAGCCTGCAAAGGTGTGCAAAATAATCCTTGTATGCTGCATGCTACACAACATGGCAGTGCGGAAGGAGGTGCCTCTCATCCAGGATGACGATGACGATGACCAACCTCCGGCACCTGTGGAGGATCCCGGCCTGGGCCAAGATGCCAGTGATGATGAGGATGAGGGTGACGTCCGCTCACAGCTCATCAACAACTTCTTCACCTGAATGTGGGTTTCAAGGGTTGTTATGTGAATGTATGGAGGTAGCCTGGAATGTGTTGTGGCAGCTCTGTTGCTGTCTGAGTGTGTCTGTGTGCCACTTGACTGGATGCGTGCAGTGATGTGTCCATTCAGGTGGTGTGTACTCTACAATAGGGTAGTACTGCTAACTAGTTTTTGTGTCGGTGTCTTGCAACATGTTTTGCCCATGTGTATTACAGTTCTCTCCTGTTCTTCTGTGCTTTTGACTGTGTCTGTCCTTCCCAGGGTACTTTGCCTGTTGTTTGGTCAACACTGACCCCCAACACCCAGAAGCCAACACCAGTGTGGAAGTTGACAATTCCCATCAACTGATGTACCACACATCCCTGGACTTCCATTCTCCAACACATTGTGAGTGTGTGTCCACTGTTACGTAGAATTACCGTGCAACTATTGTGGAATAAACGTGTTCCCACATCTGAGTGACATCTGCTTACCTCACCTGTGGACTTGTTACCACTGACTGGGGTTGGTGTTGTGTCTGTGCATGCCAATTTTTTTCAGGTCAACATCATTGTGTGTGATGAGTAACATGGCCATGGTGAGTATGTGTTGTGCTGCCATAGTGGTGTGTCTCCCTCACATATGTCACATCATCATGACTCACCTTACGTTGGTCACATTGTTGCAGTATTTGGCATGCACTGTGTTGTGTAGCAGATCAACATCTCCCTGAACATGACAAGTTGGAATCACAACAGAGGCAAGTATGATGTACTGGTGAGTTTATTTTCAAACATGTGTGAGGGAAGTGCACAGGATGGTGGGTGATGTACATTGGTTTGGGAATCCAAAGTTCACATTAGAGTTGGAAGTGCTGGTAGATGAAATGTCCTGAATAAAGTCCACAGTCATCTGCTACATTGGCCCAACATGAACCCTCCATGGCATGTGGGTGAGTTGTGTGCGAATGGACAAGGTGAACGGGTTGCGCACAAAGGACATTGTCCAGAACAGGTTTAGAGTCCCTGGGGGATGTGCTGGGTCATCTGCCTCTCACATGTCCTTCTTCGGATGACCCCTCTTCTTCTGGGGGGGGGATCCTCATGTGCAGGCCTCTGCGGTGCAGGGGACTCTCCGCCAGAGTCCTCCTCCCTCCCTGTGGCGCTGGCAGATGGTGTTGCGACAGATGTTGTGGCCACACAGGGAGGTGTGGCCAGGTTGGTGTTGATCTGGTGGAGGCATTGGAGTATGTCCCGATGCACCGCAGTAATTTCATCCCACTTGGCCTCCATGCGGGCATGGTGGGCGACCTGCTTGTGTTGCATGTCCTTGAGGAGCCCCACTACCTGGCCAAATCCTCCGGTGCTATCCTGGTACGCATCTAAGATGCGTGCCAGGTGGGGGTCATCATGCAGTCCAGACCCCTCTGCAAGGCACGCCCTGTGCCTCCCACCCCTCCCAGCACCCCTATCCACACGGGCAAGACCAGTGGCGTGCCGCACAGGTGACACTGGGACCCCTTGGGTGGTGTTTGCTGTAGCTTCCGGGGGGTCCTGTGTCCCTGTGCTGTGGGTGTTGAGTGGCCTTGGTCTGTCCGTGTTGGCGGTGGTGCCCTGTTGGTGTCCAGATGCTGGAGGCGTGGGTACAGGGGGTGCAGATTTTGATGCTGATGGTGCTGCATGATGGCTCACACCGGAGGTGCCAGGTGGGTCGTCGTCATCCGAAGAGGACAGAGAGAGAGTCAGACCAGAGAGCTCAGTGTCCGCCAGAGTCTGGGACTGAGTATCCTCATCATTTGGTGCTGGGTGCCCAGCACCACCTGTGTTTGGAAGAGACACACAATGTGAGTTATGTTTCTACATGCATCAATGGGTCACAAACATGACATTTTCTACTTTTCGAACAGATGCCTGCCTGTACACTGCTTTTTCCCAGCTTGTCACGGACAGAGTTTGATATTGTTGTTGACCATTTCCCAGCATGGACTTTTGCTCCCCATGACACAGCCCAGTGTCAGACATCTTGGCTGTCCCTTCCCACTCCCTGTGAGTATGGTTCAGTTTGATCTTGCTGGGCCATGTGGATGGGTGTAGATTGTCTGTGACTGCGACTCCCATCATACTCTTGGCTACACCCCCTTCCCAGCATGCCCATACTTCCTCCCTCTTGACTCTGCTTCCCTGTGAGGGGGTGTGACAGCAATGGCAAGATGGCTGACTGTGTAGTCCTGGTGTTTGTTGTTGGCCATTTCCCAGCTTGGCCTTGTGCTCCCCACGACAGAGCCCAGTGTCAGACATCTTGACAGTCCCTTCCCACTCTCTGTGAGGCGAGTATGGTTCATTTTGATCTTGCTGGGCCATGTGGGTGGGTGTAGATTGTCTGTGACTGCGGCTCCCATCATACTCTTGGCTACACCCCCTTCCCAGCATGCCCATACTTCCTCCCTCTGGACTCTGCTTCCCTGTGAGGGTGTGTGACAGCAATGGCAAGATGGCTGACTGTGAAATCATGGTGTTTGTTTGGCTACAAGTCCAAAGTGAGCCCCTGTGCTTCACAAAGCAGCACCCAGTATGGGGTATCTTTTGCTGATATTTCAATGAGGTGTGTGTCAATGCATTCTACCCGGTCAGTTGTGTGGAGTTTGTGTTGGGGGATGTCTCCACATGCTGGTAAGTATGGTCAGGGCTGTCAGTCCTCCTTCCCATCATAAAACGTTCTTCCATTGTAGGGCGTGCAAGTTGTCTTTCAAGATGTCAGTCAGTGGTGTCCTGCTTCTGATATGCACACAACCCCGAGCAGGGCCTTGTGCTCCCCACAGCAGGACCCAGTGTCAGCCATCTTGTCAGTCATTTTCCACTCCCTGTGATGTGGGCATGTTTCAGAGAGGTCTTGATGGGCCAATCAGGTGGGGAGCATTATCTGTGACTACAGCCCCATCATGCTTTTGGATACACTCACTTCACCTGCATCCCCACTATTCCTTCCTGACAGTCAGCTGCAATGTGAGGTGGTGTGTTTGTGGTGGCAAACTGTCTGGCAGGGTCTATTTGGCTTTGTGCCACTGGATTGCTCTATTTGTTTGTAGGTTGGTGCATGTCATGACACAGTTCCCAGTCACTATGAGATGGCAGGTATTGTGTTTGTCTGACTGGCATACACATCTTCGGATGATTATCTATTGGTTAGTGTAGCTTTGCTTGCGGTGCATGGTTTCACTGTCCCCTTGCCACACAATCTTGGGTATGTTGTTTGTGTACTCACCAGGCTCTGGGATGTCTGTTAGGCCATGGACGCTCTCTGGTGGTAGGATGTCCCGCACCTTCTCCTCCCAGGTTCTGTAGTAGACTGGTTTGGCAGGAGGGCCACCGCCGGTGCACTGACAAAGGGCGTGATCTTTTTCGATGAGTTTCTTGACCCTCCTGCGCACGTCATACCACCTGTTCTGGATATCGTCCTTTGTGCGCCTTGCTGGTGCTTGTGCGTTCACCTTGTCCACAATCCTTGCCCACATCTTGGTTTTCTGTGAGATGGGGGTCCTTTGGACCAATGTACCAAACAAATGTGGCTCTACTCTGATGATCTTGTCTACCAGCACTTCTAACTCACTATCTGTGAACTTTGGATTCTTCTTTGGGGGCATGGTGATGGGTGGTGGTGGTGAGGGATGTGTGTGTGAGGGTGCAAGTGAGGGTGGTTTGGTGTTGGTTTCGCTGGGTGTATGTGTGTGTGCTTTTGTATGAGGTGCTGATGGTGTGTGGGTTGTGTGATGGGTGAGTTCTGAGTGTGTCTGTGGTTGCTGTGTAATGGTGTTTGCTGCTGGCTGTGTCTCCTGTTTGCAAGGGATGATGGTAGTGATTGTAGTCCTTTATATAGTTGGAGTTGTGAGTGTGTCTTTGTCCCAGTTATTTTTATTTGATATTTGTTGGCTTTGTCATTGCTTGTTTGGTCCTTTTTTTGTCTTTTTTCCTTTGGGTTTTGTAGACATGAAGGAGATGTTCATGTGACGGAAACAGACGCTGCTGTTGTCTCGTGTGGGCTTCTCCACCTCGTTCACGCTTCCTATCTTCTGTGATTGGTACGCGGCGGTCGCGGCGGTCTCTATTGCTTGTGTGCCCGGTTGTCTGTGCCTGTCGGTCGTGTGGCTTGGTCTCCGTGCGAGTCGGTCTGGGCTTACACTCATTGCATCGTACTGCGCGGATCGGACATCGCGGGTACGGGTCGGTCAGGTTCATTCCGGGTTTGTGTCGGTCAGTGAAAATCACGTTGGTTTTCCGTCCGGATCATTATTTTCCCTACGGCTTGGTCGTACGGCTTGTATTCCGTACGTGTCGGTTGTAATTCACTCGCGTTGCAACGTACTGCATGGGTCGTACGACGCTGGTCCGTGTCGGTCGGTATTCAGTCCGGGTCTGTGTCGGTCGGTTCGTTTTGCGGCCGGAATCAGAATCGGCCCCTCTGTAGAGGTGGTTTGGCTCATTTGCTTTACTAGCTACAATTCAGAGCAAGTATTGTTTCCCATCACTTTCGAAGATCATGTCAGCACCATAATATAGGTGGTATCTATAATAGACATTTGTTTGTGTTACATTTTCGTATTAATGATGCAGTTATTATACAAAGTCAGTGATGTTAATTATTGTGATGTCCTCAGATTTAAGGTCACATAACATCACTTCCTGTATAGATTCAGGGTCAAAGATGATAGGATATCACTTCCTAATGATGTCATTAAGGTCAGAGGATGTGTGATGTCACTTCCGCTACCCCAGGCATTTTGATGAATCTATGTCCATACATTATGCCCCTGTTCAAGAAACCTGTCTCGATTGCTCCGTTCCTGATCGCGTCTGCAGACGGGACGGAGCACGAACCTGAATAAAGTTTGCCGACACGGGCAGAAGAGTGATTCGCGTTCCAACGGACGTGTGCGTCTTCCGCCCTACCTTTTCAACTACCTGCTCCCGGGTCACCACTCGTCAAGTCCTGAGGTTCCTCGCCGGGTTGATAAACGCCGACTACTTGATTCATGCGTCCTCTGTATCGGGTTCTCATATATCGACTGGCACGAGCTCCTCTTCGCATGGTAGCCTGCAATGTCTGACAGAATATCGACGGACAGAAATTCGACCTTTAAAAATATCGTCACAAAAATATCGAAGTCAAAAATATCGAAGTCCAATCTACAAAATGGTAAGTACAAACATATCGAGAAAAAAAATATTGTTGTAAAAAATATCGATGTTGAAAATATCGTTTTTTTTTTAAACCGTTTATTACAAAACACATAAAAATATACAAAGATGGGCCTACAACCTTCCGGCCGGCCGCTAGTAAACAAAAGGAGCATATGATACACATTGTAGAGCGTGCATTGCGGCTGAGGAAGAAGCACAGGAGTTAACAGCGTTGATAGCCACACCATCCGGACCACACTATACGGTTTCATTTTAAACTGAAAGAACAACCAGAAAAACAAACCCACAAGGCAATCCACAGTCAGAAATAGAAAATATCGTTTTTTAAAATGTTTTAATAATAATGTCAAATTAAGTAAATAAAACATATAATTCAAAGAAATATAGTTAAAAATATTAACACATATTTAAAAATACATATAATGTTAAAATAAATTAAAAATATACATATAAATTAATATATATACATACTCCACATAGTGCAACAGTAGGGAAAGCGTTGGATAGCGTAGGGGTATAAATTACTATTCCCACTCCAGAGAGGGCAACAGTAGGGAAAGCGTTGTATAGCATAGGTGTTAAAAATAGCATACTTATAAATCAAATAAATATTGAAATTAAATAATGATTTATTGATAACTTAACTATAAATAAAATAAAAACTGCAAATATATCAAAATTAATAATTACTTTAATAATATTAAATACTTCCCACCCTATTCCCCAATAAACACACAAAACACTCCACATAAAATTCCATTAAAGTAATAAAAATTAATTTGCAATTAATAATTAATTAACAATAAATTAATTATCAATACCAATAAATAATATTTGTTTTAATTAATAACCAACTAATAATTAATTAACAAAAAATAGTAATTATAAATACCAATAAATAATATTTAATAAGAATGAATTCCCAATTAATAATTAATTAACAAAAAAATTAATTATCAATGCCCAATTGTTTTTAATAATTACTTACTTACAAATAAATTACTTCCCACCAATTCCCCTATAAACCCACAACACACTCCAATAATAAATGAACACAAAAATATAATTATCAAGTAATAATGATTAATTACCAATTAATAATCAATTAACAATAAATTAATTATTAATACCAATAATTAAAAATGAATAATTACTTAATTAAAATGAAATTACTTCCCACCAATTCCCCTATAAACCCACAACACACTCCAATAATAAATTAACACAAAAAATATAATTATCAAGTAATAATGATTAATTACCAATTAATAATGAATTAGCAATAAATTAATTATTAATACCATGAATTAAAAATGAATAACACTTAATCAAAATTAAATTACTTCCCACCCCATTCCCCTATAACCCACAACCCGCTACCGTACTAAAACGCATAATTAACTTTAAAAAAAATTACTAAGTTCTAAAAAATATATACATATATTTAAAAAAACAGTACAATACTTAACAACAAATACAGAACACATACATATAAAATGCATACTAAAATACATAACACTAATATAAATATCGATATTATTAACATTGTTAATTTTACTATCGATATTACTAACATTGATATTTGCAACATCGATATTTCTTACCTTAAGTTCGATATTCTGTTTGTCGATATTCTTGATGACGATATTCTGTCCCTACGATATTTAAAACTCTATATAAATGTACTTCGATATTTAAAAATCGATATTTTCACTGTTCATCGGTAGCCTGCAAGAAAGAAGGAAATACAAAAAAACCTGTAAAGAATCCAAGTTCTCTACAAAAAGGCGGTATAACTAAGCCTCACATATTTACGTATATGGTATCTTTTACGTATCTGATTAACTTATCCACGGCGTACTGGAGATCTCATTTTCTTGTGCACGTCTGCTGAAAAGCTATCAAAAATAGCATAAAGATTAGTCATTTCCTGAACTTAAGGAACTCATCCTTATCTACTAGCCCTGCACATATTTGTTCCTATTAAGGGGCCGATTCCGATTCGGGTCGGAAAGCACTCCGACCGAGCCGGATCCGAAGTGTTATCCGACGAGCCGGAGTACTGCAGTCCGACCGAGCGAGTACGATGCGGCCATATGCTGTCGGACTCGGTTTGGTCGGACTCCCATAGAAGTCAATGGGAGCCGGCCGTACGACGCGTACATGGGCTCCCATTGACTGAATGGGTACGTCGCGGACAAGTGCGCCCCCTACAGTGAGTACGCGTCTGTGCTATCCGCACCGTACATGCCTGTGTTGGGTGTCCGAGTCATAGGGCTGCGGGTGACAGGGGGTCCGATGCAGACCCCCAAAGGCATCCACCCGGACGATTTGCGAGCCGGACACTCCGGCTCGCACAGGCTGTCCGACACGTGCATCGTACTGGCTTGGTTGTGAATCGCATCCATTGCACGCCACAGTTAGCTTAAGACCAAGACGTACGGAGCGGTTCGGACCCGGAAACGAGTCGGTCGGTGAATTTCATGTAGCTCACATCGTACTTGCTCGCTCGTACAGCTGTACGAGTCAGGCGGAAAACACGCGTAAGGCGTGTAGTTATTCCGGCCGGATCGCGTTCGGTGCCCTTCCGACCCGGATAGGAATCGGCCCCTAAGAGTATATTATATTTTTGTTTTTTTCACGTATTTGACTATCTGATTTGGGGCTTTTTTACTTCCTTGTTTTTTACCATCATATGTCAGTTCATATAAAAAAAAATCCTGTTACTATATATGTACATTGATCTGATTGCATAACACCTGATTGTGCCCTTTTACTTGCTTAGATGGTTATCTTATCTGCATCTACCAACATTATATCCTCAGTGGAAGAGGGCAAATTAACAGGTAGTTATTTCTTATGTGTATGAACAACGTAATAACAGAATTACAATCTATTACATTCAAACCATATACATATACTAACACGTATACTCTTTTCTTTATATACAGAAAACACATAGGAAGTATCTGAAGCTTACCCGCCATCTCTGAGTTCGCCTTGGACAGGAATCTTTTCTCTTCCCTTGTTTTCCCCTTTTCTCCATTTCACCATTCCTTGCTTTGACATTGTTGGGCATTGTGGCGGGTGAGGGAAGTTGGGACCTTGCATCAGGACTTGCATCTCGACCCTGCGGAAACTTCAGGTGAGAGTTACGGAACGTGAAGCCAGCAGTTACTTTTCGCCTGCACTATATGGAAGAGCACCAAATAACCTTAGCAGACTTAGCACACATGATAGGGAACCTTCAAAAGGAAACCCTAGCCCTTACTCTTAGGGTAGATGCTTTACAGCAAGGCTCTATTCCTACTAACGCAGCAGGGGTCCTGAAAGTGATGACTGGTAATATGTTCTCCCCTGCTCCTTCATCCTCCAGTGCCAGTCAACCTACGTTTCATGTAACCACTCCTTCCGCTATACTATTTGCCCCACCTGAACGGTTTATGGGAGATCCATCTAAATTTGCTACATTTATAAGCCAGTGTCAATTGCATTTCATGTGCAACCTTCCGTGCCAAACAAGCAAAGGTAGCCTTCCTTTTGCCGTATCTGGGTGGAACTGTGGCCATTTGGTCCATTCCATTAGTCAAGCGTAATAATCCCTTGTTGTATAATTATGCAGACTTCAAGGATGAACTACGTAGATTGTTTAATAGACATTCATTCATGCAGTCTGTAGATTCTGAACTTATGATTTTGAAATAAGGCACAAAGAACTTAATAAGCTACATTTCTAGTTTCAATAGATTAGTGACAGAGGTTGAGTGTCCTGAAGATAAAGGTAGCGCTCTCTTTTATAAAGGATTCAAAGATGAGCTAAAAAATGTATTGGCCCAGGTATTGGATCCACAAGAATTGTCTAATGCCCTTATTGATCTAGTGGTCAAATTAGACCATTGACCTAGTTGATCTAGTGGTCAAATTAGACCAGAGACATCATGAAAGATGATGTCTTGACACCAGAGTGGTGATGTATAAAGAAAAGAAAGCAGAACCTGAAAAGCCTGCAGAAGAACCTGAGCCTATGCAAATAGGAAGTATCAGGGGGCCTATTAGTGTTGAAAAAAGACAACGGTGCAGAGATAAAAAATTGTGCCTCTATTGTGGGAAACTAGGACACTTTTTAAGGGATTGCCCAGTAAAACCTAAGAGATGTAGTGAGACAGGAAACTACTGACCCTGATGTCTACAGAGAAGTGCGGAAACTGTACGTGAAGCCTTAAACGAGGGCAGCTCCGCAATGCTTGTGCTGCTGGATTTATCCACAGTGTTTGATGCGGTGTCTCATTGGATCCTCTTGGAGAGACTTGAGCATCTGGGAGTGAAGGGATCCACGCTGGCCTGGTTCTGCTCGTTTCTGGAGGGTCGATCTCAGCAGGTATTTCTCCGCCCCCATGTTTCCTCACCAAAACCCCTCGTGTGCAGGGTTCTCCAATGCTCGGCTCTAAACCCTACATTATTTAATGTCTATCTAACCCCGCTTGCATCATTAGTCAAACAATGGGGAGTGAAAGTTGTATCCTATGCTGATGACATTCATCTGGTGTTCTCTTTTAGAGAACACTCAGATGCAGCTTTCGCCAACTTTCAGCATTGTCTGAACAACATCTTGACTTGGATGACGGATAGCTGCTTGAAATTAAATACCGATAAAACAGAGGTATTGTTTTTCAATCAATCCTCTCCTCTGCTATACGATCTCTGGTGGCCGTTGGAGCTAAACCCCCCACCGATCCCAGTAGATTCAGCTAGGAATCTGAGGTTCAAATTTGACACAAACCTCTCTTACAAGGCCTAGCTATGCCAAGTCTCCTCGCCCTGCTTCTGGAAACTGAAAGCCCTATGGAGATTTCTTCACCTCCTGTCCATGAACTGCAGGAAGACAGTGGTCCATGCAATGGTCACGTCCCAGCTAGACTATGCCAATAGCCTATACATGGGTCTTCCAGCTTATCTGATCACAAGGCTGCAAATTATTCAAAACGCTGCAGCCAGGCTTATTAGGAATGTGCCATTCTGCCACCGCATATCCCCCCACCTGCGGAGCCTCCATTGGTTGCCTGTCAAAAGGAGGATTGAGTTCAAGGCACTCTCCATTGCCTATAGAGCCACCAGTGAAAGGGGCCGGGGCTACCTGAAAAAGAGACTCCAGAAATATCACCATGCTAGGGCCTTGTACTGCTCGATTTTCCCGGCCTTCCGGTGTTATAGAGCGATCCATATGACTTCAGTCTCTTTCCATCCAAGTCTAAGGACTGGAGTAGTGAATAGGGCCTGTCTATTAGACACTTTTGACACAATCCCGTGCTCCTACCCATAGCTCAGGGCCTACACACATAGCCTAGGGGATAGATTCGGTAGCCTTGAGGATAACTTGCCCTATAGTGAGGGTATTTCATAGAGCTGTGTTGAATTCAGGCCTGGTAGGCCTTAAACGGGAGAGACTCCATCTTTCCTCCTGCTCTGGCAGCTTGGGAAGTTTCTAGGTCATAGGCAGTGTTATAGTTATGAGGTGTTATTCGCTCGGAGAGAACCGGTTCAGGCCGGCCCTTATCAAAGGATTGTATTTTTCTTCATGCCGAAGACACTACATCAGGCCGGCCGGCTGGGAAAGTGTCCTTGGTGCGGGGAGGTACAGGAATTTGGTGGGCGGCAGGTTTCGAGCTGGAAATTTCCATGAGAGAATGCACATCTATATTAGTGAAAGTCTGAGGCAGACACGGGCACTTGCTTCTAGACCATAGGCGGCATCTGGCCGTTAGCAGAAAAGCTATTACTTATTCCAGGGAAGACGGATGACGAACTCGAATCTAAAGAGGACAGAGTAGCCGACAGGGAAGAGGTTCCAGTGACTCGGAGAGGGAGAAGGGAGCAGACCCACAACTGTAGGAGGGTGACTTCCAGGCGAAGCCGAGGCATAGACGAGAAGGGAACCTAGATGACCATTGAGCATGGGCTACGTACCATAAAGGTGAAGTCGACCCCTTTTTCTTTAGAGTATACAACTTAACCTTTCACTTTCCTTGCAGGTTGTCTATATATATATAATGTATTCTGCGAATGTGCATGTGGCATTTAAATAAAGTATTTAGCTTGTTATACGTTAGCATGTGTTGTGTACTTTTGTATAGGAGGATAGCCTATTCTTTAGTCAGAGTTGCCTTAAAATGAACAGAGGTTAATCCTGGTCAGGTAAGTGGTAACTGGATGAGGGGGAAAACAAGCCCCTCGAACTAGAGAGCAGGTTGTGCTCAACTAATAGTCTTTGTGTGATCTGATATATGGTAATCCCGATTCCCCTGTTGTGTACCACAATCATAATAGGATGAGCTCGTGCTAAGGCTGCCGTGTAGGTAGGAGATTCTGGACCTGACTGAGGTCGCGAGACTGTGTGTGTGTTGCTGCCGAATGGGTAGGAGATTCTGGACCTGACTGAGGTCGCGAGACTGTATGTAGCTGCCGGATGGGTAGGAGATTCTGGACCTGACTGAGGTCGCGAGACTGTGTGTGTTGCTGCCGAATGGGTAGGAGATTCTGGACCTGACTGAGGTCGCGAGACTGTGTGTGTTGCTGCCGAATGGGTAGGAGATTCTGGACCTGACTGAGGTCGCGAGACTGTGTGTGTTGCTGCCGAATGGGTAGGAGATTCTGGACCTGACTGAGGTCGCGAGACTGTATGTAGCTGCCGAATGGGTAGGAGATTCTGGACCTGACTGAGGTCGCGAGACTGTATGAAGCTGCCGAATGGGTAGGAGATTCTGGACCTGACTGAGGTCGCGAGACTGTGTGTGTTGCTGCCGAATGGGTAGGAGATTCTGGACCTGACTGAGGTCGCGAGACTGTGGGTGCTGAGATTGCGAGGCTCTGAGGTCTTGATACATATATATAATAGGAATTCTCTGTCCTTAGGTGGTACATATATATATGCTTATTTAGGTGTAAAAAGGCCCTAGGGAGGGGGTAACGTTCTGTTTTGGGTCAGAAGGGCTCTGTAGAGCAGGTTCTACCCAATCCAAAAACCCAAGCAGAACATTTGGCGTCACGAACTGTTTACGTAACCTGTGTGCGTTGTGGTTGTCTTGTGTTTGCTTTCGGCGTGTGCGTGATTTTCTTTTTTGTATATTTGCGTGTATACTTTTTCTTTCTCTTTCTTTCTCTCTTCCTTTCTTTTCTCTGCGTTTCTTTTTCTTTCTTTTTCGCGATGTTTTCTAGGAAATCGAAATCTACTCTTAAATTGTCCGTTGATATTCCCGGATGGGATTCAACGCCTTATGGTGCCTTGGCCCGAGAGTGGGCTGATTCTACTGGTCTGAGTGAAAATTGGAATTCTTCTTTGGAGTCGGCGGAACCGGCTGACGTGATTGCTTGTTTGCAGACGGCACCTGTCTTGAAGGGTGAGGAGGTTCCCGCTTTGGGGCGCAGAGGTTGGGTTATTCTGTCTGCGTATCGGATTCTGCATGAGAGGTTGCTGAAATTGCAGGTCTCTTTTAAGGATGCGGAATCACACTTTGTTGAGATTCAGAATTCTAACACCTTGTTACGGTGTCAAAATAAGTTGCTGTCCGACAAACTTGACACTTACCAAACGGTTGCCGAAAGGGCGGCTGTGCGGATTGCTCGTTATAAGTACAAGAACAGGCGTGGTCGTGTTTCGTCGCGTAAAGTGCGTCTGGTCGTGGCGAAAGCTGGACTGGATTGGAATCCTGATGAATGGGATGGTAATATCTGGGACTCGACTACGTCTTGTTCCTCGGATGAGGAATGTGCTATGCATGAGCTTTCTCGTTCCCGTCCTAACAGTAAGTCTACTTCTCGCACCTCTGATGGTGCACCCCGTGATTGCGCTCGTTCTTCGGGCGGGATTGATACTTTTCCCACTGACTGTCCCTCTACTCGTACTGCTCGGGCTCCTTGTGATGCTCGTCCCGTTGTTTCTGCGCACCCGGTTTTTCGTCGGAAGTTGCAGCAGTCTCCCAATGCTCCGCAGGGTGTTTCTTTGGACTGTTTGGAAGATTTTACCCAGCAAGAAATTAGTGATATTTTGCAACGCTTTCGGCAGCGGACTGGTGAGGCTTTGCTCACGTGGATGGTGCGCCTTTATGAACTAGGCGCTGCTGGTATTATGTTGGATACTGGCGATTGTTTGAAGTTTTGTTCTTTGAGTTTGGATTCTACTGTGCAAGATCATTTTCGTAACTATAATGGTGGTGGTCAAATTTCTTTGCTCCAATTGGCGACTGAAGGTTGCAATTTGAAGTATCCTACTGAATCTGACTGGCCTGTCAATGACAAGCCGTGGTATACATTGCGTGATGCTGCGCAACGTCTTAAGGAGGAAGTGATGAAAACGGCTATTTTTCTGGGCACTGCTGACAGGTTGCTTGATGGGTTGTTGACTTCTTCGGTGCGGAATCGTATCATTCGCTCTTCTCCTGTTGCCTACAAGCAGGTCATGATGACTTTGTTGATTAACCAGACTGGTAATGTACTATCTACGGTGTTGGAGTCGGTACGCCAACTCGGTGAGTTGGGTGAGTGGTTTAAACCTGAACGTCAGTCCCGGTCTGACACTCGTACTCCTGGTGAATATAAATTCACTAGACGTGATATCTTTACTGGTCTTTTGGCTGATGGTGTGCGTCGGGAGGATATTGATGGTGAGACTACTGCTCGTTTGTGGGAAATGTTTCGCAAACGGGGCTTGGACCGGAAGGAGGGTGCCCGGCGTGTTCGGACGACTGAGTGTGATCGTGGTTGTTCTGATGGTAGCGGTGATGATGATCGCCGTGGGCGCTTTGATCGTCGTGATGATCGGCGTCCTGTACGTGATCTGTCCCCTCGTCGAGAGCAGGACAGGGAGAGAGAGGGGGAAAAGGAAAGGGGGAGAAATGATCATGCTTACAGCAGACGTAGAGATGATAGGGATCAATCCCCTGAATTGAGAAGGAGGGAGGATCGATACAGTTTGGCCGATCGACACTCGCAGTGCAATGTAGAGGACAGGAATCCATTTCGTAATAGAGATGGATATGAACAGGAGGTACCGACACCTAAGAAACGTGAGAGTCTTTATCCTGATTTGTCCTGGTACACAGAATGCAGTAAGAATGACTAGGAAATAGGTCAAGCTCCGGTACACAGATGGGCTCACAGAGATAATAGACCCTATGTAGATATTGATATTTTTTGGAGACATCGTAATATCCAAAGGGCCCGAGCATTAGTTGATACAGGAGCGGAGGCCACTCTTATTCATGGAAAATCAAAGAAATTTACGGGGCAGCCTTTCACTATTACCGGATTAGGAGGAAAGGAAACCCCTGCAGTTCAAACTTTGCTTGAAATGAGAATAGGTAGAATCCCTAGAAAGGAATATTCTGTACTAGTGGTGCCACTTCTAGAATTCATAATTGGAATTGATATTTTGAAGGGAATGACATTGCATCTTGATGATGGATGTTACCAATTTGGAACGACGCATTATATCTCGTCCAGACCTATACGGGTTGGTCGTTTAAGGATGCCCCCCATACAAGTTCCCCAGGCGACCAAAGTGGTTTGTCAGAAGCAGTATCGTATTCCGGGTGGTCATGAAGAGATTAGTACCACCATTCAGGAGTTGGTTGATGCAGGCGTTATAACTCCGGTTACTTCTGCTTGGAATAATCCTGTTTGGCCGGTGCGTAAAAGTGATAACTCTTGGCGCATGACTGTTGATTATCGAGAATTGAACAAACACACGCCCTCTTTGACTGCTGCAGTACCGGATGTTATCACCCTGATTGAAAGAATTCAAACACATCCAGGTACATGGTATGCGTCCATCGATATTGCTAATGCTTTCTTTTCTATTCCAATTGCCCCTGAGTGTCAGGAACAGTTCAGTTTTACGTGGAATGGGCGTCAGATGACGTTCAGAAGCCTTCCTCAGGGCTATGTGCATAGTCCTACGATTTGTCACCGGCTGGTGGCAGAACACTTGATTGAGGTACCAGTTCATCCCAAAATCCAAATATGTCATTATATTGATGATGTTTTGATCCAAGGCGAAACACAAGAGGATGTTCAGACACAATTAGATAGAGTCATTGAGTGTCTGCGTGGGAAAGGTTGGGAGATCAACCCGGACAAATTACAAGGTCCGTCTCAAGCTGTAAAATTTTTAGGTATTAATTGGCATGAGGGACACCGCGAGGTGATCCCTCAAGTTAAACAGAAAATTCTTGATTTTTCGGTTCCGAGGAATAGGAAGGAAGCCCAAAGATTCATTGGTTTATTCGGTTTTTGGCGCCAGCATATTCCTCATTTGAGTCAAATATTGGCCCCTTTGTACCGAGTTACACGTAAAAAGAATACATTTGAATGGGGTAAGCAACAGCAAGATGCATTTAGTCTGGCGAAAGAGGCAATTCAACATGCTATGGATCTCTGGCCTGTACGTGATGGTGATGTGGATTTGAATGTGTCTGTGCAAGGCCCTTATGCAAACTGGAGTCTGTGGCAGAAACAAGGCAGGTGTAAAGTACCATTAGGGTTTTGGACCAAAAAGCTACCTGATGCTGGTGAGCGTTATACACCCTTTGAGAAGCAGCTACTTGCTTGTTATTGGGCTTTAGTGGATACCGAGCAATTGACTTTGGGACATGACATATTCTTGCGTCCTGAAATTCCTATTATGCAGTGGGTTTTGAGTTCACCAAAAACTCATCGAATTGGGCATGCTCAGGAGGCGAGTGTGATTAAATGGAAATGGTACATACAAGACAGGGCACGTGTGGGTCCGAAAGGAGTTGCGTCTTTACATGAGCAAGTGGCACAAGCACCATCGACTGAGACTGAGAGTGAGTGTTCCGTACCTTTAGAACAGGAGTCTCCTGTCAAGTGGGGTAAACCTTTTGATGATTTATCCGTCGAGGACAGGAACCATGTGTGGTTCACAGATGGGTCAGCAAAGTTTATTGGAACGACACGGCACTGGAAGGCGGTGTCTTATAATCCGATCACACAGAAACTGTTGAGCACAACTGGTGAAGGGAAGAGTAGTCAGTTTGCCGAGCTCTATGCCGTTTACCAAGTTTTGAAACAGGAGTTACCTGGCGTATGCCACATTTTCACCGATTCCTGGTCCACTGCCAATGGACTGGCTGTTTGGTTGCCGACCTGGCATTCCCATAATTGGAGGTTACACTCCAAAGAGTTATGGGGAAAAGAGTTATGGCAAGAGATTTGGGAAATGCTCCCACAGAGTACTGTTACCATCTTCCATGTGGATGCTCACACCCCAATAGACTCTCTTGACAAATTTTTTCATAATATTGCAGATGAGAAATCTAAAATTGCTGAGGCAGTGGTGGACAGACAAGATCCTGATATTGCGGGATTGGCGAAATGGGCACACCAGAAGGCAGGACACTTTGGAGAGAAGGCCACTAGCAGGTGGGCTGCTGATAGAGGAATTTATATTCCCCTGGATCTAATCAAAAATGTTATTCTACATTGTCCCGTCTGTCAGCATATCAGACAGCGTAAAGTACCTCAAATTGTTAGAGGTCATTTACATCGTGGGAAACTGCCCGCTCAAATTTGGCAGATTGATTACATTGGACCCCTTCCCATGAGTAGAAATTGTCAATATGTTTGTACAATTGTCGATACATATAGTGGTTTGCTGGTAGCTTTTCCATGTAAGCAAGCCACCCAGTTGAATACCATAAAGACATTAGAATTGATTATGATGTATTATGGTGTGCCATTCCAAATTCAATCTGATAACGCATCCCATTTCCGTGGAAGATTGGTACAGGAATTCTGTGTGGAAAATAATATTGAATGGATATTTCATATACCTTACTACCCGCAGGCCTCAGGCCTGGTGGAGAGATTGAATGGCCTGCTAAAGGATCAACTGCGTAAATTAACAGATGACAAGTATAAAAATTGGCGAGACTTTTTACCCCAAGCACTATTGATTCTGAATAATCGTCCTTTTTTAAATGCTGAATCTCCACTTATGCGTTTGTTTCCCCCAAAGGTTGAGACTATGCCTAATGTAATCAATGAAACTGTGATGTATTGGGAGATTACTTCCGGAGCTCTGGCTCCATGCAGAGCGACTCCAGGGTCGGCAGGCTTAGATTTGCATGCTATGGATGACACCGTTCTGGAAAGTAAAAATCGGGTCATCATTGCTACCGGTGTTGGTATTCATATACCACCGGGGAATTTTGGATTGATCGCCCCTAGATCGGGGCTGGCTGTAAAAGGCATCCAGGTACTTGGAGGGGTCATTGACAGCGACTATCAGGGAGAGATTAAGGTACTTCTGCTAAATAGCAGTGAGAATGACTTGCTAATACACCGCACCGACCGGGTGGCTCAATTACTTATTATGCCTGTTTTCAGTGGTGAAATAATGAAAGGCACTGCCCCAATTTTGCTAACTGTACGAGGCCAGAAAGGCTTTGGTTCTACGGATAACCCTGGGGCCAAGGTTTGGGTGCAATCGCCTAAGAATCCCCCTGAACAAGCAGAGGTTATTGCCACCGGTCAGGATAATACCATTTTGGTTATGAGGCCAGGGAAAGATAGCTGGGAAGCTGTCCCAGCTGATAAATGTTATTTACGAGAATGATTAATGCCTGTATTTGGTTCTTTTTCAGATCATTCTTTGGATTGTTGCTGCAGGATGTGTCGGTACTGGACACCGTTCGGACTACTTCGGAGAGAGAGAAGGGATCTCATCAACCCGGGATGAATTGGGAACTAGAGTGTTGCATTCCTTCAATGCGTGGGATTCGTCATCGAACTTTTGGACGCTCCTGGCGAAAAGAGTGACTGATGCCCCTCACTTCTGTTTGACACCGATGAGATCTGTGCACGATATCCTGGCGACCTGCCTAGTTGCTGTCCCCGCCTCGCTGGATACCTTAATAAGCATCTTCAACATTTCAAAGGCTCGTCCGAATATTATTCTGGGTGATTTTGCTACCCATGCATATTGTCCTTTGTGTACTGAACTGCCGAATGAGCAACTTCCCATCCAATCCCAAATAACTACGTATAATATTACACAAGGCGACCTATGTTTTTTCCTCACATGTAATCCTAATGCAATTTCTGAATGTCTACGTCTCAAGTTAAGAGGCGCCACCTCTCTCACATCTCATGAACGAACTTTGTGTTTCCAGAGAACACCGACGAAATGTATCTCCGTCCAGAACAATATGACTTGCAATAGTTTAGTAGTTACCCCCAGTCACTATCGTGCGATGTTGCTACCTGCCGGATGGCTTTTCTCATGTGGTAATACTTCCTGGCCCTATGTCCCCGCAAACATTTCCGGCGGCCCGTGTGCCATTACTAGGCTAAGTTTGTTGATGTTTTCTTCACATCCAAATGCCAACTCTCGTGTGCTTCGAGATACAATACTGTTACAGGAGGATTGTGACTCATCTTTGCATTTATATTCCAAGTCTGAATATCTTAGTCTAGCTGTTTCAATTATTGGTGTCCCTGCCTTGGCGGTTTACAATGCCAAATCCATTGGGAAAATGGCTTGCTGGATGGTCAAATCTATTAATCATACTTCTACAGTCTTATCTGACTTGCTATTAGACGCCCAGGGTGAACGTAGAGCCATCTTGCAAAATAGAGCAGCCATTGATTATCTTCTGCTTAAACATGGACATGGCTGCTCTGACTTTGAAGGTCTCTGTTGTTTTAACTTATCTGATCATACACAATCCATTCGTGCACATATAGATAAATTGCATGATTTAACTAATGAAGTTAGGAAACACATTGATCAGGGCTGGTTTGACTGGCTCTTTAATTGGTTGCCGGACATGCATATGCTACGCCACACATTAGGTGGCATTCTGATTGCTCTTGCTGTCTTAATTTCTATCTGTTGTTTTATTCAGTGTATCCCTTCACTGCTTCAATTCTGCACATCTGGTGCTAGACATAGATCGGTTAGTTTTGTTTCATATTATTCTTCCACAGATGTTAATTCCATTTAGTATGTATAATAGACTGAAGTCAAGGGTGGAATGTACTGCTCGATTTTCCCGGCCTTCCGGTGTTATAGAGCGATCCATATGACTTCAGTCTCTTTCCATCCAAGTCTAAGGACTGGAGTAGTGAATAGGGCCTGTCTATTAGACACTTTTGACACAATCCCGTGCTCCTACCCATAGCTCAGGGCCTACACACATAGCCTAGGGGATAGATTCGGTAGCCTTGAGGATAACTTGCCCTATAGTGAGGGTATTTCATAGAGCTGTGTTGAATTCAGGCCTGGTAGGCCTTAAACGGGAGAGACTCCATCTTTCCTCCTGCTCTGGCAGCTTGGGAAGTTTCTAGGTCATAGGCAGTGTTATAGTTATGAGGTGTTATTCGCTCGGAGAGAACCGGTTCAGGCCGGCCCTTATCAAAGGATTGTATTTTTCTTCATGCCGAAGACACTACATCAGGCCGGCCGGCTGGGAAAGTGTCCTTGGTGCGGGGAGGTACAGGAATTTGGTGGGCGGCAGGTTTCGAGCTGGAAATTTCCATGAGAGAATGCACATCTATATTAGTGAAAGTCTGAGGCAGACACGGGCACTTGCTTCTAGACCATAGGCGGCATCTGGCCGTTAGCAGAAAAGCTATTACTTATTCCAGGGAAGACGGATGACGAACTCGAATCTAAAGAGGACAGAGTAGCCGACAGGGAAGAGGTTCCAGTGACTCGGAGAGGGAGAAGGGAGCAGACCCACAACTGTAGGAGGGTGACTTCCAGGCGAAGCCGAGGCATAGACGAGAAGGGAACCTAGATGACCATTGAGCATGGGCTACGTACCATAAAGGTGAAGTCGACCCCTTTTTCTTTAGAGTATACAACTTAACCTTTCACTTTCCTTGCAGGTTGTCTATATATATATAATGTATTCTGCGAATGTGCATGTGGCATTTAAATAAAGTATTTAGCTTGTTATACGTTAGCATGTGTTGTGTACTTTTGTATAGGAGGATAGCCTATTCTTTAGTCAGAGTTGCCTTAAAATGAACAGAGGTTAATCCTGGTCAGGTAAGTGGTAACTGGATGAGGGGGAAAACAAGCCCCTCGAACTAGAGAGCAGGTTGTGCTCAACTAATAGTCTTTGTGTGATCTGATATATGGTAATCCCGATTCCCCTGTTGTGTACCACAATCATAATAGGATGAGCTCGTGCTAAGGCTGCCGTGTAGGTAGGAGATTCTGGACCTGACTGAGGTCGCGAGACTGTGTGTGTGTTGCTGCCGAATGGGTAGGAGATTCTGGACCTGACTGAGGTCGCGAGACTGTATGTAGCTGCCGGATGGGTAGGAGATTCTGGACCTGACTGAGGTCGCGAGACTGTGTGTGTTGCTGCCGAATGGGTAGGAGATTCTGGACCTGACTGAGGTCGCGAGACTGTGTGTGTTGCTGCCGAATGGGTAGGAGATTCTGGACCTGACTGAGGTCGCGAGACTGTGTGTGTTGCTGCCGAATGGGTAGGAGATTCTGGACCTGACTGAGGTCGCGAGACTGTATGTAGCTGCCGAATGGGTAGGAGATTCTGGACCTGACTGAGGTCGCGAGACTGTATGTAGCTGCCGAATGGGTAGGAGATTCTGGACCTGACTGAGGTCGCGAGACTGTGTGTGTTGCTGCCGAATGGGTAGGAGATTCTGGACCTGACTGAGGTCGCGAGACTGTGGGTGCTGAGATTGCGAGGCTCTGAGGTCTTGATACATATATATAATAGGAATTCTCTGTCCTTAGGTGGTACATATATATATGCTTATTTAGGTGTAAAAAGGCCCTAGGGAGGGGGTAACGTTCTGTTTTGGGTCAGAAGGGCTCTGTAGAGCAGGTTCTACCCAATCCAAAAACCCAAGCAGAACAGGCCTTGAGAGACAATCACTAGAAATTATCAGGATCCCTTGTTTCTCTAAAGCAGAGGTCTTTAAACTTTTGTCGGCTGTGCCCCCCCATCTTTACCTTTTTACATGCCGAGCCCACCACCACCACCTGACAAAAAAGTTCTGGAAGCTGGTACTCTGCATCATTGATAGCCATTCCCTCCTGCAGAGCCCAGGTCGTAAGGGCAAACAATATTAAATAAAGAGCTCTACTTCCAGTCTTAAGCAGTACCTGGAAACTGGAGTGCTCACAACATTTTGTAATATATTTTTTGCAGTTTTATATAGCGCAAACATGACCCAAAGGTATCAGAGCATCTTTTACATTACACAAGCACACATTCATTTTTTGTAAGCACAGGGCGATAAAGTGATTTTCCCAAAATCACAGGATGTTGAGCAGACACCAAGAATTGAACCTGGTTCCCCAGCTCCACAATCATTAGCTCTGGCTGTTGCGCCACATCCTTGCCCTAGGCAAGATATCAGAACAAGCATTGGCAAAGCCAATAGGTCTCGGCAATCAGATGGCTATAGGTGATGGCAATGTAAGTGCATTTGTGTATCAGGGGCTGTTTTTATTGATATACACAAATGTATTACCACTGATTGCTGAGACCTATTGGCTTTGCCAATGCTTGTTTTAGAAACAGCAAACATGTCTGGAGTTGTTCTCACTAAAGGTAGGTCCCTTTTGGAGGGGGAAGGAATGGCCTTTTCAGCACAGAGATGTGAGGGCTTGAAGACACAGGTGTCTGTGTCTTTGAGCCCTCACACATGCACCTCTGTACATGTGTGTGAAGCGCACAAATGCACAGATAGGTTATCACAATCTCTCAGCAGAGCAAAGCCCTCTTGCCTACAAAGAGGGCTGTTGACATTCCCTCGGAGGAGCCAAGGCAACCTCCCACTCTGGCCAGGCAATGTTACAAATTGGTTGGGCAGGGGGGTTATTGTCATATTAAGTTTTGCCACAAGAGGCAAATGGGAAGAGAGAGTCCAGACTGATCGAGGGGGGAGCAGGTTAGAAACAGAAAAGTGAAGGAGAGACCCTAACAAAAAGCAAGAGGATGCAGCGTGCGTGGTCTGGCTGGACAGGAATTTGGAAGGAATTCGAGACTGAGGAAACAAACAGCAGGCTAAACGGTAGACATATTTTTGCAGTTGATGTTTAAAGACGGATTTTTACAACCTCATGGCTGAGGGGAGGACAGATGGGCTAGTTTGATCATGTTAGGATGTAATTCCCTCAGTTTAGAATGTACGTCTAAACCGAAGGATGTTGTGTTTGTGCACTCAACTTTCTTCTGAAACAAAGGCCTTTTTCATGAACAGCAAATGTTTCTGTAGTCGTTCTCTGTCAGTGTGAACTTCCGAGTCAGAACCCAGGTCTGCATGTGAACATCATGCTGCTCAGTGCCAGCATACTGCACTTTTACGGGAACTCTTTGACCCTGATGGCTGGTGGGAATTCCGTTAAAACAAACATTCCAAGAATTCCCCTTCATTGTGCACCTATCTCCCTCGTGTCCCTCTTTGCTTTAGGCATTTGGTTAGTCACTGAAGCTAAAAAACATAAGCATGGTCAGTTTCTGTGTTTTTATTTAACGCTGACCTCTGTGGAGAAACATATGCTGGATCTCAAGCTGCCTCCAGTTGTTCCACCAACCTAGTCCAGGTGTCATGGAGGGAAGCAAAGATTAATTTGTCCGCCACAGTTGGCACCAAGCGTTTTTGACAGCTGTAACTAATCTTGCAGCTTTAGGATTATTTAAATTGTATTGTAGTGTTGTAATTGCATTTATATAGCTCTTACTACCGAGGCGTTGAAGCACTTGTCTTCACACCTTGAGTAGCCCATAAGGGGCTCCTAAAATATACGCAAATGCATTGATCTGTTCCTCAGACATATGGTGCATAGTGTACATGAGACCCCTGTATCTAATTTCTGTCCTACCCTATGAAAGAGGTTTTAGGGTAGGAGAGGCACACAGAGGTGATAGCCAGCAATGCTGTGGAGGCAGGAGTAATAGCAAGCATGCCCCAGGCTCCACTAACTTGAGGTTCATTCAAAAACAAATACCCCAGCAGTAGGCACCCACATAGAATTCTGACACCTCCGCCGCCCCTGTGAATAGATATACATGATCCGACGTCAGTATTAAATAAAGAGAGCAGTGGATTTCCAAGACTCGCATTTGCCGTTTTCTTGTAAAAACTGATGCGCATAATGGCTCTGCATCCGGTCCACCTTGCCTTCAAACGTAACGAATAGGCAGAGTGGAGGCCCAGGGGGTACTGGAACCAGAAAACAAACTGCGTCTGGTAGACAGTTTACAACAGTATGTAAATATGTACATGGTCTTTAAAGACCTGTGAAAAACTCGGGCGTGTCGGAGATAAGACTCCAGACACTGCCCAGCCGAGCCCCCAGCACCGGCTGAGACACAGGACGGCAGGGGCTGAAGCCCTGTAGGCCTAATAGGCGTTGCTCGCCTGAAGCAATAATGAAAGGTGAAGTGGTAGGGTGGAGTGCGCACCCCCCCCTGAGAGGATGCTGTGCCCCCCCAGGGGGGCGCGCCCCACAGTTTGAAGACCTATGCTCTAAAGCTAGGATAAGCGGTTGAGCTTTCTCAGGGAGATCTGTGTCACTCTGGAACTCTATGCCTGATCATCTTCGTAAGTTAGAGTCAGAACAAGCATTTAGGAAAGCACTGAAAACCTGGCTTTTCAGCCTACCAGGGCTCCCCTTGTGTTTTTTCTTACTGCCGAATCCTGTGTTAGCCGTGCGCTGTATAAATATCCTATTGATTGATTGATTGAAGGAGACACGTACTTCTAGTACATCAGGATTAATCGTCTCCCAACTGCTAGCTCAAAATACTTCATTGTCCACGCACCATCATTTCTTTGTCAAAGCCCTCATTCAATCGGGAGATCAGTCTATGGAAGTTCTGATAAGGATTGATTCTGGCGCCAATGGGAGTGTTATGGTGATACATTGGGCTAAACAAATAGAGATACCTTTAGTGACAAAGAGATGATAGACAAGGTCAAAATATTGACGGGCGCAGTATAAAATCTGGCCCCATTACTCATTCTACCGATGAGTTGAGTTTCCTTATTCATGAACAACATAAGGAGACCGTACAGTTTAACCTCATTCAATCACCTCGGTTCCAAGCTATTTTAGGTATTCCCTGGTTAATGCAACACAATCTGGACATGGATTGGAAAAACCATTCTTTGTCTTTTCGTTCTGAGTTTTGTATATCTCATTGCTTTCTAGAACAGGTACCTCAGAAGGAAATAGCTGTGATGACAGACATCGTAATGCCTGAATTGCCCATCTGTTACCAAGACTTGGCAAATGTTTTTGATCAAAAGAAAGCATCTTCCCTTCTACCACATCATCCATATGACAGCTGTTTTGATTTGATCTCAGGAGCACAAATACCCTGTAGTAGAATCTACTCTCTGACCGAAAAAGAAAACCTTTACCTTGAAAAATATCTGGACGAGATGCTCTGTATTGGGTTTATCAGAGATTCTCGTTCACCGGCTTCCTCTCCTCTTTTCTTTATAACAAAACGGGTGGAAGGTCTTAAGTGTTGCATTGATTATAGATCTCTCAATGATTTAACTATAAATAATTTGTACCCTTTACCATTAATCCAATCTTTACTTGATCAGGTTAAGAATGCAAGAGAGTTTAACAAGTTGGACTTGAGAGGGGCTTATCATTTGGTAATGGTACAAGAGGGAGGTGAATTGAAATCCTGGCTGGGTAGATTTGGGAACATAGAAAGCCTCCTTTTTTTGCATCAAACTTACCCCCTGTTTTTCCTTCGCCGGCTTATTGGTATACAAACTCTTAGACGGCCAGAAGAGTGGACTCCCTGAACTGTGTGACACTATCGCTCAGCTATCATTGCAATATGCCAACTTCACGGTACTGGGAGATTTTAATAGGCATGTCGATGACCTGAATTGGTCACATGCCTCCCATCTGATTCAGACGCTTGATGGCATTATTCTGACCCAGCTAGTCACCACACCTACTCATAAAGTGGGACATATACTGGATTTAATTTTTTCCAATATCACCAGCCTTTATACTGAGGTCCCCTCACGCCTGATAGGGGCGAAAAATGTTCTTGTTCCATTCACCTTTTTTGCCATGGACAATAAGCCAAAGATAAAGATAGCACCTGAAAGGAGAAGCAATTGGGGTAGTGTTACAGGGGAATCCTTTGTGCCCTTTCTTGAGTCAACTCTACTGACCTCTCCGGCAATCCAGACAGGGATTCAATCCTCCTCAATCTTTGGATCACTAAGGCACTGGACCCAATTGCTCCTCTAAAAACAGTAATAGCTAATCGATCTAAGCTGTCTGCTCCCTGGTTTTCAGCATACATTAGAGCAGAAAAAAGCCTCTGTAAAAGGCTGGAACGGTGTTGGAGGAGGTCTTATGACCCGGCAGCTAAACTTGCCTATAAGGCGGCTCTCAAAACATTTAGCAACCTAAAGCAGCAAGCATGCAATAGCATTTCTAATTCCATATTGCAGATTCTGTTAATTCGTCCATGGAATTTTTTAATATTGTAAAATCTTTTACTACACCGAAGGTAGCAAACAGTACTTTTCATCCATCCCTGGTCTTATGCACTAGCTTATCTGATTTCTTTGAGGAAAAGATTCATAAACTTTATTCAACATTCTCATCAGAAGGTGGTTCAGTTAGACCTCTGATATCGTCTGACAGTCCAGCACCTGTTTTGTGGGAATTCCACCCAATCTCCGAAATAGACTCTCTTGAGGAGCTGCTAATGTGCAACTCTGGGTCATCTGAGGATCCCTGCTCTCATCATTTTCTCGTACTAGCTGCCCACACTCTAAATCCTATTCTTAATAAGATCTGGAATGCCTCATTGAAATCTGGCTGTTTTCCTGGGTTATGGAAACAGGCATTCCTTTTGCTGTTGCTAAAAAAGCCCAATGTAGACCCTGGGTGCTTAGCAAATTTAGGCCCATCTCACTGCTACCTGCACTTGCAAAGATTTTGGAAAAAATGGTGCATTGCCAACTGTCTACCTTTGTTGAATCTAATGATTTGCTTCATGATTCTCAGTCCGGCTTCCGTGAAGGCTATAGCATGGAGACCGCTCTTCTGGAAGTTGCAGAGATAGTCAGAGAGGCTTTGGATGGTGGGGCATCTGCTATGGTGGTGCTGCTGGATCTATCAGCAGCATTTGACACAGTTGCACATTCTAACTTGTTGACTAGATTATGCCATTTTGTGTTTCAGGGAACCGTGCTGCCCTGGAGTCTATCCTTTCTAGAAGATTGTACTCAACAGGTTTTCCTTCGCCCTTTTTCATCTTCCCCTAAACTGTTAGTTTGCGGGGCGCCACAGTACACTACCCTCAGTCCAATGCTATTCAGCCTTTACCTGGCCCCTTGGCCTCCCTCATTGAGACCTGGGGAGTGAAGGTTGTTTCATATTCAGATGACACTCAACTGGTATTCTCATTTAAAGAACATTCTGAGGCTGCCTTTATCAATTTCAAAGAATACTTAAAGGGCATTGCCAAATGGATGGACATCAACTCTTTGAAATTGAACACACACAAAACAGAGGTGCTTTTTTCAGTCAGATGACATTCCCTCCATCATGTCTATGGTGACCTACTGAATTGAATCCGCCACCAATAACTGCCACCTCAGCTAGAAATTTAGGGATTATGCTGGATTTGGACCTCTCTTTTGCCACCCAAATTAGGCAGATCTCATTGTCTTGATTTCTGAAGCTAAGATCAGTCAGGAAACTACTGCACCTGTTGCCAGTAGAGTCACGAAGGATCGTAGTCCATGCACTTGTGACATCATACCTGTATTACACCAACAGCTTATATTTGGAACTTCCGGCATTCCTGACTCATAGACTCCAGATAATACAGAATGCAGCGGCCAGGCTGATCCAATGGGTACACTTTCGTCATCATATCTCCCCCATCTGAAGCAGTTTCATTGGACCCTGGTGGCCAAGAGGGTTGAATTTAAAGCCCTGACATTGGCATATATTTAGAGCCATTAGGGGCAAAAGGCCAAGATACCTGAGAAACAGAATCAGACAGGTGAGAGATTTGAGATCTAATCACTTGAGACTTCTGCATATCTCAAGGTTTTCCAAGGCCTGACGTAGTGGGATGTCCTTCTCAGTACGGATGGCTAACCTTTGGAACACCCTGCCTATCCATCTGCGTATGGCTGAGTCTGAATTAGGTTTCATAAGGGATTTAAAAACCTGGCTCTTTGATCAACTATAGATAGTAGTGTCCGAGTTTGTTTGTCAGTCTGCTTTTAGCGCCGAGACACCTCAGTTTGAGGCAGCCGCATGCTCTACAAATGGCTATGATTAATTGATTGATGAGTGGAAGACGGCATTCCATACTAAATTTGGTTTATCTTCTGATGCCATTCGGTCTTTGCAATGCCACTGCGGCCTTTCAATTTTTTTTTATAAATGAAGCCTAGAGAGACATGTTGGATATCTGTGTTATAGCATATATAGATGACATTCCAGTGTACTCCTCATCAACTGCAGAACATATTGACCATGTAAGGGCAATTTTCAAAAGATTGAGAGACAAACCACTATGGTGCCGATTCCGATCCTGGAAAAATTTTCCCCGTACGAATCGTATCCGGATTTTTTTCCGTACGAATCGTACAAGTACCGTACAAACTGGCAAGTATGATTCGTATGGGAAAAAGTCCATACGAATCGCATTGGGAAAATTCCCCCACACGTCCTCGGGTCGGAAAAAGTGTCCGACACGTCCCCGGACCATTATCCGTACGAATCGGAAAAATGAAGTCCGAGCGCGCAAGTACGATCTGTCCCGTCCGTCCGAATGTACACCCGTATGGAAAAAAGACCGTCCGGAGCGAACTTCAATACCAACCATGGAGACATGTGCCCGCATACGTACGAGACGTACCCCCGTGTAGTGTATGTACGAGTCATACCCCCACCCGTGTATGTACGAGTCGTACCCCCACCCGTGTATGTACGAGACGTACCCCCACCCGTGTACCCCCACCCGTGATGTACGAGTCGTACCCCCACCCGTGTACCCCCACCCCTGTATGTACGAGTCGTACCCCCACCCGTGTATATACGAGTCGTACCCCCACCCGTGTATGTACGAGACGTACTCCCACCCGTGTATGTACGAGTCGTACCCCCACCCGTGTATGTATGAGACATACCCCCACCCGTGTACCCCCACCCGTGTATGTACGAGACGTACCCCCACCCGTGTACCCCCACCCGTGTATGTACAAGTCGTACCCCCACCCGTGTACCCCCACCCGTGTATGTACGAGTCATACCACCACCCATGTATGTACGAGTCGTACCCACACCCATGTATGTACGAGACGTACCCCCACCCGTGTATGTACGAGACGTACCCCCACCCGTGTACCCCCACCCGTGTATGTACGAGTCGTACCCCCACCCGTGTATGTACGAGACGTACCCCCACCCGTGTATGTACGAGTCGTACCCCCACCCGTGTATGTACGAGATGTACCCCCACCCATGTACCCCCACCCGTGTATGTACGATTCGTACCCCCACCCGTGTAACCCCACCTGTGTACCCCCACCCGTGTATGTACGAGTCGTACCCCCACCCGTGTACCCCACCCGTGTATGTACGAGACGTACCCCCACACGTGTACCCCCACCCGTGTATGTACAAGTCGTACCCCCACCCGTGTACCCCCACCCGTGTATGTACGAGTCATACCCCCACCCGTGTACCCCCACCTGTGTATGTACGAGTCGTACCCCCAGCCGTGTATGTACGAGACGTAGACTCGTACATACACGGGTGGGGGTACGACTCGTACATACACGGGTGGGGGTACGACTCGAACATACACGGGTGGAGGTACGACTCGTACATACATGGGTGGGGGTACGACTCGTACATACATGGGTGGGGGTACGACTCGTATATACACGGGTGGGGGTACGACTCGTACATACACGGGTGGGGGTACGACTCGTACATACACGGGTGGGGGTACACGGGTGGGGGTACGACTCGTACATACACGGGTGGGGGTACGACTCGTACATACACGGATGGGGGTACACGGGTGGGGGTACGACTCGTACATACACGGGTGGGGGTACACGGGTGGGGGTACGGGGGTACGTCTTATACATACACAGGTAGAGGTACACGAGTGGGGGTACGACTCGTACATACACGGGTGGGGGTACGACTCTTACATACATGGGTGGGGGTACGACTCGTACATACATGGGTGGGGGTACGACTCGTATATACACGGGTGGGGGTACGACTCGTACATACACGGGTGGGGGTACACGGGTGGGGGTACGACTCGTACATACACGGGTGGGGGTACGACTCGTACATACACGGATGGGGGTACACGGGTGGGGGTACGACTCGTACATACACGGGTGGGGTACACGGGTGGGGGTACGGGGGTACGTCTTGTACATACACAGGTAGAGGTACACGAGTGGGGGTACGACTCGTACATACACGGGTGGGGGTACGACTCGTACATACACGGGTGGGGGTACGACTCGTACATACACGGGTGGGGGTACGACTCGAACATACACGGGTGGGGGTACGTCTCGTACATACATGGGTGGGGGTACACGGGTGGGGGTACGACTCGTACATACACGGGTGGGGGTACGTCTCATACATACACGGGTGGGGGTACGACTCGTACATACACGGGTGGGGGTACGACTCGTACATACATGGGTGGGGGTACAACTCGTACATACATGGGTGGGGGTACGACTCGTATATACACGGGTGGGGGTACGACTCATACATACACGGGTGGGGGTACGACTCGTACATACACGGGTGGGGGTACACGGGTGGGGGTACAACTCGTACATACACGGGTGGGGGTACACGGGTGGGGGTACGACTCGTACATACACGGGTGGGGGTACGTCTTGTACATACACAGGTGGAGGTACACGGTGGGGGTACGACTCGTACATACATGGGTGGGGGTACGACTCGTACATACACGGGTGGGGGTACGACTCGTACATACACGGGTGGGGGTACGGCACGTACATCCGCGGGGTCTGGGGGGTGTTCGGCGCATACCGGGCCCCCAATTCCGCTCGCATCCCGCCGTACTTCGCTTTTCCGGCACTTTTTGGGTGCCGTAAAAATATTGCCGTCCGGACTGGTGTTGGTACGATTCGTACTTCCTGGTTCGTGAAATGCAGCCTGGTATGTGTTTTTACAGTCGGTCGGTGTTTTTTCCGACTCGTACGGAAATGGTGTTTCCGTACGAATCGTACTTTCAAGTTTGTAGGGTTATTTTACCGGGTACGAGTCGGACGGAGAAAACCCTCCGACCGACGGTTCGTACCCGGTTTTTCCAGGATCGGAATCGGCACCTGAATGTCAAATTGGATAAATGTGAATTCAATACAGCAGAAGTCACTTTTTTGGGGTTTGTTTTATCTCAGGATGGGGTAAGCATGGACCCACAAAAGATAACTGCAAAAACCAGTTGGCGGTCGCCTCATTCAGTAAAAAAAAGACAGTGCTTTTTGGGGTTTGGCCATTTTTTTTTTTTAAACATATTTTATTTGTCAAAAAACAATTAAAGGGTGGAGCTCTGTGACCCAGAAACTTCCATAGCATCAATATACATCATTGTGACTTTGAAAGTTTTCTCATATACACAAGAGGAATGAAAGGTCATTACATTTGAATCAAAGCAGAAAGAAAAAAAAAAAATATATATATATATATATATATATATATATATGTATATATATATATATATATCTCGCTTCGTCTCCGTAAGCAGCTGTCGTTTTCTACTGCCATAAATCAGAGTGCAGACCACAGAGTCCGTGTTGCCATTCAAGATTTATTCAGCCACAGCTAACACGGTCGGCATGACGCGTTTCGATCCCAGAAGGACCTATATATGTATGTATGTATATATATATTCACTGAAAAAACCATAGGTTTCAGGGGCGTTATAGTTAGCAGGACATTTCCCTCGTACAAAGCCCTAGAAATTCCCCTGTTATAGTTAGTTCAGCTAACTGTAACTGGCGCCCCCGCAATGCACTGCTGATGACGTTACATATTACATCACTCGAGGGAAATGTCCAGCTAACTATAACGCCCCTGAAACCTATGGTTTTTTCAGTGAATATATATATATATATATATATATTCAATGAAAAAACCATAGGTTTCACACATGTTATAGTTAGCTGGAAATTTTACTGATAAAAAACCAATGAAATTCCCCCGTTATAGTTACTGTAGGCAACTATAACTCACGCGACCGCAATCCTCTGCTGATGCTAATACTGTATTTAGACACTTATTTGCCCATGTCTTCTTCCATTAAATTTTAGCTATACATATATTACAAATATTTTTTTTTCATAAAGACACATATGTCATCAGCAGAGGATTGCGGTCGCGTGAGTTATAGTTGCCTACAGTAACTATAACGGGGGAATTTCATTGGTTTTTTATCAGTAAAATTTCCAGCTAACTATAACATGTGTGAAACCTATGGTTTTTTCATTGAATTAGCAAGGTTTTTTAAATGCTAATTCCTAACTATAACGTGTGTGAAACCTATGGTTTTTTCAGTGAATTTGTACGTTTTTTTAAATGCTAAGTTACTTTACGCCATTTGTGGCGTGCACGCCCACTTAACGCAGTTCGTTCCGTGCGCGCACGGTGCGCTTCGCGCACCGTGCGCGCACAGTGAGTACGCGGTGCGCTTCGCGCACCGCGCGCCCACTTTACGCAGTTAGTGCCGTACACGCAAGGTGGGCACGCAGTGCGCTACGCGCACCGCGTGCCCACGTTACGCACCGTGCGCACATGGAGGACATATTATGCGCTTCCTTGTGATAGGTAATCTGTTAAATTTAATTTGTAAGTGATGACAATAATATGCCATGCACAGAGAGTGTTTTTTTTTTTTTATTAAAATTTTTAGCGTAAGTGCACCGGCGAAATTTTCAAAAAATAAAAATTTACCGTTTTTGGCCTTGGGGGATCTTTGAGGACTCAACTAACATGGCTATGTGCATGGGCGCTGTCTAAACAGCCCCTTTATATGTTTTTTGCCTTTGTTTACAGCCCCCCCCTCAGAGTGCGAGAGAGAAAATGGCGGCCGCCGCTTCCTGGTTTCGACCGATTGGAATGTTTACTTAGATGTAACAGCCAATCAGAATCGCGCTCGCGCACGCCACCGTACGCGTACGGTAAGCTTACGGTAAGCGTACCGTAAGCTGGCTCAGATATATATATTGATTTAAAGGCTATTTTCTCAGAATCTACTGAACAGATTTACACCAAACCTACAAAAGGCACTTCCTTGACCTGAGGACTACCTCTCTGCCAAATTTCTAGTAATTCTGTTCAGCCGTTCGGGCTGTAGCCCTGTCTAAAGGTCCTATGGAAAAATGCATGGGAAAAACGCGTTTTGGGACCCCCCTTTTATCTCAGCCCCCGCTTGACGAATCCCCCCGAGACTTTCAGGGTAGGAGCGGAGCATAGCGCCCCACCTATTTTGAGAAATTCGCGAGGATTCGTCGACCGGCGCCAAAGTTATTCAAAATAGAATGTTGCGGATTTCCTATGGAAACGGGGTCCTAACTATAACTACCTACTGGCGACCGCCAGTAGGTAATATATATATATACATATATATATATATATATTATCTACTGGCAGTCGCCAGTAGATAGTTATAGTTAGGACCGTGTTTCCATAGGAAATCTGAAAATTCTATTTTGAATAACTTTGGCGCCGGTTGACGAATCCTCGCGAATTTTTCAAAATAGGTGGGGCGCTCTGCTCCGCTCCTACCCTGAAAGTCTCGGGGTGAGTAGTCAAGCGGGGGCCGAGAAAAAAGGGGGGTCCCAAAACGCGTTTTCCCCATGCATTTTTCCATAGGGACCTTTAGTCCAAGGTACAGCCCGAACGGCTGAACAGAATTATTTGAAATTTGGCAAAGAGAAAGTCCTCAGGTCAGGGATGTGCCTTTTGAATATCTGGAGTCAATCTGTCCAGTAGTTCCTGAGAAAATTTCAGTTAAAAGTACATATATATCTATAAGCGCGCACCGTGCGCGTACGGTAAGCATACCGTACGCGCACGCTGACGTGCGCGAGCGTAATTCTGATTGGTGGTTACATGACAGTAAACATTCCAGTCGGTTGAAATCAGGAAGTGTCGGCCGCCATTTTGTCTCTCGCAGTCTGAGGCAGTGAAAAACAAAAGTGGAGAATGTGAAAAGGGGGCAGGGTGGACAGTTCCTGACCCCTAGCCTTTGTCAGGGGGTCACTGAAGGACTCCCAAGGATGAAAAAAATGTATTTATTTTTTTCGAAAAAGTGCGGGGTGCGCACTGTGCGTGCACGGCACGGACAACGCATCGTGGGCGCTCGGTGCGCGATGCGCACCGTGCAACCACAGCACGCGCACGGTGCGCGCACGGTGAAGAACCTGAAAAAAAAAATATTAATAAATACAGAACTTAGCATTTAAAAAACCGTACAAATTCACTTAAAAAACCATAGGTTTCACACACGTTATAGTTAGGAATTAGCATTTAAAAAACCTTGCAAATTCACTTAAAAAACCATAGGTTTCACACATGTTATAGTTAGCTGGACATTTCCCTCGTAAAAAACCAATGAAATTCCCCCGTTATAGTTAGTGCAGGCAACTATAACTCACGCGACCGCAATCCTCTGCTGATGACGTCAGATATTACATCATTGATTAAATATGTGTCTTTCTGAAAAATAAATATTTGTAATATATGTATAGCTAAAGATTAATGGAAGAAGACATGGGTAAATAGGTGTCTAAATACAGTGATGTAATATCTGACGTCATCAGCAGAGGATTGCGGTCGCGTGAGTTATAGTTGCCTGCACTAACTATAACGGGGGAATGTCATTGGTTTTTTACGAGGGAAATGTCCAGCTAACTATAACATGTGTGAAACCTATGGTTTTTTAAGTGAATATATATATATCACTGTGAAATATGAATGGACTTCCATACCCAGAAATCATTGCAAATTACGTAGTCCCACATGGGCGTGGCGTATGGTTTTTAGTCCACATGGCCGCTGTGAATGCTGTGAAAACGCCAGTGAACAAGGGCATGGAGCCCAAAATGCATATGGCAGCCTTGGGGGAGAGTACTATGTGCCTGCAACCATGATTAAAACAACGGAGTTACTTACCATCAGTGTTGGCGTCTCTACAAGGGCAACCTTCTTGTGTACAAAATTAATTAGCGGCGCGCCTCGTCGCGGAGATGACCCGCTGCTGTATCCTAGCGGACCTTCGGCACTCGGACTTTGGGTGCCGGCAAGGTGATGGTAAATCCGGCTATTCTTGTGTTAAATATGCAGGTACTTTGTACATTTCTCCTCGTAACCCACTTGGGGAGTTCAGACTTTTCAGGCACTCTGAGCGGCAATCACTGTGAAATATGAATGGACTTCCATACCCAGAAATCATTGCAAATTACGTAGTCCCACATGGGCGTGGCGTATGGTTTTTAGTCCACATGGCCGCTGTGAATGCTGTGAAAACGCCAGTGAACAAGGGCATGGAGCCCGAAATGCATATGGCAGCCTTGGGGGAGAGTACTATGTGCCTGCAACCATGATTAAAACAACGGAGTTACTTACCATCAGTGTTGGAGTCTCTACAAGGGCAACCTTCTTGTGTACAAAATTAATTAGCGACGCGCCTCGTCCCGGAGATGCCCCGCTGCTGTATCCTATCGGACCTTCGGCACTCGGACTTTGGGTGCCGGCAAGGTGATGGTAAATCCGGCTATTCTTGTGTTAAATATGCAGATACTTTGGACATTTCTCCTCGTAACCCACTTGGGGAGTTCAGACTTTTCAGGCACTCTGAGCGGCAATCACTGTGAAATATGAATGGACTTCCATACCCAGAAATCATTGCAAATTACGTAGTCCCACATGGGCGTGGCGTATGGTTTTTAGTCCACATGGCCGCTGTGAATGCTGTGAAAACGCCAGTGAACAAGGGCATGGAGCCCGAAATGCATATGGCAGCCTTGGGGGAGAGTACTATGTGCCTGCAACCATGATTAAAACAACGGAGTTACTTACCATCAGTGTTGGCGTCTCTACAAGGGCAACCTTCTTGTGTACAAAATTAATTAGCGGCGCGCCTCGTCACGGAGATGCCCTGCTGCTGTATCCTAGCGGACCTTCGGCACTCGGACTTTGGGTGCCGGCAAGGTGATGGTAAATCCGGCTATTCTTGTGTTAAATATGCAGGTACTTTGGACATTTCTCATCGTAACCCACTTGGGGAGTTCAGACTTTTCAGGCACTCTGAGCGGCAATCACTGTGAAATATGAATGGACTTCCATACCCAGAAATCATTGCAAATTACGTAGTCCCACATGGGCGTGGCGTATGGTTTTTAGTCCACATGGCCGCTGTGAATGCTGTGAAAACGCCAGTGAACAAGGGCATGGAGCCCGAAATGCATATGGCAGCCTTGGGGAAGAGTACTATGTGCCTGCAACCATGATTAAAACAATGGAGTTACTTACCATCAGTGTTGGTGTCTCTACAAGGGCAACCTTCTTGTGTACAAAATTAATTAGCGGCACGCGTCGTCGCGGAGATGCCCCGCTGCTGTATCCTAGCGGACCTTCGGCACTCGGACTTTGGGTGCCGGCAAGGTGATGGTAAATCCGGCTATTCTTGTGTTAAATATGCAGGTACTGTGTACATTTCTCCTCGTAACCCACTTGGGGAGTTCAGACTTTTCAGGCACTCTGAGCGGCAATCACTGGGAAATATGAATGGACTTCCATACCCAGAAATCATTGCAAATTACGTAGTCCCACATGGGCGTGGCGTATGGTTTTTAGTCCACATGGCCGCTGTGAATGCTGTGAAAACGCCAGTGAACAAGGGCATGGAGCCCGAAATGCATATGGCAGCCTTGGGGGAGAGTACTATGTGCCTGCAACCATGATTAAAACAACGGAGTTACTTACCATCAGTGTTGGCGTCTCTACAAGGGCAACCTTCTTGTGTACAAAATATATATATATATATATATATATATATATATAAATACAAATATATATATATACTCCAAAGATCGCTCCTTCTGGATTGCTCGACCCTAGAGAGGTGGCGCAAATGCCGGCGTAGCACGCCGGCTCGTAAATGTCCCCACACAATCCAATGTAGCGCTCTCAGTCACCAAGAAACACCAGAATCCAAGAAAATGTCCAAAAAGAGGTGTTTATTCCTCACAACGCGTTTCAACTCGTTGCAGAGTCTTGATCACGTAAGGAAACAAGGGTGAGTGAACAATGGATAAAGTTTTTTGGAGGGGTAGAAAGTAACAAGGGACAACATAATATGTTACACTACTCGTGTAGTCAAACTGGCAGACATCTTGTAATGGCAGTACAATCGCGGATCGCAATGCATGTAGTATGAGTACAGGTAAAATACCACACTGATGTAAACTATATTGCACTCATGTATCAGAGACATAGGCCAAAAGGCAAATCCTATAAATGCTGTACATCATGTTGCTACGTAAAGGCAAGTGCCGGTGAGACCGGAGAGGGACGAGTTGTCAGTTACAATCATAGGCAAGAAGGTGTATGCACACACATTACCACCTGGCGAGACAAGGGTATTCTGGAATGGGAGGAGTATTGTTTCTTAAAGAACGATCACCCCATTTTACCTGTCCTGTATCTGTTACCCAAGGTACACAAAAATCGTACGAAACCACCAGGGCGACCCATTGTGTCATCTAGGGGCTGTGTAACAGAACATGTGTCGAAATATGTTGATCATTTCCTTAGGGGTTTTGTCATCAACTTGCCTAGTTATGTCAGGGATACGAAGGACTTTCTAGGTAAGATCAACAATCTGCAGTTAGATGACAAATGTCTACTGATTACTCTAGACGTACAATCCCTATATACAATCATCGATCACAAACAAGGTCTTGCGGCATGGGAACACTTTCTGAACACCAGGCCACTTCATTATAGGGAACACAACAAGATGATTTTGGGTATGATCGATTTTTGTCTGGCAAACAACATCTTTCTCTTTGACGGTACCCTTTATAGACAGACTATGGGTACCGCGATGGGTTCCTGCTTTGCGCCAAGTTTCGCGAACCTGTTCATGGGCCAGTGGGAAGAAGAGATATTCACCAATCCCACCCTTACCAAATACTTAGAACAAACGGTTATGTGGTTGAGATATATCGATGATTTGTTTCTGATTTGGAAGGGCACGGAAACTGAAGCCCTGGAATTTATCGATCATCTCAACACCAATAACTGTAACATTGTACTGACCAGTAACATCAGTAAGAGTTCAGCAGAGTATCTTGATGTCAAACTCAACATTGAGGGCAAGTCCATACTGACCACTCTGTACAGGAAAGCCACAGCTGGCAACAGTATCCTACATGCTCTGAGCAGCCACCCGGACACTCTCAAGTGGAGCATTCTCTATGGTGAGCTGCTCAGAGCAAAAAGGAACTGCAATACTGACACAGCCTATGAGCGAGAGAGCGTATGTATGTTGGAACGCTTCAGAGCCAGAGGCTATCCCAATTGGGTATTGAACAAAGCCAAACACAGAGCTGATATGGTTAATAGGGATGCCATTCTTTCCAACGTAACCCCTACCACAGCAGCAGACGACACTGAGACCCGGATCATTCTGACATATAATGCTGACTCTCGGAAGATACAAAGCATTCTCAACAAGAATTGGGATATCCTCAGAGCAGATACGATCATTGGTGATCTTATTCCCAACAGACCCAGTGTTACTTACAGAAAGGGGAGGAATTTTAGGGATCATCTATTACACAATGACGTTACCAGGTATCCACAGAGACAGGAACATGGCCTGCAAGGATTTTTTCCATGCGGCCATTATAAGGCCTGTAAAAACAGCCATTTCTGTAAGAAGGTTAACTGCAATGGGGTTTATAAGGAAATCACACAATTTCTCACCTGTAGTTCCACTTTTGTGATCTATGGGATTGAGTGTCCCTGCAAACTGTGGTACATTGGCAGCACAACCCTTATGGCGAAGAAACGGGTGTTGGAGCACTACCGTGCCATTACACACTCCGATGAAAAATATGCTGTGACTCGCCATTTTAACGAAAGACATTTCTCCAATCCTGGTCTCTTGAGATTTTTCATTTTAGAACAAATTTCTAATAATCCCAGGGGTGGTGACAGAGTTCTAAAATTGAGACAGAGGGAGTCCAAATACATCGTGGATTTTCAGACCAAACACCCCGGGGGATTAAACCAGGACAAGGAGATGGCGGTACATCTGAAATAATGCTTGACCTAGATGTTTTCCCTGCCTTTGTGGGTTGGGTCTGATTACACTCCAACTCATTCTTTCTACCTTTGGGTTCCTCTATTCAATGTATGTGTTTTATTTTATTTACTTATGATCAAGTATGTATTAGGACTAGACCTATCTGTATCTGCTCTTTGCCTTCTTCTACCATGCAAGTAACACATTAGATCAGGAACAGCAGCATTGTTTGATGATTTGCTTGTCTGTTATTTTAATGTATTGATAGTCATTATTTTTTGTTTCTTTTCACTTACAGGAGGGAAGGAAGGAGCCCAACCACCAACGAGCACTATCACGGGCATCCTACCCTTTCCCCCGCTCTTTCACTGTATATGGATGAAGGTTACTGTTGTTGGGGTATGGTGATTTGTTATTTACACACTGATGCCAACACTGTCAGCGGACTTTATATCGAATTTGGGTAACATTGGCACTTGCCATGTCTTGCTCCCACTTGATGGTTTATCTGTTTGTGCTATTTTAGCTCATGTGACAGTGGTTTTCACTGTGACACTTCCGTGCATACCAGTATACATTGTGACTTCAGCCGTATTTAACGTTGACTTTTTCCTGTATACTCTCCTGTGAATCACTTACGCAATATGTCTGCCCTATTCCGCCGCACGGCATGCAGTACCCTCCTAATCATTATTCTTGCATTATGTTTACTGACGGATACAGAAACACTCTCTGGGGGTAATGTGTGTGCATACACCTTCTTGCCTATGATTGTAACTGACAACTCGTCCCTCTCCGGTCTCACCGGCACATGCCTTTACGTAGCAACATGATGTACAGCATTTATAGGATTTACCTTTTGGCCTATGTCTCTGATACATGAGTGCAATATAGTTTACATCAGTGTGGTATTTTACCTGTACTCATACTACATGCATTGCGATCCGCGATTGTACTGCCATTACAAGATGTCTGCCAGTTTGACTACACGAGTAGTGTAACATATTATGTTGTCCCTTGTTACTTTCTACCCCTCCAAAAAACTTTATCCATTGTTCACTCACCCTTGTTTCCTTACGTGATCAAGACTCTGCAACGAGTTGAAACGCGTTGTGAGGAATAAACACCTCTTTTTGGACATTTTCTTGGATTCTGGTGTTTCTTGGTGACTGAGAGCGCTACATCGGATTGTGTGGAAATATATATATATATATATATATTTTCGCAAAACGGCCCACTTTGGAATTCCAGGCGCTCTATGGCGGTGCGGATGAGGTACGGCAGGGCCAAGCCGTTTGTAATTTCACCTTCGTTTCCCCAAAGGGGATTCCCCACGCACTCACGGACAGAAGCCAAACTTAGCCAGTAAAGTTTTCAGTTGTATTCCATTTAATCCATTAATTCACAGCGTGCCAATTCAAGTAAAAGGACTCTACGCGTTTCACCTCCCCTGAGGCTTGTTCACGAGATTTACCAATGATACACAGGCTTTTTTTCTTTTTAAATGCATGAAAAAAAAACATAAAAAAACGTGAAGTGACATCACATCCTGTTTTGGTGCAGCAAGGGATTATGGTCTTAGTAGTTTGTAATCCTATTTGTCACATGTTTAACTAACAGTGTATCCACACAATTTATAAACACAATTAACGCAAACAATTCGCAATTGAAGTTGATCAGGTTGACTTTGATTTAGTCGTGCAGTCAATTGTTGGACTCTTAAGGTTTTACAATAATTATAACCCTCCAGTGGGTCAATATAAATCAAAACCATGGATTATGTTCACAATTGTTATATATGGGGCCCTCCAGTGTGCCTGACCTGAATCTAATATTTTGATATGTCGGAATGCAATTATGTGGCAATCGAACCTTGAATTCATTTTACGATGTGACGTGCTGCCTAGTGACACCCCAAATTAACAAAAACCAATTAGGTGAAAGTAATCATCAAAAAACCTAAAATATTAAAATACAGGAGGCCAAAGTTCATGTCCTTTATCATTCTATGACCTTATCCATGATAATGAAAGTTTATAGGTGATAATGGAGTTCTTCATCCTGATTTAACCCATGAGGAGTCAGAGTCCTGAAATTTAAGATGTGCTTCGACTCTTTCTGCCTGAGAGTTCTCTCACGGTCACCTCCTCTGGGATGCATTCCCACCGCTTCAACAGCGTAAAATTTAAGTTCTTTCCAGTTGCCATGATGTTCTTTTTCCATGTGCTTGGCCACCGCATTACTTCTATCGTTGTTTATCGTGGCCCTCACATGCTCCAATATACGTTTTTTTAACTCGCACTTTGTGCTTCCCACGTACTTCAGAGAACAGGGACACTCAATGATGTAAACGACAAATTGACTTTTGCAATTAATCAATTGCTGGATTTTCCACATTCGTTTGTTTGCCATTTTGATTTCCTTCATATTTTGAGCAATTGTACAGACCTTGCAGCACGTGCATTTGAAAAAACCGATAGGTTTTAGCCAGTTCATCTGTTTTTTTTGGCCCAAAAAATGACTATGAACCAATTGGTCTTTGAGATTCTTTGACCGTCTGTATGTGATATTCGGGTGATCCCCCACAATACTTGAAGTTGTTTGATCCATTTTTAAAATGTGCCAGTTCTTACGCAGTATTTTAATCAATTGTGGGTTGTCAGTGGAATGAGTGGTTATAAATCTTATTTGATTTTCATCCTGTTTCTCTTTTTCTTTTTCTTTCAACAAATCAATTCTCTTGATGCTCATGGTTCTCTTTAAGGACTCCTGGATTGATTTCTCACTGTAATTTCTTTTCTTGAAGCGTGTGATTGCCTGGTTGCGATGTTTTAACCATTCTTCTTCCTTTGAGCATATTCTCTTAATTCTGAGAAACTCCCCGTAGGGGATGTTTTTGATCAAGCTCTTTTGATGGAATGATTCAGCATGTAGAACTGCATTCGTTGCAGTGTTTTTCCGATGTAATGTTGTGTGAATCATATTCTCAACAATGTAAATTTCAGTATCCAGAAAAACAACTTTTTCTTCACTGATGTGATATGTGAATTTTAAGTTGAATTCAGATGTGTTTAGAATTTCAAAGTATTCAGCAAATTCTTTTTCAGATCCCTCCCAGATAATAAACAAATCGTCTATGTATCTAAACCAAGCAATGGTTTTATTTACATAGGCGTCATGTTCGCTGCTCCATGCCCAGCTCTGCTCCCATAGACCCATCGTTAGGCAAGCATATGATGGACTAAAGGAAAATCCCATTGCTGTCCCCTTTGTTTGACGAAAGATTTCCTCACCGAACATAAATGTGTTTTGTTCCAGACATGTCTGTATCATTTGTAATAACATCACATTATGATCAGAGAATTGGATGTTTCTTTCTGAGAGGAAGTGTTTACATGCTTTCAAACCAATGTCGTTTTGGATGTTCGAGTATAGTGATATAACATCCATTGTTATTAGTTTGTAGTTTGTTTGCCAAGGTGTGTCCTGTAAATGTCTCAATAGGTCCCCCGTGTCTTGCAAATAGGAACTCAAATTCTTTACATATGGCAACAAAAATACATCTAAGAAGTTAGCCATTGGTTCCAACAAAGCTCCTTTCGCCGAGATTATCGGTCTCCCTGGTGGTTGAAGTGGATTTTTATGTATCTTGGGAAGGAAATAAATGGTTGCCATTTTTGGATGTTCCATGGTCAGATATTTCACTTCATCATCATTCAACAAGTTTTGTTTATTCCAAATATTCAGCTTGACATCCAATTCTTCCTTCCATTTTTTTGTTGGGTTTGTTTTTAGTTTCTCATAGTATTCTCTGTTTAGTAGTTGTGAGTATGCCTCTTTGATATAAGCATCTTTTTCTAGGATGATGATGTTACCCCCTTTATCAGCCATTTTTATTTCAATGGAGTCATCATTTTTGAGTCCAAGCAGGGCTTTACGTTCTTCCAATGAAAGATTGTCTTGTTTTCTCGAGTGGTTTATTTTATAGAGATCTTTTATGACACACTCATGGAAAAGGTCAATTTTATTCCCTTGTGGCAATTGTGGATAAAACTTGGATTTGGCTTTTTTGTAACTAGAACCAGCTCCCAACTGGTCGCAATATGATCGTAGCTCACTTTCCTGATGCTCTGGACCTTTATCCAGATCCATTAATGTGATAAATTGTGTCGTATCTTTTGCCTGTAGTCCCATTTCTGGTGTTTCAACAATTTTGTGGTGTGACGCCATTTTAGGATTTTCCGCAAACAGCTTAGCTAATTTGATTTTGCGAACATATTTATATAGGTCGATTCTTGTTTCAGCAAGATCAATGCCGGTGGTGGGGCAGAAATTTAAGCCACGTTGTAGCAGTTTTATTTCAGTGTCGGTTAAGATTTTTTTGGAGAGGTTTATGACTTGTAGCTCTTGATTGTCATTTGCGACCATTTCAATCTGATTGACTAATTCCATTTCTGTCGCATACTTCTCGTCGTTGTTCCCACTCGACTGAAAATAGGGTTTGCGCTGCCGCTTGCCTCTTCTTGTTGTTTTCTGCGGGCATTTCCACGTCCCCTGCCTCTTCCTCGGGTGTTTGATTGTGGCATTCCCATATTCTTCTCCCAGTTTTTTTGTTGCAACGCTAATCTCATCTCTCCTAAAAAAGAGCATTTAACTCTTGCGTCACTCTGATCACCTTCCAGATCACTTGCATCGGTTGATGTTAATGAAGATAGGCTACTGCTGTTTGTAGCCATGTCTAGTTTATCCTGTTGTTTCAAACGGTCATATTTTCTCGCATAGGTAAAGATACGACCCTCCAAGTAATCCTCTTTGTCTCGTTGGAACTTCGATAATTTTCTAGCTTTAACACTTTCCTCGTGTTTCTCTATATACTGTTCCAATTCCTCTTTGAATTTTAATAAATCTGGGTTCATAACCACCGTTGCCAATTCCTTTTCCATTTCTCTTAGTTGTGTGGTTGTTTTCTCAAGGGCTATTTGGATATGTTTCACCAAAATTTCCATTAATCCTAATGAAGATTTGAGGATGTATTCACCCCATTCACTCAATAGTTCATTGCTAGTGTCTGTGTGATTTGGCATTAATCCAATACGAAGCCCACGTGGTACTCTTTTTACCTCTAAGTACTTTTTCAAGGAGGTTACTTCCCACCACTTATTTATTTCTTTTTTGGACAATTTCTCCCATATGCGCAGTCTATTTTTCACATCAGTTCTGTGTGTGCTGCTAGTCGTTTCATCGCCCGTATTTGCTGTTGTCTCTTGTTCAAAAAATGTGTCAATAAGGGCATTTCTATTGGCCTCCCTTTTATCCATTTTTGAACTGGCTCAAAAGAACACTTTGATTAGCGCTGTTGTTTTACGACCAAAACTTCTCCAGTCATTTGTGTTTTTCTTTTTATCCCATCCGTCTCTTGCATTACTAATTCCGCTTCCAATCTTAACAGAAATAGTTCTCCGAGTTATCTAACTCGTATCTTTTCGCGGGACAGTAAGCTTAGAAGAGACCAGCCGGCTTGTGTTCCCAACAGAGATACAGATTATCACACAAACACTTCCTCACGTTGTCCGCTTACCGGAAAAGCAGTCCAAGACTCCACGCCTCCCTCCGGATTCGCGTCTCCTGTTCCTGCTCCCAGTATTGCTGCCGGACAGTTCGTGAGGTGTTGCTGTTTCTGTGCCGTGATAATCTGTATCTCTGTTGGGAACACAAGCCGGCTGGTCTCTTCTAAGCTTACTGTCCCGCGAAAAGATACGAGTTAGATAACTCGGAGAACTATTTCTGTTAAGATTGGAAGCGGAATTAGTAATGCAAGAGACGGATGGGATAAAAAGAAAAACACAAATGACTGGAGAAGTTTTGGTCGTAAAACAACAGCGCTAATCAAAGTGTTCTTTTGAGCCAGTTCAAAAATGGATAAAAGGGAGGCCAATAGAAATGCCCTTATTGACACATTTTTTGAACAAGAGACAACAGCAAATACGGGCGATGAAACGACTAGCAGCACACACAGAACTGATGTGAAAAATAGACTGCGCATATGGGAGAAATTGTCCAAAAAAGAAATAAATAAGTGGTGGGAAGTAACCTCCTTGAAAAAGTACTTAGAGGTAAAAAGAGTACCACGTGGGCTTCGTATTGGATTAATGCCAAATCACACAGACACTAGCAATGAACTATTGAGTGAATGGGGTGAATACATCCTCAAATCTTCATTAGGATTAATGGAAATTTTGGTGAAACATATCCAAATAGCCCTTGAGAAAACAACCACACAACTAAGAGAAATGGAAAAGGAATTGGCAACGGTGGTTATGAACCCAGATTTATTAAAATTCAAAGAGGAATTGGAACAGTATATAGAGAAACACGAGGAAAGTGTTAAAGCTAGAAAATTATCGAAGTTCCAACGAGACAAAGAGGATTACTTGGAGGGTCGTATCTTTACCTATGCGAGAAAATATGACCGTTTGAAACAACAGGATAAACTAGACATGGCTACAAACAGCAGTAGCCTATCTTCATTAACATCAACCGATGCAAGTGATCTGGAAGGTGATCAGAGTGACGCAAGAGTTAAATGCTCTTTTTTAGGAGAGATGAGATTAGCGTTGCAACAAAAAAACTGGGAGAAGAATATGGGAATGCCACAATCAAACACCCGAGGAAGAGGCAGGGGACGTGGAAATGCCCGCAGAAAACAACAAGAAGAGGCAAGCGGCAGCGCAAACCCTATTTTCAGTCGAGTGGGAACAACGACGAGAAGTATGCGACAGAAATGGAATTAGTCAATCAGATTGAAATGGTCGCAAATGACAATCAAGAGCTACAAGTCATAAACCTCTCCAAAAAAATCTTAACCGACACTGAAATAAAACTGCTACAACGTGGCTTAAATTTCTGCCCCACCACCGGCATTGATCTTGCTGAAACAAGAATCGACCTATATAAATATGTTCGCAAAATCAAATTAGCTAAGCTGTTTGCGGAAAATCCTAAAATGGCGTCACACCACAAAATTGTTGAAACACCAGAAATGGGACTACAGGCAAAAGATACGACACAATTTATCACATTAATGGATCTGGATAAAGGTCCAGAGCATCAGGAAAGTGAGCTACGATCATATTGCGACCAGTTGGGAGCTGGTTCTAGTTACAAAAAAGCCAAATCCAAGTTTTATCCACAATTGCCACAAGGGAATAAAATTGACCTTTTCCATGAGTGTGTCATAAAAGATCTCTATAAAATAAACCACTCGAGAAAACAAGACAATCTTTCATTGGAAGAACGTAAAGCCCTGCTTGGACTCAAAAATGATGACTCCATTGAAATAAAAATGGCTGATAAAGGGGGTAACATCATCATCCTAGAAAAAGATGCTTATATCAAAGAGGCATACTCACAACTACTAAACAGAGAATACTATGAGAAACTAAAAACAAACCCAACAAAAAAATGGAAGGAAGAATTGGATGTCAAGCTGAATATTTGGAATAAACAAAACTTGTTGAATGATGATGAAGTGAAATATCTGACCATGGAACATCCAAAAATGGCAACCATTTATTTCCTTCCCAAGATACATAAAAATCCACTTCAACCACCAGGGAGACCGATAATCTCGGCGAAAGGAGCTTTGTTGGAACCAATGGCTAACTTCTTAGATGTATTTTTGTTGCCATATGTAAAGAATTTGAGTTCCTATTTGCAAGACACGGGGGACCTATTGAGACATTTACAGGACACACCTTGGCAAACAAACTACAAACTAATAACAATGGATGTTATATCACTATACTCGAACATCCAAAACGACATTGGTTTGAAAGCATGTAAACACTTCCTCTCAGAAAGAAACATCCAATTCTCTGATCATAATGTGATGTTATTACAAATGATACAGACATGTCTGGAACAAAACACATTTATGTTCGGTGAGGAAATCTTTCGTCAAACAAAGGGGACAGCAATGGGATTTTCCTTTAGTCCATCATATGCTTGCCTAACGATGGGTCTATGGGAGCAGAGCTGGGCATGGAGCAGCGAACATGACGCCTATGTAAATAAAACCATTGCTTGGTTTAGATACATAGACGATTTGTTTATTATCTGGGAGGGATCTGAAAAAGAATTTGCTGAATACTTTGAAATTCTAAACACATCTGAATTCAACTTAAAATTCACATATCACATCAGTGAAGAAAAAGTTGTTTTTCTGGATACTGAAATTTACATTGTTGAGAATATGATTCACACAACATTACATCGGAAAAACACTGCAACGAATGCAGTTCTACATGCTGAATCATTCCATCAAAAGAGCTTGATCAAAAACATCCCCTACGGGGAGTTTCTCAGAATTAAGAGAATATGCTCAAAGGAAGAAGAATGGTTAAAACATCGCAACCAGGCAATCACACGCTTCAAGAAAAGAAATTACAGTGAGAAATCAATCCAGGAGTCCTTAAAGAGAACCATGAGCATCAAGAGAATTGATTTGTTGAAAGAAAAAGAAAAAGAGAAACAGGATGAAAATCAAATAAGATTTATAACCACTCATTCCACTGACAACCCACAATTGATTAAAATACTGCGTAAGAACTGGCACATTTTAAAAATGGATCAAACAACTTCAAGTATTGTGGGGGATCACCCGAATATCACATACAGACGGTCAAAGAATCTCAAAGACCAATTGGTTCATAGTCATTTTTTGGGCCAAAAAAAACAGATGAACTGGCTAAAACCTATCGGTTTTTTCAAATGCACGTGCTGCAAGGTCTGTACAATTGCTCAAAATATGAAGGAAATCAAAATGGCAAACAAACGAATGTGGAAAATCCAGCAATTGATTAATTGCAAAAGTCAATTTGTCGTTTACATCATTGAGTGTCCCTGTTCTCTGAAGTACGTGGGAAGCACAAAGTGCGAGTTAAAAAAACGTATATTGGAGCATGTGAGGGCCACGATAAACAACGATAGAAGTAATGCGGTGGCCAAGCACATGGAAAAAGAACATCATGGCAACTGGAAAGAACTTAAATTTTACGCTGTTGAAGCGGTGGGAATGCATCCCAGAGGAGGTGACCGTGAGAGAACTCTCAGGCAGAAAGAGTCGAAGCACATCTTAAATTTCAGGACTCTGACTCCTCATGGGTTAAATCAGGATGAAGAACTCCATTATCACCTATAAACTTTCATTATCATGGATAAGGTCATAGAATGATAAAGGACATGAACTTTGGCCTCCTGTATTTTAATATTTTAGGTTTTTTGATGATTACTTTCACCTAATTGGTTTTTGTTAATTTGGGGTGTCACTAGGCAGCACGTCACATCGTAAAATGAATTCAAGGTTCGATTGCCACATAATTGCATTCCGACATATCAAAATATTAGATTCAGGTCAGGCACACTGGAGGGCCCCATATATAACAATTGTGAACATAATCCATGGTTTTGATTTATATTGACCCACTGGAGGGTTATAATTATTGTAAAACCTTAAGAGTCCAACAATTGACTGCACGACTAAATCAAAGTCAACCTGATCAACTTCAATTGCGAATTGTTTGCGTTAATTGTGTTTATAAATTGTGTGGATACACTGTTAGTTAAACATGTGACAAATAGGATTACAAACTACTAAGACCATAATCCCTTGCTGCACCAAAACAGGATGTGATGTCACTTCACGTTTTTTTATGTTTTTTTTTCATGCATTTAAAAAGAAAAAAAGCCTGTGTATCATTGGTAAATCTCGTGAACAAGCCTCAGGGGAGGTGAAACGCGTAGAGTCCTTTTACTTGAATTGGCACGCTGTGAATTAATGGATTAAATGGAATACAACTGAAAACTTTACTGGCTAAGTTTGGCTTCTGTCCGTGAGTGCGTGGGGAATCCCCTTTGGGGAAACGAAGGTGAAAATATATATATATATATATATATATATATATATATATATATATATATATATATATATACATATACAACACCCCCTTCCCACCCCCTGTAGCGTAGTTCTTATTTCCCTTATAGGCTCTGCACATTGGAATAATATACACTATAGTTATGGCATAGGACTGAGGTCAATATGCCTCTGTCGAGTACATTAAACTTAATTACTTTGTGTGCCAGCTAACTCAGAGGCCACTAGAAACTACTTGATTAAACAAGAAGGGAGTAGTTTCTGGCAACTGCATAAACATGACAACTTTTTTTCCCTTAGAATCGGAACATGTCTTAGAATCGTGGAAACAACAGATAACAGTTCAATCAGTCAATTGTGCATGCTTAGTTTCTTCAGAGTTACACAGAAATAGATAGACGGGCGTTTCAATAAAAAGGATTTATTGAACAGTCTTGTTTCTCGTGTCAGAGATATGAGCTGTTACAATCGCAAGACAGTATGGGAGATATAATACGTACAGCGTAAACAGTGAGAAGAAATAATAGTGCAATAGCATTGTCTTCTAGCTATGACATATATTCATATACACATACATAAATAACATAGGCTAAAAAGTGGATACTCGTATGATGCTTCTAAATAGTTCTACCCCAGTGTACCTAACCTAAGTGTAGTACAAGATAAGAAGTAGGTGCTGTATTCTATAGTATGGTAAGCAATAGTTTTGCATATGCCAAGAGTCCCTCTAGGTTCTAGTCAACTCCATACCTTAGAATGAGAGAGGTGGGAATCTCTTTCCGGGTCTCAAACTCTAACACCCCGCGAAGGGAGTCAGAACACTGGAAGCTGGATTCTCTGCTAGCAGGGATGACAGCGTCTGGTCAGTGCGACAGGCGGGGACTCGAATTCCTTCCAAACTTGCCATGGTGAGCCGAATCGAGCTGTGCAGCTGAGCCGTGGTTTGCCATGGTAAGGGAAGGTATATGTATATCTGGAAAGTGCTTAGGAATGTTAGCATTGACGTAAAATCGGGCAGAGGAAGACGTCATGAATGAACCCCTAAGGAATAGTAGTTCATGCATAATAGACGAGTTCTTGGAGAAATCAATAATTTTAGGGCGGGAATGTCCCAAAGGCTTAAAGGTCTGGTTTCTAAGAACTCGTTGTGACGTTGGGATGGACGGATGTAGGTGACCATGCCTGTATTTGGATAGCATGGCTAATGCCTAAATAAGGACTGGGATTCTATGCCTAAATAAGGGCAATGCGAATTGTGCCTATATAAGGACATGATTTAGGAAAACCTATATACGGACATCTAAATCGAAACACAACACCCCATCCCCATCGCACTTTTAACCATTCAGGAGCAATATATACACTCAAAGCCACAAGCCTATGCTCACCATCTGTCATGTCCCATAAGCTTTTATCCCACCACATGTGTACGAGAGACACCCCAGAGAAGAGGGATGAAATTAAGGCTGGTCTGAGCGCTAGGTAGGGGCAGGTTCTAGATCTAAGCCACGATAGTCCGCCCAGCGCTTCCAAAGGTTTGCTCATTTTTATAGGTGTTCCATTAATAATATTGCAACCTTGGCATCTCCCATTACTAAACAGTTACTAAAGGGTGTTACCTTTTGTTGAACTTCTGCTCTAAAGAACCATTACGAAACTGAAAGAAGCATTTGTTATGGCCCCCATATTGAAGCATCCTGACACATCACAATCCTTCTTATTTGAGGCTGATGCATCCTAGGTAGCTATTGGGGGGGGGGGGGTCTTGTCCTAAAGAGATAGGAAAGCAGGATATTTGCATCTTGTTGCCTTTTATTCACATACATTTACCCCGTAGAACAAAACTACTTTGTAGGAGCTAGAGAAATAAAGCAGGGCTTTGAAGAATGGCACCAGTATCTATTAGGCACCCTACATAGAGTCACTATCCTCACAGAGCATAGGAATTTGCGATTTCTGAAATAAGCCAAAGCTCTTTCCAGCAAGTGCGCTGGACCCTATATTTCAGCTATGATCCTCCTAATATAGCTAGAGAACACATTTTGGGGACCTTATGTTCTGAGGAGAAGTTCATTGATGGGGTACTACAAGCACAAAACTGTCAGGACGTTGAAGAACTAGAACAGAAACGGAATGGTGTAAGAGTTCAAAACCTTCTTTATATTCAGGGGGTTTAGTCATTCCCACAAAGCCTTTACAACACCAGCCTGTAGAATGGAGTCACACACACATGTTATCTGGACACCCAGGTTACAAGAAGTCCTTAGAAATACTTACAAGATCCTTTTAGTGGCCCACTATGTCTTCAGATACAAAACAGTATACACAAGGATGTCATACATGTGCTCAAAGTAAGAGCTCACATCAAGCTCCGGCTGGTTTATTAATACCAATGCCAACACCCCCTACTCCATGGCATTCTACTTCCATGGATTTAATCATGGAGCTTCCAAAAACCACACAGGGCTTTACTGTTATTTTAATGGTAGTAAACATGTTACCCAAAATGTCACACTTCATTCCATTGAAAGCTATGTCTACCTCTAAGGATTTAGCCACTGTATTCTTGCATCAGATTGTGAAATTGCACGGTCTACCTACTGTTAAAGTTTCAGACCGGGTCCCCAGTTAGAATCTAGGTTTTGGAGGGGGTAGGGTGCTTTGCTACAGATTTATGTGCGCCTTTCATGGGGCCATCATGCACAGAGAGATGGTCAGACAGAAAGAGTGAACCAATGTCTTGAGCAGTACTTATTACACTCTTCCTCAGACTGGGACAGCTTCCTATGGGCAGCTGAATTTGCTTTTAACAACGGGATGCATTCTTCTATTGGTCTTTCTCCCTTTTCTCCGTAATTATGAATTCCATCCTCGTTTTTTGCTATTACCTCCTCCTGTTTCTACCCCAGTTCCTGCTGCCCTGGAGTTTGTTGATCATTTACATGATACACATAAAACAGCTCAGATCAATTTGGATAAAGCTATGGCTGTGTACAAGGGAAATACGGAACTCCATTGTCGTCCATTCCCTGATTATGCAATTGGGGGCATGGTGTGGTTATTCACACATAACATTGCAGTGAAAGGAACATGTAAATTCAAACCCCATTTCATTGGTCCCTATCAAATCGTGAAAGTGGTTAATCCTGTAGCCATGAAATTAGATATTCCTGCTACTTTGGGAATACACCCGGTTTTCCATGTTTCTTTATTAAAACCGGTGACTTGGGGATGAGATTACCTGTTCAACCTCCTAACGTAAGGGTTGCTGATGAGTCTGAATATGAAGTGGAGGCTGTTGTGCATTCCCGAGAAGTGAGATGTAGGTTGCAATATTTTATCTATTGGAAGAGGTACGGTCCGGAGGATCGGATATGGGAGCCTTTGGGTCATGTTCATGCCCCTAGATAGTTACGTCTGTTTTATTTACAATATCCTGGAAAGCCCATACCTGTTGGGGGGGATTTTTGGGGGGGTGTACTGTCACGAATGCTCTGTTCCCGATCGTGTCTGTGGACGGGGTGGAGCAAGAACTTGAATAAAGTTTGCTGGCACGGGTGGAAGAGTGCTTCGCGTTCTAGTCAACGCGGGCGTCTTCCGCCCTACCTTTTCACCTACCTGCTTCCGGGTCACCGCTCGTTACGTTCTGAGGATCCTCGCCGGGTTGATGAATGCAGACTTCTCGATTCATGCTTCCTCCATATCAGGTTCTCATACATTGTACTGGCACAAGCTTCTCTTCTCCTGGTAACCTGCAAAAAAGAAGGAAATACAAAAAACCTGTAAAGAATCCACGTCCTCTGCAAAAGGCAGTAATGCTAAGCTGCACAATATTTACATATATATCTTTTACTTATCTGATTGACTTGTCCAAGACTTACTGGAGATCTCATTTTCTTGTTCACATGTCTGCTGAAAAGCTATAAAACAGGAATTAAGGATTAGTTGTTTCCTGAAGTTAAGACACTAATCCTTATCTACTAGCCCTTCACATTTTTTTGCCTGTGTCGGATTTCGTTTTCTAGGATTTATTCCTATTAAGAGTATATTATATTTCTGTTTTTTCACATATTTGTCTATCTTATTTGGGGCTTTTTTACTTCCAGTTTTTTACCATCATAGGTCAGTTCATATAAAAACTTCCTTTTACTATATATGTACATTGATCTGATTGCATGACACCTGATTGTCCTCTTTTACTTGCTTAGATGGTAATCTTATCCACATGTAACAACATTATATCCTCAGTGGAAGAGGGGAACTTAACAGGTAGTTAATCCTTATATATATGAACAGCATTATAACAGAATTGCAATCTATTATATACAAACCATATACATATACTAACACGTATACTCTTTTCTTTATATACAGAAAAGACATAGGAAGTATCTGAAGCTTACCCGTCATCCCGGAGTTTCCCCTGAACAGGAATCTTCTCTTTTACCTTGTTTTCCCCTCTTCCTCCGTTTCACCATTCCTTGCTTTTACATTGTAGGGTAAAGTGGTGGGTGAGGGGAGTTGGGACTGTAGAAATCAAAACCCTCTCAGGGGCTTCACTGATACACCTGGTCCTTTTAAACCAACAAAGAAGAGATTGGCACAGCTGTAATATAAAAGACATCTTTTTATTTAACCTCTGAAGAGGGAAAAAATGCGTCACACAGTATTCTCAAATCACTGTATGAGACATTTTCTAAGGAGTACAGAGAACAGAGGCATTATATACCCACACAGGGGATGAAAAAAGGCGGTACAAGTACACATGAGAAGAGTTATACACATAGATGGTCGTACAGAAACTGCACAGTCAACAAGTAGGAGGAGTAATAGTTGCTGACATCAGTTAGAACAGCCTGACAGTTCTATATTAGGAACAGGTGCATTCTACTAGCTAGGCCCATCTGAGCATGTGCAAGACTCTGGGAGAGGGAAACAGCAAATGTCCAGCACATAGCTAACTAAAATGGCTGCCAAGTACAAAATGGCTTTCAGCTCATGCTAAGAGATTAATGCAATCTTCAACAGGACCTTGCATCATGACCAGGACTTGCGTCTCGCCCCTGCAAAAACTTCAGGTGAGAGTTACAAAACCATCAGCTGACATGGCCATGATTTCTAACTACAGACACATCTGCCTCCTCCTGTCAAGATGGTATCCTCAGGATCGGTTTGTTGCACAGTATGGTCCACCTCTTGATAGTCCCAAGCCCGAACTGTTATAATAGCACAGGAAAGTGGGATGATCAAGTGTGGGAAGGAAAGGGAGGGAACAGAAAAGAGGGAGATCTGAAATGACAGCAATAAGACTCATAACCATCTAATTCTATTGCGCACAACTGAATGCATAAACATAAGATATTTCCTCTTTATCTCTCATAAACAATATCTGTAACAAAACATAAGAAGACACTATTCTACGTAATCCGTAGTTCCATTGGTGGGATGTGATTTTGTCTGTTGGGTTAGCTGTAGTAAAGGAGAGACAGGGAAAAAACATTTTCATGACACATGCTTACTGCCTACATGCACAATGCAATTACGTCAAGAACCAATGTTTCTTCCTATACAGTAACCTACCCTATATTGGACACCAATTGACGTCACAGGGGTTGAGCGTAGTCCTCCACTTTTTTATAACCACCCTTGTTAGATAGAGCCCAAAGAGACAACAAAATCATAAAACAAGAACTGATCCCCAAATCATCTCTGCATATTAAATCCAGTTTGACGAGGCGCAAATACTACTCAAGAACCACAGTCACCAGGCAAGGTAGTAATAAGGCAGGCGCCTGCTCTCAGAGGAGCAAACATATAAAGTTAAGAATGGCCTGAAAAGATCCACGAACAGGGAGGCTCCCACTTGGGCAGTAAGCAGTTAATAGGGAGGCAAGAACAAAATACCAGGCAGCCAGAACAAAACGTAATCCAGTGGCTGAGCGAGGTGACTCAGCAGGAAACCGAACAAAAGAGGTTAATTGCACCTCTAACCCGGAGAATGCTTCTCTGAGGGAACAAGGAAGGTCCCGCGAACAGGCGAGCGGTGCTAAGCACCCTTAGCCGACCAGCGGTCAAGACGATGTCCTCCCCTCTCTCTGGAACCAGGAACAGAATTTCCGACGCTCTTCCGTGCTCCGACAGCCTAACATAAGCGCCGGCAGCGCGTACCACATGACTCGCAGGGGCTCATGGGAACTGTAGTTCCCGATAGTACTAGCCCGCGAAGTTCACATTGCCGGAACCAGAAGGTGCGCTCGAGCACCGAATACGTAACACCTCCCATACCTGGCAAAGGTCTTAGAGAAACTAATCAACCAATGCCTCACCGACCACCTCAGAAACCACCAGCTCCTCGACACCACACAGTCTCGATTCAGGCCTAACCACAATACATAAACATCACTGATTGCCACCACAGACAACATCTATATGATCCTTCACAGAGGAGACACATCAGCGCTCATTCTCATGGACCTCTTTGCAGCACCTGACATGGTCTCACAACCCATCCTCATCAGGCACATAAACGAGATTGTCATCCATGGTCTCGCTCACTGCTGGATTTGCTCAACCTTAACGTCTAGAACACAAGCTGTCGGCCTGGCACCTTACTCCTCAGAAGCCTGCAAACTCATCTGCGGACGGTCTCAAGGTTCATCGCTCACCCTCTGCAACACATACATGATGCCTCTGGCCAACGTCATCTGTGCACATGACATCAATATTCTCTCATACGCAGGTGGCACGCAACTCATGCTCTCCCTCTTGGGCAAGAATCACTACACAAGAAACAATTTGCTAACTTGTTAAAAGCCAACTGTCTCAAGCTCAAAATCAACAAGAAAGAAGTAGTGAGCAAGAGAAGAATTCCTCACCATGGGGCTTCAACTGGTGGCTGGTCGAACTCGGACCCACACCCAGAATCCACACCTTGGAATTATCATTGACAGCAAACTGGATATGACCGCGCAAGTCAACGCCGTCACTACTTCCACACCCTAAAGATGGTGAGGAAGATAGTCAACTGGCTCCCCAGTAACACAAGAAAAATTGGCAATCAGGGCCAAGTCACCAGCAATTTGGACCATGGGAACACCTTCTATGCCAGGGTCACCAAGCAGCTCACCAGAAGACTACAAATTATCCAGAACTCTGCAGCCAGACTCATCCTCCCCCTTCCGCACAGAGCTCACATCACATCGCACCTCAGGGAACTACACTAGCTTCTGATACACAAACTCACTCTTTTTTTTTAAAAACTTTATTTTCTTAATTTGAAAATCAAAACAAGTCGTGGCAAGCACCATTTACAGAGATATGCAAAACCAACAAATAAAAAAGAAAGAACAAAGTACATGAGGATCACAACGGAGGATAAGAACTAAAAAACATCATATAAAATTGAGTATCAGTTATAGAACCTAATAGGCAGGATAGAGACAACAAAGCAAGGCAACTGTAGAAAAACATTATACATAAGATTTACATTTGGCCCTTTTTCATGATAAGAAGTCAGTGCTGTAACCATTCCACTAGCGGAGCCCAGATCTTAGAGGCCAGCTCACGCCTCCTTCACCCCCTTAGTAGAAACACTGAAGACTCCAAATTGTACAGAGCTAACATCCTAGCTCTCCAGTTAAAAAAGGTGGGGGCTTCGGGGCTTAACCATTGGGACGTGATACACAATCGAATAATAGCCATTGCTACAAACATGAAAGCGGTAACATATCTAGTTCTTTCAACCATCCCAGTGCCTTCATACCCCATTATCACCATCTCTGGGGAGATAGTAACCAGGATATCAAGCGTCAAATTTATGAAGCACTCCTCTTCGCGAAAAAATTCCCCCAGATTTGGACACGAGACAAACATGTGTATGGCATCGGCTGCTTGAAGCCCACACCTAGCACAGCGGTCACCCTTCCGGCCCCCCCACTTTGCAATATTTGCCGGTGTATAGTATAAGTCAAACATTGCCATGTAGCTTTGAGTCCGTAGGCTACCGGAGACTAAAACATGGCTTGCTAATTCCAATGCGGGCCTTATATCCACCCCAGTCTTACCAAATTTCCCCTCCCACTTAAGATTTTGTAGATCAAGATCATCCGGGAGACCAGATAACAGATGTTGATAAATTGTACCTATTCTAACCCTCCTTTGAACTAATTCGACTACGGTAACCTTCTCAAACATTGTGGGCGTGTCATGTTGATGTTTATCGATAAAACTTCAAATCTGAAGATATTTGAAAGAATTGTGAATATTTAAATGATAGTTTTCTCTTAAAAAGGAAAAAGATGCCATTTGCCCGCCAGAGCTTAGATCACCTATATCCATCAGACCCAGTAGCTGCCATCTAAAGATGACCTGATCCTGGAAAATAGAAGGCAAAACGCAAACAGCTTTAAAGGGCGTGTGATATTAATATTCGGAATTGACCATTTGTGGCGGATTTTCCGCCAAACCGAAAACAGAGCCCCGATGACTTTAAACCTTGTTTTTTTAAAGTAGCTTGGCTCAAGAATTTGCATTAGAATACCCTTGGCCGCCTCTCCCAGGCCTATCTCTTAGATAGTTGGTCTATTGGAGAGCAGGACCTCTGCCCTATCTCCCACCAGCGGTATCCCAAAGTATTTCAACATGGCTGACCAATAATATAGTAAAAGATTTGACTGCCCATCCCCCACGACCCCTAGGAAGACACATCCACTTAGCTGCCCTGCGTGAGCGACGGTATCCCCAGAGGAACCTATAGCAAATCCTTTCGGCCCTAACCAAGCTCACTTGTGAGAGCTCTAGTGGAATAGTTCTAAATAAGTACAAAAACTTTGGGAGGACCAGCATTTTAAGTACATTACAGCGGCAATACAATGAGAGACGCAAGTGGTCTAATCTTTCCAACTTAGCATTGACAGATTCGACCACTGGAAGAATATTCAAATCGGGAATGTTGGCTACAGAGGCAGTAATTTTGACCCCTAGATATGTTGCTTCCGTGACAGCAGGAACATCGGAAGAACACATAGCGGTTTACTGAATAACCTGCGTTTTTGAAGCATTCAACTTGTACCCTGATAGCGAGCCATATTGTTCAGCAAGAGTCTTTAAAGCTGCGAAAGCAGGACAGACATCGCTGGTTAAAACCACAATGTCGTCCGCATAGGCCAGCGTCTTGTACTCTGTACCATTGACCCTGATTGGCAAGATATCTAAATGCCCTTCGATTTTACTAAGAAAGGGTTCAATGTACAGAGCAAAGAGCAAGGGTGAGCAGGGACATCCTTGCCTGGTGCCCCTGCTGATGTTAAAAGGCCCTGACTCCTGAGATACGGAGAGTTGCAACAGGAGAAATATACAGTGCCTGAATGGCCTGGGCAAATTCGATGCTAAAACCCTTCCAGCGGAGCACTGCCCATAAGAACCCCCAGGAGACCCTGTCGAACGCCTTCTCGGCGTCCAACAGGATCACTCCGAGGGGAGAGCCCGTAGCCTGAGCTGAATCCAATAGGGCAATGACCCGCCGAACATGGTCGGCCGTATCCCTATGTGGGATAAACCCATGCTGGCGTAGAGAAACTAGCGGAGTAATGACCTCCGCAAGTCTAGAAGATAGAATTTTTGAATATATTTTACTATCTGTATTTATCAGTGAGATAGGTCGATAGGATGAGGGGTTTAACTCGAGCTTGTCTTTTTTCTTAAAAAGAACTATCATGGTTTGCAGCCAGGAATCCGGTATGACGTATGACTACTCCCCCCCCCCCGCCTGTGCTGCCCTAAAGACTGATTGCATGTCCTGGCGGATCTCTGAAGTAAACGCCCGATAAAATTCTAAGGGAATGGCGTCAGGGCCAGCAGCCTTTCCATTGGCCAAAGATTTTATTGCCAGCTCAACCTCCTCCCACGTAATTGGAGCAGAAAGAGACTCATTCTGTCCTGTTGTGACTTTAGAAGTGTCAATATCCTGAAGAAAGCCCTCAGCCAAAGACTCACTCTGAAGTCTAGCACTATCTTCCTTATAGAGCAAGGTATAAAACTTCTTAAACACATCCATGACCCCTTCCTGCGTGTCCTGAATATAACCCTGCTGATCCTGAATTCTAATAATTTGGCTAACCAAACTTTTCTGTTGAAGCCTTTTGGCAAGAATTCTACCCGAGTTTTCCCCAAATTCGTACATCATTGTACGATATTGCAGATACTTTGCGTCAAATCCTGCCCAAAAAATTCCAATAATTTAGACTTAATTATGGCGACCGTCTGCTGACTCTGATCTGTGTTAAGGCCATCCTTAATATTGCATGTTAATTCCATCTCTGCGACCCGCAGCTTCTCCACACTGCCCTTAATCTGCTCCTGAACAATCTTCCATCGAAAGGCTGCAAAGCTTTTAGTCTCACCACGCAGTGCAGCCTTAAATGTGTCCTAGACTGTGCAATCAGAAGCAGTTCTTCTGTTAATATTTAAAAATTCAGTTATCCACTTTCTCATGTGATCCCGATAGGATTGATCCAGCAGTAGTTTTCTTTCGAATGTCCATGGCCTGGGAGCTCTAGCCAACCGAGCCCAAGGACACTCCACTATCAATGGGTTATGATCAGATAAAATTCTTGGGGATACTACAATGGAAGCCGCCTCTGCCAACTGATCAGGCGTAAAAAAAAAATCGAACCAGACAATTTTATTATGGGGGGCAGAATAATATGTGTACCGATCTTTATCTTTATTATGCCTATACCAGATGTCGACCAATCTATGCTCCAGGACTAAGGTCTGAAGGGCCTTGAAGACCCTGGGTTTCCTACCAGAGTATTTTTGGGTACCTGTAAGATTAAAACTGCCTGCCAGATTAATAATCAAATCCCCACACACAAACATTGGGTGCGGCCATGTTGCTAATTCTAGATTCAGACCATATTATCACTTCTGGGTCATCTATGTTTGACCCATATATCGTGCAGATGGATAAAGGTCTACCATCAACCACAATTTCAGCTACAGCCCATCTGCCTGCACTATTCTCCCTAACTTTTTTACAAGTCCCCACCCCTCGCTTTAGCAAGATGGCCACACCTCTGATCATAGATGTCTGTCGAGAGCAGGCTATTAAATCATAGCCAGGGACTTTCAAACACTCCCGCTTCCCCCATGGTATATGTGTCTCTTGTAGACACAAAACGTCCACTTGCATAGTTTGAACAATTTTAGAAAATAAGGCCCGTTTTTTCCCATCATTTAGGCCACATATGTTCCATGAACTTACCCGTAATCTACCCTGCCCATTTAGACAAAAGATAAAACCTAGTCTCCACTCAGGACCATTATCTTTTCATCACAAATTCTAACATAGCGCAAAAACTGCTGATAACAATGCCACGTCTATTACTTAAATCCAGAACCTTAGTAACCCCCCGAAGCCCCCCTTTCACCCCACCTCTACCCCCATCCTTACCTCCTGGGTCCCCCCAACCCCAAACCCCCCCAACCCCTACACCCCCCTTGTAATGCAACAGGACGGAGGTCCTTGTGATTGAAAGGGCTGGTTTCCTCCGCTCTCCCCTAGAGCCTTCCTCCCATTATTACCCCCATCCGAGGATTTGAGCCCATTGTAATCAGAAAAAAGAAGTTACTAAAAAGAAAAAATACCCCTAACAATCGTCTCAACCCCGTCTTTATACCTCAGAGCCCCTGAAATGGTAGGCCAATAAGACAGGAGTTTTTAGCTAAATAGAATTCAAAAACTCCTTCGCCCGAACTTCCGAAAAAATCTAGTCTGGCCCTGGTGGATTATTTTCAACTTTGAGGGATAAAGCAAGAAAGCTTGGGCACCCTTTGCTTGGAATGGCACTATTAACTGGCGGAGCTGCCACCTCCGCTCAACAGTTGCCGGACAAAAGTCTGGTCTAACAAAAAACTCGCAATCTTTCCCAACCCTCTTCCTGTCTGGCCTAGCTAGGTCATAGACCTTCTCCCTAGCCAAAAAATTATTTAAACAGATTAATACTGCCCGAGGCTTATCACCAGCCAGGCCAGACTTCTGTCTTTGCTTAAAGGGAAAACGATGTGCATGTTGAACTTCCAGTTGCCAGTCCCACTGCGTTACGTCTGGGAAAGTTTCGGAGAAAAGTTCCACGACGAACTGCCTAGTGTCCGACCCCTCACTGCCTTCTGGGATCCCCAAGATCCTCCAATTATTCCTCCTAGCCCTATTTTCGAGATCAGTCAATTTCCAGAGCATGTCATCCATTTGTACTTTAATCAGATCCGTAAGTCCCTTCTGGGTTGCCAGCTCATCCTCCAGAGTGGAAATCCTTTCCTCAGCTTCTACAATCCTGACAGCAATATCAGAACATGTTTTGGCGACTCTTCGGATTGAGTTTTGCATCCTACGACATGCACCCTGCGTGCGGGCACTCTCCTGACGCATCTCTTCACGATGTGCTATGATTGTCTGATAAATGATTGAGAGTGTCATTTCTCCAGAGGGCGCCTGAGAGGGGTCGGTCACACTACCTCCACCCGAAGCTGTGGCATTACAAACTGAACCAGGCTGCGTGGAAAAGGAATAGTCCCACACCATTGATCCTAGCGACCCCTGGTCCTTACTTAACAAAGGAGCCCCTTGATCTTTTAATTTCATGGCTTTGCGGACCGTGCAAGGCCCTCGGGGTGAAACTTCATACTTTGATACTTCATTGGATCGCCAGTCCCCAAGATCTCTATCATCATCCGTCCACTCTCTGTCTGGACCTTCGTCCTCTGATGAGCCTGTATGGTCAGACATCAAATATATGTATCTCCCCCTTCAGGCTCCTTTACATATTCATTGACATCAGAGGAGCCCCACTGGGACAAACCCCTTGAGCTGCTGTGCTTGCAACAGCAATACTTTGGACAGAAGATTCGGGAGTATGTTGAACAGGAATAGCCATAGCTGCCACATGCGGGACTACAGGCTGGGATTCCCTATTCACTTCTCCTCGGGCTGCGGAAATTTTCCCATTGCCACCGACCAGCACACTGATGTTGTTTACACCGGCCCCATTAGAACCCAATACACTGAGCTCAATCTGTTCCTGAGACCGGGACTGATTTCGCTCGAGGGGGAGAGCCAAAGCATTGTCTTCGCATGCAGCAGTAGCAGTAGCGGTGAGCACGCGGATCGCAGGGATAGAGGCTGCACCTACCGGCTTCGAAACCGTGTCATTTGGTGTTTTGGATGTAGCCAGCTGCTCTCGCTTGCTGCTACCCGCACCCATAGGGGTCTTCACTTTCCCCGCTTGAAGCTTGAATAATGCGGGCATGGTTCGCTTCCTCTTGCCGACTCCAGCAGCCGCCGTCTGATTATTGCCCACATCTCCAGCAGCCGTCTCGTCACCCCCGCGGGCAGCATGCGGCTTCTTCCCCACACTGGCAGCTTTACCAGGACTAGTTGCTCGCGCTGTCAGCGCTCGAGCCTTCGCGGTCTTCAACGGCAGTTTTGGGGCCATGATTCTGGATGAGCACCTAGGCAGACGAAGAAGACCAAAGCAGTTTGAAGGTGACCCGAACCAGAGCCAAAATATTTTACCGGTAAGACTATTCTGCAATTGTGTCAGTCATGTCAGCATGGCACTCGTTGCTTTTGATTTAGGTCAGCGTGAGACGTTTTGCTTCAGACTTCACCCATCCCAGCGGCATTAACAATCTAAGATAGGAGGAATTATCCAGGAGAGAACGCACCACCAGCTCACACAGCCGAGTGACCGGCTGCCATCTTGCCCCGAGAGTGTCACCTCGATACACAAACTCACTAAAATTCCTCACACATATATTCAAGGCACTACACAACTCAAGCTCCACCTACCTGAACAGTTGCATCTCCTTCCACCAACCATCCTGAGCTCTCCACTACCTCAGGACCCCTACTCACACACATCTGATGCATACACAGTACCAGATCAGGAGGACCAGCGTTCTCTTACGTCGCTCCTAAAGCATGTAACGACCTCCCACTCCACTTTAGGTCATCTTCCTCTCTTCTTGAATTCCACAAGAAACTGAGGACCTGGCTTTTTAAATTAACCAACCATGGACAGGGCGAGGCACATGCATAGGGCCGGCTTTAGGGCAGTGCGACTGATGCGGTCGCACTGGGTGCTGACCTGTGGAGGAGGGCACTGTGACCTCAGAGGGGCGCTGTCTTTAGCAATATCTTATGACAGGAGAGATGAGGGGCACTTTTGCAAGTGGTAGTGAGAGAATCCGAGGAGGTGGTCATTGGATGTGGAGGTGCCAAAAGTGATTGTCGCACTGGGCGCCACAAGTGCCAAAGCCGGCCCTGCACATGCACCACCTCAGCACCAGGATAACCTTGTGGGTAATAGTGCGCCTTACTAATACACATAACATAACAACATAACATCCTTGCTGCTTTGTTCATTGCAGAATTGTACTGTGCATGTGATTCTGCATTAGGGAAAAGCAATGCGTACAATTGTCACATAACATTGCCAATAATATGCCTGTGACTGTGAGATCTCTAGACATATTACTGGCAATATATGCAAATTGCAAAAAGTAGTTAATCTGCACCTGTTTTTTATTAGTACCTCTGTGAGTGCAGAGTTACTTCTTTATGTGAATTGGGCCCTAAATGTGAGAAAATATGACAGGGCTGACTAGCATTCGCTTTATTTTTTAAGCAAAAAATGGCAATTTGCCTTCTGTGTCCTGCCAAATCACACAGTTAAAAAGGATCAGTGCTAGAAGGATCCTAAATAAACTTTGAAATGCTATGGGCTGTCACAGAAGACGACACATGACGATAGGTGTGGGGGAAAATGGCAACATGGGTGTGTAATGTTGGGCTAGTGGGAAGCATGTGGGACTGGCCCAGGGCATAGAGATACAGTTCTGATGTCTGCTGATATGTTTCCTGCAAAGGAGCTACGTGTTCCATATGTAGATTAACAAATGTACTATTGTTAATATTCATTTTAACTCTTCTATAAATGTTAACTTCTTGGTTTGCTCATTTCAGCTACTTTCTATTTATATTAGGGGTAAAGTGCCCCCCCTGCCATCATTTTAAGGATATTGCAAGTCATCACAGAGGAGTTCCATAACTATACAGCGGAGCGAGGCCCAAGGCGAAGTTCTTTTATAAGGTTATGGAACTCCAAGGTGACTTGTGATATCATATCCTTATCATGTATTCCAGGCATTGTTCCCTGTAGCATGTGCACGTGTGCGCACTCGCACACTGCTTCCCTCAGCGCGCACATACTCTCACAAAGTGCACACTTCACTGCTCCTTGTGAGATGAAGTGACCATTTGTGAGTGGAAAAAAATTCACTTTCTTGATGCTGAAGTGCATTAGCAGCAAGTTTGTATAGGCTGAATTGTATAGTGTGAAACTAGAAAATCCCTTCTTGGCCAAATTGTGTGCTCTTAGGCAAATACATTATTTTACTGAGCATCCCTTTTGTTCGTTATCACTTATAAGAACACCTCAATAAACAGATGAAAAAAAACATATGAGAGCACCTTCAAATACTTTAGTTAAGGATGTACGCTGCACAAAAAAACTTCTCTTGTGTTTGATTAAATAGTGTTGCAGGGATTCTGCTTTTGCACAGAACTATGCGCAGGAGACCAGGACCTCAGAGAATTGTGGTGTACCAGAAAACTCCCCTCAGAACCCAGAACCCCTTATCCGACTAGCTTAGTATCCCATTCGTTAGCCTAGATCTAGCTAGGCGGTCCCAATGTATAGACAAACCAGAACAAGCGACTTAGATATTTCTCAGGAGTGGTGGGAATCCGAAATACCTGTTCGTACTTATTTGTTAGTCCACAACATAATAATACAGACACGGTAAAGTTTAAAGAGTTTATTTTATAAACCTCGCGTCCTAAGATGCAGTACTTTGGCTAACACTAGCAGACTAACAGTACAGATCAGAATCATAAGCATTATTACAATACCATATAGAATGAAAGGAGCAATCCTACTATTAATGACAGTGGTATACGGCCACACTCCTTTCACTATAATCTAATACATTATTATTATTAGACTATTAGAAGGTCTCTTAGGCTAACAGGGGGGACCCCATACCGTATAGATCAGCTTAGTAGAATCACATCAAAGGATCAGCTCTCACAGCATGCATCAGCTCTTCTGTTCGAATGAATGTAAAACCAAACTGTTCTGCAATATTAAAGACGCTTGTCCTTCAGATATTGGCAGCTGTATGCATGATATGTCTAACAAGTGGTACGATCAATCTAAACACAACACTCTGTACCTTCTAGTGACCCAGACGCGTTCTTTGCATGATGTACAGACCAAGGGCACATTTCACGGTTAAGAATGTGAAACAACAGTTTGTTATCCTGTAAGGCAAAGTCGAGTCAGCATTTCTAAAATGAATAACACATAACAACAGTGTCGTGTGAAGCGCAGCAGAAACGACAAGCTTGCTTGCTAACCATGATCTCGGTTATGCTAACTTAGTGTTGTAAATAGGGCGTGGCTTAATCCATCTCACACTCCCCCCCATGATCGGAGCACTAACCAATAGGGATAAACTTATCAAGAACGCAGAGTTCAAGTGATTTAGAACAGAACCAAGGGCATATAAGGTAAGTGTAGAGTCCGAGAATAAAAAAATGTTCGTTTAAAAAATGAAAAATGATGTGGTAAAAAATAAGCAAAACCTTCGTAGAAAATTAACAATTCTGGATGCAAGCTGCATTGACAATGTCAATCAGTCAATCCATGAAGGTATATGCACCGTAAGTTGCAACTGCTTCCAATAGGAAATCATTGGAGCGTTCCGCAAAAGTATCCGCCATCCAATTGAGCAAGGGAAAGGAACACACATGTTCATCGATTATCGGAGCATCCAGCACCATGATAGGACAACTGTCAGTCTCCTCAATATAACTCCTTTCAAGGAAATCAATAGCTGCCTCTCCGATATGCCAGTTTCCAAGGACTCCGTGTGCAGCACCCAAAGCCATAAACCCGACACCAGAACAGTTGAATTCATGAGCCACTAAGGGACACATTAGTTCATCAAAATCCGGGTCAGGTGACGCCAAGTTTGACAGGCACAAGTCCAGAGCCCATTGGAAGGGACAATCTAGGCAATGAAAAACAGGTTGCACACACATAAAAAAGGGAAACCGGAAAGACAATCCATACTTGACGCTTAATACAGCCAGTGGTAAGGTGCCGTAGAAATCAAGCATCCAGCTACGAAGATGGAGCAAGCGCAGCATTCTGTCTTGCAACTCCCGGTGTGCAGCCATATCGAAGTGCGCAAATCAACAAGAGGATCCCAGCCACCAAAGCGAGGAGCAAGGGGAACCCTCCGAAGACACTTGAAAAAATAGAATGTAAAAATGCGGGGATCACACCAAAAACAGTCTGGAAAGATGTCACGAGGCCCGAGCCCACAATTTTAAAAAAATGAACAAGGCCAGTCGGAGACGAAGCATTAAAGATAGTTTGAATCAAGGTTCCAAAATGGAGGGGGAGGCCGGTATTTAAAAGAGCTTGTACCTCAGTGCGTGTGTTCGCAACATTAAGAAGAAATGTTTCACGGGACGAAGTCAACGCAACCTCTTTTTTAGACAAAAGAGCCCTTATTCTGCTCATCCTATTGAACTCTGCGTTCAAGGTTGGAATCGCTGGCCAGATGGATGTGTCGAGTCGGCCTTGCGGGGGCGGAAAAAGGACGTTATTACAGCAAACTACTTTTTGTGAAACAGTCACTATGTAAGGAATACCCACTAGCATCCCACAGCAAGCTTCACTATTTAAAAGCAAATAACTACCGTTGGCAAGCAGCTTAAAAGAAGACGTTATGACTGGCATTGGAATCCCCTTTAGGACACAAGCTAAATTAGGAGCGTGTATATTGCAAGCACCATGTAATTGTATATGTCTACAAACCACAGAGTGATCAGGAGCGGAATTGCATTCTTCACCTTTTAAGTAAACTTCCTTGCCATCCCTCACGCATCTGTAAGTGAACGGAAGTGACCAAACTTCATGCAGAAACGCATCACCAAGTTGTTCATATCTGCCGATAGCATAGTGTTTCATGCACGAACTAAACTTGAACAAACTGAACGGTAAAGTTACTAATCCGTGAATTAACCACACGGCTGAATTTAATTTAACTCAGCTACAGAAAAAGGTAAAGGTTCTAATTTTTCAATGTGCAGCAATGCATAAGTTGCATCTTTCATGGACATGAACTGCTGTTTTTCAGTCAAATTAAACGGAAGGAACAATGATAAAATATTCATGTAATCCCAAGGGACTTTCCCTGCCTTTAACGTTTGCAATGTCCATGCAAACTGCATAATTGAACGCAACTGATTTTGACCATGATACAATACAGATACATCATCTTGCACAATGTCTACGACAGAAGAAACAATATTATCTAATGTATACATTCTAGAAGACAACGTATTAATACTATTATCTATCACAGCCAATACTTTTTCCATATTGGCCTGGTCAATAGCACGTAATCTAGAAGCAGCTTCAATTTGCGACAATTTCCAGATTTCATTGTAAATAGCATAAGCCCATCATTTAGACCTGCCATTTGCAGGACCCTTAATAAAATCATTTAAATCTATTTTGTCATTTAAGCGTGATAAATGAAGCTTAACTGAAGTTAACGTGGAATGTTGCAGCCATGACTGACATAATTTACCTACAGAGTAGGTAGTCACTGTGTGTGAAGATGTAAAACGAGGGTCAACCCTAAGTTGTGTATATCCTGGAGCCAAATCCAAAAACGGACGTTGACAGGAATCTGAGCTTGTTTGCCATACCAACCAACCCTCAGGATTCAATGTCGAAACATTTAAGGTGCCATTGGAAACAAGCGACTGCAACATAGTAAGGGACAGATCTGAGTGATTTTCCCCAACCAGGATAAGCACCCAGATCAGGGATCGAGGGGGAAATTAATTTTTTAGATATAGCCAATCCAAAACAGGTGGTCTGAAAAATAGATGAATTTAAAAATAGGATATGGTTTGGGATAAGACAGGCACGATGCAAAGCTTCTGTTCCTTGTACTTGCCACGGTTTAGTTCCCCAAACCGATTTAAGATCGACAGTAGCTTTCCATACGTCATAACCTCCAATAGCCAATTCATCCATACAGGATTTGGAATATAATAATTTTGTGTGTGTCAGTCTGACCTTAGAAGTGGGTTCTACCGCTACCTTAAAATAAAAAGACTCAGGGTTTGACACACTAAAATCCGAAAAGTATGTGAATTTTTTCAATAAAGTGGCAGAGCTGCCGGGCATAGGGACAGGACAATGTTCCCATTGAGTGAAATTAACAACATTTCTAAATGTATTTGCTCTGTGTAGGAAATGTGTGCCATAATGTTGAAAACAAAACTGCTCATCATAGTTTGCAGTATTTAAATACAGATCTTCAGCATCAAATGCAGCATAATATTTTAAATCAGAAAACAGTGCTTCTATTGCTTGTACATCCCAATCATCTGAGCGGATGTTTTGTTTAACTACATCACCCATAGAAACCCGAAAAACAGTTGGCACATTAATAACTTCGGTAGGACCATGAATTTGAAAGTTCACTGCATCCCAAGCAATCCCATCACGTACAGGCCAGGCGGTGATGTTCACAAACGTCTGGTCTCTTTTCATGATGTGTGATGAGGAATGGGGGGCCAAAGTTCCATCAATTAATTGAATTGTAGAACGCTCATTCAGGTAGTGTCCATTGATAAGTCTAAAAAACACTACCACAAAGCCAATTGTCATGAATAAAAAAATACCAATCAGCACCAGCCAGATGTAAGTCCAAGGTGCAACCAAAAAATGTCTCTTGAACCAGGCAAAAAATATAGAAATTTTGGAAGGGGCAGTGGAAGTCAATGATTCAGTTTCAAAGGAAGACTGGGACTGGGCAAGTGTTGTTGTAGGTAATAGGGGCAAGGCGACTTCTGCAGGATAAGCATACTCAGGATCAGCGGGCAAACCACCAGCAGTAGGTGGCGGATCAGTAACTGTAATCATCTCAACGGAAACCTCAGGCACGATGATAGAGGGTGGCAACACAACAGAGTTTCTCAGCATTGAAGGGCAGGAAACCGAAGGTGTCATACTATGGAGAATCGGCCACCCTGTGTAGCTTGACATTTTCAATTGAAATGTACCTGTTTTCCTTGCGACCAGGAAGTGGTGGTAAAACAACTGTACGTGTACCCAATACTCCAAGCACCGGGACTGGTGCACGATAAGAGGGGCCAAACTCCTTCTTGTTCTCCACCTTCTCACGGACCAGATCACCAACTCGAGGCAGCCAGCCGACCACCGGAATCAGGAGCGCTTCTTCAGATGTAGAGGGCACGTGTTCCTTCGCTAGAGTGTCTCTTGCTTCTTGTAGATTCTGTAATATAGCACAGTGGTCATCGAGGTCAAAAGGCGTGGCAGCTGCCGCCATGTCTAGACCATCAAGGTCCGGAACAAACATTCTCACTCCAAAGAGCATCATGTATGGGGTCCGCCCACCCAGAGACCTTCTAGGGAGATTATTAAGTGCACGTTGGACGTCATACAAGTGGGCAAGCCAGTTCCGGCCTGTACCTAACACCTTGGCTGTCAACGATTGCTTTAGGTCACGGTTCATCCGTTCCACAACACTATTGCCCTCAGGCCGGTATGGAGACGAAAATTTGACTTGTACCCCCAAACTTCTCATTGCCTCTTTGTAAGCCTTAGAGGCGAACGCCGGGCCCTGATCAGAGTGAAGGGTACCACACGCAAAACTCCCTATAAAGACATGCAATGCTTTGATGACAGTCCTGGCATCAGCACTCCTTTGTGGCCACACCCACAGAAAATGTGTGCACGAATCCACTGCAACCAAGATGTACTTGTACGCAGTATCAGAGGTAAAAGGACCGCAGTGATCTAAATAAACACACGCTAGTGGTTGATTAGATATATGCAGCTGCGTTGGAGGTGGACGCGCAACAGAAGAAGGTTTGATCTGCTGGCAAATGTCACAATTAAGTACATAAGCCTGCGCTTGTTTATACAAACCGTACCACCAGTAACGCTGCTGCAAAAGAGACACAGTTGCTGACACTCCAGCATGCGCAGACGCAACACCTTCGTGGGCAGCTGTTATCAGATTTGGTCTGCAGTCCGCGTTGGGAATCAATCTATCACCAACGTCGTTAATCCTCACTAATGGGATGTTATCAGGACTTAAGTGATAATGGTATCGAGAAGGGAAACCTCTAGGGAAGCAGCTATAGCTGCTAAGATGTCTGCATCTATCTTAGATTTTGATCTTGTAACCGCTGCTACTAAATATGTCGCCACTGCCGTTTTAGCTGCCTCGTCAGCCAAACTGTTACCGACAGCATGGACACCAACTCGTTGGTGACCAAGAGTGTGAATTACATCCACAAGTGGCAGACTCCCTTTGAGTTCCGACACTCGAGCCCAAAGCGTTTTATGCTTCACTGCGCTACCTTTGGAATCACGAAAACCATTCATAATCCAAAAAAGTAAATTGTCGTTGTAAGATTGAACACAATAGTAAGAGTCACTCACTATAAGAGTAGTGACTCTGTGATCAGCAAACTCAAGTGCAAGCACCAGAGCACGAAGCTCCGCCAGTTGCGCGGTACAATCACCCAATGACTGTGTATGCACTGCATCAGATTTGAACTCTCCATTCACGAAAGTACCGACTACAATTGCGCAAGCCGCTGAATAAGCGTGCCTTGATCCAGTTGGGGGTTGCGCCGACCCGTCAGTGTATATGACACAATGGTATTCCTCGATGGGGCGCAATGACTGTGGAGCAGGATGAACGAATTCATACTCCAAACTCTCTTGAGTCTGCAACGCCGCGTCAAAGATGTATTCGACGTCTGGCGAAGCTAAGGAGGTTGCCCATTGTATCCACCTTGGATGCAAAGCCTTAGAATTCGGTACACTAGCTTTAGTGACTGCTTCAAGAGCAGGAAACGGTGTTACCACCAGCATGCGTTTTCCTTGTGATAGCGCTCGTTCTTTCAGGATCGCCATCTGAACTGCTGTCAAGACTTTTTCAACAGTGGAAAATCGCAGCTCAGCCGAAGTGTACAGATGAGATTTGTAAGCAATGGGGACTGTGTCACCCTCATTGAACGTTAAGTACGTGAAACCTTCCGTGCCTGGAACAATTCTAATGACCAGGTTGGTGTGGTTGTCACGAGTTTTTAGATATTTAGCTGTAAGAAGATCAGTTTGCAAAGTATACAATGCCAACGAGTGCTCTGGCAGCCAGCAAGATCTGGTATAAGTTGGTTGTATCAAGGCATAAAGCGTCTTGATACGCTGGGCATAATCAGGAATGTAGGATCGACCGAAATTCAGAAAACCCAGCAATGATTGTAGTTTTTTCAGTGTCGTAGGGATACTAAGGTTTGCGCATTTCTCAAGGAACTGCGGTGCCAAGCCTCGACCTTCATTATTGAGTTCGTACCCCAAGAACAACACTGTAAATTCAGCAATGTGCGACTTCTTGAAGTTAAACTTGTAACCGAAGTCTGCAAACATAGTCACTATGTTATCCACACGAGCAAGGTGTGGAAGCAACTCGTCGTCTGTCAGATAGATGTCATCGACATACGAGTATGCTTCCGGGTCTACATCTCCAAGAGAGAGACCACGCGAGCGGCAAAAACTCCAGGGCTGTTTTTATAGCCCATCGGGAGCCTCTTGAACAATTTTTGTTTGCCACCCGAGGTGAATGCTGTCCACTCATAACTAAGAGGGGCCAGATTATGGCAATAAAAGCCATTGGATAAGTCGAGCGTAGTTTTGAAACGTTTTCTCACAAGACTATCTACGAGAGCCGAACTATGAGTATTTTGTACCGCACACGTCCGGCAATGTGAGTTAAAATGCCGGTAATCCAAAACTAGGCGGTACGACCCGTCAGGCTTCGTTACAGTGAATAAAGGATTATTCATGGGTGACACACATGTCTCAATCACTCCTTGATATTCCAATTGTTCAAGGATTGACGCGACGTGAGGTCTAGCCTCGCGACGCATGGGATATTGGGGTTGAGGCTGGGGATCGGACCGCAATGGAATCTCGTGATTGGGAGAACATTTATCCCAGCCCACCTGATTATGAGATAACGCAGGCGTAAGCACCTGCGCCCACTCCCCGGCCAACCTAGTAGACTCCTCCGTGGGCACTACGTGCCCAAAGGAAGGAAGTATAACTTCCTCTCCCCTAGGGGCGTCCAAAATGAAAGCCGGAGGCCAATCTTTCTCCGCCAAAAGAATATCATATGTGGTGGTAAGATTATCCCAAAAAAACACTTTAATTTTGCGTTGTATGTCACCCTCAATATTAAGGACTATTTCAAATAATCTTTCCGGGGGGGCTACGCGAGTATCAGCAGTTTCAACTGTCACATAAATGTCAGTTGCTGTCGCCTCCAGAAATGGACGCAATGCTTCCCGCACTACTGTAACTTCCGCCGCGCTGTCTAGCAGCGTTAGTGCCCATGTCAGGTTCCGAAGCTGTGTCCTGACCATCTGAGGCATATCTCGCTGAGATAGCAGCAACTTTATTTTTCTGAAACGGTGGACGTGGTCTGGCAGCGTCTTCCTGCTTGCCTTTACCGTCAGTCTGGCGGGGCTGGTCTCGACCTTGAGTGCCCCGTCCTCGTCCACGCTCTCCACCACCAGAGTGCGAAGTCGATGTTTCCTGTGAAGAACGAGGAGAGCGTTGTTCAGAAACCTGAAACCTATCAGCTGACTTAATACGAGTACGATCGCGCAAATCATAAGTGCGTTCACTATACGACTGAACTGGTGAGGCAGGACGAGAAACCTGTTTCTGTTGCTGCTTCTCTTGTTTTTTGGCTCGCCAACTTTGTTTAGGAAAGTTGGGCTTTTCGTCTTTTGTAGACGAACTCACCTTTGTTTGTTGCACTACATCGGGAATTTTGATGGTGGGTTTCACACCTAAGGCACTATGTCCAATCATCCTATAGGCTTTCGCAATAATTTTTGCGATCTCCCTAGGCTTATCGGCATCTGCCACAAGCTCCAGCATATTACCAACTTGGAACTGCATGGCATCTCCTTTGAGGTTGCCCATTACCATGGAACAAATCACATCGAAACTGTCGACAAGCCTTAATCCCAACTCAATAGCTGCCTCCGCACCATGACTTTCTTGAACTTTCTTGATAACGGAGGGTAGTACAGCCATAGACGGAGTGCCGTAGCACTTCGAATATGTCGCAGCAAAGACCTTGCCCCAATTGTCACAATCAACAAGTTCAGGGACTAGGTCTTTCGGCAAAGTAATGGTGAGTATCCTGTGTTTATCCACAGGTGTAGTGTTTGGAAACACGGCTTCTAATTGATCAAATTTTTCCGCAAGCCAGTAAGGAAATTCATCCTTACTGAGGGGGCGCTTGCCGACAACCGCGTTAACCATAACAGGGCTTATCACCACCGCGTGATGGTGATCCGCCCCGTGTCCAGCAACCGCAGGTGCTCCCACCTGAACTGTGCGTGACACATACTGCACTAAAGCCCTATGGACCGTAATCAGGGCTGTGTGTAGTGTTCTTAAATCACCCACTCCAACCGTCAGGTAGCGTGGGTGAGGAGTATATCCGGCCAGTACCGGCCATGTAGCCCCTGCAATTGACAACGGGCCCATTCTCGCCGATACGACCTCATGGGGGAGGGCGCCATTAAACCAAATTGTATGCTGCCAGGCAGAAATAGGAATTTCCAGAGTCCGATATGGGGCATAAGCCGCAGGTACACCCGAGGCTGTATATTCGTGGAACAAATTATCGTCTGTATCCACCTCCGCAAAGGTCACCCATGAGTAAAACAACTCATACGGGTAGGTGGTATCAGCACTGACCACAAAGACTACGGACATCCCGTCATCAGGTACCCCATACGCCCTCAAATGAGCGCGCAGAGGAAACCTACTATGAGCGGGAATATTAACCGCCATAAGGACTCCTTAAAGAGTAACAACGATATTCACAGTAGCACTTGGGCTCAAAAATTATAACCTTTTTAATTTTCAAGCTTGATAGAACCTTTAGGCTAAACCTAGGTAGGTTAAACCGTCACTCAAGTTTTCCGGAAACGAGAGTGAGGGTAGTTGTGGACTAAAACTAGTACTACTAAAGCGTCTCAGACGTTAAGACCAAACGTTGGGCGCCATGTTGCAGGGATTCTGCTTTTGCACAGAACTATGCGCAGGAGACCAGGACCTCAGAGAATTGTGGTGTACCAGAAAACTCCCCTCAGAACCCAGAACCCCTTATCCGACTAGCTTAGTATCCCATTCGTTAGCCTAGATCTAGCTAGGCGGTCCCAATGTATAGACAAACCAGAACAAGCGACTTAGATATTTCTCAGGAGTGGTGGGAATCCGAAATACCTGTTCGTACTTATTTGTTAGTCCACAACATAATAATACAGACACGGTAAAGTTTAAAGAGTTTATTTTATAAACCTCGCGTCCTAAGATGCAGTACTTTGGCTAACACTAGCAGACTAACAGTACAGATCAGAATCATAAGCATTATTACAATACCATATAGAATGAAAGGAGCAATCATACTATTAATGACAGTGGTATACGGCCACACTCCTTTCACTATAATCTAATACATTATTATTATTAGACTATTAGAAGGTCTCTTAGGCTAACAGGGGGGACCCCATACCGTATAGATCAGCTTAGTAGAATCACATCAAAGGATCAGCTCTCACAGCATGCATCAGCTCTTCTGTTCGAATGAATGTAAAACCAAACTGTTCTGCAATATTAAAGACGCTTGTCCTTCAGATATTGGCAGCTGTATGCATGATATGTCTAACAAGTAGTACGATCAATCTAAACACAACACTCTGTACCTTCTAGTGACCCTGACGCGTTCTTTGCATGATGTACAGACCAAGGGCACATTTCACGGTTAAGAATGTGAAACAGGGGGGAGGAGCCTAGCGCGCAACCAAGATGGCCGCGTAGGTGCGAGGCTCCCGAGGACCTCCGTGACCTCCTACATAAATCCTGAAAATATCCTGTCCTAGATGAGGGGACTGTGTTGGTGAGCCCGAGCTGAGGTGTCACCCGTTTTCCGTTTCCAAATTGGACCTCGGACACCGGCGGGAGCACCGATTGAGGTTTGCGGCCTTCTCCACGCCGGCCCCCCGGATTAGAGTTGCGGGGCGATCCGGAGACAAAGTGATCAACAGCGGCGGGCAGGGCTGGGCGACTCGCGTACCCCGCACTTTCACTTTCGCTTTTGCACCCTCCTTGCTGCTCGGGCGAGGTTGGGTTGCGGGGCGGTGTGCGGTGGTGTGGCCTCGTTGGGGTGCCCTGCTGGCCCGCCGGCTGTGATCCGTCCTGCGGACCTGTGGTGGCCCCCCCCCGGAGCCCGTGAACTGGTTTGTCGGCCTTTTCCGAGGTGATTGGCACGATTTGGGGACTGAAACCATGTCCACAAAGCAAGATGGCGACCGGGCAAAGGTGAAATCGACCCGCCGTGGCGCGGCCCATCAGTCCAACAGCATGGACCGCTACACCCTCCAGAAGGGATCTCCCGAGGTGCCGCATAGGTCCCCTGAGGGCCCGACTGATGCTCCTACGCTGCCCGCGGATCTGACCCTGCGAGATGTTATGGGCGCTATCGCCGAGATGAAGGCCTCGGTGGACCAGCGCTTTGACACACTGGCGCAAAAGATTGACTCGGTCCACGTGGATGTTGGCCTGGTGAGGGCCGATTTATCCAAGACCAATGACCGGGTCGATTCTTTGGCCCACACCACTTCGGGCCTTACGGCGGACGTGGCGGCCCTCCAAAAGGAGGTGCGCCGGCTCGGCCAGGCGAGCGCCCTGATGGATCGTCGACTGGAGGATTCCGAGGGTCGGGCCCGGAGGAACAATGTCCGCATTGTCGGGGTGCCGGAGGGACGTGAGGAGGCGGCGGCGGACCTGTTTGTGGAGGACCTGATTCTCACCCATCTCCAGCCCCGGGGGCTGAGTAAATTCTTTGCGGTGGAACGTGCCCACAGGGTTCCTGGAGGAAGACCTAAGGCCGGAGCCCCTCCGAGGCCTCTCATTGCCCGGATTTTCAACTTTCGGGACAGAGACGCTATCCTTCAGACTTCTAGGCAACAAGGACCGGTCAGACTTGACAATATGGATGTGAACTTCTATCCTGATTTCACCCCAGCGGTCCAGAAGCAGCGACTGAGCTTTCTCGGAGTCAAACGTCGTCTACGGGACCTGAACCTCAAGTATGCGATGCTTTTTCCAGCTAAGTTGCGGGTGGAGGTGGATGGCCGCACGCACTTTTTTGATCGTCCCGATTCAGCCGGGGACTGGTTGGACTCCTTGCCCGGGGATCGGGGCCGGGGGGGTGGGGGAGGCGCGGTTGGAGGGGAGGGCTCGCCGGATCAGGACTGAGGGACTAATAGTAGGCCTTGCTCTGGACAACATTGTCGTCATTTTTGACTGTTCGTTAAGTCTCCCTCCTGTGGAGGTGGTACGGGGTCTCTTGGGGGCTCTCCCTCCTCCTCTGGGGGACTAGTTAGTTTAATCATTCATGGGGCGACAGGCACACTGCACTTTGGGGGGGCTGTTTGGGCTCATGCAGGGGTGCAGGGAGGGGGGAGTTCTGTTGGGATGGGTGGGTTGGGGTGGGGTGTTGTTTGTTTTTACCGCAAGGCAAACCCTTTATTGTATTTGTGTTTTTAAGGTGCTCTCGGGGGGACGAATGATGGCTTCTGTATGTGATGGGGGGTAGGGACCTGACTTTATTGTCCTGGAACGTTAACGGACTGGGGGATAGGATTAAGCGAGGTGTGGTCCTGCAGTATTTGAAACGACTTTCGCCAGATGTGGTCTTTCTGCAGGAGACACACCTTATTGGTAATTCTTTTTGTGCCATGAATCGGCGTGGCTATCGTTTGGTGGCCCACTCGGGCTTCACGTCGGGCTCACGGGGGGTGGGCATCATGGTGAAGAACTCGCTCCCGTTGGAAATAGACGAGGTGCGCCATGATGAGAGGGGACGCTACACTGTCTTAGTGGGGAGAATGGAGGGTAAAGTAGTTGTCTTTGTATCAGTGTACGTCCCACCGGGGTTACAGTCCACGACTTTTGCAGACCTAGGGCGCCTCCTCCTTGACCTTCCGGGGGGGCTTCTGGTGGTTGGGGGGGACTTCAATGCGGTGGTTTCTGGGACCGTGGATCGTCACCCCCCCTAGGGACCTCCCCCGGGCGCAGGCGTGGCTGTCCGGCTTCCTAGATACACTGGGATTGGTGGACTGCTGGCGCTTAAAACATCCCACGCAGCTGCAGTACACTTTCCACTCGGGTGCCCATGGTAGCCTCTCACGGCTTGATTATGTCCTTGTCCCTGCGGCCTATGTTGGGAGGGTAGGAGAGGTGCGCCATTTGGCGCGGGGTATTTCATATCACTCCCCGCTCCTGTTGCACGTTGATGTCTTCCCGAGGGGGGAGGGCAGAGTAGCTCCAATCAATGCCTGGTACCTGCGCGGCCCCACCATTCGCGCTGATGTGATTAAATCCTTGCAGCGGTATTTCGATGAGAATGTGGGGTCCGTCCCTTCGGCTATCTCCCTGTGGGAAGCTTTCAAAACAGTTCTTAGAGGGGAGGCCCTCTCCTTTATTTCCCATGCCCGGAGGCGCGAGCAGGAGGAGGTGACCCGGGTGGAGGCCGAAATCGCTGAATTGGAGGGTGATCTAGAGGGTGGGGTGACGGATGCTGCACTACATGTCCTACAACTTAAGCAGGCGGCCTACAGGGCCCTCGTCACGGAGGCGGCCAGGGGCCTCTATAGAGAGCAACAGGGGCGACTGTATGATGTGGGTGATAAGGCTGGTAAACCGCTTGCATGGTTGGATAAAAAGGAGAGAGCGAGTCGTGTGGTCCCGCTGATTGAGAGGATGGATGGTGTGCGTGTCACCGAGCCAGAAGACATTGTCTCTTGTTTCGCGGATTATTTTCGCGAGGTGTATTCCCCGGTTTCTCCCTGCTCGGAGGAGGATTCCCATGCCCTGCTTAGGGATATCGCGCTGCCTTCCCTTTCGGTGGAGGACAGGGTGTCGTTAGATGCCGCTCCTACCTCCGACGAAATTGCCCTCGCCATACGCTCGGTCGCATCCGGCAAGGCCATGGGCCCGAACGGCATCCCTATCGAGTTGTATAAGCTGCGACCGGATGTACTGGCACCCCACCTCCGTGCGATGTTCCTGGCAGCCCACTCGTTGGGCTCCCTCCCGCCGGACCAACGTCTGGCTACAATCGTGGTGATCCACAAGGAGGGGAGACCTCGAGACCGGGTTACATCCTACCGGCCTATCTCGCTCTTGAATGCGGAGCCCAAAATCCTCGCCAAGGTGCTAGCCAACCGGCTGGTCGGCGTGGTGGGCGACCTGGTCCACCAAGACCAGTCCGGCTTTATTCCCCATCGCAACACGGCCCTTAATCTGCGGCGCTTGCACGGGGTGCTCGCGCGTGTCCCGTTTGTGCGGGAGCCGGCCATATTGGCGTCCTTAGACGCCACCATGGCGTTTGACACGCTCGAGTGGCCATACATCTGGGCCATGCTGGCGAAGTTTGGATTTGGCCCGGGGTTCATCAGCTGGGTCAAATTGTTGTATTCGGGCCCATTGGCGCAGGTGGTGGTGAATGGAAGAGTATCGGTCCCATTCGAGCTGGGACGGGGCACACGACAGGGCTGTCCCTTGTCGCCGCTCCTGTTCGCGCTGGCCTTGGAACCCCTGGCGGAGTGGCTGCGGTGGCACCCTTCCATCCGTGGTCTCCGTTGGACCCCCGAATAGGAGGACCGCGTGTCCCTATAAGCTGACGATATCCTTTTGTACCTAGCCTCCCCGCGTAAATCACTGATTGTCCTGGTTGATGTTTTGCGCTCATTCGGCCGCAACTCAGGCCTTGTCATCAACTGGGCTAAATCATGTGTGTATGTGCTTTCCGGGGAGGCTCCCGTCCTCCCGCAGGGCTGTCCGATCCAGATTGCCTCACAGGGGTTTCGGTACCTGGGGGTTTACATTACTCTGGACCCGGAGGCCCGCTACGAGCGGAATTTGCTTCCCCCCCTCCAGCGCTTGAAGGAGGACGTCGCGCGCTGGCGGCGCCTGCCGCTTTCGCCGCTCGGCCGGGCGGCATTGTTTAAGATGATGTCGTTGCCACGCTTCCTGTACGCTCTCCAGAATACTATGGATTTAGTCCCGGCGCGCTACTTCCGTGAGGTGGAGAGTCTACAGCGCCGCCTGTTCTGGGACGGGAGGCCGCGTATTGCCCTGGCGAAGTTGACGCTCCCATGGTACGACGGGGGGATTGCCCTCCCGGATATTAAACGGTATTACTGGGCCTCCCAGCTAGCTGCAATTAATCATGGCCTTTACGGGCCCGCCTTAAACCCGGCATTTGAAATGGACAAGATGCTCCTGCCTGGTAGCGACTATAATCGAGCGCTCTACTCTGGCGCGCCCGGCCCCCGCCTGACGGGACCTACGCGTGTCATGGTACGAGTATGGCACGCGGCTAACGCAGCTATGGGGTGGAAGGACCGTTTGACCCGGGCATCACCGTTGTGCGCGTCTGAGAGATTGGGCTCCCTGTGGACCTCGAAGGGCTTCGAGAAGTGGGACACGATCGGCATCAGTAAAGTGGGGGACCTCTGGACGAGAGGGGGATTTAAAACATTCGAGACGCTGCAGACGGAGTTTCAGCTGCAGGGCAGTGAATACTTTCGGTACTTGCAGGTCCGTCACGCGCTGGGCTCAGTCTTCCCAGACGTCGCCTCCATCCCAGAGTCTTCCCCCCTGGAGGATAGAGTGCTGGATGGCCACGTTCCGGACAGCACGATCTCCCTTATTTACAAAAAATTGATTAATGACCGCTCGGGCCTGCTGACTGGCCTCCGCGAGGCTTGGGTTGCCGACGGGCTGGAGTTGGACGACGAAGACTGGATTTCCGCGGTGGCCTCTCCGAAGGAGGTGGCCATACCGGCTCGCCTTCGCTTCGTCCAGCTTAAGATACTCCACCGGGTTTACATGACGGGGCCAAGGCTTCTGCGTATGGGCTATGCTGAGGATGGGTTGTGTAAGCGTGGGTGTGGTGCTTTGGCGACTTTTTTGCATATTTTGTGGGAATGCCCGAAGGTGGAGCGATTCTGGCGTGGTGTGCATGAGGTCCTGCGAGTGGTTACGCATGTCGCGCTGCTGCCTGAAGCGAGGAGATGCCTGCTGAATGTGTGGGAACCAACTGACTACTCGGTTCCGCAGACGCGATGGGTGACTCTGGGATATATGATAGCTAAGCGTGACATTGCTCAACTGTGGGGATCCCAGAGGCCCCCGGCGGTGTCGGCCTGGAAAGAACACATGGATTGGTGCATGTTCCGAGAAAAGGTGGTGTATGTGGCGAGGGGTAAGCCTGGGGCATGGGTGAAAGTATGGGGCCCCTGGAACGCCTACCGCGGGGGTATCTGCGCGCCACCACTGCTGCCTGCGGCCTCACCAGCCCCGTCCCCTTAGTTGACTCCTTTCCTAGCCCCGAGCACGGAATTCCCCCAGTCCTCGATCTGTTCCCCTTCCCCTCTTTAGACTCCTGTGGATGGCTGGGGTCCCCCATTCGGGGAGCACGTGCTGTTACTGTCGATTGCAGGTTGCCTTGCGGGTGTGGTTTTTGTGTTGTTTGTGTAAAATGAAACCGTATTGTGGGGTCAGAGTGATGTGGCCCACGACGCTGATACCTCCTGATTTTGCTCCTCTGCAACGCCAAGTGTTTTTGTATGTATGTCATATGCTCCGTTCATTCTAGCAGCCGGCCGGAAGGTTGTAGGCCCATACCTGTATATTCTTGAGATTGCAATAAACGGTTTCAAAAAAAAAAAAAAAAGAATGTGAAACAACAGTTTGTTATCCTGTAAGGCAAAGTCGAGTCAGCATTTCTAAAATGAATAACACATAACAACAGTGTCGTGTGCAGCGCAGCAGAAACGACAAGCTTGCTTGCTAACCATGATCTCGGTTATGCTAACTTAGTGTTGTAAATAGGGCGTGGCTTAATCCATCTCACAATAGCTTATAGTTGCTCCATTTATAATGAGAATTTAGGTCATGTATTCTGCATGTATGACAACTGATGTGCCTCTTTGTTCATTTAAAGCATTGTCACCAGGTACGGGGCAGGAATGTTTCTCAGTTCATGTTAAAAAATTCCCACTTTTAATAAATACTTTTGAAATAAACTGATATGCCAAGGTGAAACGGTTCTCAGTGTTAAAAATCTACGCTATCTTGAAGAAAACTTATCATATTCCAACGTGATGTTTGTTGCAAGATTTAGATGTTTATATTTTCAGAACTCGGCTTGTGAATGGGATGTTAGAGCCAAAGCCTGCATTTGGTTCAGCGCTCCCTGTTAATATGTTGGCCTTCCCACCTCATCTCACTCACCACTTCGCTGTGGGCTGCAGATAGTAGTTAATTTGGGTTCCCTCCCTTTCCATGGCACACAGTGTCAGCTATTTTATGATGTCTCAAGTGTGCTGCCAGCGAAAAGAAAAATCATACTTGTCACCATGGCTTTAAGTGGGATGGAAAAAATAGAGAGTCTATAAAAGGGGCATGTCAGACAGAAGTGTAACTGCTACTGGGGTTTGTTAAAGGTGTAGTGCAATCATCCCCTTACCTGTAAGAAATGCATTTTCATTTACTTTAGCTGTTTAATGTGTTTTGTATCTCCATCACACACTTTTGCATATCATCACAGTTACAATGGTACAATTGCTTTGTGCGCTCTGGAAAAGGACCAACAATTGGATGTAAAGTATTCTGAACAACATTTGGACCCATTGACAGGCATTGTGCGAATCTCACACCTCCATCAGCCTCAACTTCAGAGCTCTCCATTGTGGCCCATTATAAACAACCACCTACAACCTGAGCTTGTTTGGATGCAAAACTCCGAGCACATAAAACATCAGAGCATAGAAAATGCTGGTTCACTGTCTCACAATTGACATACAATGACTAGGGCGGTTTATATTAATGAAATTTACTTAAATCCTCTACTTTCCATTAGGGAGCAATACATGCGTGTGTGTAACAAGTACAATGCTAAATCATGTTTGTGATACAGCATAATGAGTGAAAAGTAATATAATTAACACTGTATTTGTGTAGTTGGGTGCTAACATCCCAATTTCCTTCTATTCATATCTACCAACCAAACTCAATAAGAGAGTGAGTACTGGAGCACAACAAATTCATCCAATGTAATGTGAGGGTATAAAATTACACACTTCTCATAAATACCTATGCACTACATTCCCCATTTTACCACTACCCATCTTCTTGCAGATTACCACCCTACAATCAGGTCACAAGCAGAGGCTGTCTTATGCTTAATGTGAATTAGGAACACCCAATTTTTAGCTTCAATGATTCCATACAAAAGCACTCGATTATGTCGGTCTGATACCAGTACCTGTTTAAACTCTACTTTGACAGCCCAAGTAAAGCAATTGCAAATTGTTCAAAAATCAGACACATTTTGCCCTATTTGGGACTTGCTAGTGTGATGAGGAAAATACTTTCACTGGCAGTCCCAGATTCCTGATGGATCCGCAGATAACAAACCCACTGAGCAGAGTGGTTTAGCAGGTCTTTTCAGGAGTGTGGGGACACTTATGGTGTTGGTGGACACATTTAATAAAAAAGTAGATAATGTGGAGTTCAAGATCAACTGACCTAGCACCCGTGGAGGTCCTCGATTCCATGAAGGAGGAGAGCCTGGGAAGAAAGTGCTCAGGTGGAAAAGGGGGACAAGACTCGAGGGGAGCAATGCCAGAAGCAGAACGTTAAGTGGAAGAAAAAAAAACATGCCATGCCAAGACCCTTATTCCTACCTGGCCATGATCACACTGATGAACCCACAACTCCATGAAAAAGAGGCTCGTACTCTTCCAGGTAAGATGACCGCATCATTTTTAGTACCTTATGAATTGTTCGCCATTAGGATCTCTTTGAGGTAAGTTTTCTTATTGCATACTATAGAAGCCAAAACCACCACTCAAACCCCCTCTCACAAGGCCATACAGGCAGTATTAACCAGCTCTAACCCTTCCAGGTTATTGTCATCAGGACACTACTTTAACTTCAGTAAAATCCTATAATGCTACAACCTTCTGAGTCCTGTCCTTTTTTAAACTTAAGGTGTAGGTGCCACTAGAGTAAACAATTCATGTCATATCGGCATGTATCTATATTACACAAGTGTCACAAGTCTATATTAAACGTAGCTGTATATGTGAAATGCATCTGTTTTTGCTGTTTTTGAAAATAAAAGTTTGTAGTGGTAATAGCCACAGACTTATTTAACTGAGCACAACGCTCATATGTCTGATCATTTCCTTGGTGCACATAGACTTGTCTACAGTGCACAGAGATCTTACACTGCCGCACACAGAGGAAACAAAACACACAGAGGGAACATTGATCCCAGGGAGTACTTCATCCCATAAAATACATGGTCACACCATCACTTTTCCCAAAAACGACTTAAAACTTTGGTGCGTAGCTCTTTCATACGAAAGAGCGATCATGTTTGCAAAAGTGAAGAATAAATATAAAACTTCTAGTGCAAAACTAAATGCATCAAAACGCTTTTAGATATTTGCTGCAGACAGATATTGGAAACAGTTTAACACAAGTCAGTTTAAAAAAGAAAAAGCTGCACGGCCCTAGCTGAGCTAAATTCTGGGAAGGCACCTGGACACAATGGGTTCCCGACCGAATTTTTTCGATGCTATAATATACAGCTGGCCCCTTACTATCGGGCGGTGGTAGAAGAGGCCCGGGAAAAGGGCCTTCTCCCCACGGACTGGAGGCATGCGGAGGTGGCAGTGTTCCATAAGCCCGGCTGGCCCCCGGAACAACATGCATCATATCGCCCCATCTCTCTCTTAAACGTGGAGGCCAAAATTCTGGCCAAAGCATTGGCCAACCGCCTCCTGACCCACATCACGGTGCTTATACACCCCGACCAGGCTGGGTTCATGCCCCAGCGGGCAACCAGGCATAACATAGGCGGGCACAGGTGTCGGCTATTCAGCAGACGGGGGAACCAGTGGCACTTTTCTTAGCTGATATGGACAGGGCGTTTGATTCCCTGAGCTGGGAATATTTATTTGCATTGTTGCACGTACTCAATCTTGGCCCATGTTTCCTTACTTATCTACAGCTCCTATATACGGATCTGATGGCGTCTGTACGGGTGGCAGGTGCAGTCCCTTCCACCTTCTCTATTAGTCGAGGCACACGGCAGGGGTGCCCCCTGTCTCTGTATTTATTCGCCCTGGCCATGGAGCCGTTGGCGGTGTGGGTGCTCATTGATGCGCAGATCCGGGGTTTCGAGTGGGCTCCGGAACTGTCCGACAGGATTGCACTGTACGCGGATGACGTCCTCTTCTTCCTCACGGCAGTGGACAGGACGGGGCCACGGCTCCTGCAGATCATGCAGATATTTGGGGAGACATCGGGTCTCTATATGAACCTCCGCAAATCCACACTATGGGCTCTGGGGGATTGGACGAGAATTGGCACATGGGCGTCCACGGTCCAGTTGGCGGTGGGAGGCCTGAAATACTTAGGGGTGTTTCTATCAAACGTGCCGGCAGTCTCCTGGGAGCGGAACCTGGTCCCGGTATGGGAGCGAGTCCGTGCTGATCTTAAGTCCTGGTCGCGCATGCCTCTGACATTGTATGGCAGATCAGCAATATTCAAGATGGTGGCGCTTCCTCGGCTGCTCTACCAGCTACAGAATCACCCGTACCCGATCCCGCCCAGATGGTTCCGGCTGGTGAATTCTGTGCTTGGGCAGTTTCTGTGTGAGGGGGGAAAGGTGCGTGTGGCTCTGTGAACATGCTTCCTATCCACCTATTGTGGAGGACTCGCATCCTCGGACATTCTCTCGTACTACCAGGCCTCGCATCTACTGGTTCTTAATGAGTGGTGGTATGGCGACAGGGGGGACCCGGCATATGTGCTGGAGCGGTGACTCATGCGGCCCCACACGCTACCTACAATTCTTTACTCAGCGCCATTGCGGGGCGCGATGCCATCGGCCACGCGGGTGGTATTCCTGATTTGGAGGCAGGTGTTACGACTCATGGGGTGGTGGAATACCCTGACTCGGGAGACCCCCCTTTGGAATAATGGATGCTTGCACCAATTGGCGGCCCTGCAGGGCTTCCGAGGATGGGATGATATTGGTATTTCAACTCTGGGAGATGTTATGAGGGGCACGGCACTCAAGTTTTTCCAGGATCTACAGAGGGAATTTCTTATGCCACAGTCACAATTCTATCGGTACCTACAATTTCGCCATGCCCTGTCCCCTAGCCTGGAAGGTCTGGAGTCTCTCCCTGATTTCAGCCCGCTGGAAGCGAATGTCTTTATGAGGGATCTGGAGACAAAGAAGATTTCCCAGATCTATCAATCCCTAGTTACTCATTGCTCCCCCACACTCCAGAGGCTTCGGGGGACTGGGAGGAGGATGTGGGCACGCAGGAGGAGGAGGACTGGAGGGAGGCCTTGGCAGCCCCACGGGGAGCGGCCATAGCGATGCGCCTTCGCCTCATCCATTTTAAGTATCTGCACAGGGTCTATTTTACCCGGGCTTGACTGTGGCGAGCGGGTTTGATTGCCTCCCCGGAATGTCTTCGATGTGGCCGGGAGGAGGGCTCGTTCATACATACTATCTGGCAGTGCCTTTCCCTAGATCGTTTTTGGAGAGGGGTGTTTTCCTGCCTCTCTGAGGTCTTGGGGTGGGAGCACCCACGTACACCGTGGCTGGCCCTGCTTCACGTTATGGAGGGAATAGGGGGTAATGTCTACAAATGACATCTCATGCAACTGGGCCTCACATTGGCGAAGCAAGATATTGCCAGGGCGTGGAAGGCGCCCGGGGCCCCCTCGGTGGCTGCATGGAAGAATGGCTTGGACTTTTGTATGGGGCTAGAACAGCCTATTTTTGTACCCAGGGGATGCCCATGCAAGCACTACAAAATATGGAAAAGATGGGCGGATTACCGGGGTCTGTGGCTGGAGCCCCCAGCCGTTGTAGAGGCTCATATATTGGGATAATTTCTGGTGCATGTGGGATCTGTGGAGGTGTTGGAGTGTGGGGGACACGGGGATGTGTGCTATCATTCTAGAACTACTTTGCTCTGTATAAAGGCTGTGGACAGGACTATGCGGACTCTGTGCGACTTCGGGGGGATTGGCGAGGGAGGGAGTTGGGGGGGTTCTGTATTATTTGGTATGCTTTTGTTCTGCATTTTGATGTCATTCACAAAAGTCGATTGCTCCCATGGTAATGTCTGGCTTGATTCTGCAGATGTCTCTGATGTGCAGAGCCCTGCGATGCATGCGCAATTTGACAAAATATGTTTTCTAAAAAGCTGCAGTGCTCAGAATGTGTAGAAACATACAAAAATATTCTATCTTTTCTCTATATTAGGAGTGCTAAAAATAAACAAATTCTCTCTGATTGTCAGTGTAAGTTATTAAAATAGAGCAGAAGAAATAAAATCAATGTTCTGTTTGTTACTTTACACAGACGCTTCAATTAGGCTCCCTGCCCTGACCTGCCTTTCACCTCAGCTGCTGGTTCTGGCAGCAGGCACTGTGATGTCAGAACTTGACTGTAATAACTTATAATAGTCAAGTTCTGACATTTTTTCACCAAATTTCAGTTGTCTCAGAGCCGTGGATCAATGGATGACGTGGAGCCATCTCAAATTGAATGCTTAAAAAACTGAAATACTCCTATGTGGTAATTAGAAAAATTATGATCCGCTCGTCGCCTGGCCTGATGATCTGGAAACAGCGCCTAAAGTATCGAAGTAAGTAAGAAACCTCGGAATGACCATGGTCTCCAAGCTATCAATGAATGCCCAAGTGGACAAATTAGCAAGTTCAAGCTTTGTTACTATAAAAACTCTGCGACTAATCTTCCCCTATCTGAGATTTCCACAAAAGGTCTAGGCTACTATTACTCTTGTTCTGTCCAAACTCGATTATGCCAATAGCTTTTACCACGAATACTCTTACATATAAAGCCGCAAGGCCACATCTCCCCTGCTTTGAAAGCCCTGCATTGGTTACCGGTTGCCAGAAGATCCATGTTCAAGCTGCTTTGTATCACCCACAAAGTGATACATGGAACAGGATCGCTCTTCAACAGGAATAAAATCACCAAATACATTCAACAAAGGAACCTTCGCTCTAGAGTGGCACCTCGCCTCAAAATTCCAACGTACAAAAAAAAACATGGGTGGCACATCTTTCTCTGTTCAAGCAGCCTAAATATGGTACTCTTTACCCTCCAACATAAGATCCATGGATAACCACCTTATCTTCAGAAAACTACTAAAGAATTGGCTCTTCCCCACATAACCACCATACGCAAACAGAAATATACAGCATATTCCTCTTTATATAAGCATATATTTGGACTATAGACATGTACCTATATATGTCTATTGATTTGTATAAACATGTATAATAATTATGTTTTTTAAAAAAATAGATATTTGTTCATTCTTCTTAACAAATGTGCATATTACTGATAGATACATTATTCTATTTTTAACATGTATATAAGTGACTGCATAAATAAGTAAATCTTTTATCATAACTATCTACAATTGCGTCACTATAGAATAACAAAAAATAAAAAAATAAATTTCAAGTACAACAACACATGAAAGCCGGAGCTTATGAAATGCATCTTTAATCTACATATACTACCTTCCTTATGCATATATATACCTTCCATGTACTTATATTTCTATATATTTATTACTCTCCTTCTAATTCAGCATATCCAATGCACTAACCTATTTCTCACCCTATACCGCTCTCAATATATCCTCTCCCTCAACTCTGTGGCTCATCTAAAACCTCATTCTACTACTCTTTGCAATGCACTACCCTATTTCCCACCCTATACCTCTATCAATATATCCTCTACCTCCTCTCTCTCATTCATCCTAAACCCCATACCACTACTATGATCCCCAAAATAACCCTTTCTACACTATTCCCTCCTCTACCCCTCCTTGCATCATCTCATTCCTATTTTACTATTCAGATCTCCCAAACAAGCCTTTCTAAACAAGCATTGGCATAGCCAATAGGTCTCGCTTTTGGGACCTTATAAGTATTTAGTTTTGCAGCACAATATCCTTGGTGCAACAACATCAGCTGTTGCATGGCTAAACCTTGTACCTCATAAGTGTTTAGCCGTGCAACAGTTGATATTGTTGCACGAAGGATATTGTGCTGAATAACTAAACACTTAATGTCCAAAAGGCGAGACCCATTGGCTATGCCTATTATGCAGTCGCAGCAGCTGTGTAATTTTGTAGGTAAAAGCACAACACATGAACGCACCTACAGCGTGCGTGTGAAGTTTTCTTTTTTTTTTATTTACTGATCCCAGTTGTACTGGTAAATAAAGAAAAATAAAGCAGTGCCAACTCTTTTTTTTTTTTTTAAGGCGGGTGGAGGGAAATAACAAAAGCAGGGCTCCGAAGCAACACGGAGAGTACTGGTGCAGGAAAGATTACAGAGGATGGGGTCAGAAGCAACACGGATGGCGGCTGGACAAGCAGGGCGAGAGAGAGCAACGTGGAGCACGTAAGAACAGAAGCACACAGGATAAAGAGAGCAACGTGGAACGGGTAGAAGCACACAGGGAAAAAAGCAATGCGTGGGAGGTGAAGCACACAAGGGCAAGCACAACACTGAGGGAGTGGGGGAGCAACATGGAGCGCGGTGGAGTGGCAATGGATAAAGAGGAACCCCCATTCAAAAATTAAAGATGCTATTATGATGAATACAGGCCCCAGCTAGGCCCGCAAAGCACAAGGGTTCGCTCTCCTGTAACGGAATCTATAAGGAAGTTGGCACGGAAACTGCAAAGTACAAAAACAACGTTTATTAACCCTTAAGGGTGGTCCTACAATCCACACAACACTCTTCAGTATTGCATGGAGTAGCACAAAGAACATTCGTACACAGTCCCCTTTTATATACAACAGAGGGGCTCATAGGTGGGTGGATACAACATGAGGCCGAAGAACATTACCATTTATGGTCATTCTCGATACTGAATCAATACATGGGCGGAGCCAACACACTCCTTGAGCCCGCGAAAGGACATGGTCAAGCAAAGCTAATTATAACAGATGTGGTCAAGTCTGGGCATGCGCCAGATGGACAAGAGGGAGCTATTTATAAACTGTTACTAGGCAGATTACAGGAGCAACTAACACAGAGGTCGGACTCTCCTCGTGACGAACACATGGCAGCATGTCAATACAAAATGGAGTCCGGACTTCGGTCAACATAACGAAGAAAACATGATCTAAAGGGAAAGCATTAATGTTTTCAGTAAATGCTTAATCACATTCTGCCTTAATTTACAACAGACGACCCTTTCAGCATTTACTGAAGACATCCGGTTTCCAAGAATAATCATCATATATATCAATTATCATCATTCCCTTAACCTCTTTAGCTAGACCCTTCTGGCGAGCAACATCGGCAATAGCTTTCTTATCTGGAATGCAGAATGAAATGCATACGGAACAGCACAATGGTCCACATTGAATACACATACAGAAAAAGAACAGAACTGCTATAATAATGCAGAGACCAGTTAAGACCTTCCATCCCCAGGCAGTAACCAACGCCCAAAACCATCCAGAAAAGGACCAAGTGCCGTTTTCTGTGTGGATTTCAGCTGCTATTTTATGCAGCTTGTTAATGGCGTTATAAACGGATGGCGTATGATCAGGAATGAACACACAGCAGCTACTTCCAATAATTTTACAGGCTCTACCTCGATCAGCTAGCATTACATCTAATACCATACGATTCTGCAATGCAACAATCCTGGTTATTTGTAACTCTTCCGTAAGAGTCCCAAGAGCAGCGGCAGTCTGATTGGTCACAGCTTCTACCACTCTTGTTAATCTTCGGATCTTCCTACTATTCAAAGCGGCTCCAACAAAGAAAAACAGTCCTAAGTTAAAATCAATATACTGTTGCAAGCTGGTATCGGTCTGATCCACATCATCAATTGATAGAGTACGTTTATATCTATTTACAGTCACATTATTCAACAGTTTCAAATCCTTATGATATGACGCAGGTGCTAAGAATACAGGAGGTAATAGGAATGATACATAGCATACCCCAGACCACCCAGCCGGCAAACGGTAATAACCTTTATTTCCACACACAAAGTAGGTATTATGGGACGCTAGGAAGGTACTGTCATTCAACCCGTCAATGTTCAATACGGTTATGCAATCACTGACACCAACAGGGATAAAACCCACACTCTGGACACACAGGTCCGCTTGAGCTTGTGCTACTTGGATTACGAATTTGTCCTTCCCCGCAGTGTCTCTTGTGTTCGTGAAGATATAGGGAATGGATTCATTGTCCGGTCGGTACTCTTCCCATTCCCAAATTGTCCCATTCGCTTGTGGATACCCATTCTTGTCTTGATGGCATTCTCTATTAAGTCTAAAAAGCAATCGTCCCACTGTCGGTTTCCGAGTGGCAAACAGCAATGTGTACCATGCTCTACAAGAGCCATTATGAGAGAAAGGAAGTGGTATGAATGGCGTACCTCCTTTCTTCTGATGGGCTGGCATCATCCCACATATCCAACAGTTCGTAGCGTTCGTAGCAACGTGGGTGTGATGCAGCATCTGAATGAAAGTGTTATTCAAATAGGATTGTCGATGCTTCAACTCTTGATATGGCAATGTATAAAAGTAGTGCTCCGCAGGCACTGGAGTCGTCAACACAAGTGTCTTTCGAGCAGGAGTTGCCTCCTCCACAAACCATGTGGTTATACCAACGATAGCTACTGTTAGCATGAACCCCAACGCACAAAGGATTTTCTTCTTCTCCATGTCAAAAGAAACAATACCCTGATATCTTCCTGAAACTAAAAAGTCTGTCAGAACTCTTCCCCTTGGGCAGCGGTTGATTTCTTCACCAGCGGGCCAAGACGGGTGTCGCTACACTAATGCAGGGCTGATCCCCCCCCCTTGCCTCATCGGCTCTCCGTTTCACTAACCCAAGGGCCGTTCTGACAGTATGTCCCGGTACTGGAAACCTTACTTCCTTGGTCGAAGATGATATCGCCTTCCTCCAGAAGTCGTGTGGTCCGGAAAGAGCTCCTCAGTGTCGTTTGGCTCCGCAGCACGGCCTGTCTCTGCTGCTAGGATTTCTCGTTGATCGGTCAGCACGGCAGACTCCACCAATCCGGGCGGTACCTTTCGACAGTGTAAGGAATGGATCCAATTCTTCCTGTTCGAGACTCGCACTGCCGTCCTTGTTGCAAGGAGAACTTGCTCAGGTCCGACCCATCTCGGCTCCAAACTGTTCGTTCTGTCGAAGACCTTCACCATGACATGATCCCCAGGCCGGAGACCATGTCCTTCGCCGGTAGACCGATCAGGGAGCGCCTCTCGGACCTGTTGATGAATAGAAACCAAATTATCCGTTAACTGTGCCAGATAATCGCTCATCATTACACAAGGTACATCATACACAGCCTTAGGCCTTGGTGGACCCCAAATATTCATTGGGCGTCCAAATACGATTTCATATGGCGTAAGGCCAGTTCGAGAGTGTGGCACCGACCTAATTGACAATAACGCCAGTGGCAGGGCGTCTGGCCAAGTCAAAGATGTTGAAGCTTGGATTTTGGCGATCTTAAGCTTCAGTGTACCATTATACTTCTCGACTAGTCCTGCAGACTGGGGGTGGAATACGGCGTGGAACTTCTGGGTGATGCCTAGGCCCTTCAAGACATACTTTATAACATCCGCTACAAAGTGAGGGCCATTATCACTCCACAGAAGTCTACAGACGCCGTATCGAGGGAAAAACTCTTTTAGCAGTAGCTTCGCCGTGGTCATTGCAGTATTGTCTTTCGTAGGGTACGCCTCAACCCATTTACTGAAGGCGCAGACCACTACTAGAACATACTTCAAATTGTTACAGCGCTCAAGCTGGATGTAGTCCATCTGCAGAACCTCAAAGGGTGCAGTGGGCGTCGCAAATCCTCCTGCTGGAGTTCGAGTGCCTTTCCCTGGGTTATACTTCAGGCAGATCATACAGGTCTGCACCACCCTCTTTGCTGTGCTAGCAATCTCTGGATGCTCCCAGACTTGGGTAAGCAATTTCACAATTGCGGAAGCTCCAACATGTGCTAGCCCATGTGCCATTTGAACCATAGGTTGTACGAAAGCCGTGGGTAACTTCCATCTATCCATCTGCTTATTTCTCCAACAGCCCTCATCATCCAACTCTCCCTCGCTAGCCCATTTCTCCCGCTCTTTACCAGAAGCGGTCCTTTGCATTTCTCGCACTTCCTCCTTCGCATCACGCCATCTTTCCACCTGTGACTTTACTACATACATGGCAGTAGCGCCGGGCTGCATCGCAGTCTCCCGTGCTACCCGGTCTGCTAACGCATTCCCTTCTCCAACTTTATCAACCACTTTCCTATGGGCGCTACACTTAACGATAGCAATTTTCTTTGGGTATGTCAATGCAGTTAAAAGATTATGAACTAACTCTCCATGCATTATCTGTACTCCATGTGACGTTAAAAACCCTCTCTCCTTCCAGAGTAGGCCGAAATCGTGCGCTACTCCGAAGGCATAGCGGCTATCTGTGTAAACATTCACACACAATCCTGTACTGAGCTCACATGCTCGTGTTAAGGCTATCAGTTCCGCTGCTTGAGCTGATTTCTGTGGTATGCGTGCTGTCTCCACTATCGTGTGTAATGTGGTAATTGCATACGCTGCTGAAGTCGTACCATCTGGTAGCTTCAGGCATGATCCGTCTACCCACAACTCTCCATCTACATCTGAAAAGGGCGTATCCTGGAGATCAATACGACCCTTTGTTTGTTCCTCAGTCACAAGAATACAATCATGCGCTTTCTGCGCCTCAGGCTGGGTCTCGGGGTATGGCAACAATGTGGCCGGGTTTAGTGTCACGCACCTCTTTAACGTAATATGAGGAGCCAAAAGCGTCAGCTCATATCCCGTTAAACGGGCACTGGTCAAATGCTGCGTCTTTGTTTGATTAAGCAGGGCATCCACAGCATGGGGAACTAACACCAACAATCTATGGGACAACACAATTCCTTCACTTTGGCGTATTGACACAGCTGTCGCCGCTACCGAGCGAAAACACCCTGGTAATGCTCGGGCGACAGGATCAAGCACAGCCGAAAAGTATGCACAAGGGCGCTGCTTGTCGCCGTGCATCTGTACTAAGACTGACAATGCACATCCATCTTTCTCATGCACATACAACGAAAAGGGTTTTGTATAATCAGGGGTCCCTAACACTGGTGCTGAACAAAGGGCCTGTCGCAGTTGCTGAAAAGCAGCATCACACTCATCTGACCAAGGGATTGGGATAGGCGTGTCTTTTGTCAAAAGAGCTAGTAATGGCTTAGCTATGTGTGAAAACCCCAATATCCACTGTCTACAAAAAGAAACAAGGCCCAAAAATGCACGCACATCCTTCTGCGTGGATGGTCTCGGTGTGTCCAAAATTACTTGGATACGATCTGGTGTGAGTGCACGCCCCTCCTGAGACAAAAGGTGACCTAAATAAGTCACCTTTGGTCTACAGAATTGCAATTTCTTCCTAGACACTTTATGATTGTGGGATGCTAAAAAGGAAAGGAGGGATAACGTGCTCTTTTCACACAACTCCAGGGTGTCAGCCGCCAACAAGATGTCGTCGACATATTGAATGAGGGCGACCCCCTCGAGTAAAACAAAGGAATCCAACTGTCGTTTCAAAGCCTGACTGTAAATACTAGGGCTTTCTGTATAGCCTTGGGGAATTCTACAAAAACGATAAGATCTATTGTTTAATGTGAACCCAAAAAGAAATCGGCTATCAGGGTGAATGGGAATGGAAAAGAAGGCATTTTTCAAATCAATCACTGAGAACATGGTTGCCGTAGGCGGGACCAAGGTAAGCAACGTCGTGATATCGGAAACCACCGGGTACTGAGGTATCACGATCTTGTTTACCTCCCTCAAATCAATTATGAACCGATAGACCTTTGCATCCGTGTCCTTTTTCAAAATTGGGAGAATCGGACTGTTACAGATATTATAGGGAACTTCTTCCACTACCCCTACTGCGATCAAATCTTGCACAATCTGTATGAGAGCTTCCTCGCCCTCCTGGGAAATACGATACTGCGGGAGGCGTGGTAACACCGCCCCCTCCTGGACACTAATGTGGACCGGAGGAATCACCATTTGTCCCACATCTGTGTCCGAAGTCGCCCATAAAGCTCGGGGGAGGGTAGCCAACAACGCATCCTCTGATATCGTACACATCCGCCCAGACCGGGGGTAGTTGTCATTCAAGATCACCCTCACACCCTCAGGGGAGCAGCGGATTGTAGCCCTAAAGTACTTTAACATATCAAGGCCCATAATGTTATCCGGTGTATACGGAGCAAGCAGAAACGGACAGGGCGCAGAAAAACAATCAACTTTAAATGCAAGGGGCTGTGAAAGAGGGCTTCGGGAGAGTGTACCGTCAAACCCTACCGATGTAACTATTGAGCCGGATGGGGGAGCCCCCGGAACCAAGTACCTAGACAATGCACTACGTGTCGCTCCTGTATCCACTAGGAACTGATCAGTAGAACCTAAAACCTCAGCCGATACATAAGGACCCGTCTGATCGACCGGCACCTCAACTGATTCGGACCCCCATCCAACGCATTCCTATGCATGCTGAGAATCATGATATCCCGATTGATCGATGTCCGATACATGATACTGGTGCTGGCGATCAAAAACATTTGAGCCATCTCGGTGCCGCCCGGCAGTATCGAAACGGACATTATCGTTAGAATTCCCTCTAAAGTTCGAGAAGCCCCCTCTACCTCTCGGGCCACCCGGAGTGTGCCCCTGACGCGAAGCACGCAACGCTGGGCAATCCCTGGCCCAATGGCCCAACTGCTTGCAGTACGCACACTGGTTCCTATTCAAATCAGATCGGCCCGAAGGGGGACCATAAGATCCGCCCCTTCCTCTATTATTATTACCCCGTCGGGGCGGGCCATATACTTGTGCTAACATCACCTTGGTTTTGAGATCTTTCGATTTCTTCTCCTCCTGGCCCTTCGCCTCGTGCTCCTGACGCTCATAATACTGAGCGATAGTCAGAAGGGCCGTCGGCGTCGCGGAGGACCAGGAACTCTCGCTCGCTTTTAACCGGGCCGCAACTGCCGGTAGCAGATTAGCCACATATTTGTCCGCGAAAAGGTGGCGGCCCGTGTCGTCAGTAAGCGACTGGCCACTAAAATCATGAAACGTCTCCTCAAAGCGCGTAAAGAAGTCCGCAACTGACTCGTCAACTTTCTGTTTACATGCAGCTAACATATTCCAGTCAATCTTTTTAGGGGGGATAATCGTCTTCAACTTAGTCACAATAGCAGCGGGGAGATCTAAAATATTCTGGGGTGGTTTCTGTGCAGGCTTCCGTTCCCTATCCTCATCCTCAAGGTCAGACCACCGGGCCTTAAAGGCAACCGCATCATCTACCTTTCGAACAGAGCGCCACGTATCCGGCGGTAGGATAAGGCCAAAGAACAGGTCTATATCCGCTAAAGTCATAATGCAAGAATTCAAGGCCCCCTCGACTTCTTCATAGAAGGCCGCTGGATTCTTGCGGGGGTCAGGCAGCGCATTCTTTAATGCCATAACATCGGCCCTATGCCATGGAGTGTAAACCCAATTATATACAAAATATCCCCTTGCATCGGCGGAGTTAATATACGAGCTAGTCCCTGGTCCCGTAGGAGGAACATACAAAGGCGCCGCCTCTCGCATTGGTTTAGCATGCACTATGTCATCCTTATCTGACTGGGAGGCGGATGGGTGGCCCCCTGCTGCAGACGAATCCGACTGCTTCTCCTCCTCCGTTTGTTGACGTGCTTTCTCTCTAAGGGCCAGCACCTCGTCCCGCAAAGCGAACAGCCGCCGAGCCGCCTCAGGAGCCTTAGGGGGAGAAAAAACACCATTACGTAATGCTCCGGCATCCGAAGACACTTCGTCAGGCTCAAGGACACTAGAATATTTTCGGAAAGCAGCAATTACTTCATCCGCGAAATGAGACAGAAAATACACCCTCTCTCTATCTTGCCACGACCCCCAAGTATGGAACAAGTCCTCCTTAGATATCTTGCCCTTAAGGGCACGGAGGGAAAGTTTCCGAAGCTCAGCCATATGCTCGGCCGATAACATGGACCGTGTGTCTACCTTACCCGGAGCCGGGCCAGAATCTTGCGGCCGCGGAGCAGATGCGCCAACATAAGGGGGCGGAGAGCGATCTAGCAAATAAAAATCATCATCAGGATTATTAAGGACAGGATAAAGTGGCTGACGAACAACATATTGACCCGAAACCTGTAGCCTACGCTCTTTCTCTTGTCTGTCCGTGTGCTCTTTGTCCTCCCGACGCTTCGCTTCCTGCGCTCGCACATGATCATTCTTCCGTTGTTCTTTATCAAACAGCGCTTTCTCACGTTTCTCTCGCTCACGCACTTCCTTCACCCATAATCGCACACACTCAAACATATCCTGACGAGCACGTCGCTTACACATACACTGTTCCACATACTCAATCTTACGTATATCAAACGATCCATACAAAGGCCATCGCAACTCAGGATCCTTCCTCGTGTATTTCCTCCATAACGTGCTGTACATTATGGAAGAAAGACCATGCTTCACGTACATATCCCTATTTGGAGTCCCCTCTGGGGGAGCTGGAGCAGATTCCTCGAGGTTCAACCGGTTACCAAAACAGCAGCACCACTTACGGAGTGCGCTGAAAGCAGGCATGCTCAGAAATAGTGCAAAATATGCAATATTATAAGGAAAAATGGCACTTAATCGTTGCGCCGTTCAAAGTTTACACAGCTCCTGGAGAAATTTCTCCACATTACCTGCCTATATGTGTTGCAACGCATATATTTTCACAAAGACAAATTCAAAATATGACTAGTCATCATCAATCAAACTCAATTAGCCAACCCAGGCTTCAAAAACTCGGAGCAAGTACCGTACAACGGTTCTTACCAATCAAGAGTCCAGGTTCCAACTGCCAAGCTCCACAATCGCCCAAACGGCTCTCACGGCAGGACCGACAGAAGAGGTCTCAGTCGATGACCGGCGCCACCCAGACGGTCAGCTCGGAAGGGAAGGAAGAAAAACCTCGGGATGCCAGGGCTAAGACGCCGCTGGCAGTGATCACATCCCCGGCCAAACTCCTCACCTTCGTCGCGACCAGTCCTTCGAGCATCCGAGTCGCCGATGAGCCCCACGTGACGGGCGCCAATTGATGAATACAGGCCCCAGCTAGGCCCGCAAAGCACAAGGGTTCGCTCTCCTGTAACGGAATCTATAAGGAAGTTGGCACGGAAACTGCAAAGTACAAAAACAACGTTTATTAACCCTTAAGGGTGGTCCTACAATCCACACAACACTCTTCAGTATTGCATGGAGTAGCACAAAGAACATTCGTACACAGTCCCCTTTTATATACAACAGAGGGGCTCATAGGTGGGTGGATACAACATGAGGCCGAAGAACATTACCATTTATGGTCATTCTCGATACTGAATCAATACATGGGCGGAGCCAACACACTCCTTGAGCCCGCGAAAGGACATGGTCAAGCAAAGCTAATTATAACAGATGTGGTCAAGTCTGGGCATGCGCCAGATGGACAAGAGGGAGCTATTTATAAACTGTTACTAGGCAGATTACAGGAGCAACTAACACAGAGGTCGGACTCTCCTCGTGACGAACACATGGCAGCATGTCAATACAAAATGGAGTCCGGACTTCGGTCAACATAACGAAGAAAACATGATCTAAAGGGAAAGCATTAATGTTTTCAGTAAATGCTTAATCACATTCTGCCTTAATTTACAACAATTATGCAGTCGCAGCAGCTGTGTCATTTTGTGGGTAAAAGCACAACACATGAACGCACCTACAGCGTGCGTGTGAAGTTTTTTTTAATGTACTTATCCAAGTTGTACTGGTAAATAAAGAAAAATAAAGCAGTGCCAAAGCTTTTTTTTTAAGGCGGGTGGAGGGAAATAACGAAAGCAGGGCTCAGAAGCAACACGGAGAGTACTGGTGCGGGAAAGATTACAGAGGATGGGGTCAGAAGCAACACGGATGGCGGCTGGACAAGCAGGGCGAGAGAGAGCAATGTGGAGCACGTGAGAACAGAAGCACACGGGATAAAGAGCGCAATGTGGAACGGGTAGAAGCACACAGGGAAAGAACTACAGTACAGTACTACTACAGTAGTGCTAGGCCATAAACTGGCATGCCAAGCAGAGCGAACATGCAGGACTTACTCACGAACATATTGTGACTATTCACAGCAGTGATTCGGTACTCCAAGAGACAGCAGTGAAGGTGTTTAGATTAGGCACTGCCACGCTCGCGAATGCCTTACCGTGCATAGCAGAAGTCAAAAGTGCTTCGGCACTGCACACTGCCACCACCACGCCACCAGTGCTGGAGGCCGAAAGGGAGCAAAGGGGTCCTTGTATCATACCACAGTCAAGCTAAAAGCACCAATGAAGGTCTTACTGTAACTACCCCCACCACACCACCAGTGCTGGAGGCCTGGCAGGGAGCAAGGGGTCCTTGCATCATAATAAAAGCACCAATGAATGACTTACCATGCGTAGCAGGAATCAATGATGCTTCGGCACTACACACCAAAGAAAGAGAGAGAATGCATGTGTGCGTGAGTGCCTGTGTGTGTGCGCGAGAGAGAGGGAGAGAGAGAAAGAGTGTGCGCGTGTGCGTGGGTGTGTGTATGTGTGTGTGTGAGAGAGGGAGAGAGAGCGTGCATGTGTGCGTGCATGCATGTGAGAGAGCAAGAGCGCGCATGTGTTCGTGCGTGGGTGTGTGTGAGAGAAAGAGAGAGAGAGTGCATGTGTTTGTGCGTGTGTGTGTGTGAGTGAGAGAAGTGCATGTGTGCGTGCCTGTTTGTGTGTGAGAGAGAGAGCGTGCATGTGTGCGTGCATGTGTGTGAGAGAGGGGGAGAGAGAAAGAGAGCAGAGAGCCTGCATGTGTGAGTATGCGTGTGTGTGTGAGGGCAAGAGATGTGCATGTGTGCCTGTGTGTGTGTGAGAAAGAGAGAGAGAGCATGCATGTGTGAGTGCCTGTGTGTGTGTGAGAGAGAGGGGGAGAGGGAGAGAGAGAGCGTGCATGTGTACGTGCATGCGTGTGTGAGAGAGGGAGAGAGAGAGTTTGTGTACGTGAAAGAGAGAGAGAGTTGATGCTGCATGGCAGAGCATGTTGGGGATCTCACAGCAACCCTCGAACCCCTGTAGGCATGTGTTTTGTGGAAAACATGAATATGACTCCAACTCGAGGTTTGTAGGCGTGTGTAGGGCACCCTGCCATCCTAGAACAGTAGACTGGGTGTTAACTCTGCTAATTACAAACACAATTAGTACAATGCACACATTGAAGCACGGAGGTTTCGAATCGGATGAAGGTCTACGTTGGTTTTGGTTAGATGAATCGGTGGCTCTGTATCATAGGTTATTAGACTTGGATTCCTGTACTGGCTTGATGTATTGAACTTTTATGAAGCTGTCTTGTTACGCATGATTTAATTACGAGATGTAAATATGCACACTAGTTAATTACAATCTTAACTTTAATAATATTAAACTGTTTAGCACATTGGGGGTCGTCATGGCTTGACAAAGGGATTGGTTTCCGAGAAGAATCCGATCTGCACATAGTTATTGTAAAATGTTTATTATTGCATAATATCAATGTTTATATTGCATAATATCACTGAATTACACAACCGGTACCTGCAAGCCTTTAAATACAGGAGATGCCGTTGCTATTTAGGGCCACGGGGTGGCAGTGGTAGTCTCTCGAGTGGTGCGCGCGCGGCCGTAGCGTGACGCGAAAGTGAAAGTGATCGCGATCAAGCGAGCGGCGAGCGGCGAGCGATGCGCTTAATGAGCATGAGGAATGCCATATGCCGCCTCTGCTCAAGCGCAAGCCCACACACATGCACTGCAAGCTGTAGCTGGCGGAGGCATTTTTTGAAGCCCTTACTTAAAGTCTCGCCAGACCAGCGCAAATGCTGGGTCAGGCGAGACCTAAAAACCCTTACCTCTGACTCTTCCCCCTCAACCTCCCCTTTACTCATCCCAAACCCCCTCCTACTGCTATGAACTCCAAAAAAAAATTCTAAACCCTTCCCTCTTATGTTCCTCCTTCCCTCTTCTATCCCTCCTTCCCTCTTCCATCCCTCCACTATTCCTTTTCAATTCAAAACACAAACTAACATGTCCACCACTCAAATTTATTTCATATTTCCATATACTAACCCCCCTCCACCTCCCCTTTACTCACCCCAACCCCCTCCTACGGCTATGAACCCCCCCCAAAAAAAACTAATTCTAGACTCTTCACTCTTTTATCCCTCCACTATTCCTTTTCAATCCAAATAACAGACCAACTTGTCCACCATTCAAATGAATTGCATATTTTCCTAAACTAATTTACCACTAATCTTTTATGGGTTCCTGAGTAGCTGCTACTTGACGAAAAAGTGCCTCAACGCCTCATCAAGGGTAGAAAGTGCTATATAAATGCAAACCTTCCCACTCTTTTATACCTCCACTATCCTTCTCAATCCAAATAACTGACTAACATATCCACCACTTAAATTACTTTCAGATTTCACTATACTAATTCACCATTAATCTTTTATGGGTTCTTGAGTCGCTTGCTACTCGCTGAAAAAGCGCTTCCACGCCTCATCAGGGGTAGCAAGCGTTATATAAATGCAAGCCTTTTCCCTCTTCTATCCCTCCACTATCCTTCTCAATCCAAATAACTGACTAACATATCCACCACTCAAATTACTTTCATATTTCACTATACTAATTCATCACTAATCCTTTATGGGTTCCGGAGTAGGGTATTGTTTCTTTTACTTTTATTTGAGAGCCAGGGCTATTTTTGGTCTCAAAACAACCCTGCCCAGGTTGTTGCTATTGAAGTATTGTTTAGTGTTGTTTTTTTTCGTGTTAATGATTACATTTCTCTCTAATTTGGGGAGAACTGTAGTGTCGCACATACATCACTGATCACACAAACACCCTGTGTGTGCTTTTTGTTGGTTCATTAATGACATAAGCTCAACTAGTGTTGGACTTAATGTGTGGTCAGTCTGGCACTGACAGATGGACCAGCTTATAAGGGGGCTGTAATAGGACCAACAAATAAACACCTCACGCACTTGTGTCAGTCCAATGCTGAGCGCAACCTGAAATAAAAGGTTGCACTGTATGTGCCACACACTTTGGGCATGGGACCAACTAAACACCATGTCACCTTTTGTTCTTATGTACTATGTGCTGCAACGCATGCCATCGTCCAGGAACACAAGACCCACAGAAAGACAAGATATAAAAGAAGGACCAATACAAAGGGAAAAGATTAAATATGACCCTCCAAAATTAACTGAATGTAAAAGAGACTCATATAGATAGGGTAAAATAATCGCAAGTGATTATTAAGGATAAAAGAGACCCACAGAAACAACAAGCGCTGGCAAACCAATGTAAATAGAGGCATTTGAATAAATGCTATTTAGAGTATTAAAGCTTCACCTCCTGGCTTTGCCGATATTGTGTAAAACTAATAAAAAGGGATTGCTTGCTGTAAAGAACGTATATAGGATATAAATTATTTAATGTTACAAACAGCTTGATAATTAGGTGTACTTTTTAGATGTCAAATAGTACCTCATGTTTTCCAGTGGAAGCACTTCGGTAAAAAACAGAACGATACTCCAAAAAGCCAATAAGTGAGAGGGTTATGGTCGTCTGGGCGGAGCTAAAGCCCTCTATATGGGACTGAACTTGAGCGCCCTGGGGTCGGATGGAATAATTATTGTATCTAATATCATCCAACGCTGAGGGGCTCATAATTTTCCAGATGTGATAATTCTCACCTATCTCGAGTTTTGCCATGAAAATGGGGTCTAGTATATGGATTTTGGTGCAGTAGCATCAACATCAAAATCCAGATGTCCCCATGTACCTTTTTTATATGTCTTCTTCACTCTTTCAATTCTAGAAGGTTTGATCTGATTAAATTTAACTGCGGAGTGCAGACTTTATCGCACCTGGTTATAAACACCGCACTAATTATAACTGAGATACCGTTGTTCTCGCCATTTGCTGGGCCACTCATTTTGGCCTTTTGTATATTTTGTAAAACTGGCATCAAGGCGTGTACAGACAGCTGCCCTGTCAAGCGAACTTTTAACACAATACATAGAACTCTTATGAAATGTAAAGGGTGACGAGAAACGCAAAAACAAAAATTAAGAATTGAGTAGAGGTTAAGCGAAAGGATAAAAGAGCGGCTCGACGGCCAGACTGTATGTATACTGTGTCAATGCCATTCTGGACATTGGGAGAGTATTCGGCTGGTATTCCATAATTCCACCTCTTGATGACAGCAGTCTTTTTTAGGTCTCACCTAGGCAGCGCACATGCGCTGCCCTAGGAGGGCCTTTAGCCATCGGTCTGCTCCTTTTCCCCACACTCATGCTTGTGCTGGCATCCACCTTGCAGGAGCGAGCAGCGACGCATGTGGTAAATGAAAACAAAATGGCTCTCGCGGCGCCGCTGCTTGCTCCTGCAAGGCGGATGCCAGCACAAGCACGAGTGCATTTGCCTGTTCTTTCGCGGCCACGCTCCCTCACGCTTGTTTTTCTGCTTTCAATCAAGATGCGCGCGCTTGCTTTGCTTCGGCTCAGAGTTTCAGCAGCTGGAGTTTGCATGCCTGCTACGGTTGTTGTTCACTTGTTTCCTCATCTCTACCCCTCGGTTATTCTCTCTTGCTCTCAAATGCTTTTTTATCTCTTTTCTTTCCTCTTTTGCACGTCACCCTTTCTTGTCTTCTGTATTCAGTCTCCCTATGCCATTCTCTCTTGTTCTTGCCCTCATTTGCTCTATTTTTTCTGCTAATATTGCTCACTTCTTCCAACCTCCCTTCATATTATGCTTCATTTGGCTTGCCCGGTCACCCCTCTCTCGCTCTACCACAAGCTATCCCACTCTTTCTTCTGCTTCTACAAACTTCTCTCGTGCTAGGCTGCCCCCTAACATCCCTATGCTTCTCTGCTCTCCCTCCTCCGCCAGGTCATGCCCTTTGCTCCCTCCAGGCTCCACTTTTCCGTTCCCGTTGTTGCCCTGAAGTCCTCCTGACCCTTCTTTCCCCACGCTATCCCCCTTCTGCGCCTTTCATCTTCCCCTGATGTCTCCTTCTGTATTCTAAGGTCTCCTTTCCTTCTTTCTTCCTTGTCTCCCTCCTGCCACGTCTTTCTTTCGCCACTCCTATTCCCTCAACCTCATGTAACTCACCTGTGAGCGTTCTCCCCTCTCTCCCCTCATGCTGTGCTCACTCTCTCACTCTCTCACTGCCCCCTCCCCTCTCTGCTAGTCTCATAGTATCTTCCTCATTACTTTCTTCTCTCTTCACCATATTTTCTCTTCACTCATGCTGTCCCCTTTACCCCCCCCCTCCAGTTCTGCGGCAGTCTTCCCAGTCTCCCCCTCCTTGAGAGGTGAGATCAGCCTCTAATGTTCCCCCCTCTCAGGCCCGCACAGGGGATTGTGCAATGTGCACTTCTGGATTCGGTGAGTGGAATAAGTTGCATTTTTTCGGCTTCCTGGAGGTGCTGCCAGGGGCGTGCGGCAGGCACTAGCCAGGGGTCCGCACATCTTGTTGTGATCACTGCTGCGGAGCCTACACAGCCTCCTGGCTTTGTCAAACTGCAAAGTGTCCCAAAGCTGAAAACAGGCTGGAATTAAAATCAGATTGTTTTTACTGTGCCCTGACCCAGAACCACTGCATTCGACCACTACGGAGAGATGCGGTTTAGCGCTTCAGCCTTATTCTGTTTACTTGTAATTACTATCCTTGCGCATCTTTGCTGTGCAGTCGGTCACTTGTGGCTCTCGTCAGGTCCCGTCTGGGCTCCACTCTTGGTTCTGGTCCGTTCTTTGCACCATTGGTTTAGTCATGTGCTATCCTCACGTTCGTGTTTGGTCATAAATGGATTGATTTATCTTGATGTATTCTTCTGGTGTAGCTCATCCTTACTTGTGTAGCTGTCCAGTTTCTCTTTTTCAGCTTTTTTTCTGGTCAGTTTATTGTAAGACTTAGTTTCCTTTTGCTTTTCCTCTCATGTTTAAGTCGCATCCTACCCGCGTTCTATGGTGTGGTTTCTAGTCCTATCCTTTCTTTCCTGCCCAATTGTCAGTTGTTGCTCTGTTTAGCTTGTCTCATTCAGTAGATTTTTTATTTTATATAGCGCTAGCTTGACCTGTGGGTATCAGAGCGCTTTACATATGCACAGGAGAAAAAACAAGCATTGGCATAGCCAATAGGTCTCGCCTTTGGGACCTTATAAGTGTTTAGCCATGCAACGGTTGATGTTGTTCAACCAAGGATATTGTGCTGGATGACTAAACACTTCTAAGGTCCCAAAAGCGAGACCTATTGGCTATGCCAATGCTTGTTTCACTCCGGTGCCGTCGGCTGCTATTCACCAATTCCACCTCTAGATGGCAGCAGTCTTTTTTTCACTCCGCTGCCAGTCCGGACCGCGCACCCTCTTTCATGAGCAATGACTCTTGTTAACTAAGCTGTAACCTACTTACCACGCATGCGCAGGAGGCGCGGCCTTTTCCTAGTGCTGCGGGGGCCCAGCGTCGGTGCCGTGACTCCCCTGTCCTCGGCAACACGGGACAGAAAAGTGCAAAATGGTTAGTAAAGCGCCACCATCCTTCCGCCAGTGCAACCGGGAGGGTGTAGGGTAGCTTCGATGGGACCGTACCCTACCTCTTCTGCGCGGATGCTGTTGGATTAGGAGAGCAGAGAATCGGCGCTGTTTCCAGCGTGGCATTAATGGCTGCCGAGTCCAGAGCATTGTGCGCGTACTGTGTGCACGAGCCAATGAGTTTGAGGGTGTTGTGACTCCATGAACGGTGCAGTTCCTGGCCTGAAAGGGCAGCCGGCCGGCTGCGCCGCCATGTTGGGAAATGGGTTTGTAGTAGGTGGTGCTGCAGGCCGGTAGTCCGTATGGAGTGTACGCTACGCCCAACACTACATTACTGCTGGACGGGACACTACTTCCTGAGCGCTGCTGCCGGGCCTCTGAATTCTGCGCTCGGGGTGCAGCGGCACGTCTGTGGAGCTGTGATCCGGGCTGGCATCGGCTGGCCTGGCATGTCACCCTTTATTATACGTTAGCTCCATTCTCTGACACTACGTTTTCTGACCCTACTTCTGGAGACCTGTAATGTGACTTGCTGTGTGGCCTTCTAGCGGGGTGTGGTTAGAATCTACGGTGTATAGAAAGGGTAAGACTTGTATTGTTTGGGTGTAGTTCATAGACCTTCTATTCTACCCTAAAGATTTTCTATCTACCCTTGTGCGGTACCTCCCAAATAACTGAAGTTTGTTATCGTCCCCAAGTCGTTGAAGTTCTGCTTGCTTTTCTAGGCAGTACGAGGTAACCAGTACGGGACTGCTCCACTTTAAAAGTAAACTCGATATTTAAGCGCCAACTAATCACCCCTAAGGGTCTCAAGGCGTTGGGGCCACATACTCGGGTAGAAAAGTCTTGCAATTGGTTTGCTTTGTCAACTGTGTATTGGCGTGTTATTGGTCGTTGAGCACGCGTGGTCGAACAATCCTTGACAGCGCAAGTGGAACTCGCCATTATCACATTTGACACTTGATGTGATCAGCCCAAACACTAAGTGAAATTCCACAAATAGGAATACTGATTGGATACTAATTGCTTACACAACTTCACATGGTTTATTTACTCTGTATTACAAGCGAGTTGTCGCAGGTACACTTCTAGACGTTTGCCACCCATTAGACGACCACTCACTGCAGTGCAGAGGACTACAACACGCTGGTTCAGCGGCTGCAATCCATATCTTCCCACAAGTGGCAAAGGCGATGTTAAACCATTGCATACGCAGAACATACGAAATGCTCAAGTGGTTAATACAGAACGAGTATATAAATCCCGTAGTAGATGGAACAGGTAATTTGCATCACTGCAAAACATACACACGTGCAGCAGATACTCGCTAAACTGCACACCATCACCATGTCGCTGGACGTACAAGCTACTTAAAGAGTAGTCGTTTCACAGCGCTGATTGTATATCCCTACGCCTGGTTAACCACATCACAATAGGTCATTTAAATTCGATTTTGTGATTGATCTTTTCTGGTGGCCTCGAGTGCTTGCATTTTTTTAACAGAAAAGTCGGTAGATTTAGCTTGTTTAGCTGGTGTCTCTTCTCAGTGCGTTGTTTTTTTTTTGTGTGTGTGTGCTCTTTACGTGCATAACCAGACTATTCACTAATCTTTGTCCGCTGAGCCTTGTTTAATGAGTTTTAAGTTATATTGATTGTCAGTCGCGTGAGGTAGGTGCGTGCAGTGAACCAATTGTAGGCTTGACATTAGCAAGAGTGGACAGCTGATGGTTTGTAGTATTCAATTCGAAAAACTTTATTTCGGTCAATATGACCTCAAAAGTACAGATACAATACACATTGATACATTAAAAGATACATCAGAGATCAATTACATATGGTTAAAAGCATAAGAAAAATAAGAATCAATTATGCACACTTGGAACACCTGAAGTGAATGGATTCCATGCTCAGTTAAAAAATGCCTACAATTCTTATAGATTCACGAAGGGAGGACAAATCACAGAGGGTTATTCAAGACAAGGAACAAGGATTCACCTTTGGAAAGTGCATAATATAAATAAATTTACTTAAAAAGGATTTCTTAAAAAGGATGACCAATATTCTTTACTACAGATGATAGGTCCTAGCACGAAGAGCCCCCTACAATGCAGGCTACTTTTGCACATCATTTTTTTTCTCTTCTACCCTAAATGCAGGAGTAGTTAGATAAATCTCAATTTCCCTATAGCATCATATTAAAAACGGGGCCTAATTTTAAGACTGACGAGAAAAACACATCCTGGCTCTATTTTAGGTTTTTTTTTTATGAATATCCTACATGTACACCACATGGAAAATAGGAAACCTACCACTGAGTAAGCAATCAGGATCCTGCAATCATTTTTCAGTATCCTGAAAGCCTCAGAGCAACGTCTAGTACCAAGGTTCCTACAGATTTGCACCAGCCATCGTTTTCTTGCCTTGTAGTAGCCAGGACAGCTAAACACGTGAAGTACTGACTCTTCTGGACAGTCGCATGCCGGGCACCTCAAAACTTGCAACCCCCCCCCCCAGTTGTATGTAAAACAACGGAGAGGCAGAACCCCATTCCTAAACTGGAGGTAAAGCTTTCTAGCAACTGCCGGCTTGATGTCATCTAGGGCCGGCTAAACCGATCTTTGATATCTAAAACGGCTGAGGTTGCCTTGCCTACTCGGGGGCGACTACGAAGCTGTGCCATTTTGTACTCTTCGTAATGGGCCTTTAATAATTTCCTGGGGAGTAAGGAGCAGGCAGACTCGGGATCGGCCCAAAGTTCCCCCAGCCCCATATAGTATTCTATAAATGGATACACTCCTCCAGGCATAGGCTTTGAGCATTGTACAGTGTGATGGGCCTTCTCAATTTTTGGTTAACGCAAGAAACCAACAATATTTTAAGTTTGTTCTTGGTGTGCACAGTGTTTGTTATGCTGGATTTCTTTAGGGACTTGATGTGTCAGAAAATTTCTAAATTGAATATTGTCAGTTTGTATTGCAGAATAGTGTTTGGAACTACTCTTTGTAGTTCACTTAAAACTCATACAATGTTGTCTACTTCACAGGGGTTTGTGAAAGTTGTCAAGAACAAGGCCTACTTCAAGAGGTACCAGGTCAAGTTCCGTCGGAGGAGAGGTAAGTTTTGTAGGCCTGCATTTTTATTAATTTATGTCCATTTAGCGAATCTTTTCTACAACTTTTGATTTGTCTTTACAGAGGGGAAAACTGATTATTATGCCCGTAAACGGTTGGTGATCCAGGACAAAAACAAGTACAACACTCCGAAGTACCGAATGATTGTGCGCATTACCAACAGAGATATAATCTGCCAGGTATGTTGGTCACGAGGACGTATCTTATAAAGTCATTATTGTTTAATGACCCTGCTTCGTCATGTTGTGGAAAAATCTGCATGTACTTAAATGAACTATACACTTTCCCTAAATAATTCAATTCAATACACAGAAAGAAAATACAAGTTTTAAGGCCCTGATGTAAACCAGTTTGTGTAGGGATCGGAATTACGAGTTGGGTGTTAGTTATCAAATCTGGTAATTACAAAGTGTATTTAATATCTAACCTGTTACATTTTGGCAGTTCAAACCTGCCAAAATGTAATTGGAAAAAGTGTATACAATTTAATGTACCATGCATATATTGGTGCATGCTGCACCAGAATCTGCATGTTACTCTGACGAAACTCATAATAGACGCCATTTATCGCACCCGATAAAGAACACGCCGGGTATCGTTATTAATGTTGTGCAAACTTGGGGCTGGCTTAATGGTCCATATGGAAAGGGACACTTGTTCTCCCCCTCTACCTCATTCCGGTTTTAGGCCCACCCTCATGTACGCTTGCATTTACCTATTTTTCTAAAGGTTTGATTTGCAACCAATTAAATGTAGATGCCTATCTATTTGACCTGATGTCCTCGTTTTTGCCATTAGCTGTATTAACTTTCAAATGTGTGAATTTTTGTATACAAATTAAATCCTGCTACCAGCAGATGATCAAAGGATACATAAACTATAAATTTTATGTTAAACGGTGGCTATAATTTTCCATGCTTTGCAGAGTTGCTATCTCTGCTATAGAACATTGTAGTCACAGCTTCCAAAGTTATTTTAATGTAAAGAATCATGGGTTAATCCTACGCTACCAAGTTGACCAGCCTGTTTACTTCTCTTTGCTTTCAAAATATAACTTAAATTGACCGACTACCTGAATACATTGATTTCTTGTTTATCCATTAATGTGATATATATATATATATATATATTTTTTTAAATCTTACTCCATTCATCTAGGTTGCATATGCCAGGATTGAAGGAGATATGATTGTTGCTGCAGCCTATTCACATGAACTTCCCAAGTATGGTGTGAAGGTTGGACTCACCAACTATGCTGCCTCCTATTGCACCGGTTTGCTGCTGGCTCGAAGGGTATGTATTATCTGGGCGATGATTGTGTGTTTTTTTTTTTTTTTGTATTTTTTTTTTTTAAGCCTGGTATACTCCAATGATTTTGTTTTTGGCTGGCCTTGCTCTGACTCGCCACCTGTTCAATTGCGTAGAAAGTGTCAGTAGTCCAGATAATGCTGACCGTAGGCTGTGAATCCATTTTTCACGGTGCAACAGGGAAAGCACAGTTGGTCCTAGAACAGTATTTTTCTATTGAGAAAGGTTGGTATTCTCGTTGCAGCAAGCAACAGTTCTCACTCTGGTGTATTAGATGAGCCTTTTCTTAAGTACGTTTTGAAGGATCAGTTGTCGTGTATTCACTTTTATATATCTATTTTTATGCATGCGTAGCCATCAATTACGGTCTACCCTGAAATGGATGCAATATATATATTGCCACTGAAATTCAAACACAATAGGTTTCTGAAATTTATCATGTGTAATAAGTAGAACCAAATAACAATTATTGCCCCCCAAAATGGGACGAAGATGCAGAAGACTTGTGTGCTTACCACACCAAAATCTTCATGTCCTGACATTTACTGAGAGTTTTTCCCTTGTTAAATTTTGGTAGGTTTGACCTGCTGGAAATTACAGCTGGGGGAATGGGAGTGTGAAGCTTATTGTGCAACTTGTATTTTCGATATGTAGCAATAATCAGGCCGCTTATAATCTGAACCCTTGTTATATGGCTGTGTATTGGATCAGAAATTAGTGAATTTTTATTTCACAACTGTTTACACTATCCGATTGTGTACTTCTGGGCTACTTTAGCTTGCAGTGAGAAATATTAGTTAGAACAAATTAACTGTGATATTCACACTGCAACTTGAGGGACGTTTTGTTTTCCAAACAGTTGGACTTCTGAAGAGTGGGGTTTTATGCATTTGCTTGCTTAAATGTTGTCATACATACAGTGTGCAGTCTGCTGCAAGTTCTCTAACTAGTTCTTGAGATGAAGACTTTACCTGAAGGTACAGTTAGTGCATCGTAGGTTGGGCCGTTGAAAGGAGTGCTGGATGTTTTCCGTAGTCTGAAGAATGGCTAAAGTGATGGATGTTAAGTTAGGGGTGTGCAGAATTAGCTTACTTTGCTTTTGCATAATTAATGCAAAATTGTTGGAAATACGTGCAATTGCCTTAAATGTGAAACTAGTATTTGACGCTGTATTTTATTTTAAAATGCATCTTGAGCTACAGTCTTAGATACGAAGACTTATTTCATGCTAAAAAACACAATCCCTGCAAACTGTAGGTACACTCTTTCTGACTGTACCATGTGTTAGCACATTTTTGACACAACTGATGTGTAATTGCGCGATGTGGTACACTAGTTTAATTTCGGGAACGTTTATAGCAAGTGTAAAGCAAAAGTGAGCTGGATTACATCCGCATAATGAAAATTTCACTCCGTCCTACTTTTAAGTTGAAAAAGTAAACGTTAATGTGCAATTTTTAGCATTGGTGTTGGTTACTGTTTTGGATACCATTTCATTTTGGATATATTGTTGCACTTCATAGAGCATAAGGATGGTTTGTGTGAGCCAATTATTTGAAATTAAATTGAGACAAGCATTATTTCTCTAACAGCCTACATGATTGTCTATTCTGTGAACTTCTAAACGTCCATGGTTAAAAAGAACAGTCCAGTGTTGCTCCTGATAAAGGCAGGACTGTGCAACTGAAGTTACCTCTATACTTGGCTTTCCAATATAACTTAAAGCTTGTAACCCTGCCATCTTCTGTCCTGAATGTGTGCGGCTTGAATAGCAACTTTTTAATGTTTTTGAGCATTTGATAACATTTCTTGAGGTTAGAAACTGTACTGTCGAAGAATACATGATAACAAATTACTACTATCAACTCTCAAACATTTCTTCAGCATACAATGTCCGATAACAAATGTCATACAACATCCGCTACTAACACGGTCTTGCTAACTTTGCCTTAACCCGTTTCAATTTTTAAAAAAAGTGTCTTCCTGTCTCCAGCCATTGATTCTATATTTGTGGTTTTCCTAACAGTTAATACCCAAAACCTTAATTCCAAAATTCAGCCTATTGTCTGGTCTTTTCCCAACCAATCCTTGCCCGGTCCCCATTAATTCTCTGTGCACTCTATGGGCAACGTAGTGGTGTTTGTTTACTTAAACTATTTCATAATGGTTCAGTCATGGTTATGACCATCCCTTTTTTGTACCCCTTAGTCATTATGTAGTGACCTAACTGTAAAACTTGGTGTTTTTCTTGTCAGTTATGGAATTAGTTCTGTTCTGCTACACTGCAAACTGAAATACAAAGAAGCTGTGGCTTAGATTTAGTTAATTGCATTTCTTGTCTTCAAAAAACGTACCCTGTACATGAATAATTATTTCACTGATAAATTTGCTCTTACCACCCATGGGAGTAATTCATTCCCATGTGGGCTCTTATTTTAATAACGTTTTTTGTATCGATCTAGTTGTATGGTGCAATTAAACCTGCCCTGCTTCTTTCCAAGATATTTTTTTTTTTATGCACAGCTAAACCATTTGTATTTGAAAATTCATAGAGATGAACGCAGTCCAAGATCTGTAGGAGCCTGGAAACACATTTCATTCTGTTGTATAGATCTAACCTTGGATGCTGATGGAGTAGCTAGCTCGTGGAAATAGTTAAGTCTACTAAAATTGATTTTCTACAAAGGGATAAAATTGCAAAATATTAATTCCTATAACCACCCAAATTGTGTTTAGTATTACCCTGTTGTGCGGATAGTATCTGTCTTAGCCTAAGAATTGAGGTTATCTGCTAGTGTTTAATTTAGCTCCTCGATGTACAAGAATACTTGATGTTCATTTGCTGCTTTTACTTTTGAATGGTTATGCTGGAAAACAAATACAATTTTTCATAATCTTGTCTGCAGGAGCAGGAGGTAACCCCTTCCTGTGTTGAATTAATTAAAACCACCTAGTTCAAACCAATTTTTACACTCCGTAACCTTCCTTACTTGACTGAATATCATTAAATTTTTCAATCATTTATATAGTTAATGAGAAGATTTATTCATTGCACTGTCTTTATTTCGATTAAAATAATCATAAAAGACAGAACAGACCGTGTTGAATTAAAATACTTGGAGTAAAAACACAGCCATATATAACTATCATAAGAGTGTAGCTAAAAACAGTAACTAGTACAAGGGTTTGTATCGTATATTAAGGGCTCAAGAGTACATAACCACAGTAAAAACCGTAAGAACGGTAAAATATATAAGACCAAATGATTCAACACCACAGGGCCACACTAAAATAGCATAACATCGAGGTTTCTCTTAATGTTTTGGAGCAGATAAGCCAGGCCCATTTCAGAAATTTCGCCATAGCTACAACTATTGGTTCATTGGTGGATGTCTGCAGAATCCTTGGTGCCTCCATGGCAGATCTGGTACCCAGGTTCATACATTCGGGTTTCAGCCATTTGATCCTGTGTAACTTGTAGGCTGGACACACACAAAGGACATGGGATATGCATTCCGTCTGGGCTGGACAAACAGTACAATGATCTGGCCCATGCACAAGCCATTTTTTTTTTTTTTTGCAAAGGTGTTTATCGGAAAAGAGCCAACCCTAAACTGGTGGTATAGTTTTCTATCCATCAGTCTTAGGGTGACATCCCAGTAAGCTTCTAGCACAAAGTTCTGTTTATGCATCAGAAAGTCCCTGGACAGGGTGGGCCTAGTAGTGGAAGAAAAATTGCTCTTAACCATATCCCAATAGGCAACCTTAAACTCCCTTTTAGTCAGAAATGGATTTTCTTCTGGATGCTCCCATAGACCACTCATCCCCATCCCACACAGGGTGTTTTTTACATTCTGTAACCATTTGATCTTGCCTAAACAAACGCCCCCCCCCCCCTGAAATCCAAAAGGGATTTGGCATAATGGGAGAACTCGGGGGTGACCCAGAGTCTTCTCCAAAATGCTATTGGTCTATATCGGGCTAAATTCTCTGTGTAAGCAACCCAAATCCATGAGAAGGGGCAACAATGGTGAGGATTGCAGAAGGCTCTGACAAATTTGTTCTGGGCTCGTACCAAGGAGAAGATGGTTCTCGAAGCCCCATAATTCGGCACCATATAGGATTGAAATGATGACCTTGATGTTATATATCTTAAGAACGGGGCTATGGGCTTAGTGAACGAAAGCATATGTTCTTTTACAAGAGCTCCTGCCAGCTGTACATGTTTTAAAGCTAACAAGTCAATGTGAGGCTTCCAGTTAAGTTTCCTGCCTAAGGTAATCCCCAGATACTCAAAGGCATCTGTCTGTTCTAAAAGGACATTGTTCATGTACACACTGCTTTTAATCTTGGGGTTGTGAAAAAACGAACTTAATCATGTCCACATTTACCACCAGCCCATGATCTTGATAAAACACCACAAATCTGGACAGTGCAGCCTGCAGTCCCTTCCAGTGTCTTAGATAGAATCAAGGTGTCGTCTGCGAACATGAGCAGTGGTATCCTCGCGCCCCCCCAAGCTAGGGGCATCTGTATGACAAGTGGAGTAATAGTGGACCACCCTATCAATGAACCGGGAAAACAACGTGGGCGCCAGGACGCATCCTTGGCGCACCCCATTTAGGACAGGAAATCTATCGGCAACCTCCCCTTTGAGCCCCACCGAACCTGTGCATAGTTCGAAGTGTGCAGTTTAATTAACATTGCTAGTAGCTCCTGAGGCATCCCTGCGTCCGAAAGGACGCTCCACATTTTATTATGTGGAACCAAGTCAAATGCAGACTTAAGATCGATTAAAAGCTGCATAAAGGGAACCTCCCCTATAACTACTTGCCCATAAATCATAACAAACCTAAAAACCTGGTTGATGGTGCTGGTAAAGGGGCGAAAGCCGGCCTGCAACAGTGATAAAATCTCATTCTCCTCAATCCACACTTGGATTCTACTGTGGACCAACCTGGCAATTATTTTCTGCATTGAATCAATAAGGCTGATAGGCCTATAATTGCCAGGTAGCGAGCGATCGCCCTTTTTATATATCTGTATTATAACTGCTCCAGACCAAGTATCCGTAATGGGCACACCACTAGCTATGGCATTTGGTAAAAAAAAAGTAATGTGGGTGACCCAATTCTCTTTATCAAACAAGTCCGCCGGTATTCAATCTGGCCCTGGAGCCCTTCCTTTCGGAATCTATGAGAGAACCATCTCGACCTCAGAGCTGTCAAACAATAAGGTGGTGGGCGTAGGACCAAATTGGGGGAGACTTAAGATGTTGTTTGAAATAGAGAATTGTGCTTCAAAGTATACAACCCACGATTCTGGTGCTACATGATTGACTGGTATGTGTGGTATTCCATTGCTACCCCACTTAACTAGCTGCCAGAAATTGACCATATCTCTCTCCTTACTAGCTTCGAGCAGGTCAAGCCATCGTTTGTCATCCTATTCCTTCTTAGCTGTTTTTTGGGTTGCTTTATACCTGGCAGTGGCCGACCTGACCGCACCCATGTTTTTGGATCTAATGGCATTTGTTAGTACCCGGTATGCCTCTCTACATGACTTATTGTACCAGGAAGCCATTTTTGCTCCTGGCTTGTTCTTCCTTGAATTGGGCTTAACAAAGGGAGATTTTAAGCTAGAGAATAGATCTCTATGTACATTTGGGACAATGCAGTTAATATCCTCCTGGGTGGGGCAGTTGTTGAGAATAGCGACCGAATGGGCGACCATAGACTTCATCTGCTCCAGGTCCCCTTCTCTTTCAACAAGCCTTGCCCATCTAACTCCTATCGTCATTCGAAACTACTGCTTCCAATTGAGTATGGGCAGCATCCTTATTGGCATTGTCTAGTAGACCCTGGAGCCTTGAGTGATAATACCGGTGGGTCGTGATCACCTTCGGTCCGCTCAACAACTGACATGTCTTGTAAGTGAGCCCAGAATTCCACATTAAGAAGGATGTAATCTATCTGACTTCTTCTCAAACCATTATTAAAGGTGTACACACCCTTCCGGTCCGACTGTCCTCCCGTTTGCTGCCCTCACTCCCTTCTCCAGACACAGCCCCTTGAGCTGCAAGATTTCTTCACTTGTGTAAAGTTGCTTAAACATTCCCTAGTGCACTTCAAAGTTTAAGCTTCATTGGGAGGTCTTTTTTTCTTCTCCAAAATAAAAAAAAAAAACTAATGGCATTGAACTTCAATTTTCCCACCGTTTTACTTTGTGTATTAATAGAAAGGTTTTTTTAAGCATTTAAAAGCTAGGCCATTAGTTCATCCTTGCACACATTCATAATTTATTGTCTGAATGTAGTTTTAATAGATTTAGGTTGCACGGTCCATCAGGATTACTTTGACTTGGACATTGGGGCCACATCGGTTTTAAATAAAACCGAAAATCCTAAGTTAATTATTTCACTGGGTTAAAATGCATGTGCAAGTTGTATCCAATTATTTTCTCTTTGTTATTTTATCTTCGCCAGTTCTGATGACTCGTAAGTGGTTTCCAGCACTTGAAATCCCAGTTGTGATGTTTTAAGTATGTTTCACGAATGATAACTTGCCACCTTTCAGACAAAATGGATTTGAGCTGAGCTTATTCTACCCTATTTTATCTGCCTTCTTTCGTGCCAGTATAGTAAAATCCAAGTGGCCATTCAACTCCATGCAGCCCTTGCTTTCACGTTACAAATTGCTATAAAAAAAATCTCTTAACCAGTGTAGGGGTGCATTCTTCTACTTAGAACAAAGTTGCAGTTTGAAATGTTCAAACATGGAAATGTTGCTACGACTTGTAGGTTTGTTATTCCTTGGGTTGCTTTAATCCCATTTCTTTCTATGCTTTTGGGGGAAGAGTGCTGCCAGAAACCAGTTGGGACTGCATCAACCAGCATCCACAGGGACCCAGGAGGCCTACCTTGTGCAATGAGAAATACCTGATCCCAGGAGCCCCATATAGCTTGACGGCGAGTCCCGCCTTGTGGACCAAGCTGCGGCTGTTTAAGGCTTGGTCACCCCCAGCACCCACTGTGGTTACTCCATCAGGAAACCCCAGTGACCTTTCTTACCCCGGGCTTTAAAAATTATTATTATTATTATGTGTTCTTATATAGCGCTCAACTTACCCTTGGGCATCTTGGCGCTTGCATTGGGAACCCGTCCTGGTGAGATAACCCATACTGGGCATCCCCAAGGTGAAAGCCAGGCATCCCGCCGCGGGGGGGCCGTTGTGGAGATTAAGCAAGCTTGTTGCCCAGAGCTGCATAGTGTGAACTCGTTCTTAGAGTGGGCACCGAAGCGAGAATTATCGAGTCCGTGGACAATTGGGCTCCGGACCCTGCCGCGTCGGGAATTGAACCCTGGTCCCGGGTCTAACCTCTGCTTCAGGGTATGCCTCCTCTAACCAGTGAGCTACACTACGGGCAAATAAAGTGAATGACCATCCCCTGCAGCCTCACAGACATACAGGCATTAATACTATGTTTGAGAGAGCAATTGGGGTAGTAAGCAGTAAAATTGCACTGACCGAACGTAGATTGTCCTTGGTCCATGGGAGTACTATGGGTGATACAGCTGAGACCATTGGTCGCTGCACCTCTGAGCCATATAGGGTATCCCTAGATGCATGCAGCATAGTTGATTGAGGTCCAACTGATAGACAAAATCCAATACCTACACTTGCCTACCCAGCGAGGAGAACAAATACTCGTGGTCGCCCTATCTATGCTCACGCTATTAGCCCCAACTCAACCCCAGAGCCTGCAGTTAAACGTAAAAAGTCCAGCAATCTAGTTTCCCGTTTGAAATCACAAGCTATTCAAGTGGCGGCTGGGGTGGGACCAGACATAGTACGCACCGGTAATAACCATGCTGATCATATGTGCAATTTGCTCAGAGCCACCTGGGCCTTATAAGCAGACGCCTAGCGGTGATTGAAGGCCACTTGGCTAATATGCGCACTTTGCACTGCCCCAGATTGTCCATCTGTATCTACTGGGGACATAAACAGGGCTCCTTTGCACAACCCTGAGGAGGGGGCTTCAGGTCATTCTAATTTGGGCAGTCTTCCAACTTAAAACATGCCACAGTCTGGACCCCGCGGCCATGCTGTGATTCTACTAACCATGTCTTGAGCCAAGGGGGTTGAAGATGTTTGTTCATCCTCCACCCATCCCATTTTTGTACCAGCCAGGCAGGGCGCTGCAGCCCCCTCTTGGGATGGACAGGGTTAAAGCCAGCAAGCTAACTGCAACAGTTTAAAAATTTCCACCAGAATCTTGTCTGTATGTTTTAATAATGGCAGGCGTGCCCCTTCTGAATAGCGATTACACTGTCATGGGAACAGGTCTGTAATGAGGTTGTTCACTGGTTAGGGGCACAAACTTAAATATCGCAGAGGGGCAAATTTTAATGATCAGGCGGTTTCGCTGTCTTCCCTGCCCCAGAAGATCATAATGGGGACTATATTGTCGTCCATTTCAGGCGCCCTAGTATTGAGGATATTACAGAATACTAATACAGAACAATTGTTTACTAGTTTTTGTTACACCATCCCTGTACTAATTCTGTAAGGCCTCCAACCTAACAACTATTTGATTCTCCGCTCCATCCTTTCCAAGGCCTGGTTTGCTCCAACAGATTTGCCCAGCTTTCTGAATGCAATGAGGTTGACTGGCAGGATGTGCCCAGCTTAACTTCAGATAAAACACTTGTAACTTGCACAGGCTTCCCACATGCTCCCTATACTATATACCTCCCAACCAGGATCCAGCCTCCTGATTCATTGACTACAGCCACACTGGGAGAACCAGAGTTTACAAGCCAAGGATAAGTTCACGCTAGCGAAACATCCGGGGCTAATGGGCCTCACGGTAATCATTCAATTCCCTCTACGAATAGTGAGATTATCGCAGGTCTATGTAATAAGTTAGCTACCTGACTGGCAACTGTTTGTAAAAACCTTTGATAATGTGCTAATACAAGAGACTTGGGGATGTGAATCCCGTATCTTTCGAAGCTTTCTTCTGCTTCAGTTGTCCAGCCATTCCTTTATGACAGGGTGTGCCTCAGGGGGGGTATTGGTGGAGGGGGGCGTTTGACCATTTGGATTAACCTGCGGTTAGGACGTCATGCAGAGGCTCTAAATGTACCTGGGAATGCCTTTTCAAGTGGTCTTATTCAAGGGGCCCTGACCTTACATCCTTGTTAAATTTTTATTATAATGACTTTACCACGCCCAACCAAAGACTCTGTCCTTTAATATTTCTCCTCTCTTATGAACCGAGTAACCAACCAGGGACAGCAATTGTATTTGTGTTTGGGTGATGACTTGAGTGCTAAATTACCCAATGTTTATAACTGCAGTGTCCGTGAAAGTGGCCTGGTAGGGGATTAGAGATAAAGACCTGGAAGGATTTGTTACATCCAACTTGTTCAACACGATTGAAATGGCAGGAACAATACACTTGACATACCAACCTTCAGGGGCAGGAATAGTCACCCTGTGATTGATTATATTTTCGTTTCCTGCAACCTCATTCCTTTTCTGTCCCATTGCAGTTATCAACACCAGTTGCGGGGATCACAACCCAGTTGTTGGTACTTGTAGTTCCATCCTGCAAGGATTTTTAGAATTGTAGTTTCCCTCACAAATTTATTAACAAACCGTGACAATCTTAGACTGTGCTGTAAAGTGACGGACCCTCCTCCATTTTTTTGGGAGAAAATGGCAACCGAAAACCTTGAGCTAATTATGGAATGCCTGGCTGAGGCTACCAATCAAGGGACTATAGTTGGCTCTTTTGTGGACCTATGTGCCAAGACTACACCGTCTTTATAAACCTAATAGATCAGAGTCTCAGGCCCCTAGATGGTTTGACCATGAATGCTCTCTCCTAAACCGCTCTTTGTGCAGAGCCTTAGCTGAGAAACCCCGAGACCCAGTTGTGGTACACTATGCAGAAGCAATATAAAAACAGCGATGGCACGCAGCCGAAACTAAATCGCCCAACAATGGGAAGCGCTCACGCACACAGTATGCACTAAAGACAATCGTTTTGGGTGGCCTTCTCCAATATGCGCGCTCTTGATCAGAAGCTATCCTGCACTAGCTGTCACATAAATAGTGACGCCTGGGTGACTCATTATTCTGAGACTTGCATTGCTCCTTACTCTAATCTTACGAAGCCTGAATGTGAGGCTCGGCCCATATTCATCCAGGCAACTGTACAGGAAGTCACTTTGGCCATTCAACAGAGTTCAGGGGGTGAAGTCCCTGGACCCGAGAGCTTCCCAGTGGACCTAATAAAATGCAGTGTGCATCTATGGGCCTCTTTTAACAGCCTGACCCATTCCACTATTCCTGGGACAAATAGGATCAATAGAAACGGCACTACTGCTGCCCCATGTGGTTGATGGATATCACTGCAAAAATTCTTGCGAGGGTCCTTTATAATGGTATACGAGATGTGGTCACGGACTATAATATTCTCCATGCCTTCCAGTACGGTTTTCGTGCTGGCATTGGCACAGTCAAACAGTGTTTGAATTTAAATCTTGTAATAGGCAAATGTACAGTTTCAAAATGGTCTCATTTTATTTGGCGTTTATAGGCTTGTCCATTGCATTTGACTGTTAACTGGTCAAAGCTGTGGCAACTCCTAACAGAGTTGGGGTTAGACGAGGCCCTTGTGAATTTGCTAATTAATCTCTCTCCATACACGAAAGTCAGGGTCCAGTTTAGCCAAGGTTGCTTGCTCGCCACACTATTCATCCTATACATTAACAAACTTAGTTCACTTAGTTAAGAGCCCGCACAAGATTCCTAGGACTAAGGGTATTCCCCTTCCTGCATTACTCTGTGATGCCATATTAATGGCTCGAATGCCCTACCCCAGCCAGTTCACTGTTTTGTGCCTTTTATGGCCAATCTAGATCTACAGTCCAACTTTTCCAAATTGTTCCGTATGACCTGTGGTCCTAAGCAGTCTCAGATCTCCGGTATTTCAGTTGAATCAAATTCCTTGCAAAGCACTAATAATTGTTCCTACTTGGGTGTACTTTCAGCTCTGCAGGTTCTTGGGCTCTGCATTGCCTAAAGTAGGGCAAAGCTAGCCAGTGCGATTGGTTTCCTGTTGAGCCTTCCATGCCCTCAATGCGGCAGGGCACTGGCCCCCATGTTACAAATATATACCGTGTGAGGTATCATTTTACTTAGGAGAACAAGAGGAACGCTAGGTGGTAGGTCATTTGTGCCGACACGATGAGCCATCCAATGTATGGAAAATATTTTTTTTTCAGTTTAATTTGATGTTTGCTGGGGATTCTGGGTAGGGAAACATTGAGAGAGCCATGCAAGCCTTACCTCGCTGGACTCCCCAGGGTGTCTACTTAGAAATGTGTGGGTTTGGTAGGTTTCTCTTGCTGGCTGCCAACGCCAAAAATGAGGTGACAAACCCCCCCCCCCCCCGCGCAAAAAAAACAGGTTGTTTTGTGATAGGTAATTTTGATATCTCCACAATACGTTTTGGGCCCTAGCCTGTTGCGGGTACTTGGCCCACCCACACAAGTGAGGTACCATTTTTATCTGGAGACCTGGGGGAACGCTGGGTGGTAGGACATTTTTGTCAGCCCTGTGATCCCACACTGAAATTTGATTTTTTTTTTTTCCCCAGCAAGACTTGAGGTTTGCAGGGGATTCTGGGTAGGGAAACTTTGGGGGGGTTCACGCAAGTCACAACTCCCTGTACTCCCCCGGGTGCCTAGTTTTCAGAAATGTGTGGGATGGGTATGTTTCCCCTAGATGGCTGCCAACCCCAGAAATTTCAGTGTGGTAAAGTTGTGGGATCACCGGGCTGACAAACCTTTCCTACCACCCAGTGTTCCCCCAGGTCTCCTGATAAAAATTTTACCTCACTTGCGTGAATTTTGTGGATCCACGGGATGCCATAACTTTCCATTACAGAAAGGTTTTATAAACATGTCTTGGCGGCTCTACACAAATGCACCTTTGGTGAATTCAGAATTTTGTCTACTTTTCTGAAATGTATAGCTTTCCAGGATCCATTATTGCTTTCATACCCACTTCTACCATTAACTGGAAGGAGGTTGAAAGCACAAACAATATCAAAAATAGGCAATGTCCCAGGAAAATGACTAAACTGTAAATGTGGGTTTCCGCCAAAAGTTTCAGTCCCATAAAGGTGGGAAGATGGTGATTTCAGCTCCACAAACCCTTTGTTGAAGTGGAAGAAACAGATGATTCTGCAGCACTTTTTCCCCATTTAAAAATAAAATTTCGCTTTATTTTGGCTAATTTCTGTGTCCCCTCTATAGGAATCAAAAAACCCTGGGTACCTTTACAATCCCCATGATGGAAGAAAAGGAAAATTTTGCGTGGATACCTATTGTGGTCAAAAAGTTACAGGGGCCTAATCGTGAACTACCCCAAATAGCCCCCAAAAATGGCTGCACGGTGGGGTGGGGGGGGGTTGAGGCCTAGCAGCATAGGGGTTAAAGAAACAAGCGCGGGAGACCATGCTTGCGTTTTTCTTTTTTACTTTTGCCATAGATTGCAGCAATATAAAACCAGCATTTTCAATGCAATAGGTCTCGCATTATGAAAGTTTGAACTGTTGGCATTGCTAATAATAATGCAACACCAATAGCGGCTCAAAGATTCAGTAATGTGAGACCTATTGCATTTTTCAGCTATACTCAGCCCATCCTGTCCGCATTGGAGTGGCAAATCAATGTGTACCTCGGCACATAATTAAATAGGTTGTTTTAAGAAAGCGCAGTTATAACAGTCACAAGTGAAGTTTGGGAGCTAATGTGAAAACACTGACCAGCGCAACCGTTGCTGCTTTTTTTTTTTAAGTAGCGGACATTAATTGTATGTATTCAAGCACTGCAGCCACTTAAAAAACAATACATATGTGTATGTGTGTGTGTGTGTGTGTGTGTGTGTGTATATATATATATATATATATATATCTCTTCCTATTGGAGCACTCTATTTTGTTTCTTCTCTTCATATTCGGGTGCTACACTGATTATTCACCATGGCGCCAGCTTTAAAAAGAACTTTAATCCTGCTCACTAATTGCATGTAGTTGGGCACCGCGGATATACAACACGGCGCCCGCTTTATAAAACATTTATTTTATGGTGCACAACTTTTATATATTCGGGCACTGCGCTTTATGGTCAGTCAAATGCTACAAATAACCAACTGATAAGGCCAGACGTGTTTCTCCCTCGGCCTGCAGCTAATCCCACACACCTTTGCAAAAGCCGGAAGCTTTGGCCCTCACTTCCTGGCACTGCACATTTTCCCTGCCGTACCGTTCAACATGGTGCGCTGCATCAATGGGGACATGGGGGAGGTGGTTAAGTGGCTCACGGAGATCCCAGACTCAGTTGCTTCTAAATAACAAAGGGGACATTTTAAGGTAATTCAGTTAGTTTGATTTTCAAAGGCACACGCAGGAACGTTCTCCAAATTTGTTTTTATGTGTTATGTAATAGTAAAACAAGTTTAGTTTCTGAACGTTAGCCTTTTTTTCACTTCAAACATGAATATTATAGTATGTCACCCTGGAACTAATAGACTTACTTACGCACTTAACGAGCTCATACTAATTTGAAGGAAGACGGCAGGAAAATTCTTTTACAATGATAAACCTACGGAACGGGTCTGGGTGGGTAGGGAGTGAAGGGCACGGTGTGGCACACACACGGTGCAGGCTACCAACATCTCACAAGTCACTCAGGGAGGGCAGAAAACAATACCTGGGTGGTATCTCTGGAAACTAGCTCTATTTTTACTTTTAAAAGTTTCGCTAATTTTACGTTTGTTTGGCTACTTCATTTCGAACTAACATGAGGCGTTTCGTCCACTTAAAAGCAGAACACACACATTAGGCTAAACTGGTGGTCAATCTAATTAATTCAGATGAAACAATACACATCCCTTTTATAAAACCTTAACAGTCTAATAGGATTTTATCAAACGCATATCCATGATTTATACGTTAAAGTTTCACTTGCACACAACTCATGCTTTTCATAATTTTTTTTTTTCCAGACCACCTTTATTTGGTTTTTGGAACAAGCCTCATTTAAGATGTGTTCTCAAATGCAATGTGCATGCTATCAGTGAGCAGGATAAATTGTCTTCCAGCCATACATTCGCTGCAGGATACCAAGTGCATAGTGTCTACCCAAATAGCTCTGGCTAGTATATCACGCTATACCTGCTTCAGCTCCTGCTTTTTGTAGGGCTTTCCACTCTTTCACCACACAGTACTTTTTCATCATATTAACAAACCAGCTTAAACTGCCCAAAAAAGATTTACAGCAAAGTAAAATCGGAACCATCAAGGAGATCGTTCTTCTGTTTTTCATCAAACAGTAAAAGATAAATTAATTTAAAAAAAACACACCCATGATTTTTCTTAGGAGCCTGCTGCTGTCAATGCTGCCTAGTCTTTATTCCAACCTGCTGATTCTTTAACTCATTCATCCTAGTTAGATTTTATCTGTTTGCGCCTCTGTGTTTCAGACTTTCTTTCTCCTTCACTCCTTTTCCAACTTTCTATCTCTTGTGCTCTAGGTCAAAGTCCAATGTTGAAAAAAGTACCAGTCCCCAAGAACGATTGCACTTTTAATTGGTGCAGATCACTAAGAATAAAGCACTTAAAACAAACATTTGCAATGCAATAGGTCTCGCATTTCAGTTTGTGCTATTGGCATTGAAAATTGCAATGCCTTTTCAGGGCTCGACAAATCCACTCGACCGCTCGCATTTGCGAGGTAAATTTTATGAGGTCAAACTATTTTTAGGTCCTACTCGCCCTTTCTGGCGAGTAGGAAAACATACTAACTTTTGTCCTCCGTCTTTGAAAACGGAGCAAATGTGACAAGATAACAAGATTTAAAGGCCTTTTTATTGCTCACAAAGCAAATGAGCAATAAAAATGCCTTTAAATCTGGTTATCTTGTCACTTTTGCTCCGGTTTCAGAGACGGAGGTCCAGTAGGTCACTGTTAGGGCGAGGAGTTTTTTCAAGGTACTAGTCCTACAGGACTAGTACAATTTTTTTAGATTTTTTGAGCCCTGCTTTTATTAATTTGTTTTGAAAACTTGCAAGCGGTGCATAAACACGCACTTTGTACGTATAGCCTTGCTTACGAGAAGCAAGGCTGGCAGCCTAAGACTGCCAGCCTTGCTTCTCATAATTAAGGAATAGAAGTACAAAGTGCTTGTTTACGCACAGACTGCAGGTTTTCAAACGCATAAATAAAAAGCATTGTCATTTACCGTGCCAATAGCTCAAACTCTTGAAAATGCGAGACCTATTGCATTGCAAATGCTTGTTTACCTTGTAACCGCTTTCATTTATTTTACCTTGTAACAAAGTAAATATTTGCCGCACATTTTCATTTACTTTGCCTTGTAACCGCCTTCATTTATTTTGCCTTGTAACCGCGTAAAGATTACCCACTCATTCCTCCCAATTAAGCAACAAACTATTGCAGCCGCAAAGCCACAATTAAAGTGATCGCAAAACTGAAAGCAAAGCCACGAGTTAAGCGATCGCGAACCCGAAAGCGATCGCTTTTGGAAGCAGACACAGCTGCCAATGGTGCGCGCGCCACAGGCAGCCATATGCTTTCAATTATCGCGCCCGTGTCTGGGCACGATAATTGAAACCAGATAGGCTTTAGTGCGGGTACCAGACACCAATAGGCCGTGGGTGGAGCGATGCACCCACCTTTGGCCTATTGCGTACTCTGTCTAAAAAAAAAAAATACAGCCACTAAAAGCCCAATAATAGAACACAAAACAAAAAACGTGCGTGTATGATTCCAGGGTCCATTTCTGAACCCCGGACAAAAGGACTCTCTGCGCGACCACTGCTGCGCGGTGCAACGCTAGGCGCGAGACCTAAAAAATTAAGTGGATTTGGTCACCAGGCTTGGGGGGGGGGGGGGGTCAGGTTATTCCTACACGTACCCCCTGCCCCCCGTCTTTTTCAAGCTTTTGCTTTCTCATAGTCCGGAGTCCTAAGATGGCTGCCGCCACTTCCTGGTTGAGGTGATTGCATCTAATCTGATCTCAGTTTGAGATCTACCGGGATCCAGAGCCTTCATGACCCTAGATATACAACTTTTTTTTAGTTTAACTTGAAAGAAAAAAAATATATTAGCTGTTTCATTGTGTGCACATTTATAGCTCTGCCAACAAATGTATCATGAACCATCGGACAAAACGATACTTTTGGTACATACCGCTCAGTCCTGACATGCGTTGTCTGTGTACTTCTCCGGGAGCATGCAAGCGTGTGCTTCTATGTAAATCATTCTAGTATACGGAGGTTGGAAACTCGCCCCCTTAACTTAGAACAAATAAGCTCCCACCTCACTTCCTCCACTAGTATGCAGAGTTCCTCCATCCCCTGTGACTCCCTAATCTCAACACGTTTACTGTGTCTCCGGAATACTTTCTGTAGCTGTTAAATGAAGGAGGCTGAGGTATTGTGGACATGCTGTTTTGTTGAATTCGGTGGACAGCAGGGTCGGCAACGGCTTCCACACCTCCCCCCCCCCCCCCCAAAACCGGACCCCGCGCCCATTAGTGTGGCCTGAATGCGTTCCATCCCTAACGCATACCACAATTTGTGAGGCTATCCCGTGTGAGTGTGTACTGTTTGCTTGCCCCAATGTTAAAGAGAACCAGTCAATCCCATAACAAGCGTAGCAATGTCCCTACTTCCTCACACCCCCACCAACAAGTAGGGCTACGGTCCGGATTCCCTTGGTTGAGGCGCACCGGTGTTGAATACAAATACATGGCTATTTTGAAGTCTTTATTTATTTATTTTTTTACTGGCGGGATTCCGTGCTGTATGTTTGGCCCTGTAGTAACACTCCCCACTCCTTCTTTGACGGTTCCCTCCCTAACTGCTTCGCCCACTGCCTCGGACTAGGGGATATTCCTCAGGGGCTGGCATGCGTAGAATGTCAGAGCTCTGAAATCGTTTTTTTGTGTGTGGTCTTTGTAATCGGCCATTTTTCATATTTTGTCAACTTTCTGCTTACATGGGTGTGTATGCCTGGCTGTAGAAACTAGTGGCGCAACTGCATCTAGTGGTACCGTTCTGTCTCCGGTAACATGTAATCTTGTCTCAGTCGAGTGAAGGTGTTGATTCTCTCTATCAAACGGGTGCCCGGCAGCCTTGCAAGGATATTTATACAATGTTTTTGAGCACTGATTGCTCAAAAACGACTGAACTGATTTACACCATCACACTGCCAAATTTGGAGTAAATCCATGCAGCGGTTTGGGCTGCAACTGTCTAAAGTTCCTTTTGGAAAATGAAGGGGGGAAACTTGTTTTGGAACCCCTCTCCAGTTTTCGCTGCTCCTGCTTGGTAGATCACCCCACACTTTCCATGCCAAACAAGAAAAAAAGAGCACTTTTTTGGGAAAGTTTCCTAGAGATTTGTCAAGCGGCGCCGAAGTTATTTGCAACACAAAATGCGTTTCCTACTTTGTTGGCCTATATGGAGGAGTTACATTTTCTCAAGAACAGTTTTTTTTTTTTTGAGAATTGACTTTAAACATGCTGATTTTTAGGTCTCGCTCTCGAGACCTATTGTCGCCGAGATGCCTCTCGAGGGAGACAGAGCGGGGCACGCGCAGCGATAGCGATTGGGGTCGGGGTCAGTGGACGCTCTTCTGAGACGCGCTTGCGCAGACGCACACAGACGCGCGCGCGCACCCCGCCGCTGCCGACCCACCCCCCACCCCCCCCCACTGCATCCGCGGCTGCCTAACGCGCGCGCACCTCGCCGCCGCCCCCCCCCCCCCTCCCCCCCTGTACAACAAGCATTGGCAAAGCCAATAGGTCTCGCCTTTGAGACTATTGGCTCATCCATTGCCTTTGAATCATGCTCTATAGCCTGGTTACATTTAAGCGGTGTGATATTTTATATGTACACACCTGAAGGTGAAGGTTACAGAATATTTTGTGGTTTTAGCCACGCCTTTGACCCCCGCCCCCTTGCACGGCCCCCGTTGTGCACAGCGTCACAGTTCCCTTACTTTTTAATCCGCTTCGACCACTGGTTTTACTCGCTCGTCTACCGTGGGTCTTTCTCTGACCTCCGAAGCCTTTTCTCCGTTTATCAGCTCGTCTGCACTTCCTCCTTCCTTTGCCCCGCGGTTCCTCGTATTTCATACTTTTTTCACCCCAACCTTTACTTCCTTTACTCCCTCTCTATATAACCTCCTTTCTCACTCTGACCTCTCCACCTTCCTTTCTTCACTCCCCACTCCGTGCATTCCTCTCCCACTCTCCAAGGAGATTGTGCACTACTTCCCTCAGGCGCATTCTTCCCCCCCCCCCCCCCCCCCCCCCCATAAAACACACCTCCGCTTCACTTTCCTCCTTCTCTCGTCCTCATGCCTCTGCTGCCACGCACCCCAAAACGCACTCTGCTCTTCGAGGTTGTCTGGTGGGGGGTGAGCGGCGGGGCTGGGTCCATCCACCAGGGGTGCAGGTCAGCGGAGCTCCAACTGCCACTTCAGTGTTTCCTACTTAGGGTGCGTCACTCCTTAGGTTGTCAGTCCGGCTGTGCAGCTCGGCTCATACCATTCCGATGTGTGGGGGGGGGGGGGGTTAGTGGATCGTGCCACTTTGACACATATCTCCAGTTGGTGGCAATACAAACCTGTGACTCTGGCAAACATTGCAAGTGATTCGGAGGGCCATGAGATAATCAGAAAAAGGCTGTAAGGTATGCATGTTTGAGACCGCCTCCCCTGTCGAGCTTGGATTCGTCCAAACACTTCTCTGTGCATCTGCGGTCCCAGCTCGCTGATCTCACTTCCTTGACAGACACAAAGCGGCCTGCCGCTGCCAACACAACCTTTTGGACTGCAGAAATAGAAGTGCCACATACCGAGGCGAGCCCACAGGAACATCGCTGGGAGTAGAGGTACCCTTACAGTACCTGTGAAACCAATGAGTGGTGTCCGAGTGCTGTGTGCCTAGGGGCGCAATGTAGGCTGTAATTATGCGGCAGGGTTAATTAAATTATACAACAAGAAAAGGCACATTCAGCATAATGCAACACCTTTTGTGATTGTATTGTTAATTATTTCTACACATGCTAAAGCTGTCTGGTTATTTTTACAAATGCTAACCCTGTCTGAATTAAGCTCTCATTCGCGTGTATCTGTTTAACACCCAGATACTGCAATAAGCAACGGAAGGCGACCAGTCCACGTTTTCAAAGGGTCCTCCACTTTGTGGCAACCGCGGTAGCCACATTTCTAATAACTTTTGATACGTTTCAGCTAGAAATATTTTTCGGGGTTCAAATCTGCAGATAATGGATTGTGCGTCAAATGTGGTAAATCCATAACTATGTGGAAAACACCACAGGCGCAGGCAGACTCTCATAATTCCACTGGCCTTGGAAATAGTGCCATGAAGCCTCCTCACCACAGGAGCGATTCATTTTACAAAAAACACGCGAGTGCAGGTTGCCAAACCCTTTCTTAGGAGACACCTACTGGTGTCGCTAGAAATTAATTGTTTTAGGGGCGCACTCAAGGAGACCTCGCCACTACTGATGGGGGTCAAGTCCCCAATATCACGAGTATTTGTGAAGCGCGTCCACGCATGCGTCGGTCTGTAACGCTGTAATTGACACATGTTGGCAGTAAGATGTGTGTGCCGAGAGGCCTTAGGAAGAACAATGCCGTAGGCATCCTCTGGCCCCTCTCCCCGTGTTGCTGAGGTTGGACGTGCACGTCTGGTACAGGCGGATGTTGTGCCCCTGCTGAGCTGTTTTTAACACTGGTGAGCTGTAAACACCTCCGGGGGGAGGGGGGCGGCTTCTCTACAGTGGGGGAATGCGCACCCCGGTGTTTGTTCTTAATGTACGCCAATGCATCGCCTGATACACGCCTCCATTAATGTCCAACCCGCCCCAAAAAAATTATCTAGCATTACACCCCACAGACGGAGAAATGCACTGTTTGCTTCCCCATGACGCCTCTGCCAATTGTGGGTTAAAAGAAAAAAATATATATTTCCGATTTTACACCACCACCACAATGTAGTCAACACTATTGATTCTTTGTAAGGAACCATGATCTCCTCCGCGTTTACGGAAAGACACTCGTGTCTGTCTCTCACTAACTAACATTTTGAAAATGCACACATGTTGAAAAGTTGGTTTTCTTTTATCCCCCTTCTTGGGAGGGCATTGCATGTGTTTCTGTAAAGAGCACGGTTTTCTTGTGGGTGTGGAATTAAGGTCTCCTTCATACAGGCAATTAACAGCAAGAACAGGTGCACAGATTTTCGATTTGTCACACCTTGTAGGGAGGTTGGTTGCTTGCTGCTTTCCACCCAGAGGATATTCCAATGCCACATCACCCGTCCCAATGCAGACACGCATTTGCAATGCAACAGGTCTCACATTTACACAAGTTTAAGCTACTGGCATTGTAAATGACCATGCCTTTTATTTATTTTTAAACCAAAATATAAATAAAAGGCATTGTCATTTACAATGCCAATAGCTCAAACTCGTGTAAATGCGAGACCTATTGCATTGCAAATGCTTGTTATATTTTATCCCCACTGTTCAATGCCAAGTACCAGAGGAACATTCTCTGGTCTTTACTTTAGTGAGTCTAGTAGGCAATTGTCAATTCTAGGAATGTGTGAGTATAAATTTTTTCTTTTTTATTTAATGGGTACATCCATGGGAGATTGCACCAATGTCCTTGTATTTTTCGATACTAGCAGTCTTTTAAAAAGTCATGCCTTCTGTCCTACCTCTGACCTGCTTCTTGGTGCCTAGTGCGTTAAAGAATAAACTATAATAGTGCAAGCAATGAAGCTTGTTGCACAGTCAAGAGGAAATTGCTGTTAGTTGTACAAGACATGAACTCCCTGGGTTGGTTGAATAGGCGAAATATGTTTGTACACCTATAGAAGGGAATCTGAAGTTGGTGTGGAAGGATAAGTAACTAAAGGGACAATCTTGTGGACTGGCGGAGTTTTGTGTCAAACTGGTTTTTCCCAGACTAGCTACTGTCTGCGGACCAGAAAAACGGACATATCCACAATCTACTAGGACTTTAACACCAGTTCTCCCTGCTCTTCGGTCAATCTGTCTGCATGCTCAGTCGCTGAGTTTTGTTGGTACATTGGTTATTTGTCAAAACCAATAAATTTAAAAAACCTGAGTAATCCGGTTTACAAAACGTTCCAAAGGTGAATGGGTTTTCTGACTATTCTTTAAAGGGCAATGATTTGGTCCGAGTGTCTGGTGGGAATGGTTCCAGGTTGTGGCCTTTAATCCGGAGTAGGATTAAAAACATCTTTGACTTGTATTTGTTTTTGGTTCTTCAAGCGTAAGTTGGCTAAACAAAATTTGGGGTGCAACACAAGTATTCGATATGATAGTTTGTATTTTATTCTGGCAAGTTTTTGGACTAGGGGTGAATGAGGTCATTTTATCAACCCAGTTGATCTTTTGTTGAGTAGACAGTAGTTAGTCAGAGGATCCAAGATTTATTGATGGAGCAAGTTATGATTCAATTTCTGAAACCTGTGATGCACAGTTATCAAATGTTAAAGCGGTGTTGGCTGGCAGAGGTGCTTAATTCCAATGAGTAAGGGATTGAACTGAAAGTTTGCTTTATTTTAGCATGGTCGTCAGTTCTGAAGTTGGTTAAGAATTACACTGGTACTGTGCAATTAAATATTGGTGTAGTACTATTTAACAATTCTGGTTAAGAATTGCTGCACATGGTTTGCTTTTGGTTTGGAAGTCATTGACTACATTTAATCATCCTAGGAACGATGTTCCATAGCTGTTCTTGATAGATGGAGTATAGTTTCTCTAAGCTGTATCTTGTGGAGCAGATCTGGTTCTTAATTGGTTATGCGAAGCATTGAAGACCAGTTTTTTTTTTTTTTTTTTTTTTTTAATGAATGTTAGAATTGGAACTTTCATTTTAACAATTGAAACTGGCGTTATCCAACAGTGCCCACGTCCCCTGAATCCGTTGTACTTGCTGGGGTGGTAGTAACATTATTTTACCCTGAGATTCTTTCCCACAATTTTCTCATTACCACGGGTGCTAATTTTTAGGTCTCGGCTGCGAAAGGCTGCGCTTGCGCAGTCTCGCTCCGAGATTTAATGAGTTGGAGTGACTTTGAGAAGAGGGGCTTGCACCCGCCCCTCTTCTCTCCTGTTCTCCATTGGCTGGCCTCGTAAATGCTGGCCAGCCACTGGAGAAGAGGTCCAGTCACTCCGATTAGGCCCCGTCCTTTTCGGATCGGGGGGCGTGTTTTTTGCGAGAAGTCTCAGGGAGGAGACAACAGCAAAACACGCCCCCCAATCCGAAAAGGACACTCCCTTTCTCCGAGGCATTTTCTGCTGTGCCTCGGAGAAAGGCGGTGGTGCCCCGGCGTTGCTCCCGCGCACACACGCTATCTCTTTTACTTTCGGAGCGTCGAGCCGGTACTCCTCGGCTCTCTTGGATTCGACCGCTTACATAGCCAATCAGCTACTCGGCACGGAGACAAAAGACTGAAGAAGTAATCTCCTCATTCCTCGCCCCTGCCCCTCCAGCTGGCTCGTGCGTTGGTACGCACCAACGAGCGGAGCGCGAGCCCCCCTTAAAGGGGTGGGGAAAAAGCCGCTGTGGAACGTACCATCTTGTAAGTTCTACCTGCTTGCAACTTTCTTTACCATGGCGCGCGGTAGTTAGGCTCACTGCAGTTCAATGAACGAGAAGAGAACGGGGCACCTCTTGCCTCCGCCTCCATGCTTGATCTTACAATTAGCCGCTACAGTCTTTCTTCTATTGCTATGACCATGTTTGTGACGCTAGACGCCTTGGAAATTGGAGGTGGTCGCTACCTGCACGTGTGAGCTCTGAGCTGACGGTATGAGTTAACATTATTGCTTGTTTAAGTTAACTTTATTATGTTACCTTGATGGTCCAGTGAAATAGAGGTTACTCGCATTAATATGATGAAAAACAAACAGGGTAGTTGAATTAACAATGCCTGTGTCATAAAGTCGATTTTTCAGTCCTGTATTAGCGAGTGACAGTTCAGGCCATTGCAAGTCGGCTGTTGTGATCACGACGCTAGAGCTTCAATCTGCAACGTAGGAAGTAAGTAAATGTGTTTTCGCACGCCAGTGACAACTCTCCGCGCTCCACCTCCTCTTGTGTGTTGACATGTCAAAGAGAGGACTGGTTGGTGGAGGTAATCTCTCCCATAGAAATATAGTGCATAAAGGACAAGTAACGTTAGTCGGAAATCGGCACGGCGTATTGACTAATTTTAGAGGCAGGTGTTGGGAACTTCTCGCAAAGATTTATTTTTAAGTTGCCTCCGTCTAGCGCCCAAATGCAGAGTGCCTACTACTAGGGTTCACGATCTGTTTTAAGTCGGGGCATGTAGGGAAGGGCTGCCTGCATAAGTAAAGGTGAGCTGTACACAGCAAGAAAGCCGATTTGTCTTTTACATAAGCCAATAAAAAGATCTGAAAACCTTAGTTGAAGAGACCTTAAATCAGCAGGGAACATTTGAAAGCACACATGTTGCAGGTACTGAGCAAAATTGAGTGGGGGTCGATATGCCGCTGGCCACTTATTTTCTGGGTTGTAAAAATGGAAACTGCAACTTTATTATGTCAGGAATTTTTAAACCAATTTTCTACCACAACGGTTTGCACGAAACGAAGCTTCATTTTTATACATCTTTATTGTAATCCTAATGTGATAACAAGCATTTACAATGCAATGGTTTCGGCATTGGTAAAGTTAGAGCTATTGGCATTGCTCATGACATTATTTTTGTTTGTTTTTTGTTTTTAAAACATTTAAAGAAACGGCATTGTCCTGAGCAATGGCAATAGCTCTAACTTTAACAATGCCGAGACCGTTGCATTGTAAATGCTTGTTCTTTTCTTGTGGTTGACCAGAATCATAAACCTAGAAATATTGGAGTGCTATACTGAGCATAGTATTTTTGGGTTCAGTAGGTTTTTGGACTAAAATAGTGAATACACATGGCTGCAGATATTTAGGTGATTAGCAGAGTGTCGGAACAGCTGCATTAAGCGGCGAGATACTGCTGGGAAATGCGTCTCCCTGAAAGACATTTTATGGTAGACCGGATGCCAATGTGGAGGAGGTTGAAATGGCTTTGTGGAAACTTTTCTGAATTGCTTGAAGCTGAACAGGGAAGTAGAGACTTGTCGCCGTGGAGTTTAAATGGATTTCACTGGCCATATTGGCATACTTTGTTAGCTGTGTTGTTGTCCATAGCCCCTGCTACCTTCAAGCATTGCTCTCCCACATGTGGAAGGCCACTGTAAGAGGTCAATCTCTAGAAGGAGAATCTTTGGAAAATGCAGGTTCTATTAGAGATTGCTCAACAAACAAAGGATTCATGAAAATCGTGTGCCATTAGATCAGTACTTTAAATAGGGAAATGATTATTGGGGATCGAAATAGTCTAGATTGCGCGTTTCAGAATTTGTCTTGCAGTGTACTAATGTTTCTGATTTGTCAGTTGAAGCAGTTTCCTCTTCATTGTTACAAAGTATTCTGTAATGTAAAATATCTGTCCGTGTCTTTCAGATTCTCCATAAATTTAGCTTGGACAAAATCTATGAAGGCCAAGTGGAAGTGACCGGTGATGAATACAACGTGGAGAGCATAGATGGGCAACCTGGTGCCTTTACTTGCTATCTGGATGCTGGCCTTGCCAGAACCACCACTGGAAACAAAGTTTTTGGAGCCCTCAAGGGAGCAGTGGATGGTGGACTGTCCATTCCCCATAGGTAATTATATACCATCTTGCACAAAGCCTCAACACTACAAGCTTGAAGTGTTTTCTGCACCAGCCGTCATGACAAGTTTGAAACCTTTTGCATTAGCATGTAAACTTCTTTTAATTTTTTGTATGTGCGCATTGCAGATGCCTGGCGCTACATTTGTCCTTGCCTTACATTCCATTGATTGATCTTAGTGTTGTGTAGTTTCCACCCTACAGTAGGAATTGCGTTGAGTCTAACGTTTGTTGTTGTGTGGAAGGGTGGCTTTAAACCAATTTGTGTTCTCTAAGTGGGGTATTTCTATTTCTTAATATGGAGTATAGTTATTTCATCCTTAGAGTAGTTGTGAAGTAATTGTGTAAGGCCCGTCTGCAGCCAGGAATGTAACCCAAGAATAGAACACCTGTGTCCTAAAAGCTTTATGTGCCTCACCTACAAAGGTAACCTCTCCACCCCTGGGTGTGAGACCATGGTGTAATAGTTTGAGTAACCGCATGCCCTCAGTTCTGTGCAATGTTTAATGCCTGAGGATCTTTGTATCCAGCCAAAATAAAAAAATGAATTGCAGAGTGGGTATACAAAGCATGAAATAAATTTTTTTTTAAAGGTGTAAGCTTGACCTTCCTGCAGCCAATACATAACTTACCTACTCATCTGAGGAGCAATTTCCCTACTACCACGGGCTTCTCCAGTTTGGAGGAGAGTAGGCACGATTGAGCGATCCATTAAAATAAGAACCTAACCAACACTGGTGCCACCATGTCATATAGTTGCCACCCTACAGTAGGAACTACGCGTTTGTGGACGGCGTAACTGCTGGGATGGTGCTAGTCCCTCATGTTTTCCTATAGGCCTGCTAGCTCTCAGTGCCACCATAAGTCCCCTAACCCTGGGTGGGTAGCAAATGTTTCTGGCAACCTCCCATCCCCTCCCACCCCCCAAATCGTGGTAACTGATTTAGAGCCTTTCTGCTCAGCCACTCGTGCTGTCTTACACTCCGAGAATTCTACATGGAATACACAGTGGGGCGTTTTCAGTGATTATTGAACCAATGTGATTCTTGGGTAAAATGTGCTGCAGTGAGCAATAGACTTGAACAAATACGTTATTTGAAGTACTACGACAGTGAACAGAATAAAAAGTTCCATCATTGTGCTAAACATTGTATATATGCAGACATCTAAAACGTTATATGTATCTGTTGTACTCCTGCTGTGCGTCCCCACACCTAATTGTCTAGGGTGCATGTGTGTTGTCAAGAATCTCTACTGGATGATCCACCCCCTGTTACCTGAAAGGAAAGAATGCGAGTCCCCCGTCGTGGTCACGTGCTGGACACCTGCCGCAGAGATATCGGCAAGCTGCTGGGCATAAAGCTTTAGCGTGTAGAGACCTCACGAATGACAGCTTAGTGTTCCTCTGCCTAATCCCGGAAATGCTTTTTTATTTATAATGAAAAGCATCCTTGCGAGTCCTCCGTCAGGCCAGTATTGTTATGGTTTATAGAGAGCTGTGTTGCCTCATGGATGAAAAATTGAATGAAATTTGCACAATGTGCCGACTCCTTGTACATGATGTTCAAGGAGTCGTGATGGTCTCGCGCAGTGGAATCTATAAGCAAAGCAGTTTCAAAGAAGCCAATCCAGCATTGTCACGCACGCAAATGTGTAAAAGGTTATTGTGTGAAGGGGAAGGCAACTTAAACGCGTATGTGGTGAAAGATGGCAGTGTTTCTACATAGGCCTAACTAAGACACATGACCAGAGCTCTGGTTACAAGGGTGGCTCAAACACCCTGCTGTTTCTTTTTTTCCCCCCTTTGTATCCAAGTGTTTGTTTTGTTTTTTTTCTATCTTTTTCTTTTTTCTTTCTGTGACTATTTGGGAGTTGAAACCTGAAAGCTCACTCAAAGACCATATTTTTAAACACTGGTGGACAAGTACTTAAATTGGCTTGATTATGTTTTGCCACATTTGTTTCTTGCCCAAGATGGCTCGACTGGCCGTTTAACAGTTGTGTAATTGTCTGTGGCAGGAAATGGTGAATTTGAGACCATGCTTTGCTTCCTATTTAGAAGGATTAAGAATTTAAGAAGTTATTCCTGCCACAATATTAAAACTCTTCCATTTGTCTGTTTAATGGAATCTACTTGTATTCATTCGGAGTCCAGCTACAGACAGCAACCCATATTTCAGAGGCCTTAACCCAATGGGCAGTTAAATCCAGCCTAAAACGTTCCTTTCTGGTCTACTGACCTCACGGCGAATTGTTTCCACTTGGACTGGGTTAGACAAGCTTGTGAAATGGAAATATTCAGAACTTAAATTGTCGTTGCCATAAGATTAATTCCATGAGGACCATCTTGGACTCCTGTGGCACACTTTCTCCAAGGGATGAATATTTCTGAACATTATTGGAACAGCCACATGGACATTGTCAACAAGTGTCTTTGAAATGTTTCTTCAGATGATACTTAAAGGAGTCTTGGGTCTTTGTCCGGGTAGTTATTTCGGTGTTTTGGTTGTCGCGAGGCTTGTGATGAGTTATATTTGATGAATTGCTGACCGTTACGTACCCCCCCCTCCTGTATTACTTGATTTACCAGTTTAATTTGTCATAACCTTAATATTTTACAGAATTATTTTCTTCTGCTGTTAAAATGTTGAACTGTTTTACTGCAGTATGATTCCAAGCTGACTGCAGACAGGACTGATCAGGATTTACTTTTGAGCTGTAATTGGGTTATTTCTGCTTGGTACTGAAAGGTCTTTAATTTTCTTTTCAGCACAAAGCGGTTCCCTGGCTATGACTCTGAAAGCAAAGAGTTTAATGCCGAAGTCCACCGCAAGCACATCCTGGGACAAAATGTAGCAGACTACATCCGCTATTTGATGGAGGAAGACGAGGATGCGTATAAAAAACAGTTCTCGCAATACATTAAGAACAATGTTGCACCCGACCAGGTTTTCACATTAATTTTTCTTGAGACTCTGGGTGCACTAAGTCACAAAACAAAAAGCAGACCCTATTGGAAACATATTTTTAACAGCCAGATATTCACCAATGAGAATAAATGGGTGTGCAAATGAAAAATAGTTGTGGGAAGGAACCAAGTGCAAATGGTGGGGTTTGATAAATATAACCTATTACAAATGTCCACTTGAATGCTGCTGTAATCCCATTGTAGCTGCTGTTTGGGGCGATTTAGTTCACTAGGATTTAAAGTATTCCACACTGTTTGACTTATGAATCCAGAGGTCCGGGAGCTGTGGTTAATGTGCAGCTTTGTTCTCTGCCTCTTCCTGCACAACCTTATGTATGATTATCCACAGTTAATGAACTTCGGCTGAAGTGTAGAGAAATGAGCATCCTGGGGAGGACTGGAAAGCTATTAGTGGTTTTGTAGTAAGAGTTAATTTGTGGTATTACTTGTCCCTGGATCTGTATTTAAACCTTGAATCAATCCATTGAGGTTATACTAACGTTTGGTCTAGTAGTTCAGTAGCCTTTGATTAATAGGTTGGGGAGAGTAATGCCTTCCACCAGGAAGGTGGATAATCTACAAATTGTACTGCAATTATGAATGCAGCCGTTTAACAAGTACTGGGTGTGTTGAAAGTGCTCTGGTCGAAACTGCTCGTTCATTAATACCAACAAAGTTGTAATGCTTATTCAATGTGGGGTTTCCTTACTTTCAATCTTAAATTATGAGCTATTGTGCATCTACAAACCTGGTTCTTGTTCAGAATATGAATGAATGTGAGCAGTGATCAACTTCTACCTTAAACCATTCTGTATGTAGATTTGGGAGTATGCTCACTATATCAAAGCTATATTGTCCCACATTGTTTGCCATTAACCTAGTGGCCGCCTCCTAGTTCTTGGTACGAGGAAAGCCTCCCATGCAAGTTCCACCTTCACAGATTTTGAGTGCTCTTTACTACATAAGAGTGGCTTCAGTCTCTTCATGTCGCAGTATTTTGACCGTTTGGCAAATTATATCGCTACGACCCACAGGCAATCCTGCTCTGACTAATTAGCCTTCCCCTGGAGTATTTTCTGAAGGTTTCTCTTATTAAGCAGTTACTTTTTGGCAAGTATATTAATGCTCTTGGTTGGGGTAAGTGTACCCTATTTGCAGCAACTACCAACCCAATCTCTTGTCTTTGCTTTTTTTTTTTGTGCAGTTTTATATAGCGCATACTTGACCCAAATCGGGTATCGGAGCGCTTTACATAGCACCAGTTACGTTATGAGGACACACATGAATTTTTGTTAGGCACAGGGAGATTGAGTGATTTTCCCAGAATCACAGAATGTTCAGTGTCATTGCCGAGACTCGAACCCAGTTACCCAGATTCGAGGTCGACCGCCCGAGGAGTTTGGCCAACTCCTCTCCCCAAGCTGTTTACTTTTGGGAGTATCAGTAATGCATGTTGACTAAATGTGTTCCCTTTTTTTTTTGATACCCACTGGTGGTCTAACGTGTTGTGTTCACATCCACCTCCAAATTATGTAATGCTTAGTATTGAACATTCAAGTGTTGCGACTTTCTTCTCAGAACTTATTGAAAAGGCCATTGTTCTTTTCAAACAAGTAGTGTGTTGGACCGAGTTTATGATATGGTTAATGTGACTCAGTGTGGAACAAGTAGCGTTGCGCAAGTGAACATGTTCTAATTGTTTAGTACCAAAATGCGTTGGAAACATTGGCAAAGTTTTTTTTTAAACAAACTTTATTGGCATTTCTCAAATACATGATACATAAGGTATTGTTAGTTCATGATTCAGGCGTCCAGGCCCAGTGGGCTTATTTTTCCACGTAGACCGACATTTGTCACAGCAAGAAGAGAACTTGCGTTTACAATTTTTTTTTTTTTAAGGAGACCTTAATTTTTCTTGTTAATTTGCAAAATCTTATTTTACAGTTGAAACTAAGAAAACTAGTAACTTGCTTTCTTTCCCACCCCCCCTTTTCCATTGGTGGCCCCATATGTTTCGACGGAGTATGAGACCTGGCATGGTCTACTCTTGTTGCTTGACTAGTGTTTGGATTTGCCATTTTCACTAATTTGAGTCCTAAACGAGCTAGAAGCTTAACATTGTTGCGGAAGTCCATCCTCCAACTTTAATTTAGTTTCAAGAGGACCTGTTATGTTTTTCTGCTAGTGGTGTGCTTGACAAATGTCTGCTTCAGAAATCTAGCTGCTATATGATGATCCCAAAACGACTGAGCTCTCTGTAGTTGGTCCTTCGTCAGCATGTGATGTTTCAAGACGGGACTGATAGCAGCTGGTATGCAGCATGTATGAATGTTCCAGGTAGGGATTGTGTAAGTGATTTTGTTACCACCTCTTCTTTGCAGTTGGTTGATGTCTTGCAACCTTATGTTGTTAACCTGTGCTCCCAGAACCTGTTAATTTTGGAGCTTGGTCCTTTTTTTCTACAACTTGCCAAGGGGGTTTTCTAAAGCAAGGGAGATCTCTACTTACCCCCGTGTGTTAGTAGAGATTCTGTTTGTAAAGGGACATTGAATAGTATATCATTTGTTCAGGATTTGACAAGGCGTAAAACATTAATATTTTGCTAACAGTAAGGGTGTAAAACCTAGTGATGGAATCCAGCCAATGAAGCAGTAGCTTCATTTAGATATACATAGTATATGCTGCAACGGTATGAGACCAGGTTAGAGCAGAAGCTTATCGCATGTCAAACATCATGTGAAGTACAGCTTGAGTACAGCCGTTCGAGCAGGACAGTTGCTCAACAGATGGCCTTTCGTACAAACTATCCCCTCTTTACAAAATTTCTGATTTTCAGCAGCATCAAAAGTTTTACTAGAATTCAGTGCAACAAAGGAGACTCTTGGAAACTCAGATAAATCAGTAAATTCTTGATAAATCAGTTGCTGTTTTAAATTGTGAAGATTTATTGCTAATTGTTAGCCCTTAATCTCCATGTTTTTAGTATGGAAATAGGAAATGCTTTTTGATTAAGCCCCTAATTTGGTCTGGTGTGGACCATGACCTTTTATTTTATTAAAATTCTGTCTGTCTCTCGCTAGATCTGCTGGCTTTACTGTGAGTGACAGCAGTTTGCTCATTCACAAGGAGCATATCTGTACACAAAGTAGTTTTGTTCAGTGCCAGTAACTACTGTCAGTGTGTGCTTTGAGACCAAAAACTATTTTTGCTTTTGCCAATGTTTATATTGGTGAAGGCCCGGCAGCTCCCACACTAAGGTTTTACAAAAACCATGCCAAAACAATTCTCACATTGACAAAGCTAAAAAGCTGACCACCAATTTCAGACCTACTGGCTTTGCCAATGCTTGTTTATTTGGGTTTCCCATAATATCATTGAAACTGGTTACACTGATTTTCCATTATGAATATTTTTGGGAAATACTAGCATGCATCAACACATGTTACTACATTATGCTGCAAAGTAATGGTACCTGGAATTTTACAATAGTTTTGCAAAATGTGTTTTCCCTGCTTTCATTTTTGTATGAATATTTTATTTTGAAAGCAAAGAATCGATCTTTCTTTCAAGGTTCAGCAAATATTTACATCAAGTCAGAGCACATTCTGATAGCATTATACATAGCCTCATATTGCTAAACTTTGAAAACGTGTGTACACATTTTTATACTGAAACCACTGTCCGTAGTGCAGTCAGAGCTTACAACATTTACTTAGAGTTCACCCTAATAATAAAGACTTTCAATTAATGAACCATAAATACAAGTTTGAACAGCATTAACATATGGACAAAAATATTACCTTAAAACTGGAGACAGTGCCTTTCCCTGATCAATAATGTAGTACTGCAAACTGGCAGCCAAAGGGTTGGGCCTACTTGTCCTAAGGACAAAATACAAATGAAAATTTGTTGTCCATGACCCCAAACAATGTCCTGGGCGTTGGGCCATAGGAATTCCACATCCCTGACTGCAGCCACGGCCCGTGCAGTTTAGAGCAGTGGGGCCGGGTGAAGGGGGATTTCGACGGATGATGATTAGGTAACATTGAATTAATTACTTTCCATCGTCCGTCCAAATTCCCTGCCCCACCGTTCTTACCTGCACGGGCCGTGGCTGGAGTACTGTACCTCTTTGCAGTCTGCTACAGCATGGATAAACTATCGTATTCCCTGTTAAACAATGAAACGGGGGTCACCTACTGTATATTTGTGACTTAGTTATTGATGAAATGTAACAAATTTAGGAAAACATAATTTATATGGAGTAGTCTGGCATCCTCCTTTTTAGTGTGGGGGCCTTGTATGCCATCTTTGTGTATACTTGTTTGTTTGAACTTAACACTTGTTTGATCTTTATCAGATGGAAGAAATGTACAAAAAAGCCCATGCTGGTATACGTGAGAATCCAGTTCATGAAAAGAAGCCAGCAAAAGAAGTTAAAAAGAAGAGGTAATGTGGTCTCAGATTTTATGCAAAGTAACTTTTTGGTAAACTGTTCCAAGCAGTTTACCCTACCTTTTCCAAGCTCCTCCTCTTAAATGTCCATCCAGGTTTGGTTTGTTCAGCTATTGGCTGTATGAAGTACTTCTATAGATACCTTTCTTTAAGCGTCGGCTGGTCCTCTTCGAAGCGCCTTTCACGGACTCCGTTGTAATATCCCATCGTTAAAGAACCATTTTTCAGGTTTGCTGTGCAGCTCGAGAGCAGTTCGTTGTTTAAAAAAAAAACGTTTTTTAGATGCCTTTTTACGGTTGAGATTCTGCCAACTGAAAGTCAAAGGTCCTTGAAATGTTATCACATGACCGTGTATGTATCTATGTATGTTGGGCTGCTGCAGGTGTACTTAAGGACCCATATCAAGAAGCATTTCATAGTGCTATAAAGATGGGCAGGCCGACAAACTAACATTTATAACGCAGCTTCAGACCTAAATTTTAATGTGTGATAAATGCATTTGTTTTGCAAGTGTTAAGCATGTAGTAGTTCACTTCCTGATTATCCAGAGTTATTATATACCGAATGAGACTGCACTAAAACACACTATATTTTCACATATGAACTAGGCGAGGGTTTGTTCTGAGAATTACATTGTAATTGCTTTGCCGTGTATTCCGCTTGTAGTGTTTTTGTTTTATCTTTAAAAAAAAAAATCCTTTCAAGAAATAAAGATAGCCATACATAACAAATTCCAGAGATTATTCAGTCACACCACGATTACATGGATTTCATTTGTTATAGGCGTCTCGTCCTTGCAAGCTGAACCTCTCTAATTGTAGTTTTATGGAAACTTGTAAAATATTGTGGCTTCTTGTAGGAAGCAGAGGGTAGATAATTTACTACCCTACATACATTAGGTAAAAGGTTCCTGTGCACAAATGTCAGCTTGCGTATAAGCTATATTCCACTGCTGAGTGAAAACATTGGGAGCCATTTTTGCTAGAATTCATTTCTTACTCTTCGGAAATGTACCTCTTTTGATATAAGGTTGTAGTGCACCCTTTCAGTTAATGCAACAGATCATTTGTCCCAGCATAAGTTTGCTTACAGTTTTGTTTGTTTGATTATAGGTGGAATCGTGCAAAACTGTCTCTGGCTCAGAAAAAGGATCGTGTGGCTCAGAAGAAAGCAAGCTTCCTCAGAGCACAGCAGCAAGCTGCAGATAGTTAAAATGATTTTCTCAATTTTCTACAAAGATAAAATGCTAAAAATAAATATATTGAACCCAAACTTTTGTTTTTTTTGTAGACCTCTTTATCTTTGCGCTTTAAATTCGAAGCGATTTTGTTTTTCACAGGTTGACATCCTGAAAATAGAATAGAATTTTGGTTCACCTTATATTATGCGGAGTTCTCGGTGGGAAATTTTGTACCACACTAGACTTGCCAGTAAGGCAACTTTAAAGTAGTAATGTTTTTCTTCATGTAATGGTTAAAATACACCCTGGCGTGCCATCTTTCACATGCCCACTGGGGCTGTGATGTGGGGAGTTCTCCAGTATTTGGGGTGTCTTTCATAGATTCACATGCTTGAATATTCCCCGTCGTAGAAGTGGGAGTCCCACGGTATATAAAAAGCAATAAGCGTCATGTATATACATATACATACATAACCACATAATAACATATACATATCCAAATAAACTTTATATATAATTCAAAATAACATATCAAGTGAAAATACCATAGGATAGCATTGACACATAGGAAAGCATGGAGAAAAAGAATCAATTTACTGACATATCCTTGTCATTTTAGTCCAAACTCTAGCCAATCAGGCGCAAGCACCCTCTAGAACCTTCTCCTCAGAGGCTCAGGCCCTCATATTTTCTACCGCACGTCGTGTGAAGGGAGTCTCCCTGAGCTCTGCTCAGTTCTTTGGTCTGGTTTGAGTTTTCTCATCATGTCTTCAAGTAAGAAGTCTCTTTTCCGTCCCTGTTCATCTTGTGGGAAGTTAAGACTATTTTTCTGAGGACCCTCATGAAAAATGTATCTATTGTCTTTACCCTGACCATAAGGTGGCCAACTGTAAAATCTGTAGAACCTTCTCTCAAAAGACTTTGAAGGACAGGGAGGGTTGCCTATTATTGTGGCTTCAAAAACTGAAGGATACGGATAACCCCCTTTCTGAGGTGGAGAGTGTAGCCTCTGTTCGAACAGGAGTCTCCTCCAAGCGTAGTAGTGTTCAGGACTTGCCGTCACCCTTTTTGAAAAAGAAGAGACTTCATCTTGAGGAAGTGTCTGCAGGCCAAGTCTCTTACTACGCCAGCGCCGCCGAGACCTAGCTCTCAGGCGTCTCCGACTCAGTCAGCGCATGTTTCTAGTCAAAAACGCGCAAAACCGTCGACGGCCCCTCCGTCGACGAGATCTGCCACTTCATCGACCTAGTCGACGGTGTCTAGCAGATTTCCTTCATCGCCGACTTCGTCAACGTTTTCACCGTCGACAGTGGTGTGTTTCCCTGAAGACTATTTCGTCGCCGATTCCACTATCTTCTTCGTCGACGACTAGGAAGCTCGCGCTTCCGTCGACTTCTAAATTTTCGTCGACTATAATAAAGAAGTCATCGCCGTCGACGCTCACAGCATCGTCGACGTCTTCGTCGACGGCAGACTCGTCGGCGCGGGCTTCGTTGACTGCACCCTCGTCGACATCGACGGTGGCTTGGTCGACGACTACTTCATCGACAGCCACTTCGTCGACTATCGTCTTGACAGAGGTGTCAAATTTTGCAACGATGCCTTTGGTGCCAATGTCTACACCAGCGCCAGTGTCGGTGGACAACTCCTTGTTGCAGCGTCGCCATGCTGTGCTGGATTCTGTCATGATGCCACAGGTCACTCGGCCATCTCATCAGCTATTCCTCGGTTGATGAGGAACTTTCGGATTCTGATTACTATGTTTAGTCCTCTTTTCGAGATGCTCGTAGTCCTTCTGAGCTTCATATTAAATGCCAAGATTTTGAAGAGGATGACTATTTGCAAGACTATTACTGTCAGGAGCAACATCCCCCTGCACAAGTTCCCATGGCGCAGCTCCCTTTGTCGCTCATCTCCAACCTTCAATTCATGTTGGAAGATTACAATCGGCGCTTTCCGGCTTCCTCTCATAGCGCTCCACGTGAGACGCCATCTGCTGTTCCGTCTACCCCTGTGTTGCCAACGATGCCGACACCATCCGCACCTGCATTGGTTCCCCCTGCAACAGATGAGGTTGTGGATAATCTGGATACGGAGGAGGGAGAGCTTCATGATGACTCTATGGCGGACTGGGATGACTATCCAATCAATTCGCCCGCATCACCTCCAACATTGCCAGTAAATTCACCACCTGTCGAAAGAACAGGATTCCATCAACTGATGGAAAGGGCAGCTCAACGTTTTCACCTTCCCATGGTGGTTAGGGAGGAGGACTGCTTTCTGTGCGACTTCAAGTCCCAGCCGCAGAAACCGGTACGAGCCGTGCCCAAATAGACTTTATCTGTAACGAGGGCATTAAGCTAATAAACTCCAACTCCATCCTGGTTGTAATCCCGCGACTGGAGAAGTACAAGGCCCCGGACTCTTCCCCAGCTTGCTTAGTGTCTCAGCCTAAGCCAGACTCAGTGATCACCCAGGCGGTGCAACGTCGCTCCAAAAATCCATAGTCTCCGCTTTCTTCACCTCCGGATCGTGACGGCCGCCGCCTGGATGCCATTGGCAAAAAGTTTTCAACCATGGCTTCAACAACAGTCCGAGCAGCAAACTCTTTGGCCGTCCTCGGTCGTTACGATCGACAAATGTGGTCGGACATGGCGGCTTTGGTTAAGCTTATCCTGGAAGATTCTAGAGCGGAAGCTCTAAAGATCCTGCAAGAGGGTGAGAGGGCATCCTCCGAAATCGACTACTCAGTCGACATTGCCTCCACTGGTTTTCGTCAATTGGCTGGAGCCGCTGTTTTAAGACTACTGGGTTGGCTTCGTTCCACCTCGTTCCGACAGGAGGTTCAGGCCAAGATTCTGGACATGCCGTATGACGGAGAATTATTGTTCGGCCAGCATGTGGAGGACGCTTTGCAAGCCATCAAGAAGGACACGGAGACGGCTCGCTCACTCGGCACTCTCCTGTTCCGGAAGCAGCCTTTTCGGGGTGCGCGCGGCCGCGGCACCTCCTCTTCCTTTCGTGGGTCCTCTTCCCAGTACCGCTCCTACAACCAAGGAAAACAATGTTGTTCCTCACAGCCACAACAGTCTTACAGGCAGCAGTCTGGCAAATCTTGTAGAGGAAAATCCAATTACAGGGGAAACTCTTCCAAAAAACAATGACTGGGTACATCAAGGGTCCCCTCTTTCCAGTTTTTCCCTTTCTCCAGTTGGAGGACGAATCTCCCAGTTCTTTTCGACTTGGTCCTCAATCACTTCGGACCGCTGGGTTCTAGGCATTATTTCAAGGGGCCATGCCCTAGTTTGTAAAGGTTCCCTCACACACCTCTCCATCCGGACCTCCTCCCGCTCACCTCCAAAAACTTTTCAACCAGATCCAGATAATGCTCAAGAAAGGGGCCATCGAAGTGGTTCCGAACTCACAAAAGTGGTTGGGGTTCTATTCCCGTTTTTTCCTCCTACTAAAGAAATCTGGGGAGTGGCGCCCCATCCTCGATCTAAGGTCGCTCAACAAATTTCTCAAGGACCAATCATTCCGCATGCTCACGCTAAAGGACATCCTTCAATTCTTCTTTCAGGGCGATTTCATGACAACAATCAACCTTCAGGATGCTTACTTCCATGTGCCCATAATTCCACGCCACAGGAAGTACTGACGTTTTCGTGTAGGTCACAGGGATTTCCAATTCAAGGTCCTGCCCTTCGGCCTCCGCTCAGCTCCGCTGGTCTTCACAAAAATCCTGGCCCCGGTGGTGGCCCATTTGAAATTAACGGGCATACAAATATTCCCGTATTTGGACGATTGTCTCATCAAATCTCAATCCTCCCACCAAGCGGCCCTTGATACTCAGCGCTGTCTCAATCTGTTTCAGTCTCTGGGCTTGTCGATCAACTTGCAAATTCTCGGCTCACGCCAGCTCTGTTCAAGACCTTTCCCGGCGCTACCATCGATACGAGCAGGGCTATGGCCTTTGCCTCTGCAGATGGCCTTTGCCTCTGCAGAGCGGCAAACACAGATTCAACAGCTTGCAAGCTCCATCGCAGCAAAGCAGTCAGTTTCAGTCCGCACATTAAAGTCCTTTCTGGGGATGGCGTCCTCATGCATCGCTTCGATCCCGCATTGCAGACTGAGGAGTCGTACCATTTAAGAGGAATTGGACAAGCAGTGGCGTCAGGTCTCCGGTTCCTTCAACGACCAGCTCGAGGTGACAGCCCGCATGGCTCAGGTGCTGCATTGGTGGACTCGTCCTTCCAACTTCGCAGCGGGAACATCTTTTCTAACGACGGCCCCAGAGCTCGTTCTTACCGCGGACGCATCTATAGAAGGATGGGGCGGACATCTTCAAGATTTATCCGTCAAGGGCAAGTGGACAAAGGTTCAGCGTTCCTGGCACATCAACAGATTGGGGCTGATGGCCATTTTCTTGGCGATGAAATCCTTCCGCCTCCAGCTCCAGAGGGAGTCAGTCCTCATTCAGACTGACAACACCACCTGCATGCACTACCTGAACAAGCAGGGCGGGACAAGATCTCCGCTGCTTTCCCGACTGGCTCGGAGGATTTGGAGTTGGGCCATAGTCCATCAGATTACGCTCCTGGCAGTTCACCTGCCCGGCATTTCCAATACTCTGGCGGATGCACTCAGTCGGTCAACGTCATCGACCCACGAGTGGGAATTGCACCAGCCGACTCTAGACTTTGTCTTCGGCCTTTGGGGTCGCCCGACTATCGACCTTTTTGCAACCCCACAGAACACCAAATGCCAGTCCTACGCAAGCTGGTTTCCCCACAAAGGGTCGTGCGGAAATGCCCTTTCGATAAATTGGTACAGGATATTTGTGTACGCTTTTCCGCTGATCCCTCTGATTCCTCGAGTGTTGCGGAAGATGCGGCAACAACCATGCCAGATGCTCCTCATAGCTCCACGGTGGCCTCGGCAGGCATGGTTCTCGGAGTTGCTCCTCCTCTCCCAATGCGAACCCATCCTTCACCCGAGGCCGGACCTTTTAACAATGAACGACGGGCGGATATGCCATCCGAATCCCAGTCCACTCAGCTTGTCGGCTTGGAACCTGAGCACCTTGAATTTGCTCATTTGAACATTCCACCAGCTTGCAGGGAGGTGTTGGCTAAGGCGAGGGCGCCTTCCACAGTGAAAACTTATAAGCTAAAGTGGAAATCGATTTTGTGTGCGTCGGTCCACATACATCCAGTGCACGCCTCCCCGGAACACATTCTGCCGTTGTTCCTGCAGTTAGCGCAGTCTGGACTGTCACACTCTACCTTAAAGGTCTTTCTAGCGGCAATATCTCTTTCGGCAGGACGGCTCGTGTCCTCTCTATTCATCTAGAGTAATACAGCAATTTTTCAAGGGTCTCTTCCAAATGTTCCTGCCCATTTGGCATCCTCCACCCACGTGGCGTCTTAACATCGTATTGGCACAGCTCATGAAGGCGCCCTTTGAGCCATTCCATTCGGCGAATTTCAAATTCTTAACTTGGAAAGTGGCCCTCCTCCTTGCACGGACTTCCTCCCGCAGAGTCAGTGACATTCACGCCTTTACAATACAACCTCCGTTTCTTCAATTCAGATCGGACTGTGTAATTCTCCGCACTAATCCGGCTTTCATGCCTAAAGTACCATCCGATTTCCATCTCAATGAACCAGTAATCTTGACCTTTTTCCCGCATCTGCAGTCTCCGGCGGAGCAGAGTCTACACTCTTTGGACTTAAAGAGATGTCTTAAATTTTACATCAGCAGAACACAATCCTTTCGCAAGTCGGATCAGCTGTTTGTGGCCTACGGACGCACTTGTAAAGGGCAGTCAGTTACCAAGCCCATGATTGCCTGTTGGGTTTCTTCAGCAATCTCCTTTTGCCATCCAAGGGCTGGCAAGCCTCTTTCTTCTGGAGTAAGGGCTCATTCAACGAGAGCAATGTCATCTTCCACTGCCCTGTTCGCTGGTGTACCCATCCATCAGATTTGCCGGGCAGCTATGTGGTTCAGCAGGCACACGTTCACAAAGCACTACTGCCTGGAGTCGATTAATAAAGCGGACACGGCTGTGGGACAAGCAGTTCTACGGAATCTGTTTAAATAAGGTGAGCCTCTGCTACTTCCCTCCTCCTTGGGTATTCTCAATTGCGTATTAAATACATTGTCATGGTATTTCATGCAATATTAATACGGCCTTGTCAGCCTGCTGCTGCTTACTGCTCACTATTCTATTCAAGCATGTGAATCTATGAAAGACACCCCAAATACTGGAGAAGAACAAATGTTACTTACCTGTAAACTGTGGTTCTCCAGTATTGGTGTCTTTCATAAATTCACTTGCGACCCACCCTCCTCCCCTCAGAGGCTCTCTTCTCCTCATTAAACTTTTTTTTTTTTGTCACTCTCGTGCTATGAAAATCTGAGGGCCTGAGCCTCTGAGGAGAAGGTTCTAGATGGTGCTTGCGCCTGATTGGCTAGAGTTTGGACTATAAAACGACAAGGATATGTCAGTAAAGTTATTCTTTTTCTCAATGCTTTCCTATGTGTCATTGCTATCCTATGGTATTTTCACTTGATATGTTATTTTGAATTGTATATAAAGTTTATTTGGATATGTATATGCGGTTATGTATGTATATACATGACGCTTATTGCTTTTTATATACTGTGGGACTCCCACTTCGATGGGGAATATTCAAGCATGTGAATCTATGAAAGACACCAATACTGGAGAACCACAGTTTAGAGGTAAGTAACATTTGTTCTTCAATGCCGCCCATACACATGCCTGATAGTAGTTAGTGTGTGTAAAGGGAAAAATATATTTCCCCTACATTTCAGCTTCCGCCTTCCTCTGGTAGTACAAGATGGTTTGCTCAGTGGCTGCACAGATGATTGTCATCTGTGCAGCCTCTGAGCAAACCATCTTGTCCTACCTGAGGAAGGCGGAAGCTGAAATATATTTTTGGCATTTGAGTCAATCTGTGTGTCATTTCTTAGCTATTTGATTCCTTTGTGACTCGTATCTTTTGGGATCCAGGTTTTTTCCCTGCCTGTTTTCTTGTGTGATCCTTTGTGTGTGTATGTATGTGTATATATGTGTGGGTGTGTATATAATTTTTTTTTTTGATGGCATGTGTGGATAAGTCGGCCATCTAGTGTTTGGCTCAGAAGTGTGCAATTTCTTTTTCTTCAAAGAAGTCTTTTGAGTCACGAGGCGTCATCTACATCTAATTCATCTGGGGGATTAGATTCGACTGCGGCCCACTTGGACCTTCACCTTTTGGGATGGCAATTCTTGTCTAAGTTCTTTCCAACAGCTGCCCAATTAATGATGAAATTGGCTCCCTTTTGGTTTTTGCCCATCTTGTGACGCCAACTTCCCATGCACCGATTTACACCAGGTGTGTAACTTGTGCTTGTCTTCAGAACACCAGGAGGCAACCTGCAAGTCCTGCAGGTCTTTTCGATCCAAAAAGACATTACACCGATCGAACAGCAAGAACCCTTCAAATGTATCGGAGGCGTCCATGCCACACAGGACCTCTACAGTTGTGGTTATCGAGGTATTTGAGAAGTTTTATATAGCGCTGGCTAGACCCGTAGGTATCCTAGCGCTTTACATGAGAATGGACATAGTTTCAGAACATTGTTAAATCATTTACAGTTGCCGTTACCACTATATGTTTAGGAGGAAAAAAAAGTGATCTTGCACAATAAAAAAAGATTTTCGCGAGTAGCATATCCAAGACACACGTCTTTTGGGGGGGGGGGGGGAGTGGTATACGGGAGGGGAAAGCAGACAGTCAAGAAGACCTGAAGGTGGAAAGTACTCGAGGGGGAACAAAGCTGTAAGCTAGACCGATGAAACCGTGAAAAACAATGTCTGATGTTCGGCTGGGTAGGTGACTGTCGAGGGGGAGACCCAGAGCCAGACGCTTCTATAGCTACATAGGACAGCTCCACGGGCAGCGGCCAAAGGGTACTCTGGCTCCGTGGTATGTACAAACAGTTTTAGTTTCAGCCTGTGGGGGGTATCGTCCTCTTTCCAAAGAAAGGGTCAGTCTTGGTGTTACTGGGTGGCATCGTCTGCCTAGTCTTCAAGCTCACCCCCAGGTTGAAGGACGTAGGGAGGGATCACTGGCGATGTCAAAGGAAAACTGTTTCCTAGCAGTGGAAGTAGTGGAAACTCATGTCTGTAGGGGGGCGGTGCGTAGCTGCAGCCAACGACTACAAATTCAGGAGCACCTACAAGGCATTAAGGACTCTGGTTTGATGGAATGCTGGGGTAGCTTCATGGAATCCTGCTAACACAGTGCATCAGCTGCTGTAGGAACGTCTGCCGCATGTAGAGTGTGGTCTCAACAAGTGTTGGGCGCCATCTTGACTGCAGAGTATTCAGTTGCCTCCACAAACGCAGCCAAAGAGATATTGTGAAGTTGCAACAAATCAGGGGGCCACTGATGAAGGAGCGCTCTCCGTTCGTGCTCCATATTGTACACCAGTCTGAAATATGCAGCGAGATGAGTGCAGAAGAGGTTCAAATGGGGCGATCGCGGCTGCCATTATAGGGTCAAGCAGGTACAGGCAGCATATTTGGACCAAACGCCGAAGAAAATGCTATACTCCGCAGCCAAATGGTAACTTGAGTAGAGGAATTTCCTCATAAGCAGCCGCTTGGAGAAGTAAACGGATGTCTCCCTGGGCTGGAGGAGCTGCGATAGATGGTGTGCGTCCGCCATTTCCGCATTTCGAGGCAGTTCATTCGCCATATTGGGGTCAGGCAGAGGGTAGGACAGTATTGCCAGCTATGCCATAGTGTTGCCTGGTCCTTAAATCAAGCTCATCCCTCCTTTGACTTGGGAGTTCTCTATTCCACTCGCGGGAGCTCTTGCGTGGTTTATGGTCCCCGTCTGCTTCTTTCTCATATGGCTGCCATTTTGGAGTCAGGAATAGCAGGTTGGAGGCTTCTGTTCTCGAGTGAGGAGGGCCTCTCCGTCAATTTTCTGTGAGAGCCGGTCCCGATTTGTCTCCGATGCAATCTCACTTCTGTCCGGACCATGTCCTTTCCTCTCTGCTGAGACCGCGGATCCAAGACGCCCTCTTCGTCTCCAGGAGTCTTCCTCCCGTCCTCACTGCTAGGTCCCATGTTGTTCCTTCCTCTGGTGAGTTTTGAGGTACACTGACCCCCACTGTCCTCTCCGTGTTGTGTGTGGAGGGGATTCACCAAAACTACCCTGAGGCATCCTCTTCTAACAATAAAAATCAAACCCACATCCTCCCCAAGAGGATGTTATATAGGGTCATATTGAGGAAACCATCACAAGGCACAGGAGGGTTTAACAAACCTACGATCTCCAACACCACACCTTGATTTGATGACCATTGTTCCCCTGAACACACTGCACTTGTTGGGAAGACTACATCAGTTCTTTCCAGCATGGCAAAATATCACATTCAACAAGTGGGTTTTTGATATTATCCAACATGGTTATTGCCTCGAGCTCACATCAACGCCTCCTAACCTCACACCCGGACTGTCATCAGACCACCAACAGCTCCTCAGAGTGAATTAAAGCTTGATTACAAAAAGTAACAATAGAACTCGTGCAGTCACAACGAGGTACAGGTGTCTATTTGCTTCCTTGTACCCAAGAAGGACATGTCTCTGAGGCCAACCCTTGACTTCAGACAGATATAGTCTTATCCGAACACTTCCACACAGTCGCACTACAAGATGTCATTCTGCTGTTACAACAAGGCTACTTCAAGGGCTGCACTGGACCTAAAGGTCGCCTACTTCTACATCCCAATTCATCCAGCACATTGTCGATCCGATTTGTGCTAAATGGACCTTTTCAATTCAAAGTGCTCCCATTCGGGGTCACCAGAGCATCAAGTGAGTTTACCAAATGCTTAGTGGTAGTAGCAGCAGCTCACTTAATGCAGACGTTTTCCTCTACCTAGACTATTGGCTCATCAAGAACACTACTCGACAGAAGTGCTTTTAACGTACTCTGACAACTGTATACCTACTTAACCAGCTAGGTTTCTCGATCAATGCAGTCAAATCTCCCCGGTAGCCACTTTAGATACAACCGTATCTAGGAACCATCCTCAACTCAAGAAAGGGATAGCTTATCCAAACCCAGCTAGGATCCAATCCTTCACAACACTAATTCTACAGTTTCACTCACAAATGCCACTAACTGAGAACAGTCCAACTTCTTGGCACTATGGCATCATGCATAGCCATAGTACCTCATGCCAGACTCACTGTGTCCATTATAGGAATGCTTAGTGCATCAATGGACTCAAGCGGAGGGTCTGCTAGAGGATCTAGTGCTGATCGTCCAAGCGTACCACTCTAAAATGGTGGGATTCTAAATCTGCTAAAAGGACTGCCTTTTCTGGGTCCAGTTCTGCAGAAAACCATAAACCATGCATCACTCGCAGGGTAGGGAGCGCATTTACAGGACTTGGACATCCAACCAGACACATCTACATATCCATCACCTATAGCTCCTAGCTGTTCATCTAGCACAAAATGATCCTCTTAAAACCAGACCTGATTACCATGTATTATGTATAAAAACGGGGTAGGGGGGCCACCAAGTCTCCACTATCTCATCTAGCATAGACCATCTGGAGGTATACTGTTCCAAACAAGATACACATCTTAGTGGAGTATCTACCAGGAGTGAAAAACAACTTTGTAGATCTCCGCAGGAGACAACCATTGGTACACAAGTGGGAACTCGACCCAGAAGTCCTCCACCTTTCTTCCAATAATGGGATCACCCAGACATAGACCTATTCACCACTATAGTAAATGCAAAAATGACCAAACTTAGTCTCCAGGTTCCCACAGTCCAAGGGCAACGCACTATGGATTGGTTGGTTAGGGCTACTTGCTTACGATTTTCCACCTCCTGCTTCAGTTTGTCATTTGCAAACTTCGGCACAACTCTCCAACGCTCATCCTAGAAGCTCCCACATGGGCTAGACAGCCATGTTTCACAACACTACTATAACTGTCAGTAGTCCCACACCAGCTACTTTCAAACAGGGAGGATCTTCTCACTTGAAACCAGGTAGTAGTCGGGCAGCCACACCCCAGATCTCTCAATCTTGCATTCTGGTTCCAGAGGCCTTAGAATTTGGGTACTTTAAATCTACCTCAACAAAGCATGGATATTCTTAGAGGAAAGGGACCACTACTAGAGCCTGTTGTGTGGCAAATTTGGGTTTTTTGTTAGATAGGGAGTTAAAATGTAAAGATCAAGTCAACCTGGTTACTTTCTCCCCCTTCCATTGGCTTAGAATCATCAAACAAATTAGAAACATTTCTCCAGGTTGATTTTGCTGAAGGCGGTAGTCCTTGCCTTCGTTTTCATGGCTGGATTATTGTAATAGTCTGTCGGCCTTCCAAAAGGTCAACTTAAGAAGCTGCAGATCACTCAAAATGCGACTGCACAATTCCTTCTAAAAATTCCTAAGTCTCAATTCGTTGGGTCAACCATCAGACAATTGTATTGACTTCTGGTTAGCCATTGTATCATCTTTAAGGCACTCTGCTTAGCCTATAAAACACTCCACGGGTAAGCCCCAGCGTGTTTTAAGAAAAACCTGGTGTGGTACATACCAGGCAGAACTTTGCATTCCTGTTCTGCTAGAATCTAAAGGGTTGCTTCCTTCAAACTCGCCACGGGGGGGGGGGGGGGGGGGGGGGGAGGAGCTTTTTCAGAAACACAGCTGTTCACTGGAACAGTCTGCCACTCAAACTGAAATTGGCATCCTCCATGTTTTTAGGAAGCGACTCAAAACCTGGCTATTTAATCTGTGATCTCCTTTAACTCTAGTCAGATTATCCTCGGCTCTTCTATGCTCCATAAAGCGCCAAGATGCCTCCGGGCATTCGTGCTCTAGAAGTTGCATCATTCATTCAAAGTGGAAACACTTTGTTCACTATTTCCATTCTAAAAATATTAGCCCATTAACAGCAAAACCTAAAGATATTGTTTATTACTTTCACATTTACAAACATCTGCTCTAGCCTTTACTTCCATTAACGTACACCTCGCAGCATTAGCAGCTAATCTCCAGTCTGAAACCTATTTCTATATTCAGAGTTCTTGTTATCAAAGCTTTTCTGGAGGGACTCAAAAAAATTTGACCTCAGTGTGGTGTTAACAAGATTAATGGGTCCCCCCAAACGATTCTCTACACCTATGCCCACTCTGGTTTCTATCCTGGAACATAACTTTTCTTATTGCAATCATTTCTCAGGTGTTTCAGTAAGCTATAAGCATTGGCTCTAGAAGACCATTTTTCCAACTTCAGAGTCAGTTGTACTAGGTACCATCCCTAAATTCCTTCCAGAAGTGCCCTCGCTGTTCCACATAAACCAATCGAGTTGGTAGTATTCTTTCCACAACCAGATTCTGTTTCAGAAAGAGCTCTGCACGCTACATGTTAAAAGAGCACTAATGTACTATATTGAACTCAATCATTCAGAAAAGCGCAACAGCTGTTGATTGGCAATTTCTAAAGCAAGCATTTCAGGTTGGATTGTAAAATATATACAAACTTAAACAAATCCTACCTATCCCTCCAAGAGCACATTCAACTCGCAAAAAGGAGCTTCCATGGCCTTTTTAGACAACGTTCCCATGGCTGATATATGTGAGGCAGCTACATGGACTACACTGCATATGTTCATGCAAGATTGTGTAGAGGTCATTGCCCGTCAACAAGCTAATGTAGGCCAAGTGGTTCTTGGCACATTATTTCAAACAAATGCAGCCCACACTTTGGGAGGAAAACTGTTTTATAGTCTTAAGCATGTGTACCTACAGCCACACATGCCATCAAATGGAACATGTTACTTACCCAGCAAGCATTTGTTCGTGTCATGTAGTGCTGCAGATTCATGTGTGCCCACCACCCTCCCCGGACATCTGTGTTTGTTGCAATTATCTTAATTAGACCCTATTCTATCTTTGCAAGGTCCGCTCACTGGGATACATCATGCTACACGCTTCATCCGTCCAGCCAAAAACAATCTTCACAATGGAGTTGAGGTCCGTGCGCGTTGCAAGTGAAGTCACTACACCTTGTGACTCGAGACTTATTTGAAGAAAAACAACTTCTGAGCCAAACATTAGAACACACTTGTGCGAAGCATGTGAATCTACAGCACTACATGCCACAAACAATGCTTACTGGGTAAGCAACATTTTCCATATCATTTCACAAATGTTTCTATTTTTTTATAACTGAACAACCCGCACTAAGGAAGTCATGTATGGTACATCAACAAAAGTAGAGCTCAAATCGTTGCAAATATAATCATTATCATCGAACCAGTTTCCCACTCCCGTACAGTGATCCATTGGTAACCAGTGCATGCCGGTGGCAACTGTCATCGTAGTGAGGGGACTGTTTTGGACCAAGAAACGGTTGTTGGTAAGTTAGTGGGATAGTCTTGTGAAACCTTATAGACTCAGATCTGTTGAAGTCTCCTGTGTCGTGTGATTGGCAGACTTCTGCGTATCGCTCCCTGTGAAGTGTTTTCTCCAGGGGTCCCATATCTTATGAAATTTTCTCGGGCAGCCTTTGCTACGATATGTGACTTATTGGCTGTCGTGTAAGTCCATCCCCCTTAGTCCATTCCTGTATGAACGGTCTGTCGGCCACTCCCCAGTGCCTAGCTATGTCCCGTTTGGCCACCACCAACCCCAAAGAGGCAAAGATCAACTGAGTTCTAATTGCGTCTACTTCGTAGGGATCCCCAGGACCACGAATTTGAGTTCCATCGTTAACGTTACCCCCAAGACCATTCCCAATTAGCCAATCACCTGTGTCCAGTATGGCCGGAGTGCGGGGCAAGCCCAGATCGTATGATAGAAATCACTGTTGGTGATCTTGCACATCAGAGACCGTGGCGACACTGCTCTCCCCATCCTATGGAGAGTTTCCCTATCTCAGTACGTATGATGCAATATTTTGAATTGTATTTAATCGAAGTCGAGCCTTTATGGCCACCTGCCTGGGGTGCATCAATGCCGCCTCCCAATCTATATCCTCTAGGGTCCCTCGCCCATCTTGTTCGGAGACCTAGCAATCTGTCGGGAAGATTATTGATGGTTTTATATGTGAAGGAGACCGCTTTACCAATAAGTTCCTGCTGTCGGAGCCTACCTTCTAAGGGAAGAATATTCCTGGAGTTGCTCATGTGGGATGTTCACCCGCCACGTGTGTCGCTATTATGCATATTTAAGAAATTGAGATTCAGCCATATATTCTTGCTTAAATTTAGTCCATGTTTTAAATTCCCCTTTTTCAACTGTCTCCTATCGTGGAGATTCCAAGCAGGCGCAGGTCTTGAACCCAGTGAGGTTACACATTTCTCGAAGCCAGGTCCCCTCCCAGAGCAGTGTGGAACAAGTAATCTGTTTCGTCCAACCCAGGGTCTTGCTAGCCCTCTTCCACACCAACAGTCTCACTTTAGTCGCCGGCAGCAGGCGTGAGCTGCCCTTTCCCCATATAGATAATGTAGGGGTGTGTTTGAGGTTGCATTGTCTCCCTTTCAAGAAGTTTCACAGATTCTTAAACTGAAGAACAAAAAAATATAACTCTTTGATACATACACCAATACAATGTCGTGAACACAACTGACTCATTCCAAGCAGAATATGATCAGATAGTCTCAACTTATGCACCAGTAATATAATTATTTGCTAACCAGAATCAAAGGTTATTACAGGGGGGTGGGGATACATGAGCATTTCAGCATTGGCTGGTTTAGTCGTTTAGGCCACCCCGTGGAACAGTTACCACGTTCCACGTATATTTTTTAATTTATGATCAGCCCAGGCTATTGAATAACATTTCAAGCCATGATGCACCAGTCCATATTGTTCTCCGTATAAGCTCTTCATCGACAGTCATGAATGTAGAAATACCTGCCAGCAAGCATGGATCATGGAAGACTTCACACGCATCCAAAGAAAGTACAAATAACCGAGATGAGATCTGGCATTTTTATATGCAGCAAAAATCTCTAAAGCCTATGGAGGGAATTTTTCTTTTTTTTTTTTTTTCAAAGCTTCACCTGCATAGCGCTTGTGCTTGCAAAACCTCTTGTATTTAAAAAAAAAAACTAAACAAAAAAAAAAAGCGAAAGCCTACCTATTACTTACCATTGGCTGGCTTTCACATCACTTTACTTGACATAGCCTGGCTTCCCCGTCACTCGTTTCCTTGCTTACTGTTGGTCAGTACCACCTCCTCCTCTCCGTCTTCCTTTTGGGCTTTGGGTTGAGTCTGTCCTTTTGTGGAGCCTGGACCAAGTATTGCTTCCGGTGTCCTTCCATGATGCTTGTCAAGATATGCTGCCTCCAAGTGATTTGCTGTTCGGAACTTTAACTAAAAACATGCGCTGCTTCCCTCTGAAGGATGTATGGAAAATGAGTTCAATAGTGGTGGGTGTGAATTACGCTCTGCTGGCTGCGATTTGCCTACTCTGACTCCTGACAAACTTCGCCAACTGCTGCGTGGAAGTTGTTTTTGAGCTCGAGTGCGAATTTGCACCCCATAGTGCAATTTTTGGGCGCTAGGACGGCACTGTTTTTCTCAACGCAGGCGGTCATGACAGTTTGTGGTGAGAAAGCTGCTGCTCTAGTAGAATATGTACTGGAGCTGCAGGAAAGAAGCCACACCCACCGGTGCGCCACTTGGTGCCGTTCGCGTTGAATTTGCAGCACGGAACAAGCTCTTGGTACAAAAAAATCAGCATGGCCTGCCGAATTCCACCTGCTCGCGTAACTCTGCTGAATCTCTTTTCATAGAGTGAAAATCCGAGTGCCTCCCACCCCTAGTTTTTAATGCTTCAATTGCACAGGCTGCAATAAAAACAAACACGTACTCACATTTTTTGCTTGTCAAAACGTGCAATTTATTTTCTATTTGCAGAAACAGCTGCTGGAGATTGATTTCAAAGGCTTCCACCTGCAACCAAACTGTACAGAACAAGCATTGGCAAAACCAATGGGTTTCACCTATGTGAATTCTTTAGGCTTTGTCAATATTTTTTCCATGTTGCACAGCAGGTCATCTGCATAGGGGAAACCAATTGCCTTTCCAAAGCTCCCCCCCCCCCCCCCCCCAAGTCTAATTTTAACAGAGGTGTGAGAAGTTGGCCTGATGTATGATGTCACTAGTTCTAGTGTACACCTTGTATCCGTCCAAACAACCCTTATGGTGATTGGTTGTAAAGTCAACCTTATAGACCAGCTATCCTAGTGGTAGCATGGACAAGAGCAGTCTTAGGCTAAACTCTGAATGGCATGTGAAGCCAGCTGTTATACTATTTGTAACCCCTTGAATACCAAATGAAAGGACACCACAACAGATATATATATAATATATATATATATATATATATATATATAATGTGTATTTATTCTAGTCAAACCCTCAGCACTCTTTATGAGATTAGAAGTAAGTACAACACAGTCTTATTTAAGCATACATTAAGTCACACAGGTAGGTAATACAGTTAGGCCCTAGGGGCCACGCAAACCATATACTAAGTAAGTGGTATGAGGACCACTGTCACGGAAATAGGATAGGCCTAGGGAATCGCTGGGGCTACACTATACTACCAAAGGTTAGGAAGTAGGAGGCCCACGGGATTCATGTGCAGAGTGGAAACACTCACGCGTAATGCGTATAATCGATAGAAATAGTACAGTTTAGAATTAATAGGATTTAGGACACTTCTGGAGTAACTAGGAAGTCGAGACTTGAGAACTAGACACTAGGATAGTCAATACCCTGATGAGCACCGGAGTACCCAAGTTACCTAGCCCACGGGCTGCGGGTGCATAGGTGTGAAGTTGCGTCGGGTTCGTCGTCGACTCCTATGGATGCCTGAAGGAAAGATGCTGACAGGCAGTCAGTGAAGAGTGTCTGGTGGATCCCAAGGCTGGGATCAAGAAGGAAGGATACCTGCAAGCAGAAGTGAGAGTCTGGGTCACTAGCCAGTGACCACGTGGAACCAGGAAGGAACCAGGCGATGTCAGGAGATTGCAGGTGAAGAGGTGAAGCTTGTCGCAGCAGCCACGGGTACCAGGAGACGTCGAGGACGACCAGGACCAGGAGGCGAGCTGCTCCACGAAGGCTCGTGCTGTCGGTGGCGTCTAAGTTGAACTAGGACTCACCAAGCCTTGGCAAGCGGAACCCACGAAGAATGGAGGACTTGCTTCTGGTGCAGACCAGGAAGGTCTGGGGTGCTTCTCTTTCGCAGAGGAGCAGGAGCCAGTCTGGAGGAGCCAAACCAGCAGTGGAAAATTAAACGTGTGTCGTCACAGAGGTTACTAGCCAACGGGCAAGTAACCGGACAGACGCGGCAAGCAGGAAAATCCAGAAGGGCCCCACGCAGGACTTGTGGAGTGTGGGGGGCTGATCTTCGGTGCAGATGGTGCTTGGGGTTGGGGCTTCTCAATCCCCAGTGCACAACCTCGAGGGGGCCTCAGAAGCTGCGCTGGAAGATACTCGCCACTTTTCCCAGGTAGCCGGTCCCACGTCTCTCGTCGCCTCCACGGATCTCAGCTCGGATGTGGATCAGGGTCGGAGAAGTCTTGAAGTCAAGGCTCTGGCCAGGCTCTGCAGTCGGTCCCTCGTAGAACTTCAGCAAAGCAAAGGGTAAGTCTCTTGATGGTGCCTGTTCACACAGGGTGGCCACTCCTTGGCCACAAGGGAGATTCTTCAGTCTTCTTCTTTCGTCGAATGTCCAGAGTTTCTATTCAAGTTGCAGGTTCAGGATAATCTAATCTCCTGGGGCCCAGCTACCACACTTATACTAATCTGGGGGGCTGGGTTGCCTGCTAGGTTACGCCTTATGGGTAGGACCTGGGAGGGGGGTGGTTACACCCCCTTCCCTTTGTTCAGTTTCGCGCCAGGACTGGGGCTGGAGTGCCCCAGCACCGGTTTGAACTGGACTATGCATGGGACACCTTGTGTGCCCCAGGCAGTGTCTCGTCTCATTCAGCCCTCCCTGCCCCAATACACTAAAGTCTGTCTGGGGAGGTGCTAGCACCTCCCCAAGCAGGAAACCTATTGTCCAGGCCTCCCTGGCTGGGAGGGCTCCCCAGCTGCAGGAGGTCAGACTCGTGTCTGTGGCAGCAGCATCCATTTTGTGATGCTGAGGCTTTGGTCAGAGTTAAACGGCAAAGTAGGATTTTAACATGTCTCTCCCTCTAGAAGGGAGGAATAATATCCTCGTCACCAGAAATGGTATGGGGGTATTATTCCATAGTGTTAGACACCTTACACGACCTGTTTTGATAAAGCCAAACCATAGTTACCATAACCGTTTAAGATTATAAGGCACTTTAAGAGTATATGGTAGGCTATATCATAGAACAGCTATAAGGACATGGTTCCGAAAGCTGCAGACAGGCTCAGCTCATGCTAGAGCACCATCTCACATGTTACCAAGCACTCTGCCTCCAGGATTGTTCAGGCCTGCCATAGGAGTGGCTGATAGGTACACATGTGTCTATTTTAAGGGTAGATATAGGTATACTATATCTAAGCAAGTGGTGATTACACGACCTTGCCCCAGCTGAGTGATCAGCCAGTTGTGTCTGATTGGAAGGCCAGGCCAGGGGTGGCATAATACATGATGCAGCCCCTGGGAGGCCTAGGGTACACCTATGCCCTGGGTACCTAGGGTACATTGTACAGGGTCCAATAAGGTGATCCTTACCAATTGGGTATGTACCTAGGGTACATGGAGTCCATTTTAAAGAGAGAGCAGACAGCCTGAGACCCTGAATGGCAGGATCTCAGGCCAACTAAGTCGAAAAACCAGCTAGACACTAGGCAAAAAGTTGGGGGTAACCATAGTCAGATATCCACCTTCCTACAAGAGGCGTTTCCCTTACAGCACCATTTCCTGTAGTCCGTACAAAGACATTCCTTAAGGTCAAATGGGTAACATTGAAAAGGAGGGGAAGGAAGCAGCCTGGTAGGCATATTCTAAGATGATGGAAACATGCACTGCCCCTTTAAGGAAACAGCATTTTTTATCTCCCTGTAGGCTCTGTACTGACAGTTGCTTCAGAGCCTCAATCTTTTCCAACTTGTGCTGAGATCTGTAAACACTTCATGGGGTTTTAACGTGTTTTGGCAAGAATTTTCCTCTTAATTCCAAACTGCTTTGCTTCATTCGATGTCTAGAAATCATCTGAAGCTTTCCTTCTTCAATTAGTACTTCTTGAAGGGGAATTTTGCACCATTGCCTTCCCTTTTTTAATTTTTAAGTGAACCATATGTCGATCAAGTTGGTAGCTTCTGATCCACTTGCTGCCCCAGTGGTATGTTTACTATTGTCACACGGTTAAAGAGTGTAAATTTGGTCAGAAAATGATGAAGCAATCCTTATAGGACTGGATAGGAATTCCACTCTGAAGCAAGTTAAAAGATCTTGGTGCTGAAGAGGAGGAGAAACATGACAGTAGAACAGCTAGGAAAGGCTACTCATCCACTGCAACAGAATCCTCTCCTTTCAGAGTAAGATATACCGAAAAGAGTCACTGACACCGTTTGCACATAACCTGCAACTCCTGATCAATGTTGAATGTTCCAATGGTGAAACCGATTTCTAGGCACTCTGCATCAACAATGACTATTTTCAGCATTGTCAAAGTACTCCATATTGAATCACTCTCACTGTAGGATATTTACATTGATTATTTGCCTCATTCTTTGCTGGAGGACACCCACTGCCATAGAATCCCCTGCAAATGGTTGTACCTAATGAAATTCCTCTTTGAGAACCTCCCTTTGAAACTGGTCATGATTTTTAGGTGCACTGTCTGAAGTCAGGAATATGCCTGTTCAGAACAATCCAGATGTACCTCAAGACCTGTCCCTGCCTACTCTGCATATTCATCCTCCTACTGGACACCCTGACAGTTATCCTGAGGGGCAGAGGCGCACAAGTGGAACAGGTCCCTCACAAACACCACACCCTTATCACTTTCTGACAGTGTTTCATGGTCAGACACAATTCCACCTCATTTTTTAGGTCTCGCCTAGCTATTGCGTAGCAATCGCAATGCGAGACTCTAGTAAGGGGCTCCCAAAAGTGCTCCCAAAAGTGGATTGCATGGCGAGCACGCGCACAATCGCGTGCATCGTGCCGCCATGCAATCCCATTTGGGGAAGCGCTTGAGCCCACTGGCGCCCTCGGCATCATACTTCAAAGGGTCCGCTCCCCCGCTTGGAATGCGCTCCCCCGCCAAGTGCACGCGCGCCACGCTCTGCCGGGCTTGTCTTGTTCTATCTGAAAGAAACACGTTAGTTAGATTCCTCACCTTAGAATATCCCCAGGTGTCAGGCTGGATCCGGAAAGATTTTTCGTAAGCAATATTCCTTGTGCATCGCTAGGCGTCGTCTGCAGCTCCGCGTCCGTTGTCGGCGTCGTGCGCCGGAATGACGTCGTCTGAGTACTTAGACGCCGTCCTCGCTCGCTGACGTCAGTTCTTTTTTCCGCGCCAGACAGCGCCGATCCGGGAAGAGCTTACCCCTTGGTCAATTTTTGACACTTTTTGGTCTTTTGTCGACTCGACTCTGGTGCCGGTAGGATGCCTGGATTTAAGGCCTGTGACGCCTGTCATCGCCTGATGTCGGTGACGGATCACCATCGCCAGTGCCTTTACTGCCTGGGGGCCGACCACGACGCGGAGTCGTGCCCCGACTGTCAGGCCTTGACCTCAAAGGCTAGGCGGGAGCGGTCCCGTAAGCTTCTCGAGCTTCGGCACTCGGCTACGCGCCGCTCACGGTCCCGGTCCAGGAGGAGGTCCAAGGACCGGTCGTGGAGCCGCAGTGATCATCATCGCTCGTCGGGCTCGAAGTCTTTGGGTAAGTCGAAGCGATCCAAGAAGTCCAAGAGGCGACACCGCTCTTCGGACTCCCATCGCGCGACTCGGCCGAGGGTTAGGGTGGTCCCACCCCCGCGGCTCCGCCGGAGCCGCGTCCGTCCCCTCTGGAGCCGCGTCTGTCCCCATACCCGCCGGTCCCTGGGACTGACGCGACTCCGGCGGAGGTCAGTGCCGTCCTCTCGGCCATGAGGGGCCTGGCTCTGCCTTCGACGCCTGCCGGCGCGCCTTCGGGCCCTGCGGGCTCGACTGGGCGACCTCGCGTGCCAGCGGCTCCGGCCCCGGCGCCAACTTTGGTCCCGACGCCGCAGGTCCCCGAGAGATCCAGCCCTGCATCTGTCGGTGCCGGTCGACCTCACGACACCTCCGCCGGCGCCGACACCGGTTCCACCTCCAGCGCCGTCTCCGAACGACGCCGTTCCCCAGTTTAACCCCTGTCCGGACCAGGCGCCGCCCGGCGCCGCAACCGACGCTGATGGATGAACGTTTCATCTACCGTCCGGCGCCGATCGTTCCTCCTGTTTATCAGGAATCGGATGACGGGGGCGCCTGGGAGGGGTCTGAGGACCCTATGGCCCTCCAGGGTTAACTTTCACAGGACTGGGCAGACGAACTGGGGGATGCCAGTGGTCTGGACACTTCGCCGGACGCTGGCTTCATCTCTCCTCCGACTGTGGCTTCGGAGGAAGGTGCAGCTTTTTCCGTGGTGCTGCGCAAGGTGGCCGAAGCCCTGGGGCTCGAGTTGCCTGCTGTGGCCGTGAGGACTAATAGCCTCACAGAGGTGCTTCAACCGTCAACAAGCTCCACTGAGCCTCTGCTGCAGTTCAATGAGGCCCTCGTCGACGTTCTGCAGGGCACTTGTTCCAAGCCCTCCACAGTTCCTCCTGTGGATCGGAACGTGGCCCGGCGCCACCGCCCTGCTCCGGGCGACCCCAGTTTCCTGTCCCTACACCCCACCCCTGAGAGCCTGGTTATGCAGGCCCCCACTTCCCAATCCTCCTTCCCGTCTGCTCCTCCGGATCGGGAATCCAAGAGGTTGGAACAGTTCGGAAAGAAATTGTTCTCTTCCCTGAGTTTGGGCCTGTGGTCTTTGAACACCGCTTGCCTCTTGGACAGTTTCTCCCACTCTGTGGGATACGGTGGAGGATGTGCTGCCACTGTGTCCGGTGGAGGCCCGGACACGTCTCTCCCAGGCACTTGCTGACGGGCGAAATGCAGCGCGACATGCCATACGGTGTGGACTTGACACCACGGACTCGCTGGGTAGGGCGATTTCCACCACGGTGGCGCTCCGGCGCCACGCCTGGCTGAGGTCCACGTCTTTTTCAGGGGATGTCCAGAGTACCCTCATGGATATGCCCTTTGATGGCGCTCGCCTTTTTGGTGAGAAGGCGGATAGTGCGCTGGATCGTTTTAAGGACTCCTGGGCTACGGCCACGTCCTTGGGTCTCTCGGCCTCACACTTCCGCCTTTCGTGGCCAAGGAAGGGGTGCCTCCTCACGTCCGCCTAGCCACCGGCCGCAGAACCAACCTGCACGCGGTCACGGACGTGGGTTCTGCCGTGGCGGTTATAGAGGACAACGTGCCGGACAGTCCACATCCACCCCGGCAGCATCCGCCTCAAAGCCTTCCTAGTCCGAGCTTTCAGGCCCATTCCACGCCAGTGGGCGGCAGAGTTCGCCATCACCTGCTCCACTGGCGCTCCATCACTTCGGACAGGTGGGTGCTGCAAATCGTCCGAAGGGGCTACTCCCTCCCCTTCAAGACGACCCCTTCAGCCATGTCACCGTATATCGGAGGATCACTTGAATCTTCTGCGGGAGGAAGTTACGGCCCTCTTGGCCAAAGAGGCCGTTGAGCGCGTTCCTGGTCCAGAAGTAGGCCGTGGTTGCTATTCCCACTACTTTCTGGTTCCCAAGAAGGGCAAAGGGGGCCTACGTCCTATCTTGAAACTCAGGAGCGTCCACACCTTCCTCCGGAAGGAACGGTTCAAGATGCTAACTTTAGCTGATGTGCTGGCTGCCCTCGACCCTGGAGACTGGATGGTAGCGTTGGACTTGCAGGACGCCTATTTTCACATCCCCGTCCTGCCGGCCCACCGGCGTTACCTGCGGTTCACGGTGAGTCAGGAGCACTTTCAGTTCACCATGCTCCCCTTCGGCCTCACCAGTGCCCCTCGGGTGTTCACGAAAGTGATGGCGGTGGTCGCAGCTCATCTGCGCAGATCGGGGATTCCAGTCTTCCCCTATCGCGACGACTGGCTGATGAAGGCGGGCTCGCCCCAGCAAGTCGTCTCCCACCTCCAGACTACGGCCGACCTCCTGCATTTGCTGGGGTTCTCCATCAACGTGCCGAAGTCACACCTGAGTCCCTCCCAGAAGCTCCTCTTTATCGGAGCGGTTCTCGATTCGGCGCAGTTCTGGGCTTAACCTCCGGAACAGTGGGTCCGGGATATTCAGGCTCTGATTCCCATCTTTCGGCCTCTATCCTGGGTTTCGGTCAGGTTGGTGCTGCGGCTTCTGGGGCTGATGGCCTCCTGCATCCTGTTGGTGCATTACGCCAGGTGGCGAATGCGGGCTCTGCAGTGGGACCTGAAGTTTCAGTGGGCCCAGCATCAAGGCAACCTGTCCGACCATGTCTTGATCTCGGAGGGCACTGCGAAACAGTTGCAGTGGTGGCTCACGGACCGCGATTGGGTCAGCGGCAGATGCCTCTCCCTACCCCAACCGGAGCACGTAGTAGTGACGGACGCGTCCCTCCTGGGATGGGGGGGCCACATGGGAGAGGCGGAGATCAGAGGACTCTGGTCTCCGGCGGAGACTCAACTCCATATCAACCTTTTGGAGTTGAGAGCGATCCGGCTTGCGCTGAAAGCCTTCCTTCCCTCTGTCCGGGGAAGTGTCGTGCAGGTGCTCATGGACAACACCACCTGTGGTATTGCAACAAACAAGGCGGGGTGGGGTCGTGGACCCTTTGTCAGGAGGCTCTGCGCCTCTGGACCATGCATGGAGATTGAGCAGCGGCAGTTGATGCCATTTGACTTGCCTCCTGAAGTCTGTGATGTCATTCTGGCAGCCAGGCGTCCCTCCACAAAGACGGTATACGCCTGCCAGTGGAACAAATTTGTGGCATGGTGCACAGCAAAGGCTGTGGATCCCCTTTACGCCCCTCTTTCTGAGGTTCTACTCTTTCTTCGGCCCAGCAGGGCTCTGCTCTGGGCACCTTGAAAGGTTATCTTGCTGCAATCTCTGCCTTCTTATGGCTTCCTGATCAGCCTTCACTTTTCAAGTCCCCTGTTGTTTCCCGTTTTCTCAAAGGCATTACTCACGTGTTCCCTCCTGTCCCCTTCGTAATTCCTCAGTGGGACTTGAATCTTGTTCTGACCTTTCTGATGTGCGCTCCTTTTGAGCCTCTTCACAATTGTCCCATTAGTCTTCTGACCCTGAAAACTGCTTTCCTGGTAGCGATCATCTCGGCTAGACGGGTGAGTGAGCTCCAGGCTCTGTCATCTAAACCTCCCTTTCTTTCTGTTCATCCGGACAAGGTTGTCCTCCGGCCTCGTCCTTCTTTTCTACCGAAAGTGGTGACCCCATTTCACCTTGGGCAATCTGTCACGTTGCCCACCTTCTTTCCGCCTCCGCATCCTTCAAAAGAGGAAGAGAGGCTCCACCGTCTGGACCCAAAACGGGCGCTGTCCTTTTATTTGGACCGCACCAAACAGTTCCAGGTGGACGACCAACTTTTTGTTCGATACGTAGGAGCTAAGAAGGGAAAAGCGGTACACAAACAGACCATCTCGCGGTGGGTCGTGTTGTGTATTAAACTTTGTTACTCCTTGGCAAACAAGGACCCTCCTGTTGGGTTGAGGGCCCATTCCACCCGGGCCACAGCGGCTACTACTGCCCTGGGCCGGGGAGTTCCCTTGCGGGACATGTGTCAGGCGGCGACGTGGGCTTCACTGCACACGTTTGCCAAGCACTATTGCCTGGACAGCCAAGTCCGGAGAGACGGCTTCTTTGGCCGTTCGGTTCTCCAGGACTTTCAGGTGTGATCTTTGTTCGCAGACCCACCACCGGGGTTGGTATTGCTGGGGTATCTATTCTAAGGTGAGGAATCTAACTAACGTGTTTCTTTAAGATGAACAAGTTACTTACCTTCGGTAACAATGTATCTGTAAGTAACATTAGTTAGTTAGATTCCTCACCGACCCACCCGTCCTCCCCGTTCTGCAAACTGACATCTAGGGTTAAGGTTATCCTTTTCAGGGCCCTAGATTTTTTGGCACCAGTGTCGGTCTCTTGCATGGCTCAGCGTCCCTGGCGCGGAAAGCTATGTACAAGAACTGACGTCAGCGCGCGATGGCTGCGTCTTGAGTACTCCGACGTCATCCTGGCGCACGACGCCGACGACTGACGCGGAGCCGCAGTCGACGCCTAGCGACGCGCAAGGGGTATTGCTGACGACAAATCTTTCCGGATCCAGCCTGACGCCTGGGGATATTCTAAGGTGAGGAATCTAAGTAACTAATGTTTCTTACAGATACATCGTTACCGAAGGTAAGTAACTTGTTCTTTAGTGAGTGAGAAGCGTAGTAGAAGAAAGCTAAGATGTTCGTTTCCAGTCACAGATTGTCCACATTCTGTGACATTACTTTCCAAAATCAAAGCAGAAGTGGCGGGCGGAGAATTTTCAGAGTTTCTGCATGTTTTTTTAACGCCAGCAAAGTTTTACAAAGTTACACTTTTTACACTTTGATAAGTTTACGGGTTCAAGTTTTCTTTCCTCCATGCCACGTTTTTTCTGTGCTTCGTGAGTTACTTTTCATTGCAAGTTGCCCTTATGTAGAAGTGTTCGCTCAAGTTTATCTCTTACGAGATAAATTGTTGAAAAGAATGGATTGTCGTAAGTGTCATGACTTGTAAACAAATTTGGGAAAAATCTCAAATTGTAAAAATATTTTGAAGTTGCAAAACACCAACTTCACCAGGGAATACCGTCACTGTCTAAAGGTAGCGCCACTTTGAAGTGACTTTGCCCACACGCTGTCATCGGTGGAAGGCTGAATAAACGTGTGTTGATGGCCGCGGAAGGCTGATGCATCAGCGTTTCAGGGGGCAGAGGGGCCATTGTTTGGGTACTTCCTGCCCTAGGGCTTGGGGCTGGTCATGCTTCCTGCCCCAGGGTAGGAAGCTGCATCGTCTGTCACGGGCCCTTCCACCCTGTGACGCAGGTGCTAATTTGATGTCTGCAGACCAGCCAGCACGAGCCATGAATTTCAGGCACTGAATTCAGTGTTTGCGGTACAGCAAACAGCACATTGATTCACTATCCAGGGGTAGGCGCGGTTGGGTTACGTAGAGTCGCTCAGTGGCTTAGCCAGTGTGTAATGGTCCCTCTGTTAAATGCAGCAATAATCAGGGTTCAGTGGGCCTCTCAGCCGTCTGGGCCCCGGTGCCACTGCACCCGCCGCACCAATGGAAGCAACACCACTGGGCGTGCTCCTTTTAAGTCTTTACTTTTGAACTAAATGTTAATAGATGTCCTACGCTGAAAGGGGAGAGGCTTATGCCCGGTAGTCACGTGTATAGCGCCAAACCGCCATAGGAATAGAAGCTTTGCGCATTATAAACAGGGGTGGCAAACATTTAGTTTGACTTTAAATTGTAAATCTGTGCTAATTTGTTTTCGAGTGTGCTCTTCTGCAAGTTCCCTGCTTCCGGTTGCTGTTTTGTCCTCTGTTGGGCCGAGTCACAGCGCTTTGCCTCAGCGTGGGATCCTCCTGTGTAGAAGTTTGATTTTACACTGGAGGATGTGTGCCAGGTCTTGCTAGGGCTCCGGGCTAGAACCGGTCTAGGTCTTGCATCAAATGTTCCCTCGATCTCAGAGTATCTGGATATCGCGTGATTGGGGTGTTCTGGTGTGTAAATGGGTCATGTGTGTGGGTGGAGCAAAGATGCCAGCGGACCCATCCTATGTAACACATTCAGGAGTGCTTAGCGTGCCTGGGTTCTTGAGCTTAGGGGTAGAAGCGAAACAACAACTCCCAGAATGCAGTATGAGTTCAGTGAAAGAAAGCACTCCCTTACAGTGTCACGTCAGATGTGGGCATTAGGAGGGCGTGTACGTGAACTTCGCCTGACCAAGTGCCAGTTCAATTTAATGTAGTTCACATTATTTTCTAGAATTAATGTAGGGGCAATGGGGGGTGTGGACGGTTCGGCTATACCGTGCATTACAAATGTGATGCTCATTGCAAAGATGTGGCGTAACGGCTACAGCGGTGGTCCTGGAAGCTGGGGAACCGGGTTGGAGTCTCAGCAGGGACTCAACATCCTGCGATTCTTAATCTCCCTGTGCCTAACAAAAAACAAGCATTTACAATTCAATAGGTCTCGCATTTTCAAAACTTTGACCTATTCGTATTGTAAATGACTATCTTTTATTATTACAGGTTATCTAAACCTAAATAAAAGGCATTGTCATTTACAAAGTGCAATAGCTCAAAATCTCGCAAATGCGAGACCTATTGCATTGCAAATACTTGTTTAATTAAGTTTTCCAGCTAGCAAGAAAAAACAAAACATACAGGCAGCGTCAAAATAGCTAGGGTGTATGACCAGCTGTAAAAATTACAGACTTCATTTTCATACATTTTCTCTCTCTCACTTTTCATTGCTCTGCATTAATTCAACAACTTCAAACTTGGTCAGGTTCCTTACATTCGCCTAGTCCATGGTGGGTCAGAAAGCTGTTGAGTCATTGCAGCCCAGGTTATTAAACTATCTGGCAACTTATTGTTGCTCCTGATCTTTGTCATATGGGATTCTTCAGTTTCAGACTTCCAACATATGTCGCATTCATTCCTGTATTGGGGCAGAGGTGATCTAAGGCTCAACCAATGGATCGCTAAGCGTCATTTTAAATCAGTGTTTTGTAGAGTGCACTACACACCTGTGATGGTCTCAAAGCGCTGGGGGGTGTTTCGTGCCAAGCTGAAAGAATTTTATCCGTGTGCGTTTACTCTTCCCTTTTTAGGTCTCGCCTAGCGTTGCAGTGCATGCGCTGCTTGCTCGGTGAGACATATAGTGGAGAATAGATTTGAGAAGGGGACTTGAAGCCCTGCCCCTCATTTTCATTGGCTGGCATCACTGTTTATGCTGAACGGTGGGCTGCCATTGAAAATTAGTATTTTTGTTGCTGCCCTTCAGCCTTTTTGTCTGGCCGATCCGGACAGGTTCGTCTGCTTTGCGGCTGTCGCAAAGCAAATTCTTATCTTTGTCAGGGCCATCTGGTTATAATTAGCAGTCTCACGTTACTTGTTTGTGAATGCACCGGCGTACTGCAGCGGGACCGTCTCTTTGAACAAAGGAAATATTCAGTAGTCTGTTTATCAAGTGGCAAGCCAAAGGCACGTATAACGCAGAGGGGCTCCGAAGTGTAAGCCAGGAGGTAACGCTAAGAAAATACAGACAGGGTGACATGCCGAGTTTGAAAAAGGCAGTACAGTGTTTGGGGCTACTAGCATTATTGCTTCTGCACCCTATGTAATCGTGGCTGACGCACTCAACCCTTAATTAACTTGTTTGCTAATGTTGTGGAGTTGTGTTCTTTTGTAAGACGAATCCCCACTCTTTTGGTACAATATCTTCGATGTTTTTTTCCTCGCTCTCCCTTAAAAGCAAGTGACTGCTGGTTTTAGCAGGGACCACGGTCGACACTTTGCGAGCCTAAACATGTGCACGGTACTATACAAAATAATGGATTGAGCGGATTTGAATGGTCCCTCTAACGTTTCCTTCCTCGTTGTGCTGTAATCTATGTCGAGGATTACTTTACGAGAAAGAATATGAAACTATATCCCAGATAGCAAATAAAGTTATTTGGAGAGAACGATTGTTTATTTAAACATCCTGGTTCGTTGTATTTTCATTTACTGTCCCGCCAGTGACGGTTTTTTTCATATGGCATTATTGACAAATGCGCTGGGGTTTACTCAATATCTCTTCAACTTTATTGTACTTGCATTGGAGTTTGATCCCACATTACATGCAAAATCGGCTGGATGTGCAGCACAAAGCGGTAACAGCCTCAAGGTTACAGGCTTTTGTGTTGTCTTAAGTTCATTTACTCTTGCCTGTGGAGCGAAGTTCTCGCGCTAAAATCAAACGTGGTCATTGCGCCCTTACATTTACTAAAACATTATCCGCCTTTATGTATAGTTCATTTTCTCTTCTTAAGTTATAAATAAATAATAAAAAAACAGCTGTTTTCAGTGCCTAAAGTGATTCTTTTAGTTCGCGTGTCAATCACCTTAACAAGTACAAGTTTTCCTTTAGGAACTCTGGTGAGAAATAAAATATTTTATAACTACTAGTCTTACGATTTTTCTCGTGATGTGTTTGCATTTTAAAAGCACTGTTTTGATTCTCCCACTGAAAGCACATTTTTATTTCAAAGGACCAAAGATCTCTCGAGGCTGAAAATGCAGCAGCATGCTGTTACTAGGAAATTGCAGCCTTGAGGGAAAGTGCGATGCCTTTAAAGCGAAACCATCAAAAAAACAAAACGAGAATACAAGCCAGCTGAGGATCAATTCCACGTTAATTGAATCAAAGCCAAGGTGACAAAGCTTGCTGTCCTGAAAAGACGAGCAAGGAAAAGGCTGTCGGAGTGCTCCAGTCAAAATCCATGGGTCACTTTTACACACTTTAAAAAAAAATACCTCGCATTTTTAAAAAGTAGACTGTCCTGTCTGGAGCGGAACCAGGCTTCAGCCAGGTTTGAATGGGGCCATTCAGACCCCAAGCTTCAGTGTACCTGTGACTCAGTGTGCCTGCATGTGTGATCACGTGCTTCGGTGCACCCGTGTGCTTCTATGTATTAGTGTCTGTCTCACGGGGTGCGTGTGTTTCTCAGTGTGTGTATGCATGTGTGCCCGTTTGTAGTGCAGTTTCTATGTATGTCTGTATGCGGGGGTTAACAGGGGGGTAAAAGACATTGTAATTTACAACGCCATTACTTGATTAATGCTTCAGGAAGGGGAAAAAAACCTTTTCAATGCCAATAGTTCAAAACAATGTCATTGCGAGACCTAATGCATTGTAAATGCTTGTTTTGCAATGAAGATGAGGATGTATAATTGTAGTTTGTTTTAAACCACCTTTTACATATCGTCCCGCTTTGTGCGATCTCTTCTCTGCATATGTTTATGATCGGGGAGTGCCAGGTGATTTGTAGAAAGTCTGTCCCTTCGGTCTGGCAACAACCACATCATGCAGGTGTCAGGACACATTTTATACTGTACCAATTTGAAACGTGCATTAGTGGGCACTGTGAGAAAGTGCAATCTTTCTTGCATGGTATGCCCCCACTTTTTGCTGAATTGCTGAATGTACTTTGACTGAGTGTGCCATGGACTCCTGCCAATCAGGTGCCCAGGGCCTATGTTCCTTCCCTAAAACACACAAAACCCAAATTGGCAAACCTTGGCCACATGTCAGCCCCTGGTAAATGGTACCCTAGGTACCCAGGGCCTTGTGACCAGGGAAGGCCTCTAAGGGCTGCAGCACTCATTGTGCCACCCTTAGAGGCCCTGTACCCTTACACACACGCACACCCTGCCTTTGCAGCCTGGGTGTCTGGGTGCAAGACAAAACAAAGTCGACATGGCACACATCCCTGTGTGCCATGCCCATCACCTACACTGCCATGGCATACATTAGCCACCCCTCTAGCTGGGTGCCCTATGCCAATGGTGTGGGCGCAGGAGCCCTGTGCCCCTACAGTACCCAGGTCCATTCCTGAGCACTGTAAGTGCAGTGCTGCCATTTAAGAGTACATGGTGCTGGGAGCTCGTCAAACACGAACTCCACAGCACCATAATGGCAACACTGAAGACTGAGAAGTTTGGTATCAAACTTCTCAGCACATTAAACCCACACTGATGCCAGTGTGGGATTTAATGTACCAAGCACCCCACAGGGCATCTTAGAGATGCCCCCTTAAACCTAACCTACAATCCACGTCTGCTCTGAGGCTGCCACACAGCAGACATGTTGCTGGACCCCTGGTTGGGAGAGCCCCTGCTCTCCTGGGCCTGCAACAATGCACGTCCTGGGCTAGGTGCTAAATTACCTCCCCCAGGATGGGCAGGGGGAAGCTTCAAAGGCATGCCGCCTCTGTGAGCTTCCCCAGGCCACTGCAACCCCTCACTCTGGCGGGAAGCTTGGCCGGAAACCCCAAATAAGGCAGGGGATGTGCCAGCCTGCCAACCCCACCCCTCAGGTGGGGGAGGCGAGGTGAAGCACATCTCCGGGCTCTCGCCATCTTGAAGATGGCAAACCCTACCCTATCGGGTCTAGGCTACTGCCCCCCTCCCACAGGAGAGAGGCAGGATAGGGGGTGTACCCACCCCAGGACAGGGACCCATTGGTCCCTGCCCTTCACCTACCTTTAATGCCCCTAAATCTAGTATTTAGGGGCCCCGGAACCTTCCTTCCCCAGATTCCAAAATACAAAGAAGAGCAAGAAGAAAGAAGAACTGCCCTGCAGCTGCTAAGAAGAGGAAGACACCAACTGCTTTGGCCCCAGCCCTACCGGCCTGTCAACCCTCGAACCTGCTCCTGCTCCAACCCGGCATCTCTTGTGGCCAGCAACCTCACAAACCCCGGAGGACCTGGCTACCTTTTGGCTCTAAGCCCCTGGGACTCCCATGAGTAGAGGCTCTACTCAAAACCTATCTCTAACCCCTGGCAGCAGCCCGGAACCGCGAACCCAGCACACTCTGCACCAGCCAAGTCTGGCCAGTGCCGGAGTGAACAAAGACCACGAGGACGACCCCACGGCGACTGTGACCCCGAGTCCGGCACCCAAGGACCTCCCTCGACACTACTGAAGAAGCCTGCAGCCTCAGAACAAGGTGTCCCCCCTACCGCGATCAACAGAGGGTAAGATTTCCCAACACCAAAAGGCACCCCTGCACGTGGCGCCCCGCGGCCCCCTGTGCCCAATCCTGGGGTACCTACCTATCCTCCAACTACCCAACTTACCTCTCGAAGTGGTGGTGGCACCTGAAGAATCCTTGTCCCCGAGCTTGCAGTCTTTTTCTAAACCGGAGATTTCCCATTGAAATCAATTGAGCACCCGAAGGATCAAAAGCACCCTGCACCCAGCTGCCCGAGTGGCCATGGCAGTGCAACCTCTACACCTACCTACTTCCACACTTGCCCTGAGTAAGTGACCAGGAGCCCAGCTCCCACAGCCGCGTGGCTTGCTAGTCAGCAGCCACCAACCAAGGCCCCCCTATCCCTCATAGGATAACATTGGGCCTAACTCTCTCTGCACCTGGCCGCCCTAGAGTCGCTGAGGGTGAACCAACTGTACCTACCTGACCCTGGGGGACCCCTGAGTCTATGCCCCGAACCTCAACTCTGTCAGTCGAGTACTTACCTTTAATCCGATAACTCTATTTTCTTCCTAGGGTAACATTGACTGGCTTTTTCCTGAAATTTCTTATAAGTGTGGACTTATCAAATCTTAAAATATTCACCAAAAATCAGCCGAGTAACGAATACGAAAAGACTCACCTGCTCTTAGGTGAGCTCCCAGTGCTGGATCTTGGTGCCCAGCACTGACTCTGAGAAATACTTACAACTGTACTTACCAGTAACCCAATTTTCTCCCATAGGAAATCATTGACTGTTTTTCTGTGAAATTTCTTCTAAGTGTCAATTTCTGCAATCTTTAAATATTCTTTAAAAATCGTATGATATCTGAAAACGTGATTACTTACCTGTTTTGGATAAAGGTCCCAGTACTGAGTCTAGGTACCCAGTACTGGATTACAAAAGTAACGAGAACATACTGTACCTGCAACTTGAATTTTCTTCCATAGGGAATCATTGACTGTTTTCTTTGAAATATTTTCTAAGTGTCAACTTTTAAAATAGCTAAATATTGTTTAAAAATCATCACAGTAGGCGGCGTGGCTAAGCGAGCTGCAATGGCGGACGCGAGTTAGCTGAGCTCCGTCCAGCCCGCGGCAATATCCTCACATATACTGGTCCCCCTGGCCACACATTGGGTCGGAAGGGGGTGTAGGGGCATCTCCCCCCCCGCACAGCGGATCGACGGAGCTCTGGGTGCCCGGGTGCGCTACCGGCGGTGGAGTCACGCGGCCCGGGCCTAGAGACGCTTCTGCAGCAGGGGACTCGAGTGCTGCCTCCGGACGGCCCCTAGCGGCGGCGGATCGCGGTGTGCCCGGCCCTGATTGGCGGCGAGTGACGCTGGTGGCCTGAGATCCGCAGCGGAGGAGGAGACGGGGCCGATCGCACCACTGGGGGTCGGGTGCTCAGCTGATTGGGATCGGCCCGGCGACAAGAGAGTGGTGGCAGTAGCGGAGGGCCTGATGGAGGGGACTGGCCACGACGCCGCGCACTAGCGGAGAAGAAGCGCTAAGAGTCATCACGGCCACCAACGCGGGTCCCATTGGCTGAGAGTTGGAGTAGTGGAGAGACGGCCTGGAGTAACGGTGGTGAGGGCCCCCTGGATGTGGTGGGCCACGGAGACTCTGCCTGACTGGGTTCTGATCCTCACCCGCGTGCAGGAGGCTATCTACGCGTGAAAGGATACTCGCGGCAGACCAGAGGCGAGGGCCTACCTCTGGAGGCGAGTGACGGCCTAGGCGGAGCAGCGATCGCTTTTGCGGCGGTCAGACCGGACTGCGGAGGTAAGCAGGGAGGAGGAGTGATGTTTGCGATGGATCGGAGGGCTGCCCCTAGACGGAGGAGCTGAGTGTGATGACATCGGGGCGCCTGACACGTACGGGGCAGCGCCTGGGACCCTGCGGACTGCCATAGCGGTGCGCCATTGCTGGTGAGATCGGCCGAGTTGCGGTGGCGCATAGTGGCCCTTGGCCTGGGGGACGGCTTTGTTGAGGGCGACCGGTCTGGAGGCTCCTGGTCGATCGTTGTCCGGGGCGCTCGGGGAGGCCGCCCAACATCTGGCAGGACTGTACTGAGTCTGTGAACCTACCTCCGCGTGGGTCCGTGGAGCTTGGCCCCCTGGAGGGAACTTCTTGAGCCTGGGGTGGCTGTTCCGGCGTTTGGCCCTGCTGTGACTGATCTGGTTGGGGATCGCCGGAGAAAAACATGCCGAGGGATAAAGGTGGTGGCTCCGCGCGCCATGGCCCAATTGATAAATTTACCGGTCCCGGGGCGGTGGCTGGCGCGACCGGGGGTCCATCGGAGACTATCCTGGATAACGCGGCCCTGATGGCGGTCATAACTCAATCCAGAGATATGTTAGATGCCAAGATCGGGGCGTTGGGTCAGATGTTGCATTGCTGCGCCAAGATCTGCGCAATGCAGTGTCTCGCATCACAGAGGCGGAGACCCGGATCTCAGGGGTTGAGGATGATGTTACCATGCTGAAGCAAAAAATGGCATTCATGGAAAAGATTCAGCGGGGATTTGCGCTTCGGGTGGAAGACGCAGAAGGACGGGCCCGGCGGAACAACCTGAGATTTGTGGGCTTTCTGGAGGGATGCGAGGCGGGTAAAATGGAACGCTTCCTTACACACTGGCTGGAGGGTTGGCTCCCGCCGGACACGCTGTCACGTTGCTTCGTGGTGGAGCGGGCCCACCGGGCGTTAATGCAGATGCCGCCGCCGGGGGCGCGATCGAGACCTGTGATAGCGAGATTCCTGAACTATATGGACCGGGATGCCATTCTGAAACAGGCCCGGGCTAAAGAGCCACTGCAATATGAAAATGCACGCATCTCGATATTCCCTGACTATACCAGTCTGGTGCAGCAGCAGCGTCAGTCCTTCATGGCCGCGAAGGCCCGCCTGAGAGACCTTAAGCTACCATATGCTCTGCTGTTTCCGGCTTGCCTGCGGGTAGTGTATCAGTCCCATACTCACTTCTTCGATACTCCGGAGGAGGTCTTCAGGTGGGCTGACGAGACTGTGCGGATACGAGTGCATACGCCTCCTGGCAGGGAGTCGGACTCCTCCTCCGCAGAGGCGGCCCGGAAGGATTCAAAGAGACGGCAGCGGTTGGGGGACAGACGGTCGCGCTCCAGGAGGCGCTCGGGGTCGGGTGGGGCCGTGGCAGGAGATGGCCCAGGGCATGGACATTGACATCTGTAACTCTGTTGCTTGGGGCTGGTTTGTGGGGGCTTTCTTGGGCCCCTACTGTGTTTATCATAGTCCTTGAGATGTAATGGTCGGGGGAACAAAGGGGTGGGCTGGTGTTCCGCCGGGCTAGTCCGGGTCGGGATCTGGCCTGAAGAACATGGGCTGTGAGTTTGGGATCCATTGGATGGGGTGGTGCCACTTCCCCGGTTGGGAGGTGGGTACTTGCCCCGCCGCGACAGATGCTTCAGTGTTATTGAGGTATGGGGTGGGGGGTTTGTTTTGGGGGAATAGTTATTGGTTCCGCGTCGCACTTTCCTGGTGGGTTTCTGACATTGGTCCTACATCTAGCTGCAGTTTTCTATGGGGGAGGGAGATGAGGTTCATTCCCAATGGCTAGCGAACAGATTGGGGTCACAAGATTCCCAGGTACCCTTCGAATTCTAAGCTGGAATGTGAGGGGGGCACTTGATAAAATTAAGCGAGGTGCAATACTACATCAGGCTAAGAGGGCGCGGGCGGATATTCTTATGCTGCAGGAGACTCACCTCTTGGGTACGAAGACCCCATGTTTGCAAAGATATGGCTATCACCAGATATTTCATGCAGGGTTTGCGAGGGGGTCCAGAGGGGTAGCGATACTGGTTCATTGTAGGGTCCCATATGTGCACGCGCAGCAGTGGATTGACCCACAAGGCCGCTATATATTCCTCAGGGGTACGATTGGGGAAGTCCCCGTGATCTTGGGTAGTGTGTACGCCCCCCCCCCCCCCTTGCAGTGGTCCTTTGTGGCGAGGGTATTGGCCCTCTGGGCGGATATGCCAGATGTGCTCTCTATTGTGGGAGGGGACTGGAATGATGTTATGGATCTGGCCAGAGACCGGAGCGGGGGGGAAGGCAGTGAGAGGAGAGGTGGCCCCACGAAACTCAGTTCCCTAGTGACTAGTCTTGACTGGGTTGATGTGTGGCGGTGGACACACGGAGATAGGCGGGAATATACGTATCTTTCAGCGGTCCATGCTACCTTCTCGAGACTGGATTACATATTTCTTCCCCGGGCGCGAGCAGGTGGAGTGGCACTCGCGGAGATTTTTCCCCGCGGCCTATCAGATCATTCTCCAGTGTCCCTTGAGCTGGCCATAGGCAGAGGGCGGCAGCCATTCAGATGGCGTTTGTCACCATGGCACCTACAGAATACAGCCTATAGTACTCACATGAGGGAAGCTATTGCCCATTACTTTGATTCTAATGAGGGATCGGTGTCAAGGGTGGGATCCCTGTGGGAGGCCTTGAAGCCAACTTTACGTGGGGTGGACATTTCCTGGTGCTCGGCGGCTCGCCGCAAGCGCAGGGACGAACTGATGCGAGCGGAAGCCTCCGTTGAGGCACTCGAGCGACAAGCTAGGGAGGAGGGAGGAAGACGGTGGGTGAGGCACCTGCTCCAAGCCCAACAGTCATGTGCAGCTCTTCTTATGGATGAAGCCCGACAGATTTGGCTGGCGATGCGTAGCAGGATTTATCAGTGGGGGGACAAGTCCGGGACGATGCTTTACAGGCTATGCCAGGGCGCCTTTCAAGTCAAGTCAAAGGCTTTATTTCGATAAAAACATATCATAAAAGCTTTAAAATTAAAAAAAAGAGTTTAAATTCATTTAGGTTAAAATCCAAGTTTTTCAATAAAAGAAAGACATATCATAAATAGATGTTAAGAACGGATTACACTATTTCTTTAAGCCTTTTGCTTCTGATGCGCCATGCCCAAGATAGAAATTTTGATAGGGCGCAAGCATACAGAGGGCGGGAGTCAGACATTAAAATACGTAACGCCTCAATGTAGTGCCTAGTACCTAAGGAACGGCACAATTGCTTAAGCCATCTTCTTCTTGGGTATACATACTGCGGGCATTCAAATAGAAAATGGGCCACAGACTCTTGTCTAGATATACAAAAAGGACAAAATTCAGTGGTCTGGGCAGGGCGCCTTTCACGCTCAGACCCTTCCGGGCTTACTAGATGATACAGGAGCTCCGATCACGGATCCACTCCTTATAGCCGACAGCTTTGCTGCCTACTACGCGGAGCTCTATGCTCCCCGGGAGTGCCTGCCGGCGGCCACCATAGAGCGATTCCTAGCTGACCTACCCCCTGTACAGATATCGGATGAGACGCAGGAACATTTGGACCTTCCACTGACGGAGGAAGAGCTCAGCATGGCCTTGGGGGAACTTAATTCAGGGAAAGCGCCTGGGCCCAATGGGTTCCGAGTGAATTCTTCAAACGCTATAACACACAACTGGCCCCTTACTGCCGAGCTGTAGTGGAGGAGGCCAGGGAGAGGGGCATGCTTCCCCCAGACTGGAGACACGCAGAGGTAGTGGTATTTCTTAAACCTTGCCGGCCCCCAGATCAACGGGCCTCGTATCGGCCTATCTCCCTCCTCAACGTAGAGGCGGAGATCCTGGCCAAAGCACTAGCTAATCGTCTTTTGCCCCATATATCGACTCTTATACATCCAGATCAGTCTGGATTCATGCCTAGGAGGGCCACTAGACACAATATAAGGCAGGCACACGTCACGGTGGCGGCGGTTCGGCAGACTGGGGAGGGGGCGGCATTACTGTTGGCGGACATGGATAGGGCCTTTGATTCCTTGAGCTGGGTATATCTGTTTTTATTGCGCCGACTCAATCTGGGTCCGAGATTTCTGTCTTATCTCTAGCTCATCTATACAGACTTGACGGCGGCGGTGCGGGTGGCGGGGGTGACCTCTCCTGTCTTTCCCATACGAGGCACGCGACAGGAATGCCCCCTGTCCCCGTACCTGTTGCGTTGGCCATGGAGCCATTGGCGGCGTGGGTGCGTATCGATGCGCAGATCCGGGGTTTCGAGTGCAATCCGGAGGTGTCGGACAGAATCACATTATATGCTGATGACGTCCTGTTCTTCCTTGCGGAGTTAGACACATCGGGGCCGCGACTCTTACGAATCATGCAGATCTTTGGAGAGACATCTGGATTATATATGAATCCCTCCAAATCCACGCTGGGGGACTGCTCGGGGCCCGGTGCGTGGGCACGGGATATTCCGCTGGCGGTGGGAGGATTGAAATACTTGGGGGTGTTCCTTTCAGAGACTCTGGAGCTCTCTTGGGTCCGCAATGTAGCGCCAGTATGGGAAAGGATCCGCACGGATCTCAAGACCTGGTCTTGAATGCCTTTGACGCTGTATGGCAGGTTGGCAATCTTTAAGATGGTGGCACTACCTAAGTTGCTATATCAACTGCAAAACTATCCATACGCGATCCCGCCTTGATGGTTCCGACAGGTGAACTCAGTGTTGGGGCAGTTTCTGTGGGAGGGGGGCAAAGTGCGAGTGGCTCTTAGAACATGTTTTCTATCCTCGTATTGCGGAGGACTTGCGTCTTCCGATGTCCTATCCTACTATCAGGCCTCGCACCTCCTTGTTCTTAATGAGTGGTGGTATGGGGATAGAGGAGACCCGGCGTATGCGCTGGAGAGGATGCTTATGGGAACCAATACAATACATGCTATCCTGTACTCTGCGTCAGTGCACAATAGCCTACCGTCGGCCACACGAGTGGTTTTCCTGATCTGGTGGCAGGCATTGCGTCGGATGGGCTGGTGGAATGTCTTAACTGAAGAGACCCCCCTCTGGAGTAATGGGCGCTTCCCAGAATTGATGGCGCTGAGAGGCTTCCGTGGATGGGACGATCTAGGCATCTCGACATTGGGAAATGTCATGAGTGGTACGACACTTAAATCATTTCAGGATTTACAGAGGGAATTTTCTATGCCCCAATCACAGTTCTATAGATATCTGCAACTGCGGCATGCATTGACCCCCAGCCTAGAGGGTCTGACGTCACTCCCAGAGTTTAGCCCGTTGGACGCGCGGCTTTTTATGGGAGATCTGGAAACCAAAAAAATCTCCAGGATCTATCAGGCCCTGGTGATTCATTGCTCCACGAAGCTTCAGAAATTGCGGGGAGATTGGGAAACTGACGTGGGTGCCTTAGATGAGGATGACTGGAGGGAGGCCCTCGTAGCCCCAAGGGAGGCGGCTATAGCGATGAGACTGCGCCTCATACAATTTAAATACCTACACAGGGTGTACTTTACCTGGGTCAGACTGTACCGAGCGGGCTTGATTACTGCTCCGGACTGTCTTCGGTGTGGTCAGGAGGAGGGGACATTTATACACACTACGTGGAACTGCCCAGCGCTGGACCGATTCTGGAGGGGGGTAATTGCCTGTCTGGGCGATCCCGCGCACGCCACGATTTGCATTGCTACATGTTATGGAGGGCATTGGGGGCAACATATATAACTATATAACTTGCTACGGCTGGGCCTTACGCTGGCAAAGCGGGATATCGCCAGGGCATGGAAGGTGCCTAGGGCTCCATCGATCACAGCATGGAAAAACGGCCTAGATTTTTGTATGGGGCTGGAACAACCCATATATGTAGCCCGAGGATGTCCACGCAAACACTATAAAATATGGAAACGGTGGGCGGATTACCGGGGGCTGTGGCTGGAGCCACCAGTGGAAGAAGAGGATTAATTATGGAGATGTGTAGGAAGCCTGGCCGAGAAGGGGGGGCTCTGGGCAAGACGGAAGGTCCGGGGGACTTAGCTTACCACAATGGGATGCGGCTGTGGGATTTTGGGGCTGTGGTGGGGAATCCATGGATGTGGTGCGACGCTGGGGATAGGGTGGGGGGGAGTTAGGGGGGGGGTTGTTCTTATTCAAGATATTTACATGACACATGTACAAATAGATTGCTATAGAGATATGCTGCAATGTGAATCGGTCGTCGACCCTGATATTCAGGGTCCTGTAACACCTGTGCAATCGGTTAATAAAAAAAATATATGTTTTCAAAAAAATCATCACAGTAATTAAGTCGACTTTCATCACTTGATTTTAAGTACTGACCCAGGACTGAATCTAGGATCCAGTCCTGGAATTCCAAAAGTAATCCTAAAAGTAATCTGTTGCAAATAACTTGAAATTTCCATTGAGCTCAATGCATTGTTGTGTTTAAAATAGTGTTGCCTATTGCAACCACTTGTAACTGTTTCCAAAAGTCAATTGCATATTGCAAAAGTATTTATATAAAGCATCTCATTCTGAGAAAGTATATTTTAATGCCAAGTGTTGGTTCTAAAATAAAACAAGCATATATTTTGTTTTATATAAACCATTGGCCAAGTGTTCAGTTATTGAGTGTGTGAGACCATTTGCTGACTGAGTGTGTACAACAAATGCTTTACACTGTCCTCTGATACTTCCTTACTGCTCGACCAAGCTACCACTTTAGAGAGTAAGGTTATATCTAACTTTAGCCTCTGACAACCCCTTGGGGACTGTGGACTCTGTAAACCCTGTACCTATTAAGGAACAGTATATACAGAGCCACTTTCTCACAGGCACCAGCTGAACCTCTTGCCATACCCTCTTCCACTCCTTGTCAGTTAGAGCGCCACCGATGTAAGTTTGCCACTTCTCATCAACTTTTTTAGATGTCAGCTGGTTTGTCTGTTCTCAGCACTTTATATAGGTTTGATACCAATTGTCGGAACTGGGGGAGAAGCAGCAGCATATTGACGTTGTCTCCGCATGTGGAGGAAGTTCTAGGAAAGCAGTCCAAATGGCCTGGCTGAATGGGCCAACTGGGCGTACTGGAGGAATTGCCCACTTTCAACTCTGAAGGCCCTTTCTGCATCTCTTCAAAAATTGGCAAACCTATTTTTAGGATATTAATTTACTAGTGTTGGGCATCCTTTCCTCCGCAGGCATTGTTTTCAAACGCCTGGATAACCCAGATTGACAGTTCCGGTACATAGAGGTTCCCTCTGTGTTCTCTTACTTACTCTGTACCATGTGTAACAAACAGAGAGGAACACGTATGGCAAGTGATGCAGGACACCCAGTCCTCTCCAACAAATTTGATAGCGTTTCCACATGAGTCCCTTAAAGGAGCCTCTTTTACCAATTATTCTCCTCATCTAGCCATTGTACTGTATGTTGCAGCTGGGTTGCCGTGTAGTATAGTTCCATATCAGGGGCTTCTAGTCTACCTTTATCCCATTCTAGTGTGTCCAGTTTAGCTACTGTGTCCACTCCCATATTAGTTCCACCAATAACTGATTTAGCACCACAAACACTTGGTTTGGAATTGCATACGTGGAGCCCTGCAGGATATACAAGTATCGGGGAAGAAATACCATCTTTGGGGCTGCTACTCTCCCATATGAGGGGGGGAGGGCATATTCCAAAACGTCACTGAGGATTGCAGTTCATCTATCACCTGCCTCATATTCAATCTGTAGCTGGCCTTTCCGTATTAAGTAAGATGGATGTCCAGATACCCAAAATCATATTTGACTAGGGCATATCCCTCCTTGGTAGCACTGCCTTGCTCAGTCCTCTGAGACGTCCCATTGGGAATAGTTTTGACTTGTTACGATTAATGCGGACCCCTGAGACCTCACAGAATTCCATCAAGACTTTTAGTGGGATCGATAGAGAATATGTGGGTTGCCTAAGGTACGGCAAGGTATCATCTGCTTATAGGGACACCACATGTGTTGTAGCCCTTACCCTGGTCCCTCGGGGATTGAACACATACGTCGCCTGGCAAGCTAATGGCTCCATTACTAAAGCAAAAAGTAATGGTAACAAGGGGCAATCCTGTTACGTTCCATCTCAAACCGTTCCAATGCCAATCGTCCTGTGCGGACTCGGGCCAGCGGGTTTGTGTAGAGCAATTTGACCCATTTGATATGTTTTTCCAGACCCCATATTCTGCTAAATTTCCCAAATGTACTCCCAACTAACAATCAATGGCCTGTTCGATATTGATTAGGGTAAGCGTGTACCCCTCCTCATCAGTTCCCACCATGTGCAGCATGTGTCAATCTACATATATTGTGTAAAGTGCTCCTGTGGTATAAATCCACATCTGCTGGGATCAGGAGTACCTCGAGCAATCTATTGGCCAGCACTTTGCTAAATATTTTCACACCTGCGTTTAACATCGAGAGGGGGCAATACCAGGATACTCAGGATTCCTGACAGTTTCTGGAATAAGTATAATCTGTGCCTTACATATAGATGGGAGTTTTGGCCCTCTATACATTGGTAATAGCAAATATAATTTCTTATTTGCTCAGGGTGGCGTCTAAGTGTTTTCTGTTAGGAGACAGCGGAGTCAACAAAATATTACCTATGTAGGGGATCATTTTTTGCTGATCTGGCTTATATGTTTAAGTGTATACTTCAAGTATATGGTGAGAATTTCATTAATACCCTCCTGCTTGAGGACCACTTGGTCAGTGCAATCTCTGAGTCGCAATATAAGGGGATGCACTTTTCCACTCATAAACGATGACTACTAGATGTGTCCCCTTCTCTGTACAACCCTTGTTGGTACTTCTTCGTAGTGAATCTACCTAACCTGTCCCATGTATCAAACAATTCATTTTTTTGGTAGTCGCCCTTAAAGGTGCAATCTGGATTAGTATTTCAGTTGTGTTTCCTGCACTCCCGATGATCGTTCCAATACATTTTTTTAGTCCACAGGTTTGTGACTTGTATTCACCCCCTCACCTTCATCGTCTCCTACTCTGTTGCTCTCCTATATGTTGTGTTAGAGTTGGTGTAAAAAAAAGGCCAACGCTTGTCTGCCAGTCGTAAGTGCCAGAACGAAACTCTGGGCAAACCAGATAGGGGAGAGTGATCCGACTGGTATCTTGTCAAGTAAGCCGCCGCTTCGAATTGGTGACCATTATGGACTTGTACCAGGAAGTAGTCCAATCTGCTGTATGTTTTTGTAGCTGGTGTATGACAGGAGTACACCCTAGCAGTTGGATGTTGGGTTTCCCACACATCAATTAATCCAAACCTCTTCATCACATCTACTAAACTATTAGTCATATTGGGTTTGGTTCCCTTTTTTTTTTTTTTTTTTTTTTTTTTTTATAGGAACCTGTTTAGCTCCCCATGTAACACACAGTTTAGGTTCCCAGTCTAAAGTAAATTAGTCTGTATGTTTGGGGTCAGAGCCTAAAGAGGTCTGGAAAAATTCACCATCATCTACATTTGCCGCGTACACATTTACCATACAGATTTCCTGTGCCTTTAACATGCCTGTGAGTATTAAATATCGTCTTTCCGAATCCAGTATAATCTCTTGCAACTGGAACAGTACTGTGGGAGCCAGCTAGACCAACACCCCAGAGCATATGTGTGACAGGGCGTGTGATACTGTAGGTCCGCCCTCCTATAATCAGAACTGTTGTACACCAGATGTCTCGTTGACCCCTTCTCTCCCCCTGCAGCAACCCGACGTGACAGGACCACTGGAGAAGGCATTTCCCTATGACACGCAGGACTGGCCCGTGGAATCTGGACAGGGCTCCTTTAATTTCGCCTTCCAGAATGACGAGGCCACTCCCACCGCTGACGTCACGTTACTAGGTTACACAAAAGCGGTAGGATGCCGGAAGAGGACGGACGGCGTTTCCCAGGAGGCGGAAGGTGATTCAGTGTGGAGGACGATTCGAGAGCGGAGAAACGGAGGTAGCAGTACGGAGGAAGCGAGACCGGAGGAAGACGACAAGCCAGGAGGCCAACGGTACCGCGAGTCGCCCGGCCACGTTCCCAGGGGAGGAGCGTGGCTCGAGCAGGTACGTGGGAGGGTAGCGGGTTGGTTGGGGAAAGCCAGCTCACCGCCATTGTTAAACCCAGACCCGTAACGTCGAGACCGCATCCAGTACCCTGCCCTAGTATCGCCTCACACGTGCACCCCCCCTTCACAGTCACGAGAGAGAGTGGGAGCACTGAAAGCACTTGGTTTCCCTCACTCCCGGCCCCTACGTGTGTTCTGGCACTCCAGTTCCCCGACCTAACCAGCACTTTTCGTCTCTTTTGTTCCATACGGCGGAGGGAAGATACCGAGGCGAACCAGAGAGGAGTCAACAGCATCCGACCTGAAGCAAACAGGAACAGGACGCCCTGAGTGTCAACCAGGCAGTCCCACACTTGAAGAGCTGGAGAAACACCATTATTGTACCGAACCCTATAACAGGTTGAGAATAAAGTGCTCGACCAACCTCCATTCTCTTGTTTGTCGTCTCTGCCGCCCCTGCCCCGTCACAATATGTAATGTAGTATGTTGCATACATCTTACCTCTCCTTTTCCACAGAGATTGCTTGGATCATCTCCCCAGAGATGCGTTTCCTGTAGGAGTGCGATACTGATCCTGTATTGTTTTATAAGCGCTTCCCATGTCTCCTGTTGATACCACTCATTCTCCACAACTGAGTCCACTGTGGCTGCATTCATCCAGTCCCTATGTATTCTAGATGGCCCTTGTATGTATGCTCCAGTGACCAAGTTTACCCATCCTGATCTGCATCCCAGAATAAGAGGACTCCCCAACTTCCTGCTTCTACCCCAGAGCAGCTTTTCAAAGATGTGATGCTCCCCAGTAATTTAAAGAAACAATAAATGGAAAGGACAGTGAACTCCACACCCTACCAACCCACTGGGTAGCTCAATCTAAAACCCCCCCCTCAGCCCCCCCCCCACCTCAAAGCTGTGTTTGCACAGTGGAGAACTACTCTGTGGACACTCCAGTACTCACCACCGCTACACAAAGGATTGCACCTGTGTCACCCGAGACATAACTTCTCTCAGCCCCCAGCACACGAGTCGCCCTCATAGCATACTCAACACAGTGCCCGTGCCTGTCCCCACCATTTACCATTTCGGAGGCTGAGTAGGAGGAAGGCAGGTAGTGTTTTTCAGCACAAGTCTTCTGTCCTCCTCGGTGGGAGGGAGACCCTAAAGCACTCCAAGGTAGACGAATGTCGGCTCTATATATTAGGTTTCTTTCTGGTTCCCCCTTAAATGTATAATGGGATTAACTATACCAAGGTGCTGCCAGGCCCGCCCCTATATTTTCCATCTGCCTAAAAACATGTCCATTTCTAGGTTTCACGCAATCTAGTTCTCCATCCAGTGCCACATTTCTTCCCCGTCCGGCTTGTCCCGTACAGTGTCGGGTTCAGCACCTGAGCTGTTGTCATTTCTTGCTCTCCTGAGTCCTCCGTTGTCTGTCTGGGTTCCATCTTTGTGGACCACTATTCGACCAGACCGTCTCCAGGCCTCTACTTTCCCTGGGATTCTTTGTTACTTCCATCCTTATCTTTAGCCCTCGTTGGGTAGTTTCGTCCCCTCCCCACCCCTCCAGGCGATCCCACTGTCTTCCCCCAGACGACCCCACTCTCTCCTCCAGCCAGTAGTGAAGAACTGCACCGTCCCTGCATGCTGAATGCCCAGTTTGGCGGGAATATGAGGCTGTGTTGAAATGTAGCTCCCGCAGCTTCCTCTTAAAGGCTGCAAAAGTTTTTCGCATGTCTTGGACTATCTTAGTATAATCAGCAGCCGCGGCCCGGCAGTTCCGTGGGGCGGTAAGGCGGGGCGGGGGAGGGGCAGGGTGGGGGGTTCTAAAATCCGGAATAGGGATAATTGCAGGTAAGTAAACAATTAAATCAATAAAACGAATTTCGTAGCGCGCGCTACGAAATTCGTTTTATTTATTTAATTGTTTACTTACCTGCAATTATCCCTATTCCGGATTTTAGAACCCCCCACCCTGCCTTCCCCCGCCCCGCCTTACCGCCCCACGGAACTCCCTACACGGGCCGCGGCTGAATTAATCAGGGAATATCAGGATGGTGGAATTTTCATATCATAGGGGTCCAGCTTTGCCTGCACGCTGTAAGATCCCATCGCTGTCTCTGGTTGAACAATCTGGCAACCAGCAAGGTGGGCGGGGACTTTGGGCGGCGGGCAGCACAAGTGCAGCCACCCATCGATGGGCCTGCTCTATCGAAAAGACCTTGGACTGTCTCGGTGGTCCTAGTGTTTCTGTGATCTCTTCCTCTAAAAACATATATTTAAAGGGTTTATACTTACCTGTTAAATACTTCTATTTACGTTGTAAAGGCATGCATGCATGGTAACAATTTTACAAGTAAATATAAACTATATATGTATGTATATATGTACCAATATATATTTATATGTATATAAATATTGATATATATCTTACCTTATTAACCCACAACCCCTAAACTCATACCTACCCTAAAATTACCCTTACCACCCAAAAAGCCACTCCCGCCCTAAACCCTAAAAAATACCCTTACCACCCAAAAACCCACACCCATCCTAATTTATACTAAACAGATTTCGGACAGCAGTGGTTTTATTGCGTGAATCTTCAGTGACATTAAAAGCACATTAAATTGGATTTTCCTTCATTTTAGAATACAAATAATCGAGCGATGCCAATGATGGCGGGATGTTTTGCCGTATGAATTCCATGTGCCATTCATGAGTTTGGAATCCTTGTCTATGTGGACTCTAATATATGGCCATCGGAACTACAATTGACCAACACATATATATTTTCCTGTTGGTATTCATATTACGATTTTAATATGGAAATCCTTGTGTGCTTGTTTGAGTTTGATTTCAAACCTGAGCACCTTCTGTCCCCAAGTACACCTCCTACACCCTCTTCCCAACCTTCCACATCTACAGCTCAACCTGCCACATCCCCTCATCATCCTCTCGCGCCTGCTACACCTCCTCCCACACCACCCAAACCTGCACTAGCCCACAAACCTGACCAAACCCCAACGCACCTAGTCACATCCTCACTACAGACCACAACACCACTCTTCAACACCCCAGACCCTAGACTCGATGAGATCATGAGTGCACTACATCAAATCAAAGAAGAACTCCAAGCATTTAAGAAGTTGCTTTCTAAACAACCATGGCTCTCTAGAACTACAAGACAGCCCAATGCTAGCGGGCCCTTGATGCACCCAACAAACACCCCTATCCCGTTCTTACCCGGCTGGAAATCTGTTCCCGCCATTAATAATCCAACCCGCCCACGCCGAAGCACCACTTCGCTCTCAGAGTTGGATCTACTATCTCTATTGTACTCATAGGCCCCTGCCCTTACGAACCCTATCACGCCCTTGACAATGACCATTCCAACGATCCCCCTCAACCTACACAGGCCCATCAAACATAACACTAGAGGCATCATGGGCAACAACCTAAAAAGAGTCCCCCTCACCCAAGAACCCACTTCATCCCTCATCACGCCCCGCATCAAATGCATCCTCTTAAATTGTAGATCGGCTGCTAGACACGCAGCAGATATAGCCGACCTCATTCTCGCAGAAGATCTCGACTTGATACTGCTTACTGAAACTTGGCTAAATGAATCCTCTTCTCCTATCATTGACATACTAGTACCTCCTAACTATGACATCATCAGATTGGATAGAGCTGATAAAACAGGCGGGGGCATCGCCTGTATACACAGGAGTAGTATATCAGTAAACAGATCACTTACCCCGGTATTCCCTTCCTGCGAATACATATGCCTCAACATCACTAGTAATGACAAACCACTCTGCTCCTTACACACGATATATCATCCTCCAGGTAACAACCTGGCCTTCATTGAACACGTCATGGACATGATATCTACAAACACCGGGCGCCAAAATACACAAATATTCTTAGGTGACTTCAATCTCCATTGGAACGACTCCAAGGATGTAATGGTGAATAGCCTCAAAAACTTCTTAGAGGACCTAGACCTTACTCAAATATGCAACAGCCCCACACACGACAAAGGCTCAATACTGGATATAATAATCTCAAAAAGAGATTGCACTCAGCTAGACTCGATCCAACCTTGCGACTGGTCAGATCATCATATCGTCACCTTCTTTATCAAGGAAGTAGTGAAATTGAACCCGACGCAACCCACAAGACCTAAAGTCTGGAAAAGAGATACTAAAAAAAATAAACCCTAACACCTTCCCATCATCCAGTTACAACCTACTCCTGCCACCCACTGGATCGTCGGAAGTCCATGACCTTACCAACCACTACCTGAATACCATGACCAGGATAATAAATGAGGTAGCCCCCCTGCAACTTAAGAGAGCCTCCATAAAGGACTCCAAACCATGGTTCAATGGCACGCTCAACAATGACAGACGCTCCCTCCGAGCCTCGGAGCGCACCTGGAGGTCATCTCCCTCAGCCAGCCACCTAAATACACTAAGGCAAAAGAGAAACGCATACTTCAGAAAGATCAAGCGCACTAAAGCAGAATTCTTCAGCCACCAACTAGACCAGGCTAGAAATCGTCCCAAAAAACTCTTCAAACTAATTAAAACCCAATGTAAGGACACCCCTCAACGTCCACAACACTTAGACTGCCGGCAACCCAACTGCGAAGATTTCTCTGCCTTCTTCACTCTGAAGACAGATAATATCAAGATGGACCTCATCAATGATCTAACCCTACACATGGGATCGCACACAAAGTCCTCCCCTGAATTACCAATTGCACTGTACCACTTCCCATCACAGCCTGACCCTAAAAACGACGCCAACTGGTCATCCTTTGCGACATACTCCGAAGAAGCCATAAGTAAAATACTTGGGGACATGAACCCTGCCAATCACTTTGCCGATCCTCTACCCGCAAACGCCGTTAAAGACCTAACACCATTACTTCTGCCCCTCTGGACTAAGATCATAAACAGTTCACTTCAACAAGGCTGCATCCCGGACACCTTCAAGATGGGGCAGGTCTCACCCATTCTAAAGAAACCCACAGCGGACCCGACAGACCTAAACAACTATCGCCCTATCTCCAACATCCCTACACTAGCCAAACTCTTGGAAAAATGAGTACACCTCCAACTGACAAGGCATATTGACCACTTTGACTTGCTGAATAAATTCCAATCAGGATTCCGAGTAGGTTACAGTACTGAATCAGCCATGACACACATAATTGATGACGCGCTACAAATCCTGGATCAAAACGGAGCCTGCCTACTCATCCTGCTAGACTTATCATCAGCTTTTGATACGGTCAAGCACGAGAACCTGCTGGATCTCCTGAAGCATAGAATGGGTTTATCAGGTGCAGTGTTAAACTGGTTTACCTCATTTCTCCAAAATCGAACACAACAATTCAAGGCCAACAACACCATGTCAAAACCCGTACCAGTTACACTAGGAGTACCGCAAGGGTCCTCTTTATCCCCAACCTTGTTTAACCTGTTCATGGAACCCCTCACCGAACTTCTTCAAGCATCTAACGTGCACTACCACATGTACGCGGATGACACACAACTATACCTCAAGATCAACACTTTAGAAGACATCAAACTGCTCAACACAACGCTTGGGGACACTCAGATATGGCTGGCAAAAAACCATCTAAAATTAAATGCCCAAAAAACCAAATTCCTGCTTATAGCTCCACCCACCCAAGTCCCTGTAATGCAAGAGTGGATAAAACACCTGACGGCACTCAATGTTCAACCTACCATCGTTGACTCGGCTAAATCATTGGGAATAACTCTTGACAGTAGCCTCAATATGCAAAAACATATCAGCAATGCTACAAAGGGAGCTAACTACCAGATCAACACACTGAGGAAGCTGAAACCTTTCCTACCAAGCAAGGACTTCAAGCAAGCAGTACAAGCACTAGTTATCCCCAGAGTGGATTACGGAAGCGTCTCTCTCTGCGGCCTTCCCAAAGCAACTACGGCACCACTAAGAGCCTCAATCAATGCCGCAGCGAGACTTATCACCGGCTCGAAAAGAAATGTACACATCTCACCAGACCTCAAATCACTGAACTGGCTCCCCCTGGAAGCCAGAATTCACTTGAAGATAGCGTGTATGACGCACAAAGCCATGCACCACAATGCACCTAGATATCTAACACAGAAGCTGACTATCTCTGGTGGGCTCAGATCTTCCAGAAGCGCGGAAAAACTATTACTAAAACCACAGCGATTCAACAAGAAAAAAGCATACAACCGAACCTTCTCAGGAATGGCCCCAAGAATCTGGAATGCTTTACCAGCTGAAACCAGACTTAACCCCTCTACTGTCTCATTCAAAAAGGAAGTAAAATCAATCCTCATGGCCAAATTCACCTGAATAAGGCCCAATGTTTTGTGACGAACTACCACAGCGCGGCCATTTCCCTGACTAGGACAAGGAACCGGCTAAGCAATCTGGACATTCCATATTCCTGTTGCTTATCACATGGAGATAGCGTGCTGTTGTACCTAATCACCTTGCTAGTGTAACATGTTTTGTGTATTGATGCTTCAACTCGTCTTTTGTTTATGTATAAAAACTTTACTTCTGTTAAGCGCTCTGATACCCGCAAGGGTCTTGTCCGCGCTCTATAAAACTCTCAAAATAAATAAATAAATAAACATGTCAAAGTAGGAGATGGGCATCTGTTTTTCCCTTTTTTTTAATGAGATGTGAAGGTGAGGGTCTGAGTGTAATTAATGAATTTGAAGCAGCTGCTCATACCAACACTAATGAAGTCTCCGAAGTGTTAAACATAGGCAGCGCGTGTAAAATGAAAGTGCAACTTTGAGATGGTTTTCGCTGTTTTTTAAGAAAAAGAAAGAAGGTGTTTAAAGAAAATAAGAAAGAAAATGTTTTATATTTCCTTGTGCAAAGTGATTATTGCATTCTTGTGGATAACACATGTATTGACAGCAAAGTGATATTGGTGCATTATGCACTTTACTGCAATATGTTTAACAGTCGTAGTAGTTCCACAATGCTTAGGTAGCACACAATTTGTATTTTATTGCAATGGGTGGTTTTTATTTAAATACTTTGTATTTTTTCTAAGATCGTGAATGGGACACGATAAATGAGTCAATGGCACTTACCAGACTGACAAAGACTTGTTTCAGCCAAAATGCCTCTCTTGGTTGCTGAGAGGAGGGAGGCCCAACACAATAAAGAAGCCTTAATCTTGCAGCCCTTGTGAGTGTGCTCGCTTCCTTGTGGGAGTAGGGGTTGTTTTGATATATTTTTAAACCAACATGCGCACTGATAGCAGTGCCCACCACTCCCTGTCGGTGCCTGTCACCCCCCCAGCTCCACCCCCAAGACTCAGCCGGGAAACAAAATAAACCGATAATAAACCAGGGTTTATTTTTTACACTGTTGACGACAATGCTTCTCTGCCATAGTGGAGGAGCCACTACTATACTATACAATAACAGGCCATATCATACCATACAATAACAGACCATACCATACTATGCAACTATAGGCCATACCATAACAAAACTACACGACAGGCCACATACATAACATACATATACAGTGGCCACACTGCTGTACAACATGGCACATATTTTTTGACAAAGCCAATAGATCTTACATAGGCAAGACCTATTATCTTTGCCAATGCTTGTTGCTTCCAGAGTGTAGGTTTTCGACTGTCTGAGCAACTGTCCTTTTGATAGACTACTACTTGAGACCGAGCTAGAACATACTGATACGCCGTCATAAGGGCTGTCTTGGGTTGCTCGTGGTTCAGGGAGAGCCTGCCAATTCAGGCAGGACTGTTCCCATTGGTGCAGGATCAAGACTGAGTTGCATACTGCTGGGTTCAAACTGAGCTTGCGTGGCATCCAAAATAATGGTCTGGGATGCAGCCCGAGTAACTACCATTGACTGAGATCAATTCAAGCATGCCATCCATCACTGTTTTTGTGTACTTTTGAACTTCGGTCTAGGAAATTTCTTAATGCTTTTCCGCCAGTTGCCCCTATTGCAACAGTTGTAATAAATTTGAAACACTCCAGAGACAAGATTGTCTTAAGTGGCTAATACACTGGTGGTTTCAAGACCTCCTTCTTTTAATACATCCACACAGGAGACCTCCTTGCAAACTGAACATTTTGTCCCGGATGCAAGACAAATTAAACTATCCCAAGTTGAATTTTGCAGTATGGCTTCCGAGGTCATACAAAATGGACACCTACACAGCTACACACATGCATGGATATTAAGAAGGTCCATAAGACCATGTCCATGAACTTCATATGCCTCTAAAAGGAAAAGATTTGTTCTGTGGTGCCAACAGCACAACCAGGACCTGCCAAGATGATGTGAATATTTTTTGTCGTCGCCATCTTGTCCATTCTAGATTACAATGCTCCTATCAGAGCACATTTGGCAGCTAAAGGAATGGGTCAGTAGCAAAGCGCTTTTTTTTTTAAATAGCACTTTACATTTTGCAGTTTTAAAACCACTTGAAAACAAGCATTTATCCAGTTACAAGACATCTCTATCGTGGCTATATGTCTTCACCCCCTTTTCATCTTCATGTTTGCATATCGAGAACGCTGCAGCAAAACCTTTAAGATTGAATTACATGTTCAGGGACCACAACTTTTTATTGCAAGGTTCCACCAGTATGCCCTTGAAGTGACGCCATTCACTCCAAATTTTGCCATGTTTCTGTGGGCATCCCCTGGCTTTGTACACTGGTCTTTCCAAGCTCAGTCACTGGCCTAAGCCCTTTTTTCCATGTCTCCAAGGGGGGTCCATCAGAGCTCTTTCAGTTCTTTCAATGTCTCTCATTGCCACCAAAAGACCCATCCAGAGTAAAGACATTCTATACCTATTACTATCTAGGTCTACATTAACATCCAATAAGGTGAACATGAGGTTTTAATTAAGCACCCACCCCAGAACTCTGCTCAGCACGGCAAGTACCCTGTGCCAGAATGGGGGTGACAATGGTGCAATTGTGGGTTGTGTGATCAAAGTCACCCCTGTGAGTGAGAAGTTTTAAACAGTTCGGCGAGTCTACCAACCGATCCTCCACAATCTCTTCCCTGGTGAAGCAACCTCTGTTAAAAAAGTATTTTAATTAAATAAACCTGGATGGAGTAGCTTTTGCGGTCTCTCAATATTTAGCTCAAGTCTCCCTTCAGTTGTCCTCAGTGAGTGGGCCCAAGTCTCCTTCCCACACCTCTGAGAGCAGCAGAAAGAGTCAGGACTTTTGTTAACAAGTGAGCCAAAATCCGTGTGATTTTGTGGTCCCACAGATCCTACATCTAGAGTTTACCTCCGGCAAGTAAATCAATCCATTTAAATAGACATGAGTGCATGGCAAACTTGTAAATACCCCAGTGCAGTGGAGATCATCCTCCTGCTGCAAACAGGGATCTTTGTGCCCTCCTTCACATCCCTCAACTTGGAGATTTCAATTTAATCCCTACTGCTGAAAACCCTTTAACTCTATGACTTGCTGGAGTCATCTAACTACCCACCTAACTTCCCATGTCAGACCTGTTGGACTACCATGGTAGCAGGGCAGGAGGCAACAGGAGATCTGTGGACCCCGTGTTCAGAAGGTGAGCCAGTCAGACCACCCCCAAAATCCTTTTTTCTGAGGTATAGGCAGGGTTTCCCCTGAGTGTTAAACCACCACTCATTAAGGGTTATCAGGTGTGCAGCCATGTAAAAGGACCTAATATCAGCAGTGACAATACCCTCATTGTATGTGGATTTGAAACAGTTGATAAGAGCAATTCTGGGTACGCCATGGTTCCAAAGAAAACCCTTAGTGTGGATTTAAATCTTTGAAAAAGGGGGAACGTGAAAAAGTATAGAGAACATTCTGCAATTGGTAGAGTAGCTGGGGGAGGGTCACTGTTTCAAAAATCGCAGAGCACCCTAATAGGTACAATGGAAGGGCCGACCAGAACTTGGCCTCATCAAGTACTTTATCTAGTTGGAGTTGAATTTTCCATTCCAAGACAGCCTGGTATTCAGGGCTACATGGACACCCAGGTAGTGAATCCGCTCTGAAGCCAACTATAGGTTCTGCTCCCAACTGGGGGTGTCGTATGACTTCTACTTTACCAAGTAAAACTGTGCGTTTGTTAGACAACTTAAACATCAAAACTGTGCAGGACTGATTCTGAGCACACCATCAGGATATGTCGGTCTAAGTCCTGCTAGCTCACAGTGCACCATCTATACCCCTAACCTAAGAAGGTAACAGATGGATTGTGCAACCGCAGGACGTGACAGCCCTGACTACCCAAGGAAATCATGGTAACAGATTTAGAAACCTTTTCGTTTGGTTACTCATACATATCCGAAGGAGATATGAAAGAAATGCATAACATGTAGTTTCAATATTTATTGAAGCAATGTAATTCTTGAGTACAATACGAAAGCTGCAATAATCAATAGAATGAAACAGAATAATGTGATCAGCTTTACCAGAATAGTGAAAAAGACAAACAGTTCAACCATTTTGCTGTGTACAGAGAATATATGCTTGAAATACAAGTACTGTAATATATGGTACTCCTACCTAGTGCTTCTTAACCTAGTGCTTCTAGGGTGAGTGAATCTGCCAAATCCCTGTAGGGTGATCTAACTCCCCATAATCTGTGGGTCAGGTTGCCTGTCCTGGTCAAGAGCTGGGCAGCATCCCTCGCTGAGGTAAACAGGAAATCAGCTGGGCTTTATGGGGTGCCCTCTCAGTGCCAGCGAAATGCTCCTCTGTCTAAACAAAAGAGTGATGTTGTGTATATAATAAACATCATCCATGTTGCCATGCCAAAGCCCCAATCAGGTGGCTATTGTTTATTCTATTGTGATAGCTTGGCAAACGGGCAATAATAAATAACAACATTGGGGGGGCGTGGTCTGCCGAGCAGCGGAATGGCCGTTTTTTGAGGGCGCTCCGCCGGCTGGGTCACTAATCCTCTAATTATCCTGGAATATGGTGCTGTGGCGAGCCTGAAACCGGCATCCCTGAATTGCTGACCCGTTGTGCACTGTTGCGGTGTGCGCCCCGAGCTCCGTGCGAGCTCTGTAACGCCGGAATGAGGGGGCTGCTTGCTGCCTGCGTGGCTCCTGCTCGATGTGACTGCGGAGGCTGGTGGTCTTGAAAATCGAGCCCGGGGCTGCGGTGGAGATATGGGCCTGCTTTGACGGCAGAGATGCGGAGGCCCTGGACAGACTGAACTGGTTGCCGACGATAGCTGAGACGCAGATATGCGGCAGAGAAGCGCATGCAGCCTGTGATATCTGGCCCCACTTCTTACTGGCGGACGGATCTTATTGCCGTGAGAGGGAGCTCTGGCGCGACCGTGAGGGCTGCTGGCGCCATTTTGAAAATCCGTGATCGTAGAGGGGGTAGCTGCAGGCACGTAGGTGAAGAACTACTCAACCCCCCTGCTTGCTGTGGTATCCTGTGGAGTGCTATATGGAGCCGAGGCACATATTGTGTAAGCTGTGGCTCTGAAGTGGCACCCGATTGCGTTGTAGCGAGGAGGAGCGGCCGCCGCGTGGAGAAGTTTTGCGGCAGTTGTGGTAGAAGTGGGACGGCAAGAAGTGCATTCTTACGACACGCAGACCCTAGACACTACTTTGTGGTACTGTTGTGCCGTACTCCCGGTGGCGGCGGATATGCGTTTTCCCTACTGCCCGTTTATTGTGCTGCAGAAGATTGGATGCTGCTGGTGTAAGCGAGGAGCCGAAGCATACAGACATCGAAGAGCCCTGTGGGTGAGATCCCTGTGGATGCTGTGGTGAATCTGCACTCCCCTGCGTGGAGCCCCGGGCTGACTCTGAGCGCTACTGCCTGTGCTGGGCTTACCTATCTGGGGTGTTCACTCTGCTCCCTGGTGGGATATGGGCGGGGCGGTGCCGCGGCCTGCTGTCCTGCCTATTCTGCCATACCTGGTCGTCGCTGGTGCCATAATCTACCACAGGTGATCTAGTGGGTACAGGCACGACGTGCGATTGGGGAATTGGTGTGAGCCTGGACTGGGGCGGACTGCGCCGCGTGCCTCGTGCTGGGCTGACTGCAGTGGGAGGATCAGTGGCAGGGAAGCCTGAAGACATACGTGAGGCCTGGGTCTCTAGATCTGTTTTGGTCACTACTGGATGCTGTCAGCTTGACTCATAATGGGCAAACAAGATGCCAAACAACGAAGCTGAATTTTGATAAGCGGTCAACGCGCCAAACTGAGTCGCCCTCTGAAACGCAGACAGAAGAACAACAGGAGATGCACTCTGAGGATCGGGCAGAGGATCTGCGCACCCTCATGTTAGAAATGCGCTCTAGTCTGCGAAGCATTGATTCTAAATTAGATACCCTGACCATGCAGCTGGACTCGTTAAAAGCTCAGGTTAATGTCCATGACACTCAACTAGATGCTTTGGAAAACCTGCAAACCGAATTGCACGAATTCCAAGTGGAAACCAAAGAACAATTGTTGAATATGGATAAACTTTTGGGAGTTATTCGCGCCAAAAATGATGATTTAGAAGCGAGGTCACGTAGAAATAACCTACGCATTACCGGGATTCCGGAGACCACTGCAATTACCAAGATGGAAAACTACGTGGCAGACCATAGTCAGGGACGGGAACCTAGTAGACATATGGCGCAGTAGACACCCCCTGGTGAGGGAAGGTACATGTATATCAGACCATCACTGTGCGTGGTCCGCCTGGACTTCTGGCTAGTCTCCAGAGATGCTGCAGCTTGGACTGTCGCCATATCGCACTTGTCACGCACATTGTCAGACCATGCCCCATGCCTGCTACAAATGACACTCCCGGGGTCACTCCCCCGAGCGTTTTCCTGGTGGCTCCCACCACATGCTATTCTAGATGAAGCCTTCAAGGAAGAGATACGGGGAGATATAACTGATTATTTTGCTAACAATGAGGGGTCGGTAGATACTGAAGCATCACTCTGGGAGGCTTTTAAGGTGGTGATTAGAGGCCAATGCGGGGGTGCTAAAGGCAATTCGTTGCATGCTAGCCTCCCTGGAGACCCAGATTAAGGCACTTGAGGGTGTTTTTTACTCCACGAATGACCCCCACATAGCGCGGAACTTAAAAGCTCTTCTATTGGATTATGCGGAGGAGGCACAGCGTGAAACGAAGTTCTTAGGCAAATATGCTGAAGCTCGCAGATACGGCGAAGGGGATAGGCCGGGTCGCACACTGGCTGGCAGGATTCAACCATCTAAATCAGCGACGTTTGTCCATGAGATACGAAACTCGCAGGGAGACATGGTTAGCGGTCACATGGGGGTGTCTGGTGAGTTCTCTGCATTCTATACTCGGCTATATACGACTACTCAGGGGACATGTACAGAAGACCTGAAAGCGTTCCTTGACACATTGGCACTGGTCTGGTTTAGCGATTCCCATAAGAAATATATGGACCTCCCATTCACTGTGGAAGATGTAGCACAGGTTATTAAAAGCCTTCCCCTAGGTAAGGCTCCTGGCCTTGACGGCCTGACCACATCCTTCTATAAGACCTATGTCGAGGATCTGGCGCCTCGCTTGCTGGAGGTTTATGGGGAAGCACTGGAAGTGGGGGTATTGCCTCAGTCCATGAGAGAGGTGACGATCCTTACGCTCCTAAAAACTGGGAAATCGGAGGAGGAGCTGGACTCCTACCGCCCACTTTCTATGATAAATGTGGATGTCAAAATCTTCGCGAAATTGCTTGCTAACAGGTTGCAGCCACTCCTGCCAATAATAGCACTTCCGGATCAGTCAGGATTCATTCCGGGGAGAACGACATCTCACAATTTGCAAACGATATTTTCAGTGCTGCATTACCTCCACCCAGACGAAAAGGCTGCGGTGGTGTTTTTGGACGCCACCAAAGCTTTTGATACACTTGAGTGGTCCTACCTATTCTCCATCATAAGGCGCATGGGATTCAGTCGGCTTTTTATAAACTGCATCTGGCTACTGTACACCTCTCCCATGGCGCGTGTACGGGTGAATGGTTTGCTCTCAGACCCCTTTCCGATCTCGCGAGGGACTAGACAGGGATGCCCATTATCCCCTCTACTTTTCGCAATTGCAATGGAACCCCTAGCGGCTCGTATCAGGCAACACCATACTGCGAGAGGTATTTGTTTTAGTAATCTGCTCATATCCTTATATGCGGACGACGTTACGCTATGCATCATAAACCCCGAAGATAATCTAGAACCCCTGCTGAGGGAATTTATCCTCTTTGGTGGGCTTTCGGGTGTCCTTAATAATTGGGCCAAATCTGTGATATTCCCGTTGACGGATAGTACCCCTCAAATAACGTCAGAATTCCCCTTACGCTGGGAGGCTCTGGAGGTTAAGTATCTAGGAATCTGGATCAGTCGGGATACGCAGGAGGTGTGGCGACTAAACTACGGCCGAACGATCATGTGGCTGGAGGACAAAATAAAAATATGGGCTCGGTTGCCGCTGTCATTAGCTGGCAGGATAGCACTAGCCAAAATGGTCATCCTGACAACATTTTTATATTTATTTGTCAATATACCGATCCCACTCACCAGGCACTTTTTGAATACACTTAAATCCCACCTACTCACGCTGGTGTGGGCCGGCAAGCAAGTCAGAGCTTCTTGGGATCTCCTAACTCTTCCACTGAGGCAGGATCGCTTGGGGGCCCCTGAAATGCAGTTTTATGCACTGTGTGTGCAAGCCCAGTTTCTGCATTATTGGGTGCACCCGACCCCCTTCCAGCCGCACATAGCGGTCGAAACTGACGTAATGGCCCACATCCCACTCAGTTGGGACTCTGTGCTGGCCGTGGGACGAACTGCGCAAGAGGGCGGGGATCCCGCTGCTTTATGCCCCATCGTTCCTCTATCACAGAATACAATGATGCCTTGTATACGGGACAGCATGAGTAAGACACTAGCTTAGAAAATGAATCTCCAGACGTTTGAGGACTTATACCCCGGGGATGAATTTTGACCTCCCCCAGCCGCGCTCGAGGGACAGGTAGTGCCATTTACCGAGATCTTTTTATATCATAGAATACGCGCGGCGTGTCGTTCTTTATGGGAGGACTTCCCGAGGGCGCTGCCGACCCTGCCTGCATTGGAAAAGTTACTGAAATTCCCCTCCTCGCGGAAACTGGTTACCCGCCTATACACTCGCATGCAAGACACTGCCCCGATCGTAACGCCAAATTCTTTTAAACATTGGAATGATGAGCTAGACGCGCAATTGACCGAAGAGCAATGGGAATATTGTTGTGGGCAGCTCTCAGAGCTTTCCCCAAACTATAAGTTAAGATTGATTCACTTTAGATATTTGCATAGATATTATAGGACTCCAGTGAGCCTCCACCATATGGGCCTTTGAGCAGAGAGTGATTGTTGGAGATGTGGCCATGCTCCAGCTACATTTCTCCATGTGGCGTGGCACTGCCCCAGTATAGCTGATTTCTGGGTGAAGATCTTTGAGTCGGTGAATGATATACTGGGGGTGGCGTTGGCTCCGTCTCCTGCGCTGGGTTTGTTGGGGTATGTAAAGGACACTCCGCCTAAGTTGCGCAGGCTGCATGCCCTTCTCCTTCTGTTTGCAAAGCGCCAGGTCGCTGTTTACTGGGGTAGGCGGTGGGTGCCCTCCATTAAAGAGTGGGTTAGAGACATCACATACGAACACACCCAACTGAGTACATTTTGGGAATTGATGCCACCCTCCTCTAGACCCCGAAACATTTGGGACCCGTTCTTGACTTGGAAAGCTAACTCACAAACGGCAGCTGAGGTAACGGACGTAGTTGCATAGTAGTCACCATTGCATTTGTGATACATTAGCACCTCACATTTATTCCCTGATATACAGTGTAGGAGACGCCATGCTCGGCGAACAAATGGGTGTGTAAATTTGGAACTGACCCTCTCAGGTAAAGCCGTGTAAGACACTTTTATCTTTGTATTACTTCTAATTCAATATTGTATCATTGGATTGGGCAAAACAAAAGTTCATTTCTCATTGGCTGTTTCACAGTTATATTTTTTGCAGTTTCCTAGAGACTGATTCCTTATCCAATACTGGCATCTACTGTGTAAAGTGAGCATTACACCCAGTTTATTCCATATTAAGTTTGGAGTTTTTCTTTGTTATTTCAGTAATTATTCGGCATTTTCAGCATTTCAGTGATTCGCACACTTTCTTTTGTGCGAGCCAACTGCTGTGAATCAATACTCTACAGTATTTCAGTGATTTGCACACTTTTCCAGTTAAATAAAATTGGTGAACACATAACATCAGTGATTCACACACCATTTGTTTGCTTCTGTGCATTCAAGTTGCTGCTTATTTCACTCTTTTGTTTTTCATACATCATTGTGCGTCTTTATTATGGAGGGCATTGGTGAACCTGCCCCATTTTTAGCCACACCAGGTGAACCAACATTAGAGTGGAAACAATGGAAAGAAGGCTTAGAAGCTTACATTGAAGCCATTGGTGGTGATGATTATACAGACAAGAGGAAGCTTGCTATTTTAAAGCATTGTCTGGGTGCAGAAGGCACACGCATTTTAAGTCCCTTACCTCCAATTTCTACAAATCTTTCGTCAGATGAGGATGACATTGATGTGTTTGACAATGTCATTAAACAACTTGACAAACTGTATGCAAAAAAAGTTAATGAAGTGGTTGCAGAACACAAATTTCTCAGCAGAGCCCAATTAGTGAATGAATCAACTGACGTTTTTGTCAACGATTTGAGAACTTTGGCTTTTGTCAACGATTTGAGAACTTTGGCATCCAAGTGTAATTATTCTTCATTTCATGAGCAGATGGTACGTGATCAAATGGTGCACAAGGTAGCAGATGTCAAATTGCAAGAAAAATTATTATCTGCTGAAGATTTGACTCTTAACAAAGCCATTGAAATTGCTCATCGCTTTGAAACATGAAACAAGGCATGAAAGAACTTGCAGAAAAGAATGTTGTTGAGGTTCATTTGGTCAAAATGACTAATACTGATTAGGGTATTAGTAGCACATTTAAGAACAAGGTTTATTCCAACCAGGAAAGAAAAGATTATGTGTGTTTTAAGTGTGGCATTCCTGGTCATTTAGCTAATGACAAAAGATGTCCTGCCATCAGCCAAGTGTGTAGATATTGTAAAGTAAAGGGGCACTATGCTAGAATGTAGAAGAACAAAAACAAATTTAGGAGTAGAGGTAATAACAAAAACGCAGGTCAAATTAAGGAAGTTAATTGCGACCTTGGTGATGATGAATTTCTGCTGTTTGTGAGGTTAATAGCAATGTGAAAGGTGCTACCTTTTGCACAATTGTAATTGGCAATGAAGAAGTAAAGGTTATGGCAGACTCGGGTGCTAGAGACACCCTTATTGGGGATGAATGGCTAAAAGAATTTCCGTGAGTACAGTTATATCCTCCTTATATCAAACTTGTGGGTTATGGGAGGAAGCCCATCGAAGTTTTAGGATTTTTCACTACTAATCTTAGTTTTAAGGGCAAATCTATATCTGCTAAAGTATATGTTGCTAAAGATTGTTCATGTCTTTTAGGGTGGCCTCAGCAAAGAGATCTTATGATTACTCTTGATCCCAACCATCCTGACCAAGTTCTGGGCTACTCAGATTTGATTCTCCATGTTGAAATCTATCCTGCATCCGAGTGGGAAAAGTTGTTTCCCAGTGTGTTTTCTTCTCAATTGCGTCTGCTTAAAAATGTTGTCCACAAAATTATTTTGAAACACAATGCTACACCCAGGGTACATAAAGTCAGAAATGTTCCATTGCTTTTAAGGGATGCTGTTAAAAAAGAGTTAGAAAGAATGTGTCATCTTGATGTCATTGAGGAAATTGAATCCTCTGAATGGTTGTCTCCTGTTGTTGTTGCACACAAACCCAATGGAAAAGTTAGGTAATGTGTGGATTTGAGAGATCTTAATGACAATGTGTGGGTAGACAGGTATCCTTTGCCCAATATTGGAGAGATGTTTGCCAAATTCAAAGAGGCTTCGGTATTCTTGACCCTTGATTTATCAAAAGCTTATCATCAAATTGCCTTACATGAAGATAGCAAACAACTCACCTCTTTTATTACTTCTGAAGGTGCTTTCAGGTTTAAGAGGATGCCATTTGGTTTAATATCTGCGTCTTCTGTTTTCCACGCTAAGTTTATTCCTGTGTTTTCCGACTAAACTGTACACATGAGAAATTTGATGAAAAAGAAGCAATCATTTTCATGGGATGACAATTGTGCCAGTGAATTTTAATATTTAAAGAAATGCATATCATCTGTATCTGCTTTAGCCCCCTTTAATACTGCTTGTAATTCTGTTATTGTCTCCGATGCCAGTAATGTTGGTATAGGTGCTGTTCTCATGCAAAACCATAAGGGTAATTTAGTGACAATTGCCTTTGCATCCACACCGTTAAAAGGTGCTGAATGCAAATACTCTACTCTGGAAAAGGAAACCCTTGCGTGTTGGTGGGGCATTAAGCATTGTCGAAAATATGTTTATGGCACTGTTTTCAAGGTCAGGTCTGACCATCGTCCCCTTGTGGATTTATTCACAACTAAAGGTTGTGGAAGAGCTACTTCCAGGATTGCTAGATGGCAGTACAAGTTACAAGATTTTCACTTCAAGGTTGAGTACATACCTGGAGTGAAGAACATTCTTGCTGACTGTCTATCAAGGTTACCTGTGCAAGATGATAATGTGGTTGAGGATGATATGGATATAGAGAGAGTTGTTTCTGTATGTGAGGTATCCAAAGGTTTTATCAAGGAAGATCAATGGAGATTTGCATGTGATAAAGATGTGAATCTCAAAGAAGTTAATAGTTTTGTCAAATCTTCATGGCCTAGGAAAGCTGATATTCCACAGAGTCTTCTTCCTTTCTTTCAAGTAGCTCACGAGTTATCCTTGCAAAATGATGTTTTAATGAGAGGTTTACAGCTCATTGTGCCTGTTGATCTGCAACAGACTGTCCTAGACATGGCTCATGAGGGTCACCCTCGTATGACCAGTATGAAGAGGAGAATTAGGAAGGAATTCTGGTGGCCTGCAATGGATAGGTGCATAGAACGTAAAGTCAGATGTTGTGTTTAGTGTTGTATCAGTGATAAATCTAAAAAAACTGTTGCTTATGAACATCTTCCTGTTTCTAGACAGTCACGTGTTTGGAAATGTGAATCCCTCGAAATTGCTGGTCCTATGAGTTTTAGTCATAATCCTGTGTATGCTATTATCTTTGTTGACCAGTTATCCCAGTGGCCTGATGTCAAATTGGTTCCTCATATCACTTTGAAAGTTGTAATTCAGTTTTTAAATGATGTTTTGAAAGGGAGTGTTTTCCTGAATCATTGCTAACTGACGATGGGGTGCAGTTAACATCCATTGAGATGAAGGAATTTCTCGAAAGTCATTGTATTGTTCACAAGCGTTCTTCAGTTTATTATCCCCAGAGCAATGGTATTGTGGAGAGGTGGATCAGAGTTAAACACGAAGGTTTACAGCTGGCAATTAGTAATGGTAAGAACTGTCATCAAGCCATTAAAGAGTTACTTTGGAGTTACAGAAACACTCCTAGGAGTGATGGTGGTTTGTCTCCTTTTGAAAAAATGAGGGTTGGGAAGAGTGTGTGCAATATGAGTCAGGGATAGATGAGAAATTTGGTGTGTAGAAAGGATAATGAATGCAAGACTTGTCAGGATCATCATGTTAAAAATGCAAAGTCCCCATTGAAAGTCAATGATTGGGTGCGTGTGAGGAAGGATAGAATGGTGAAATCTGGTGAGTCAAGGTTTTTGTCTCCCATGAAAGTTGTCAGAGTTGGTAAGCAGGTTGTGGAACTTACTGATGGAAATGTTTGGAGTTTTTCCAAAGTAGTGAAAATTCCTCAATGGTTACGGCCTGTTCAGAATAATGTAGATCTCAAAGTTGTGATGGTTCCAAGCTGTCGCGTGACAGGGCAAATTGGCGGAAATCATTCAATCACCAATCCTGGAATCTGCATAGATGCCAAGTGCAGAGACAGCGACACCGCCCAGTTTGGTGTAAGGATTATTGCTTGGCTATGTGAAAATGTTGTGTTATTTTTTCCTTTGTGTTAATATGTACCTGTAGCAAATGTATATGGGGATTTTTTCCTTGTTATGTTTTTCTTCAAATGTTTACTGTTATTTTGTTAACGAAGGGAGATGTGTGGTGTCCTGCTGTTCTCATGTGGAATCTGGAACACAATGCCGTGGTCCGGATTCCACAGGGAGACGGTTGGCCCAGGCTTGATGGAGGAGCTTCACGGCTCAACTCTTCAATGAAATAAACTTACCTGAATTATATATATGAATCCTGTCTTATCTTGCGGAGAACGTTTCAAATCTTTCGTATCAAGAAGAATTCAGTGAGGTAAGTAATGACTGGGCCAGAGATTCTGAAAAGTGCTTGTAAAATTTGCTCAGGGAGGCGCATTTCACCACACCAGAAATAAGTAAAGTGGTACTAGATTTTTATTCTGCTCTCTATAAGAAGCGGACTTCAGCACCAGCTATCGACGTAAACTTCTGCCTGGAAGACGTTGCACTTGGCTGGCTATCGGTAAGCCAGCGAGAATATCTCACACAGCCATTTGATGGAGAAGACGTCAAGCGTGCCATCACGTCTCTTCCGACCTGTAAGGCAGCCGGTCTTGAGGGACTCCCGAGTGAGTTCTACAAGGCCTATGCCAAAGATTTGGCCCCTAGGCTCTTGGATGTTTTTGCAGAGGCGTATGAAACTGGAACGCTACCTCCCACACTTAAGGAGGCACTTATTGTCATGCTTTTGAAGCCGGACAAGTCAGCCAATAGGTGCGACTCCTGCAGGCCACTCTCTATGATTAATATTGATGCCAAAATCCTGGCTAACGTGATTGCCAGTGGACTCCTGCCCCTAGTCCCTCACCTTGCACTCCTGGATCAGTCGGGATTTGTGCCCACTAGATCAACTATGCACAACCTGCGCATTGTATTTGCCACCCTACATTACTTTGAGTTGGATTTTCAGGCAGTAGAGGTGCTGCTTGACGCCGCAAAGGCATTTGATTCCCTGCAGTGGGAATACATGTTTACGGTACTGCTGCGCATGGGCCTGCCACCCTTCTTTTTAAAATGGATCCAACTGTTATATGATGCGCCGGTGGCACGGATACACATGAACGGCTGGGTATCAGAGGCATTCCCGATAAATAGAGGCACATGGCAGGGTTGCCCCCTGTCGTCAATTCTTTTTGCGTTCGCACTGGAGCCTTTGGCTTGTAAATTGCGGCATGCCAAGGCGGCATTGCAATTCCGTCCGCAGCCATTGGTGGTTTCGCTATATGCAGATGACATCCTGCTGTATGTTCGTGAGCCGGCTACGTATTTGTCGGCATTGCTCCGCAAGTACGTGAAGTTTGAAACGTACTCAGGCCTTGGCTTAAATTGGGCAAAGTCAACGGTGTTCTCGCTAACCGTCAATATACGTGAAGTGGAGTTGGACTTTCCACTGACGTGGTCCACTGACCCGGTCCGTTATCTTTGAGTGTGGTTACACAGGGAGCCTGATGTGGTGAGCTCTACGAACTATGGCCGTGTCCTCACTAAATGCACTGAACAGGCAGCAAGATAGGCTAAGTTGCCGCTTTCCCTAGCGGATAGAATAGCAGTTGTCAAAATGACGATTCTGCCGAAACTTCTTTATCTTTTCATTAACATCCCGACTAGATTAAATCTTGCATTATTTAACGCACTTCAATCAGCCCTGCTGTCCTTCGTCTGGGGAGGTAAGAAGCCCCGCTGTAGCTGGGATGTGCTGGTGCAGCCGTTTGAGCGTGGTGGCTTTGAAGCCCCTGACATGAGGCTATATTACTTTTGTGCTCCGGCACAGTTTGCGAATTTTGGGTATTTCCCGCAGCGTTTCCAACCGCACCTTGCAGTGGAAGCAGATTCAGTGCTCCCTGTGCCACTAGTGGTGGCTGCATTATTTGGCAGGCATGGTGTGCCGTGGGCCGAAATTAACCTGGTCCATTGCACTGCATGGGCATGGAAGGCCCTGGCTAAAAGGGCGCACTTTGATTACCTCTATGCCCCGGCGCTACCGCTTGCTACACATTCGGACATTTCCACAACACAAGAGCAGGCCGTACTACACACACTGGGAAATGCGGGAATTGCTCGGCTAGGTGACCTCTATATGCAGGGCCAGTTTCGACCGTTGTCAGACATACAGGAAGGGCTGGATCAAGACATGATGCTGGGGTTCACTTATGTGCATATGAGGCAGGCTATTCGTGCAATATATCCATCCAAGCCGGGAACGCTACTGGCGCTGCAGGTGGTGCTAGTCAGCAACTCATGTAGGGGAATGATAACGAAATTATATAATGTATCCCTGAGGGAGCGGGATCCCCTTGATAACCCTTCCTACATTAAATGGACAACGGCGTTAGGGGCCCCTTTGTCCCAGGACGCTTAGAGGTTTTGCTGCACACTGACGGCAAATTGTAACCTCTGCATCATACATTTCAAATATCTCCATCAGCTCTACTACACACCTCTTCAATTGCGTCATTTTGGCCTTAGGGAGAATGCTTGCTGTGTGAGGTGTGGGCAAGAGGATGCGGATTTTATGCATCTTGCATGGCACTGTGCTGGCATACATGTCTTCTGGACTCGGGTCACAAGTGTGCTCAAGGAAGTGGTGCTTGAAACTGTGGTGTGTGTGGCTGATGTCTGCCTATTAGGGTGGGTACAGAATCTTAAGCCGTGCAACCGGAGATTGGTGGCTGTCTCCACTCTCTTTGCTAAGCGGGCAGTTGCGCAATGCTGGGGGCTAAAACTCTCCCTACAGTGAAGAAATTGGTACGCCACTTGCTGTATTGCAGGGATCAATTGGGCATTTACGCGGAGGAACTACCTGAGGCCTCGAGGCCCAAGGATTTTTGGGCCCCATTAACAGGGTACCTGCTCGGCAAACCTTATGGGTTATAGACAGTTGGAATGACTGACTACTTGTTTTAGATGGCGGGATTGGGGGTCTTTTCTGTGGGCTGCTTTGTGTCTACAGATCATTCATAACGTCGGGTTCATGTAACCCATTCGGTGCCGGGTTCTGGGGTGGGAAGGGTGGAGGTTTGTTTTTTGTTTGGTTAGTGCCTTTACATGTAAAATGCTTGTATTGCCCATTTATTGCCATTGACTTGCTCGGTCCTGTTGGGGCTTTGTATCTTGTTGTTACAAGCTGAACAATAAAAAGATTTATAAAATAAATAAATAAAGATTTGCACGGGAACCCATCCAGGCCACGCATTTTCCAAGTAGGGATCTGGGCTTTGCCTAGAGAGTGTTCCTCTAGAGAGAGGACCTCGTCAGGCCATTGCTATCTTCCTGAGCATGTCTAGGTGTAGGAGGAGAGGATAAGAAGTGGGCAGATCCTGGTGAAAAATGTTCCCCCCTCAGGACCTCACAGTTTCGATAATACATGACAAAGTCACGGGCCAACGCAATTGGTTTTGTAATCCATTTTCATCCCATACTCTTCCAATGTGCCTGCCTATCTCCTCCCTGCAACTTAGCCAGGCCAAGAGCTTGCCGATCATGTCGCCCTTTTCATATAATCTACTCTGGGATGCCAACCCTGTGTGTTTCACGTCTTCCATGAGACTTGCCGATAGCGGTGTTTTGCAAGGTTTAGTCTATGAAAGCTTGAGTCAGATGCCTCATTGTGGTATGGTGCTTCTTGATGTGTGCCACACGTCTGGCAATTTTCCCTGTATCTTCCTGTTTCATTTAGGTGATATGGCTCATTGCCCTACTGCTTGATACAGGTTTGAGCACCTCCCACCCCAGAGGACCATAGGGTCTAAACCGTGCCGGTTTAAATTTGGAAATATTGCATTATTTCTTCCAGTAGTACTTTCTGGAATGCTTCTTTGGTGAACCAACACTCAATTAGGTCACCACTATGCTGCCCAATTTGTTCTCAAATAATAGTCATTTCAATGGAGGCGTCATTGGATATCCCTCTAACATACATGCAGGTGTCTGACAGTGTTTGGACCTCTGGTGAGCAAGAACTAAGTAGTAAATGTGCACGCCCAGGAGAGGAACATCTAAGCATGTCTTGTGGAGTGACATAGGCTCCAGACGGCACCGAGGCCATAGGAGGTGACAAATGCTGCTGAGGGCGTCTGGCCAGTTGCCACTGACTGGGAGGGCCAACCTGTCACGCGGTCTATCCGTGAGTAGAAGGTATTGCTATTTCATATTCTGCTGTTACTGGGTCCATGGGTATATTGTAAGTTTGGGCACCGATTCTGCAGTTAATGCGCAAACACACTCCCACTGTGCTTGCTTTCTGTACCTCATGGTTGTTTCTACAGCCAACATCTTTCCACGTGTGGGTTGCATTGCAAGCTATGGGAGGGACCAAGCATTTCAAAAATAGGAATGTTTAATGGGACTTGGAACTCAGCGTTATTGTGGAGTACATACTCGACATTCTTTGTGTTATAGTGCATGTACATGTGACAGCAGGAAGGTTTCCCCCTGTACCATGATCCCATCCTGCCAATAAATGAAGAATGAAAAGAACAATCACTTACATTTTGCTTAAACTCCACCATGCGCCACCATTTTTCCAAAGCTTTCTTTGTGCAAGGTTGGGCTTAATATTCTTTTAGGCTAAGACCAATGCATTTGGCCAAGTATGTTTTAGAATACACAATTTGCCACTGATAATCTGAGACACTAGAACCTGAAATGCCATATCCTGCCACATCTACTAATCCAATGTGCATTAAACCCTAACATTTGCCACCCAGCCTGCTATGTTCAACATTTTCACATGATTAAATCCTGTTACAATAAGAACATTGTTACTGAGCCGCTGAGTTTAAAATACACAATTTGGCACATAGCATCCATTAGGCAGGGCAGCCACTGTTCTGGAGCAGCACCGTTTTAATGCTCCATATTATTACTAATCGTATGTTAATCAATGTGATGATACGTTAATCTGTGTGCTAGCACGTGGCAGTATAATGATAAAATCGAGCCACACTTATATATTCGAAGTGTAATCAATGTATTGCTTATGACGTAGCTGAATCCATGATCTGAATTTTCTCGACATTTTCCTGACTGTGAGTAGGCCCAAACTGCATGAAATATTTCTCTAAGACGGCCCCTGTTGGTTTTCGTGTAGTTTCACCTTTCTCTTTCTCTGCAGGTGTCTTATCATCTTCATTAGTTAGGAGAACAGTTCTTTGCTTAATTTTAGAATTTTTTAGACTTGGGAATGTGAATTGGATCCTTGCCGTGGGTTGAGCTGTGGTGGGATGGGAGAGCGCCTCCTGACCAGGCAGACCAGACTACAGATACTTCCAGGGTTTGCATCTGTAAGCTCCTTTGTTTCACGATGGGAATTTGTAGGGTCTACCTGCTCCCCAGACAGTGTATCCTTATTGGTCCATCCAGAGGGAGTTGGTGGGACAAAGCTTCTGGAGGATTCGGTTTAGTATAATTGTGTGTCTTTTAGAATAGTTTAGCAGATCCTGTCCTTACTTGGCTGAGGGAAGTCCTTTCCACAACTCTGATGTCCCTTATCCCTGGTTCTTGAGTTTAATCATTTTTCCCTGAACCTTAATTTGGTTCATGAGATGTTGACACCTTCTGGCTCAGAATTTCCACTTGCCACCTTCGGTGTCTTATTTAGCTTGAGGAAGTTCCTTTATGGCACCAATCTACTTTCTGTTCTGTATCCTGTACTTGTCTATGTTTTGCATTTTCTTTGATATAATATACACATTCAGAATGAATGACTGAGATATATACGCTTATTTAAAAAACTCATTTTGTGATTAACCTGTAACTGTGATTAATCTACTAATAAACCTTCATGGTTTGGACACCATCCTCTGTCATTCTTGTGCAGCTAAATTGGTTTCACTGTAATTGAATTTTGGCGCTGATATTAGCTCCTTTCAGACACTTCAAGTCAATTATAAAAGGCCCATACGACCAGTGGCGTAATCTATTTGATGATACCCGCAGAGCATACAGGTGCCGAAAGCTGCACCGGATCAGTTCTTAGAAAAGATAATAACAGGTACCTGTTTTAGCAAAGGCCGCCCTCGAAGGGGGCCTAGAGGGCCGGCACCATAACGGCCGCCAGAGCCCACAAAGGAACGGATCTGGTTGGCGCTGGTTTGCGCCGCCAGGAAAGGACGCTTGGCGAAACGCACCGGAGGCCCTCTCCCCCTTCCAAGAACAAAGGAAAGAGAGGAATGGGGAGGGGGATATAAGGCGACGCTCCCCCTGGGCAGCTCACCTTCACATCAGGGATCTGGGGAAGTGGCGCTAACGATTTTTGAACAAATATGGCATTGCAATGAGTAATAAAACTGCGGCCAACAACCACCACAAAACACGATGACTGTTGGCTGTGTTTAGTGATGCAGATACACAAGTATGGTACTGTTCCTGGAATGGGCACAGTGCAGCTGTTAACGTTTTTGCTCTTGTGGAACAACCAAGAGCTGGTATTATCTCTCTGTTTGCTCTAATAATCATTCTGAAATTATTTAGATTGCTCTCAGATACTTTTTACCAGATTGGTTTATGCCTTTGCTGTTTTAGGTTTATGTTGCAGAAGCAAGATTGCAAACTGGTAAGTTTTTTACTGGCATGTCTGGTAAATTATTGCCCTGGTTGGTACAAAAATTAGGAAAATCATCTAAACCTGGTATTTTTTTCTCTTCTCAGTACATACTATAAAAAACAAAAATATATAAGAAGAAAGTACTTTAAAATGTGTTCTTAGTGCTGCCTTAATGTTCATTGGCAGTTGAAGCAAACAAAAATAACAACGTCACTTTAAAATGAATGTGAACAATTTTATATAAAGTTGTTTTTAAGTAAAATGTTTGGGTTTTTGTAGAATATTAAACATGAACAAATGGCTGGTATTTTTTTCTGGGAAAGGTGGCAATCCCTTGCAGAAGGGTAAAAAGATTGGATTTCACTGCTTTCCCAATATTTTTAACAGCCTGGACTTGAAAATTCAGGCCAGGCGGGTAAAAAGAAAACACACAGCTAGATGGCAACACTAAATGACAGATATTATGCATTAGGCAAGAAAAGTAAAAGGAGGACCCACAAGAAATGTTGATTCCAGTTCTGAAGATGGCTCTGCAAGCCACGAGGGTTGCCACCTTTCTGAGAACAAAATACTAACCATTTGTTCACTTTTTAAGACTTTGCAAAGTGCTGGGTATGTTTCTTAAATAGATCTTTATATGAAATCATCTGTATTTATTTGTTATGGCCTTTCTCCCCTTGTTTACTTTAATTATCATTCAGGGGTCATTAAGGCAGCTGTAGAACACATTTTAAGTGTTTACTTCTTACATTTACTGTTTAAAACAGGTTTCAAACTGGGGGGCTGGCCCCCCTAGATGGTCCTAAAGTGATTACAGGTGGGAGCACCAAGCTTTGTCCAAAAGAAGTATTATGGTGATAACAGTGCTTTGTTTTCAGCAAGGGGGTGGAATCAGCAGTAGTAAGCCACTGTGTAATGGACCATCACTAACATCCTTGATCATTTATATCCTGGCTGGGAGAAGGTGTCAAAAGGGAAGGGCCTCCAAATATTCTTCAAACCCCGCACCCTTATTTCTAATAATCACACTGTGTATAATTTTACACGTTAGTAAGGCCTGCTTGACCAGAATATATTGTTTGCCAATCATATATTTGATTACATTTTTAAAATGGTACAGAAATGCAACTGCAATGT